>NW_023425562.1:18537500-19737500 GCF_014108245.1 Pipistrellus kuhlii
CCCTCTTCTTTCCCTCCCTCCCTCCCTCCCTTTCTGTCTCCCTGCTGTCTCTCCCCAGGGTTTATGGACCTAGAAGGACAGAGCTAAAAGGAAACAAGGATCTAAGGCAGCATCCCTCACACAGACTCCCGCTATGGCCCCCTGGTGCCTTGCAGAGGCTGCTAGCAGCAATAGGTTCTATTTATAAAACATAATTGGAACAAGTAATAACTTACCTTAGCTTTATGTGCTCTTATATTGTTTTTTATTTTTATTTTTTTTAATTTGTTTTGGCTATAAAATTCAAGGGCAAATAGCTAGAAATTAGAGCCACCTGTGCCGCACACAGACGCTTCATAAACTGCCATGCCCTGCGGCTGCTCTCCTGGCCTGAGGTGCCTCTTCACGCATCCACACTCTTCCTGCCATCAGAAACACGGTGCTTGGTGCACCTGTCATCCTGAGACTCTCATTCTCAGGGACATTTCATTGGAACAAACGTTGGAACTAGCATTCCCACAGACTGGAACCTTAAATAAGTACTAGATTTAAATTTTATATTAAATCCCAGGGACAGCATTAGAAGTTCGCTATTAGGAGAACCCACTGAGCCATCAATGTGATTGGAACTTTATTTTGTCACTTGGAATCCTGAAACAGTAAAAGTGGCTCTTAAAAGGGGCAACACTACTAAAGATGGGAGCTTAAATCAGTAGTTGGCAAACTGCAGTTCGAGAGACACATGCAGCTCTTTGGCCACTTGAGTGTGGCTCTTCCACAAATACCATGGTCTAGGAGAGTCTATTATATTCTGAAGAAGTGGCATTAGAAGAAGTTTAAGTTTAAAAAATGTGGCTCTCAAAAGAAATTTCAATCGTTGTATTGTTGATATCTGGCTCTGTTGACTAAATGAATTTGCTGACCACTGGCTTAAACATTTAGTTCTTTTTTTTTTACTTAATTTATATTCTCTTTAACATACCTTTATCGAGTTCCTTGCTGGAAAAATTCAGATACTTAACAAAATAACAATAATAAGATTCCCTAGCCCTGATTCAGTTATTTTTTTCTTAACAACACAGCTTGTCGGCTATTTGACTTTGGTGGTTGTTTTACTACCAAAGAGCAAAGCACGGCTTCTTAAAGCCTGCCTCTTGATCCGAATCAGCAATGTGTGTGTTCTTCACATGTTCTTCACAGGCCACAGAAGAGGCTTGTGTGGCAGCTGGGACATAGAACCATATGGCTGGGATGAGGTGAAGGATGATAAAGACACATGAGGGATGAGAGGAGAGATGTCACAGCTTGTCAGCCATTCTCCCTAGAGGAAGCTCTGGTGACAAGAGAATGATTGAAATGGCGCGTCTGGGGTCCCTGGGCATGGAGGATAGATAAACAATGACTAAGAACTCAAAGGCATAAACTCCAGGGAAAGGAGGGAAACAAGGGGTCCTGGAGGTTGGGGAGAAGCAGAGTCATTGTGCAGTTGGTGAAAGACACCAGGAAAAGACATTGATGGGAGAGGTGATGAAAGGTGGCCTTCCGAAGCCTTGGAATAGTGACAGGCGGAAAGGGCACAACGATGAGGAAGAAAGTACAGAGAAGGAAAAGAAGCCTGAAATGAAGTATATTCTTATAGGAGCAGGCCTTTGGGATGACAAAAAGGGCACACAAAGGATGATATTTTCTCTGCCAGCTGGTAAAGGAAATTGGAGAGATATGAAAGTGACCAAGTCCTGTCCTTTTATAGAGGAAGCACCCTTGTCCCCAACTTACTTCACCTATCGATTTAGCCCAAATTCTTCCCAAAGCCATGCCAGGAGGGTCTATGGGTTTCCAGCCAGCATCGTCACACTGGCCCAGCAAAGGCAGACTTCCTACTCTCTGGATCTAAAAACAGACAAATAGTAGTAGCCATTTATCGAATACAACTCATATGCTAGTTACTTGGGGAGCCTTATGATCTATTTCTCCTCATCACTTAACCATGCATGTTAAATATTTTGAATCAATTTTGAATCAATTTTTAGCTCAGATAAGCTAACTAACATCCCAATTCACATAGTCGTAGACTGCACATGTGTCAAACACAAGGCCCCGCGGGCCAAATCCGTCCTGCCAGGCCTTGCAATGTGGCCCGCACCACGCTGTCATCACTGCACTCCGCTGCGTTTCCATCACAATGACAGTTTATGACTGTTCAGTAAACCATTCGGCCCGCGATTTAGGCTGGATTTTAGATTTTGGCTCCTTCTCTGATTGAGTTCGACACCCCTATGACGTAGAGTATTAGAGAATGGATCTACCAACCCCTCTGTTTAATGACAGTTTTCAAGACAAATCCATCTGTGTTTACGTAAATGAGGGACTAACCACCTTCCCAAGCTGCCTGTGGTCTTTGTTCCATCTTGGATGAGTTCTTTAAGAGGTATTTTCCTAAATAAAGTGAAAATAAAGACATGAGGTATTGCCTCACACCTATCAGAGTGGCTGTCATCAACAAATGACAAGTGCTGGCGAGGATGTGGAGCAAAGGGAACCCTAGTATACTGCTGGTGGGAATGCAGACTGGTGCAGCCATTATGAAAACAGTATGGAGTTTCCTCAAAAAGTTAAATATGACAATGTCATTTGACCCAGTGATCCCACTTCTAGAAATATATCCTAAGAATCCTGAAAAACCAATCAGAAAGAATATATACACCCCTATGTTCAAAGCAGTGCAATTTACAATAGCAAAGATCTGGAAACCGTCAAGTGCCCATCAGCAGATGAGTCGATAAAAAAGCTGTATATTTACACAACAGAATACTATGCAGCTGTAAAAAAAGGATCCTTTACCCTTTGAGAGAGCGTGAATGGACCTGGAGAGTAGTATGCTAAGTGAAATAAGCCATTCAGAGAAAGAGAAATATCACATGGTCTTACTCATATGTGGGATCTAATGAACAAAAGAAACTGATGAACAAAATGGATCTAGATATACAAAAACATGGAACAGACTGTGGAATCTTAGAAGGAAGGAAGGGGTGGATGAGGAGACATTAACTGGGGAACTTATAAGCATAGCCATGGACATAGACAAAATTGTGTGAAGGCCTGGGGGTGGCGGTGCAGGGGTCAATGGGGCAAATGGGGGACATCTGTAAGACTTTCAACAATAAAGACAAACTTTAAAAAAAGAAATCATTAAAAGCACACAATGTATGCTTTCATATACATATAATGTACAGATTTGAATATAAAATCATTCATTCACACGTATGTTGGTTGACCAGTTTACCCAATATTTGTCTTCTCGTTTTGTCTCTTGCAAAGACTTCATACTTTGAGAGATGCAGGTACCTCTGCTGATAGGATAATATAGTCCAGAATTTGTTTTTCACCTTGTCTCTATGTGTGGCCATAGGTAACCTTTCCCAGCATGTAGCCTGGGCCTGGCAATTCTCCTTGATCCATGGTCCTAGGATAAGGATCAGACTTCTATATCAGAGCCCCAGGTTTTCCTCCTGGAGGCAAACCCCAGCCCCAGCCAGTGTTTCAGGTTTTCTTTCTTAAAATCTTCTCAATGGAAACATTACTTGTCTGGGGAATTATTCCTAGCCAAACACAGCTTCTCCTTCCATGTATTGTTGGATTTCCAGAACATTTTCTTCTCTCCATTTGATCCTAAATTAAATATTCACAACCCATACCTACATTCCCCTGGAACCTTCTTCTGAGCTTAGTTTTGGAATGTACATGTAATTTATTAGAGTTATAATTATTAGCATAACCAGCTTGCAATAATAGCCCAGGTTCCTCCCCAGACATGTTCTCAAATACCCAATTTCAAGGGTTCTGGCAGAGAATTTTCTAGTCAAAGTCTAATCATTATAATTTCACAAATTTGCAAAACCTTTCATTTTGCTAACACTGCCAGGATGTATTGGATGCCCAGGGTGTTTCTAAACACACTGTGCTAGGTTTGGGGATTAAAGTGGTGAACGGTTTAGACTTGAGTCCTCCTCTTACAGAGCATATAATTTGGCAAAGGGCACCCAAAAGTGACTGGGCCATTACAGTGCAGGTTCATAAGTATTCTGAGAGGACACTTATTCTGGTCCTAAAAAAGCCCATGATGGACGCACCTAAGACAGTGGAGGGATCAGTGAGTGACAGCTAAACTGAAATCTGAAGGACAGGGCAGCAAGGCAGAGGGAGGGAGGTATTCCAGCTGAGGTTGCAGCACACGGAAGGAGCAGAGAAGAAAGTATGAGGTCATCATGGAACTGGACAAGTTCAGTGTGGAGAGCTGAGAGCCAGCAAGGAGAGCCTTTGGAAGCCCTCAAGCCTGGCTCTCTACCTCCAGTCAACTGGGCAAGTAGAGCTGGAATGGAGGAGCAATGCTGGAGGTGAAAGGACATTGAGGGAGAGGCAGAGGCAGGGAGAATTGGGAAATGGATGAAAACAGGCCTTCCATAGTGCTTTATACACAGCAATCCCTCCATGGACATTGAACAGATTAGTGATTAGATACATAAATTGATTTTACAAAAAAAATCATACAAGTGTCATAGTGTGAGTACTGTGATTGTTTATGAAAGGATAAATAGTTTTATGGGAAAAGGATAGAAACAGTTTAGTTAGAAGTGAGTTCTGGTTTCTAAACAACCACCCTACCAAAACTTCAGGGTGAAACTTGTTTGTAAGTAAGAGACTGTCACAAGTGTTGTAATTGTCTAACAGTTTAGTTCCCTATACTCTCAGGGCAAAAGAACATGATTTAAAAATAAATAATTCTTGCCCAGCTATGTGGCTCAGTAGTTGATTGTTGACCTGTTAACCAGGAGGTTAAGGTTCCATTCCCAGTTAGGGCACATGCCTGGGTTGTGGGCTGGGTCCCCAGGAGGGGTTGTGCAGGAGGCAGCTGATGAATGGTGCTCTCTCACCATTGATGTTTCTGTCTCTCTTTACCACTCTCTTCCTCTCTGAAGTCAATAAAATATATTTAAAAATAGAAAAATAATAATTCTTACAAGCATAATAATAGGAACATGATAGACATTCAATAAAAAGTGGTTATTCATTTTTAGATACTAATCCAGTAAATTATTTTATGTAAAAAGGAAGATTCAATGAAATATTATAACTTATTAACATCTAGTTCATATTGATTTAAAATGAAATAGTTTCAAATCACTTTTTTAAAACACAAATTTTAAATTATCTTTGTTGTATAAGGTTCTTAATACACTAGCTCAAAGGCCCTGATTCTCTGAATTTGAAAATAAGTGAAGCTTTATAAAAATGTGATTTTGTTGTCTACAAATATAAACAGCCACACTTTGTTTTGGTAAGGTTGTAAAATTAAGTTTAAAACTATAAAAACTTTAACCAAAATTTTAATTTTTATCTACTTTCCCATTAGACCATTAAAAGCTAGAGTTTGGTGTCAAAAGAGCACAAAAAAGAAATAAATAAATAAAAGGGGAAAAAATGCCAAAATCAAATAAATGTTTGCTCTTAAGACAATTAAATGTTCCTGTCACATCACTAATCTAGTTATATCTTATTTTTATTAAATCTTCAAGATAATAAGGAGATGCATGGAAGAAAGCATCTAGCTGACCTGCTGGCTACACTGATAGCACTTCAGTTAACAACATGGGGAGTGACTGTGGGAAAAAGCCTATTGGTTGTTTGATATTTAATGCAAATTAAATATTTTTGTGATTTTTGTGAATACATTTTATCATCTTTCATATGCCTCATAGAAGTAGAGGTCAGGCACTGTTGTTAGCACAGATATAAATTAATATTCATGTAACAACATACTAAAGATTTGACAGAACAAAAGTCTATGGTATCTAGACAAAATGTAGCTTCATAGAATAATTCACCTAATAATATAATTATTACCAAGGCTATTGCAGCGACATCATACAAATGTTATTCTTAGCTTTTTGTTTCAAAACTATCTATTCTTCCCATTTATATTATTTTCAGAAATTACCTCTTACTACTGCTATGATAATTTTTTTTTTATAGAGGTTCTTTAAAAAAAAAAAAAAGTCTTATGTTAGAGTGTGGCAAATTCAACTCCTCTTCTCCATGACAACAGAAGCTGTAACCATGGCAACAGTAATGGGCCAGAGAGATTAGGGCCAGAGTGAAGATTAGACCTCCAAGAGCAAAGAAAAGGAGTCCTGATTGGTTCCTTATTGAGTGAGACCTCTGTGAAGACAAGTTACTATTGAGAGAAAGCATGGAGGATTAGTAAGAACAAAATTAATTTCCCTGTGTAAAGCAAGAGGCCATTCCTTTGTGAAAAATGAGTCCCTTCTTTTTCATAGAAGGACCGTTTAAATAGAAGTAAAGAGTCCATGATTGATTCTATTCTGAGCTCTAACTGTGCGATCCGAGTGTAGACCAGTTCTGTGAGAAGGCACTCAGGGAGTGCATCTGAATTGGAGACTCCATTGCACTCCTTCCTGGCAGTTCCTGAGTGGATGGCAAACCCAGCTCACTTTTGATGTGGCATCATCCATAAGTGAGCTGCTGTGGGACAAAAAGGATTTGAAAATTTCTCACCTGTTCTTTAAAAATTATTTTCCAACTTGAACATTTTCCAAAGGTTTTTTAAACTCATCATTGATCACCTTTAGTGTTTAAAAATCTTTTGTAAAAACACTCTGTAAGAACCCCCTTTTCTTTAAACTGATAATATGTACAGGCATTACATTTTGAGAAAAAGTCCAGTGATTTCACATCAGTTCATTGCTAAATGGGGTATTCATTTATAAAAATTATAGACATACGGATGCTTAGTCAAATGGTATGAATATTTTTCATTTTAAAGAATTTCACCAAGCTGAAACCAGTTTGGCTCAGTGGTAGAGCGTCGGTCTGTGGACTGAAAGGTCCCAGGTTCGATTCCAGGCAGGGGCATGTAAGTTGGTTGCGGGCACATCCCCGGTAGGGGGTGTGCAAGAGGCAGCTGGTTGATGTTTCTCTCTCATCAATGTTTCTAGCTCTCTATCTCTCTCCCTTCCTCTCTGTAAAAAATCAATAAAATATATTAAAAATTAAATTAAATTTAAAAATAAACACACACACACACACAAAAAGAATTTCAACAAATTGACTTCTGAAGTCTGTACTTTCATAGGCTTCAGCTGAGAGCATAAGGTAGTGGAACTCCATG
Organism: Pipistrellus kuhlii; assembly: GCF_014108245.1. NCBI lineage: Eukaryota > Metazoa > Chordata > Mammalia > Chiroptera > Vespertilionidae > Pipistrellus > Pipistrellus kuhlii. The sequence continues at coordinate 18,544,666 of NW_023425562.1, forward strand.
GCCAAAACTAGGTAGTAACACTCTCTAAAGTCTTGCTGCTCAGATTGTTTTATTTTTTAAATATTTTTTATTGATTTCATAGAGGAATGGAGAGGGAGAGGGAAATAGAAAAATCACTGATGGTTGATCAGCTGCCTCCTGCACGCCCTGGGGATCTATGAAACTAGGGCATGTGCCCTAACCTGGAATCAAACCATGACCCTCTGGTTCATAGGTTGATGCTCAACCTCTGAGCCACACTGACTGAGTACAGACAGATTGTTTCAATAGACTTTATTCAGACAGACATTTTTAGATTTGATTTTAATTCAACATTTATTTGTTAGGTTGAACCTTATTTTAAAATAAGATTCCTCATTATGTTATAAATTTTTAGACATTCTTTTTTAATTTTATAGATATGAATCAGTACCTGGTAGATGCATATTTTGTGAATGCGTTGGGTCCATCTTACCAAAGGACAGGCACCTAAGTCAAGAGGAAAGTGGGCATTAAGAGGGTGAGGTGGGTTTCTCAAGGGTGGGAGCTGCCTGTGCCATGTCCCTAGGAACTGCCCTTGGCTCAGCATGCACCTCCGACTCTGCCCTCTCACTCTGCCACGGAGCTCACTAAAGAGCCAGGAGTCTCCACGGAAGCTGCCGAGGATGCTCTCTCTCGGGCCTGGAGAAGGGCTGACATAGGATAGATGCTCTAGAACAGTGGTCAGCAAACTATGGCTCACAAACTACATGTGGCTGTTTGGCCCCTTGAGTGTGGCTCTTCCACTAATACCACGGTCTGAGCGAGTCTATTTTGAAGAAGTGGCTTTAGAAGAAGTTTAAGTTTAAAAAATTTGGCTCTCCAAAGAAATTTCAATCGTTGTCTTTGTTGATATCTGGCTCTGTTGACTAACAAGTTTGCTGACCACTGGCCTAGAGTACTTGGTGAGTGAATAGAGCCAATGATCACTGCTTGCTGGGATAGCCACACGCCTTTGCCCAAAGGTGGCATTTTTGCAGTGATAGGAATGCACTAGGCTACCATTCAGGAGTGCCAACTCCCTGGGAATCATCCTCAATGAGTGGAGGAGAATAGGATGGTAGATCCATACCCCCTCCTGCTTCCTTCAGAAGTGAATCGCTCAGAGGCTTGTGGCACCCTGATTCCCAGAGTCCCCAGGGGGACTCCCTTCAGTTTCCTACAGCAACAACTATCAGCTCACTCCCTGCTGTCTCACTCTCCCACTCCTCGAGGGTGTCTCCTGAGATCACCTTCCAAGTAAAGCGTTTACACTTGAGTCCTTTTCTAACACTCTCTCTTTGTGGAGGAAGCAAACCAAGAAAAGTGATCAACAGGAGCCAGACCCGCAGGCAGGCTGAGAAGTCTGGAGTTTCTAAGGGAAAGAGTAGACCTGGAGGGTAATAAATGGTGGAGTAGTAGGGCCAGATGTGTCCTTTACCAGCTTATTCTGGATGCTGCACCGAGAATACCCCCGCGGGAGGCGAGTGGCAGGGGAAGCAGAGGAGCTGGAAGAGAGCATGACAGTTCTGGGAGGGGAGCGTGATGGTGTGGATGTGTGACCGTGCAGATAAAGTGAGCTGTCCAGGAGTGGGTATCCCCAAAGGGGCGAATGGGAGAGAGTCGGGAATGGGAGCCACCATTGGTGTTTCGGGCTGTACAGTTGAGAGGACAGTGTAGACGTGAGTGAGTTTAGCAGCCTTGGAGGGGAAGCAGGCAGTGAGCTGGAGAAAGGAATGCATTCCCTTCATGGTGCTGGTTGGCACTGTCCATGGAGGATGCAAGTAAAGGCTTTTGTCAAGAGGGTTACTATAACCCATGTTCTGGACAGAGGTGCTACCTATCTGGGCATCAGCCTCCCACCCTCTCCTCTCCACTCTGCCACAGAAGATTGGCGATGCTCTTGCCAGTCTCCCATTTATTTCAAATTCTGTGCTGATCAAGAAAGCAAGGGGAAGTTCTATCCATGAAGACGTGGGCTGAGAATCTGCAGAGCCAGAAATTACTTTGAAAGCTTTCTGCAGTTCTCTAAAACCTCTCCCTTTGTAGCACTGGTATGTATTGTAAATTGATAATATTTCTTGAACCACTGGGAAATGAGATGGCCCCTGACCCTCAAATGGGATTTCTAGCTAACTGGCGTGCAGTTCCCAGCACCGGGCCCGAGGAGAGAGAGAATGCAAGAAAGGAGACTACCTTTCGTAAGAACTGGGTACAAATGGAGCACAGAGGCCAGTTTGAAGATTAAATGTAGGCACATGGGTTCTTGTGGGGACAGAACTCACCTTCAAAATGAAACTCACATTCCCCAGACCTGGGGACTTGAACACATAAGAAGAAAATATCTTTCCAGCAAAGGTGAATTATGAATTCACACACACACACACACACACACACACACACACACACAATCAAACACTTCTAATACAGGTTAGGAATGCCCCAAAAGTTTAAAAAAACAATTTTGCAATTGTGAATGATTGAGTTCTTCCTATGAATAACAATTGTCAGATTTTGAGAATTTTGATAGGTGCAGTTGCCTATCTTTATGTGATTTTTTATTTTATTTTTGGCATTTCTCTTGCTAGCAGGTAGTTCATGAGAATGGTTTCTACTTTTTGTTAGCTTTCATCAATTTTAATTTACTTCTTTAAGTTTTCTGTGGTCTTAGGAAATGATAGGAAAGCTCCTCAAATTATACAAAAAAAAAAAAAAGTGTAAACAGGCTCTGAGAGGAATGAGGTTCTGTTATAACTATTTGGTTACCTGAGGCATTTATCAATATGTGCATGTCCATGGTCATGTTTCCCTATTTCATACTTCAATAGGGCATTTATTCTTATTGTCATTGATCTCATGATTACTACAAACTGGAAAAATATGAATTAAATTACAGATGCAATTAATTAGCTACCCTTTCATAAACTCCAAGGACTCCTGTTATGCCTTTAGTTCCATTTACTGTCTCTTTGCTTTCCTGTTTTGTCTTCATTTCCGCAGCATCTGCATGATGTGCCATTCTGTGTTTGCTGTTGGGTCTGCTTTGCTTCCCTGCCCTTTGCCCGCCTGTGGCATCAACACCTCTGACTGCTTCCTCTCCTTTCTCCTCAGCAATCCCAAGCTCCAGTGTGCTCCCTTCTGCTCCCAGAGATGTGGTTCCTGTCTTGGTTTCCAGTCGGTTCATCCGTCTCAGCTGGCGCCCACCCGCAGAAGCAAAAGGGAACATTCAAACCTTCACTGTCTTTTTCTCCAGAGAAGGTGACAACAGGTAGGCGCTACCAGTAGAGCCCAGCTTAGCCATCCCTCTCTTTAGCGGTACACTGTGGGGCACTGGCAGCGGGCATTCTTGGCAGGGACCTCAGAGACCTGTGGAATCTACTCTGTGTCCTTCTCTCATTACTAAATGAAGACTTTATGACTCCTTTGCCCATAAAACACTAAAGACCCAGTGCATGAAATTTGTGCACTCAGGGGGAGTTCCCTCATCCCAGCCTGTGCCTCTTGCAGTCCAGGAGTCCTCTGGGGGATGTCTGACTGACAGTTTTAGCACTGCCAGAGTCAGGAGAGGCTCCCGCCACCACCGCTGTGCTCGCTAGCTGTGAGCCCAGCTCAGGATTTCTGGCTGAGCACCCTGTGGGAGTGCACTGATCACCAGGAAACATCTCCTGCATTGAGCATCTGCCTCCTGGTGGTTAGTGCATGTCATACCAACTGGACATTCCACCATACAGTTGATTTGCATATTAGCATTTTATTATATAGGATGTTTTTTAAAAATTGATTTTAGAGAAAGAGGAAGGGAGAGAAAGAGAGAGAAACAAGGATGTGAGAGAGAAACACTGATCAGCAGCCTTCTTTGTGTCCCCTATAGGGAATCAAACCCAAAACCTGGTCAAGTACCCTGACCAGGAATCAAACCAGTGACCTCTTGGTATATGGGATGATGCTCAACCACCTGTTTCTGAGCTTTGATGCTTTTTTGCTCATATTTGTTTAACTCCTTAACACAATAACTTCATAAAGGTTGTGGACTGAACATTTGCCTCAGATTAGCAATGACTTTGTCAGGCAAATTATTCTAGCTCAGATTATCATTAATCTGCCCGATTAGTTAATTGTGGCAATAAATGCAAGTGCCATAGTAAACATTCTTTCATTCATCCACCTCGGTGCCTTCACTCCATAAATCAGAGAGTAGAATAATTTTAGATCCTGAAAGTCAGAATTCACAAGATACAATGGCTTCAGAGATATACATCTATCCCCCCTTAGCACCTAAAAATCATTCGACTTGAAAGAGATCTTTTGACTCCTTCTACTTGAACTTCCTTCTACTTGAACACTTAGAGACGGATGCTTTGGGGAGGCTGAAATCACATGTCCAAGCCCACAGAGGAAGCATGGATAACAGGAGCAGGCACTTACTGTGCCGGGTACCAGACTGAGCATCTGACAGCAGTACCGAATTCTCACAACAGAAACATCCCCCTTCAGGAAGAAGTTTGCATCTCTGGGATATAGCTAGCAAGTGGAGGGACCAGGACTTAATACAGGCCTGAATTTAAAGCAGGCGCTCTCAATGCTGCCTAACTTCCTCCTAACTGATCAATCTGGAAAAGAGCCAAGCTCTCTTGATATATATTTTTAGAGTTATGACGTGAATTTCCTCTGTAGGCTTATTTCTAAGAATTTTCTGACTTGGTGGCTTACTTTATTTGCATCAATTATTATCATATAACATTTACAGGAGCAAACTTTTAAATCCATGCATAGAGTATCATACTGCCTACTTAGGGATCTAAAGTTACTTATAGAGTGTGGGGCAGTGTTACCGAAAGGTTAAGGCTGTGTGGCTCTGGAATTGAATTGCATGGGTTTCAATCCTGGCTCAGAATTTTACTAGCTGTGTGGCCTTGGGCCAATTACTAGTGCCTTGCATCCCTCACTTGGGATCATAATTGACTCAACATGTAAGGTTGGGATGCCCATCTTCTGGTGTCCCATCAGCACTCCATTCTTGTTAGCAGTGCCATGTACAAACCATGGTGTAGGTGAAAAATGAACTTCAGTGGAATGCAGATATTCTCCAGTTCATAATTAGAAAGAACTTTATCACATTCACAAACATTAGCCCATTTATCCTTGGATAAAGCAGGAATGATCATCTTCATATTACAGATGAGCATGCCTTGCTCTGTTCAGAAAGTCTCAAAAAAAATTGCCCGAAGAGCTACATAACTAGTAAATACTAAAAGCAGGATTTAAATGCCAGATTTCCAGTCCAGTGATCTCCTCACTGTACCATACAAAGTAAAAGATATTTGCTAGAAGTGCTACATAGAAAGGCTGCGGGAGTTCAAATGAGAGGAGTAAAAACACTTTCATGAGCATCATTCAATTTAATCCTGACCATAATCCTGTGAGGTAGGCAGATAAGTGACGGGTATCTTCCTTTTGCAAATAAAGCAGGAGGGCTCCGAGATAGCCCCAGCATGCTCAAGGTCACATGCTAACTTTGTGCCAGAACAAAGTCAGGGTCTTCCATGTGGAGGGCTGTATGCAATGCGATGCTTTATGCTGGCCCGGGAAACCCTGCTCACTGGGAGTAGAGAGCAGCTCTTCATGATTGACATGGAGGATTCACTTTAGAATTCACTGTGCATTGGATTTTCTTTTTTAATATATATTTATTGATTTCAGAGAGGAAGGAAGAGGGAGAGAGGGAGAGAAACATCAATGATGAGAGAGAAGTATTGATCAGCTGCCTTCTACATGTCCCCTAATGGGGAGTGAACTGGCAACCTGGGCATGTACTCTTGATTGGGACCATTCAGTCCACAGATCAACACTCTATCCACTGAGCCAAACCAGCTAGGGTGATTTTCTGTCATTTTAAAAAATATATATTTTTTATTGATTTCAGAGAGGAAGGGAGAAGGAGAAGAGAGATCCAAACATCAGTGATGAGAGAGAACAATTGATTAGCTGCCTCCTGCACACCCATCTCCTGTGAGCCTGCAACCCTGGCACATGTCCTGTCTGGGAATGGAACTGCGACCTCCTGGTTCATAGGTGGACATTCCACCACTGAGCCACGCTGGCCGGGCAGATCTTCATCATGGTGTTTACATGTCCTTCCCATGCTCTGCAGTGTTGAGGACGGAGTAACTGATGAAGCTTGTTGTGGTGAAGGAGTGGGTTGTAAGGGAAGGAGAACAAGGCTCAGAATCCAAAGCACCACACTCTGGTCCTGGCTTAACACTCAGCAGGAATGACCCTGTTGTCACTCTGCTCCTCAGTGAAAGTCAGCCCTGTCCTTTCCACCTCAAAGTGGTCTTAGAATGAGAGAACTGGGATTTAATTCTTCCAGTGAGTTGAATGGATATTTAAAGGGATGCCATTTCTAAATGCCATATACAAATGAGTGACCCTTCATTCACTTGCCTGGCACCGAGATTGAAATAATAGAGAATCCGCCGAAACCGGTTTGGCTCAGCGGTAGAGCATCAGCCTGCGGACTAAAAGGTTCCAGGTTCGATTCCGGCCAAGGGCATGTACGTTGGTTGTGGGCACATCCCCGTTAGGGGGTGTGCAAGAGGCAGCTGGTCGATGTTTCTCTCTCATTGACGTTTCTAGCTCTCTATCTCTTTCCCTTCCTCTCTGTAAGAAATCAATAAAATATATATTTTAAAAAAAAAGAAATAACAGAGAATCCAACAGTCTCTTTAGAGGTAGTTTAACAGTGTTGGGAGGATCATTCTACTGAGGAGTACGTATATAACCACACACGGAGTGGAGAGCTCTAAAGGGAAGAAACACACTTCTGTAAGAGAAGTTACAGAGCGTGTGCACAATGTCCAGGCCACAATCAGACTTGCATTTATAGAGGGTGATGGTGACTGTGGAGTGGCAGTTTGACCGGAGGCAGTGGGTGGGCGCTGGGGAGCCATCTGGCAGGCAGTGCAGGAGTCCAGGCTGGAGAGGATGCTGGGTCGGATTAAGGGGGTCTGAGTGGAGATGCAGCAGGTGACAGATTCTGGAGATATTTAAGTAACAACACTGACAGAACCAGGTGATGGCTTGGACATTCACGGTGAGGGAAAGGGGATTTTCCAAGAGAGCTCCTAGGTCTCTGGCTTCTGGAAATGGGAGGGTGGGGGAGGGGCAATATGCTGAGTGAGGTAAGGATACTGGAAAAACCCAGATTTGGGAACAAAGGGCATCTGTTTCATTTCAGACTTGTTGGTTTACATACCTTTACAATATTCAAGGGGGAATGTCAAGCAGGCTTTTGAAATTAGGCTACTGGAGCTCAGAGGAGAAGTTCAGGCCTGATATATAAACCAGGAATGTGTCTACACATAGCTGATAACAGCAATGGAGAAAGATAAGATTCCCTTTCACCCTTCTCCCCACCAAAAACAAAAAAACAAAACAAAACAGCAACACAGAACTAGAAGATGACCCAGAGTGAATAAGATTTATTATAGGGGTATTGTTATAGGGGCAAAAATCCAACAAAATAATTTTAACCAAAAACTTTTTTCCACGAAAGAACTTACTTGTTGTAGCAGTAGTTATTCTGTGACTAGTCTCTTAGGAGTATACTAGATGCTGAAACAGGTTATGTGAAAACAAATGTTTAAAAGCCCATTTCTCAGCCTATGCTTAGAAAGAAACAGTTTTTAACCCGGACGCAGTGGAAATCCCTCTGACCACGGTGATCTCCATCCCACACTTGGTTTTGTCTGATGGCCGCTCATCTCTGAACCTGCCTCCTCTTCAAGACAGCGCCTTGAAGACAGCAAAAGTTTCAGCTGGGGTGACCAGGAGTGTAACATTTGGGTGGATGTCTCTTTTGTTGCCACTGTCACTTTGAACCCTGTTTCCTATTCCAGCTATTTTCAACTGGTGTGCCTCAAGAATTTTTTTAAAAAATATATTTTATTGATTTTTTACAGAGAGGAAGGGAGAGAGATAGAGAGCTAGAAACATCGATGAGAGAGAAACACCGACCAGCTGCCTCTTGCACACCCCCTACCGGGGATGTGCCCCCAACCAACATACATGCCCCTGACCGGAATCGAACCTGGGACCTTTCAGTCCACAGACCAACGCTCTACCACTGAGCCAAACCGGTTTCGGCACCGCAAGAATTTTTCAAATGCAGTACCTGACTTCATTTGCTTTGGATTGTCTAATAATAATATGACAACAGCCAACACAATAGTCATTGGTGTGAATAAATCAAAAGTATATTTTTGGTCAGATTAGCAAAAAATATATGTGTTGGTTAGTAATTAGTTTATATGTGCTTTGAGATGAAAAAGCTTGAAAAATGCTCCCTGTTCTAGCAAACACTGTATTTCAGTTTTGAAATCTCATCATTGCACCATTCTTTCTCTCACTAAGGAAATAAAAATGAAAGTGGAGCCATTAAAGAGAAGATGTTAAAAATCTCTCCATTAAAAAATAACAGAGCTTCTTTCTTACAAAGGGACAAAGGACAAAATAGAATTCTTGGCCCTGGAAGCAACTAATTAGGTGTTTTCTACATCAAGGCAGCATCTGTTGCTCACCTCACAGCTGTAACAAGTGCTAACACAACGGTACACTTAGGCAAAACAGCATGTGTTTACTTAGACTGTGGGCTGGAGACATGTTACAAATGACCCACTGAGAACAGTATCATGCTTAATCTTTAATCTCTGTTTACTTCTGAGATGTAAATACAGAAGTGCTGGATTCAGCTAAAGACAAAGACAAAAGAGCACAGGTGATTTTCTCTGCCCACCAAGGATATTGGATGGGAAAGACTTCTTTGAGTAGATTCTACGCTCTCAGTTTTCACACAATGAAAGCGAGATGAAGGAAGGTGAAGCGCGGGTCAAGGCCACCCATGGGACTAAGTTAGGATGGAGCATGGGTATTTATGCGACCACATGCCATGGAGATAACTAGCAATTCTTCTGTTAAAATTTTTCCTTTTATATATGCATTCAATATTAAAAAATGTGAACACCAGTGATATTGCTATTCTTTTTAAAAATATATTTTTATTGATTTTTTACAGAGAGGAAGGGAGAGGGATAGAGAGTTAGAAACATGGATGGGAGAGAAACATGCATCAACTGCCTCTTGCACACCGCCAGTAGGTACATGCCCTTGACCAGAATCGAACCTGGGACCCTTCAGCTTGCAGGGATCCTTCAGCTCTATCCACTGAACAAAACTGGTTAGGGAAACATTGCCATTCTTTAGACCCAGTGGATATATATGCTGAGTGTCAATAAAATACAAGTTGAACATGGTTTCTCTTCTAAAATAATTCATAATTGAGTCAAGGAGACAGATATGTCTATTAATGCAGTGGGATATGTGCTAGAGTAGATGTGTAAACCAATAGCAGCGAAAGCACAAAGGAGAAAACTTTCAATGCACTGGAATCAGAAGACATAATGGTAGGAACCTAAGGCCAGGAGATGTCATTTGAATTGGATTTGAAGAATGAACAAGCTTTTGCCAAACCCAAATCCAGAAAGCACTGTGAATCAGGAGAAGGCAACTCCGGGAAACAGAACAAATCCGATGCTAGACAGCATAACAGGGAAAGAGGAGTGAGGATGAGATCTGGTGTTGAGGCTTGGTGACTGCCTGTGAGTGTGAAAAGAGTCAGCCCCATGGCTTGAAAGTCTTTGGCTCTTGTCCCAAGGGGCTGAGGTTGCATTTCCCATAGGCTGATAATAATACACTCAAGGTGAGGGCGTGGAGTCTACCACCTGTGTATGTTAGAAGAAAATCCCTGTCAATGGAAGATAGAAGAGCTGGGAAACCAGTGAAGAAGGATCAGGAAAAGCTGTCCTGATGCAATGCGTTGTGAGTACAAACCAGAGCAGGGCCGGCTCCGGGTGCAAGAGCCTGGAGCCCAACCGGAGTCGGGTCTCCATGCAACTCATGCAAGTTCACGTTCCTCGCCACCTGTTTGTTTTTGTGACTTCAGAGAGTCAGGACTCACAGGCTGAGCTCAGAAAAGCAGCAGCGATCCTGTGACTGGTGCAGAGTCTGTGCTTTTAGAGCACAGCTGTTCTTTCCCATAGAGCCTCAGCCACGGAACCCCAGCGCTCAGCACGGGGCAGTGCCTGCAGATGGCCTGCTCTTGGTCTCGGTGTGCAGGTGCCAGCGGGCAGGCTGCCTGCAGCTTCTCAGCCAGCGGGAGGGGACCGAGTTGTGCACTTGCACTCTCTGTGGATACTCAAGGAATGAATTTCATATGAATAGATTCTAGAAAGCTCAGGTGACCTACTCCCTTTACTTCAGTCAATTTATTTTGAACTTGCATGAACCCCACACTGCTAACTCAGAGTGGGGGCAAGGAGTGGAGTGATGAAGTTTTGTCTGACAGTAGACACCATGACCCTGAGCTCTGTGCATTTGAAGGGTCATTACGTCTTCAGAGCCATTGGAGAGAACATCCTGAGAAGCAGCAAAGCCAGAAGCCATCAGGGCAATGACAGTGACAGGCAGGACACCGAATACCATAATTGGGCAAAGTCTTAACATCCCTTGTTCTTTGTTCTTCAGAACGTCTTGGCTTATCAAAAAATAAAAATAAAAAAATTTTTAACTTATCTCTGCAAGCAAAATTTATCTCACAGAACATTTTTTAAATAATGGGGGCAGGCCCATACTTCAGTTCAATCTGTTTATTTTCCTTTTTTTTTAAAAAATGATGATTATGCCTTTTATTAGTTAATTTCCTCATATCCCTATAGCTGAATACTTTGTGGAAAAGTTCTCTTCTTGAACTCAAGAGCGCTTCTTTTCTTCTGAGGTTATGGTTGTGTTTTATAGTAATAATAAAAATAATAGCTCTAACTACCATATAGAGAACACTGCATAGGGAGTATCGGGCACCACTCCTGCTACTTGAGATGGTTTGCATTTATTTTTTAGAAGCTCTCTAAGGAAAATATTTTTATGGCAACAATTAGCATCCAAGCAACCTGAGGCTAAGATGAGTTCATGAGGAAGCCCAAACACCCTCTCCTCCCCTAGCCCAATGAAGACTCTTGAATCCATTCTGCAGTCTGCGTAGCATTTTGCTGCCGCCCCATTTTGGTGTGATCAGTAGAGCTCTGGGGGATAAAGGGCACATACAGTTAAATCGTTATTTAAAATTAAGAGCCCATATTGAAGAAATGAGTGGACAATCTAGGCAGGAATAGCCTATGGTTAGAGGAGGGCCCGTGAAGTTGTCTCTGAAGCCAAGTTTCTCTAAAGCAGATTGTACTGGCTTACATTGTATTCCTACAGATCACTCCCAATGAAGTATTTTCTAAAGACCCTTTGTTCACACTTTCTGTAATGTTGAGAGAGGACCCATTGTCCATAAGAGTGAACATCATTTTTCTCATGACTGTTGTTAATTTGGGATATTTTGGGAGGCTGATGGAGGTGGAGGACACCTAACACTCCCTTTGTTGTAATGAAGTCCAGTATCCCCTTTGGTATGTGAGTGATGTTTTCGTATGACTGTGGACATTTTTACTGTGCATACCCAAATTTTTTGGCCTCATTTTTTTCCTTTGAAGATTGCCTGTTCAAAGGGTTTTGCCAGCATGTCTCAGAACACAGCTATTTCATCTAAATTATTTAGTAGATATGAAAATAATGTCAATTCTGAAAGCTGTCTTTTCTTATAGATAGCCAAGAAGTTTGGTATGAAAATCTGACCTTCCGTGGCAACTATGTTGCTTGAAGATCTAGAAAAGGGGAAATGACCCCCAATAGGTCATAGACTAATTCATCCACAGAGGATTCCGAATGCCCAGTGTGCCTTCTTCCCCTTTAGGGTCTCATGCTTCTACCTGAAGTGCCCTTGATCCAAACAGGCTCCTCCTTTTGCCACTACTGTGGAATGATACCAATTCTGGGCTTAGATTTCATTCTTTAATATCCATTAACTTTGGGACGCGGGAGGATATTTCTCTAACTCTTCTTTCCCATCTATAAAATAACAGTAATAAAACCACCCTGTTTATATAAAAGGGCTATATTAGACAATGTATATAAAATTTATTCCACTAAAAGAAAATAAATAAGAAGCAAAGATTCACATCCACAAGGCATATAATCTGATTGTGAGGATTTCCTTTTATAAAGAAACATATTGTCCTAAATAATTTTGGTCTGGTAGAAGAGAGCAGGTGACATGTGACACATGAAACATGTTTTGATGATTTTACTCTTACCTACTTTAGAGTAGTATTGAATCTCACATAGTCACAAGCTCTCCCCCACTATGTCACAATTCATCCTTAAAGCAACTTAACACAGCAGTTCTAAAGAAATATATAGTCCTGGCCAATGAGGCTCAGTTGGTTGCCTGAGATGTTGCCGGTTTGATTCCCAGTCAGGGCACTTGCCTGGGCTGTGGGCTAGATGCCTAGTAGGAGGTGTTCAAGAGGCAACTGATTGATATTTTTCTCTCTCTCTCCCTCTCCCTTTCTCTTTAAAAATAAATAAAAAACATATTTTTAAGAAATATCTAAACCTTGGGCTGCATCCAGATTAATACAAGATGTGTGTGTATGTGTTTTCTTTGTGGTAAAATCTATATGACATAATGTCTACAGTTTTAATGATTTTCAGTACAGAGTTCTGTGGCATTAAGTTCTTTCACATTTTTGTGCAACTATTACTATCCTATATCTTGAGAAATTTATCATCTCCCACAATTGAAACTTTATACTCATCATTCTTCCCTCCTTATAACCCCTGCTAATGACCCAGAGTACGTATTTTAATGTACTAGCATTAGTGGATAAAATAATGCTAACTGCTCTAACAAATAATCGCTCAAAGCTGTTTGATTCTATAAAATAGAAAAAAGATGTTTGTGAGTGAAGACAGTTCTTCTCCCAGCTCTTCTCCAGAATTTGTGCAAACTTTGCTTCCTCCATCATTAGTATATGGCTTTCCAGTGCCATATACTTACCTGCCTCAAGCCTACAGCTGTAGGTAGAGAACATGAAGGAAGCCATACAGAGAGGGCAAAAGTATGTTTATAGTTGTGAGTATGTGAAACACACAGTTTATTCTCATACTAGAGGCCCAGTGCATGAAATAATAATACATGCCCCGGGCGATGGAAGGTGGGGCTCAGCCTAGCCTGCACTCTCTTGCAATTGGAAACCCCTTGGGGGATGTCCAACTGCTGGTTTAGGCCCAATCCTGCAGGGATCCCTGTGGGATCTGGTCTAAACCAGCAGTCAGACATCCTTCTCACAATCCTGGACCACTGGCTCCTAACTGCTCACCTGCCTGCCTGCCTGATCATCCTTAACCACTCTGCCTGCCAGCCTTACCACCCCTAATCACTCTGCCTGCCTGCCTAATCACCCCTAACCATTTTCCTGCCTGCCTGATTATCCCTAACGCCTCTGCCTGACTGCCTGATCACCCCTAACCACCTCAACCTAGGCCCCTGCAACCATGGCTTCATCCGGAATGACGTCTGGAAGGTTGTTAGGCTGTCCAGTCTAATTAGCATATTATGTTTTTATTATTATAGGTTATTATATATTAATTATTGTATCACTCCCCATATGAACAACTGTAAACCTAATTTTCCCCCATCCTGTATGTGTAGTTTTTCTGTGCTAGCCTTAGAGTCAGCACATATCACACACACTCAAACCCATTGGATAGACTTGGTCATATGACCTTATTTTGACTTCAGGGGGGCTAGGAAGTAGAGTCCATGAAGAAGACAGAGTTGAGGATGAGTCAGCCAGTCTCTGCTGTGTCAAAGTGATTTTAGAGTTAATATGTATGCCCAGGAATCACCATTCATTCCCTTAAAAGTTTGTCTTTCTCTTTTTGGAAGCTAACTTGCCCTGGCAGAAAAAAATAATAAGTTTCACTCTACATATCTCCCAAAACCAAATAAACCCAAATGGCAAAATTAAAACTTACATATAATTCCATGGAGAGGTAACAGATATTATCTATAAATAGAAATACTAAGGAACAGTTGACTAGGTTAGAAGGATTTCCCTCTTCACCAAATCAATTATATGAAGCCAATGAGGGTATAAAGGTCTAAAATCATGTATGTCTTTAAAGAGTAGTTTTAGTAGTTCTTGTTTATCACATATCAGCATGTGTCCATAGAGTTTGTTTTCTCTTAATAAGTATATAAATCCCAGCATGACCAGCAGATTGATTCATTTGTTGGGAACCATTGAGGAAATTTTAATTGGGAAATGAGTTGGACACCTGTAGGCGGTGCTTGAAGAACAAGGCAAGGAGATGTGTTGTTGTTTCTGCACAGAAGGGGACCCACTTCCATTTACTAATTGCTCGTAATATAACAACAGGAGCTCATGCTCCACTCACATAAACACTTAGCATCTGCCTTTGCCTCGTGTACAATGAAAGGAAATGCAGAAATGCATTTTTGAACATTATTGGCAAAGACCAATTTGTGGAATAATTGAAATCTTGATTTTTTGTCATTAGCTGGAAGCTTATGAAATGCATTCCAGATTTTTTTTTTCATATAGCTCTGTGTCATAAGGTTTAAATTCAAATTTATAAAGTGTCAAAGGGAAAATACTTGAATATTCAAGTTTCATGGAAATGGCACAAACTCAAACTCCCCAGTCACCCTGCAACATTCACTTGTAGACCCTCAGTTTGTTTCCCATAGTATGCTTCAGAGGTCTTGGATTATGTCTCATTAAGTAAGGAAGCAACCTTTTTTTCTATCTAGCTACTCTTGAACATTAAATAAGGTTTGGGCTAAAAGTAGAGGTGGAATAATCTTCCCCTATAACTTTGATTTTCCAGGGAACGAGCATTGAATACAACCCAGCCTGGGTCCCTTCAGCTCACGGTGGGGAACCTGAAGCCGGAAGCCATGTATACCTTCCGCGTGGTGGCCTACAATGAGTGGGGGCCAGGGGAGAGTTCGCAGCCCATCAAAGTGGCCACTCAGCCTGAGTGTGAGTATGAAAAGGGAAGGGTGGCATGTAGAAAGTGTTTCTTTTCTCCAGCCATATCCTTGAATACTTTCATGGAAATTTCTTGAGAAAATGGAAGGAAGATGTTTGAAGCAATGTATTTAACTCAAGAATTTTCAAAGGTAAGATGACTGTTAACAAAATGGCCTCCCCAATTGGGACATCTCTCCTTACAGGCAAATTAACAACTTCAAGGGCCTAATCCTTCCATACAGTCTGTGTATTTACTTCCTATGTGAGTGAGTGACCTCCTCTGCCTGCCAGTACTGTATAGTCAACATGGGGTTTCAGCTTCCTCCATTGACTTTTTCAGATTTCCCAAGTTTGTCTATGAGAATGGAGCATCAAAGGTAAAATAACGATGGCAAAGGAATTTTCAATGCAGGGACTTAGTAAAGAACTTAAACATGCACCCAATGCTCTCAGGTATATCTCAAGTAGGAATCAAGACTCAAGAAATATACACAGATGGTCCCTGCTGTGCAATCACACCGTCTGCTTACCACTCTACTGAGCTGTGTGATCACAGAGTGAAGCAGCTCAGTGTTCTTTGGCCAACTTATA
Source organism: Pipistrellus kuhlii (assembly GCF_014108245.1). Taxonomy (NCBI): domain Eukaryota; kingdom Metazoa; phylum Chordata; class Mammalia; order Chiroptera; family Vespertilionidae; genus Pipistrellus; species Pipistrellus kuhlii. The sequence continues at coordinate 18,560,253 of NW_023425562.1, forward strand.
AGTCGGTGATCCCTAAAAATACTTCTGATCTTACAAAATTAAATTTCTAATGTTATTTTGAAAAGATTGATGAGTTATGATCAGTTTGAGAGCCTTATTTTTATTTAAACTTAAAATGTTGAAGAAGAGAGAGCAGGTATGCTCAGATATGTCGTCGGGGTGCTGGTCTCATTCTCTACATTTGACAGCATCTCCATTCTTTCTTCCACTTGGTGACCACTACAAAGATAAGGTGGGAACAAATTGGAGGGTGGGAGAGGGGTGGGCCAGCATCACAAGTCTTAGAAATATTTGTCTTACAGAAATAAAACCTCAGATAGCATCTTTAAAGCCATAATCATGTACAAGTTGCAGACAATCTTTAGGGAATGCAGAGTTGCAGGCTGAACTCTCTACGTAATTTGCAGGACTAAGACGCTGCAGCAAGACATGAAATCACACTCCAGGCATGACCCCTCTGACCTCGAGTCCTCCTGCAATTTCTCTGGTCATGTGCCCATAAAGTTGACCCCACTCCCAAGTTTCTGTTCTTAAGAATGTTTTGTTTTCTTGGTTGTTTGGATTTAAATCCCTAGGTAATGTCAATTTCTACTTCAAGATGTCTCTGGTAACATACTATTTGTGTCATCAATTTCTTTATTAACTTACTCTTCATAAATCATATGCTATATGGAATCATTAACTTTTATAAATATTTGCTATTTTTAATCTATAAAGTTAAATAAAAAGAATAAGGTCAAAATACACATTTTCAAAAATGGTATGTGCTGTGTTGTCTGCAGAGAGACTGTTTAAAAAACCCATCAAAATTATAATATTTAAAGAAAAATTGTGTCTATTATAGTTTTCTAGTGGAAGAACTTAAAAGCATGTTCATTTTCAAAAGACCCAGTTTCTCTGAATTCTTTACTTCCTAATCCAGATGTTACGCCTAGATTTGTTTTAGCATACTTTTCAGAGCTGACTGGCCATTAATACATTTCTGATAAAAATCCTAGGTAGTCAGCTTCGCTTTTTAATACTGAATAACATTATTTTTTCTGCTATACACACCAGTTTCTAAGTATCTAGATTAGGAGATCAGTTAACAGCAGTGTTTTTTGTTTGTTTTAAACTCACTTTTTATGCCAAATTTCCATGACAAAGGACAAGAAAGTATTTTCTGTTTTGGCAGTGACTAATTTTAATGCTTTACTTTATTTTAAAAAAATTACTCAAAATACAATATTTTCTGCCATTTTTGTATTCTTAATTTAAGAAAAAAATCAGTCAGTGATTATTTGTATCACACTTAGCTTTATAAAAGAAAAACAATGACATAAATCATTATAATTACATTAATGAACATCTAGTATGTTCCTAAATACTGTCCCATGCTGTCTGAGGCACATTCAAACACACATATGTATGTAATGAAGCAACAGCACTACTGGATATCAGCAGCTACTTGGGGAAGTAGATATTCTAAATATGTAACAGTAACCAGACCACTAAAGTAAGGAAACTTGTAAGATGTTCAATGAAATATTACCAACTGAGGCATAGAAGAGCTGTGGGCCCATTACCTGTGATGGCTGAGGCATAGTATCTAATTCCCTTTTGATGCTTAAATCATATCATGCCCACCTCCTCTAATAATCACTTTATTACAAGGACAGCTGCCTCAGTCGTGCTATATCATCCATCCCTCCTCATTTAAAATGCTGTGTAAGGATCTGTACAGAGGACTCCACTGGGCGCTGGTCTCTGTCAGCGTTTACTTTGCTTAAACATTAGCATAAATGATTATCAGGCACAAAATAGAAACTACATGCCTGGCTGCATAAAATGCAGGGCTCATGGGTAGTGTTGTCTTATGTAAGTTATCTTTCCTCCAGAAAAATGAAAATAGAGAATCCTGCCTTAGAAGCATGAAGAGGCCTTGATTTTTTTTTCATTAAGGACAGTGATAATGGCCTTAGAATGCTCACTATATTTTGGCCTTTTCACCCCAGCATTATGTTATTAAATCATCTCTGTACCACTGTGGATGGAGTAAGAATTCTCTCCTTTGCAGCCATTGTTCATTTGCACGGTGACCTGATTCTACTTCAGTGAGAATTGCCATTGGAAAATTCTTCTCTTGCTGAGTAAACAGGTGGATAGGAACAATCCTGCCAAAACACTACATTAGAATATCCTTTACACCTTCGAAAACAGCCAACTCCTTCAATTCATGTGGAGTAAGAGTACTGTGCGGCTCTCTTGCTGTCTTATTACAGACATTAGGATAAATAAATTATACGGTCATGATTAATAGGTATTTTGTGTGTATTTTATCTTCTATTGTTAGCACAAAGTGCCATGTTGGTGATTTAAAAATATTTCTAGCATAAAGAACACTTCATTTTCTCCAAGCCTGCTCAATCCTGCACCAATTGCTGATGGAGATGGAACATTGTAGAGACCCAGTGTTTATTTCCTATTGGCCCCTTCCTTTTCTTCTTCTTCCTTTTTCTTCTTGGCCATCTCCCTCTCCCTCTCCCTTCTCCTTTCTTTATATTCCCCTCCCCCTCTCTCTAGAAGTCTCTCAACTTCTTTCTGTGTTTTTAGAAGAAGTGCAAAGGCTGATTTTGTTATTTAGCTAGAATAACAGAATTTAGAGGCAAGAGGAATGTGGGCACATTTTCATCATTATTTCTCTCCCTGACAAAATGATCTTATCTTTTGAAAATGGCTCTCGTCTGGGTATGCATTTGGTGGCTCCTTTTATCACTGTTTTTCCCAATATGATGTAGTAATTGTACACTAAAATTGCATAGCTTTTATACAAATTGAATTCAAGTTTTCTATATTATTTGAAAGTATCAACTCTATTATGAAAACCATATTCTCAATAAATAAATACTGATGGAAAATATGTCTGAAATACAAATCAGCCAGTAACTCTTTCTAAAAGCGCATGCATTTTGTAATAATCATTTAAAGAGATCAACAGCCCAAGACCCAGTTTATGAAATAATCACCCAGAATAGAATGGCTTGATTTATAGAAAGGTTTGTGTCCCCTGATTCTATCTTCCTTTTGCTAAACCCTTGCTACCTCCCTGCCTTTATGGCATTATAATTTCTCCAGTGTATTATCAGCAGGATTTAAGTCCCTGCCTGCTTAAGACTTGTCTAATCTTTTCACACCACATGTGGAGAATTTTTGAATTATTATGCAGGGTCCTTTAAGATACTGTTACGGCAGTGTTATCACGAACCATGTAAAAATGGGCCTCATACTGGCTGGAGGCTTGAGTTAGAATGGGAAGCCTATTTGCTAGCCACAACCCAATTATCCACAAAACCTTTTTCTATTTCTGAGTTGTAAGTAATATTCTTAGTCCATTCTATTCTTTACACTGAAAAGATGCGTGAAAGCCACCCCTAAGTCAAATGGCTTTAGAATATATTAGCTGGAGGAATAGACATGTTTACTTTGCTCCTCCTGCCCTGGATTATTTTTTTCCAATGCTAACAGGGCTCTCATGTGATGTGGTTATGGAGGGAACTAAAATGCCTTTGAATATTATGTCTCCAAAATGTACTCCTTATATCTTAGGGCAAGTTTATTAATCCTGAAGGCCCCAGTTTTCTCAAATTCAAATTGGAGATGTGATTTTACTCCTCTTCCTCCCAGGAAGTGGACATGAGATGGGATGAAATGGGAAGCCCCAGAGTCTAAGCTGCCTCTAGTAGGCACTCAGTAGAAGTCCCCTGCCCCTAACAAGGATGCCAACTGACCTGCTCCTGCAAACACAGTGGTGACTCAGCATGCTAATCACCAAGGTGGAAAGGATAACATAATACCATTGACAGTTTAGACTGGATTGATTAGTATATTATATAATAAGCCACTTATATATGTTCATTACTTTGGCCCTAATTATCTCCTCTCTATAATTTAGCAGGTCATGATAGACTGCATTGTTTTCTAATTTTATCGAGTGCACATCTTTATATCCCTACCTACATGTGGAAGCTTTGTGATCAGAAAACACTCTGTCCCATAAAATGTATCACAGCATTGCCTTTTTGTGAATAGAAGATGCAGGGACAATCTGATCTGTACTTAATGTGTGGCAGAGATAGTAAATATCATTTATACTTACTTCATCATGATTCTATAAATTAAGCAAATCAAGTAAGTTAAAGTTCTGTCCAGCTCATTTTTTAATCACTTGAGCTGATTTCCAGTTATTAATTGCACTGCCTGGAGTTTTGAATGAATATTTGGGGTGACTATGGTAGCAAAGTTGACCGTGAACCAATCAACAAAGGTCCAGCTGGTTGGTACATGGCTTTAGGTTAATAGTAGAAAGAAACAAAGATAAGCATGGACATTCCACCTAAGTTTTGGACTAACAAGCCACATTTATCTATTTACATTTAAGTGTGCAGAAATAAAATTACATTTAAAATTTAATTCCTCAAGCATAGTAGAGGCATTTCAACTGTTAAATAGCACTTAAAATTTAAATAGGTAGAAACTAAAATTTCAATTCTTTGGTCTTATTAGCCACATTTCAGATGTTCATATATTACTCTTACCTACCATATTGTACAACTCAGACAAAGGGTCCATCATTGGAGAAAGTCCTATTGAACAGAAGTGATCCAGACACCATACTAGTAAAAGAGGGAATAAAACAAGCCAAATAATGGGCTGACTCTCCAGGAAATTACTCTAAGTAGAACTCACTAAAATATATTTAACAGATGAGTCCCCTGAGAATATTGAAAAGTGTGTTATTCATTGAATTAATATGAAATATTTATTTTACAAAAGATCAGACAATCCGGATCTGAATCTGAACATATCCTCTGGTTAGTTATTCAAAGTTTCTTTAATATTTTTCAAGTTAAAAAAAAGGATCTTTCAAATCATGAAGATGAGAGATAAAGATCAGGTGTTGCTTGAGTTAAGTAGTGAAACCACTAAGTTCAGTTTCCCTCCATTTCTACTCTCTCACTTTTATTCTCCTTTCTTTTGAGCACCAAGCATAATCCAGGCTTCTTCTGGTGGTATCACCAAACATCCAGAGCAGCTGTATGCCTGATGAGAAAGAGAAAGTAAAAAAAAATCTAATGCACTTGAAACTTGTGTTATTTCATTAACCAATGTCACCCCAATAAATTTTTTAAAGAAAGGAAAAAACTATTTCTCACTGATAACAGATAGTGCAAAGAAAGAGGACATGCAAGTGTCATAATAATGGGAAGTTTTCAGGAAATATGACTAGCTAGCCAGGGATATAGAGGTACTCAAAGTAGTTTTGTTTGGGGCTTAAATGCCTACTTTGATTATACCCTATAAAAATGAAAGTAGGTTGCTTGCTAAACTGAATTAGAGCAAAAGAGAGCTTGAGCATCTTCAGAGATATTACCATCCAGTTGGGGCAGTTGAGTCAAACTCTTCTCGGCTGACAAAACAGTTGAGCTGAGCTGAGCCTTCCTGAGGTACTCTCTCAGTTACATCTGATTTTACAGGAAGCTGGTGAAGGTGACTAATGAATAAAGACAGGAAGAGACTAGGGCATTTTGATCACATATTTATTTATGCAGTTTCTCATCATGAGAGCCCTTTTTCACCTATGCAACAACCCACAGGCATTTACTGAACACCTACTAAGTGTCAAGGCTTCTATAAGCTGTTGGAGAAAGACAGTAAAATAAGATGGACAGGATAATGTCAAAGAAATTAGCAATGAAATGTTTGATGAAAATATATCAGTGAGATAAATTGTTCTGCATCATACTGTGGAGTCAAATTGATTTTCTGTTTATTTTAACCTAAAGTTAGGAGTACAGGGTTGTTATATGTTTTGGCATGAAACAGGATACTACAGTTTTATGTTTTAGTTTGTTTTACTATGAAATATGGTAGTTTATTATTTAAACTATCACATCAAGAAATGTATAGTTGACTAACCTAATGTAATACCCAACAAAAATTAAGTAAAACTCATGTTGTTATCTTATGGATTCTTTTAACTGCAGATTATATTCTGTAGGCTGTAACATACAGTAAATCTCATGTGCCACCAAAAGGACAATAATGTGACTTTAATTATTGTCCTCTAACTTCAATGTTCCTGCATCATTATATTGTTTTAATAAAGGTATCATGTCTGTTTAGTAGGAAGATACTTAGGGAGATAAATGCATAATGTTCCCTGTTCTATGAAAACTCTTCTCTCTCTCTCAACCCAATCTTCCCACCTTGGGTAAAACAGATCACATCTAATAAAGCAGTTGAGTTGGGTCACAATTTCAGATTATAGGACACTTGACAGGTTCAGGGCATTGCCCTGGGTTGATATGAAATGGAAAGATTTTAAGTTGGTAATACAGAATTACTATTTCAGATCATAATTCTTGAAATCTGAGTCCAGAGGTTGCCATAAGTGTCTGAGAGGAAATGATAATAGGGATTTGTCACCTATTTTCCAAATGGTGGAACTCGTAGAATATGGTGACATGGTCAGTGCAAGTGACCTGTCCCTTACCATCTTATTTACCCTCATAATCAGTGTTCCAGATCTTCCAAATGAGAATGAAAGGGGATTAAGAATGACTCAGAAGCCAGGCTGCATTTGAATTCTGCCTCTTTCACTTACCTACTAGCTGGGGTAATTTGGCTTTGCTAAGTCACAGTGTTGTCCTGTGTAAAATGGAGCTATCTTTCAGGGATGTTATAAAGCCTAAGAGAAAATCTGTGAGATGGGACACAACAGTATACTCTCAACTGCTTATTCTGATGATTAAGTGAGGTAATTACTATAAAATATTTAGTGTATTCTCTGGTACATCATCAGCCCTCAATAAATGCTAGCTCCTATAACTGCTCATTCCTCTATTGCTGGATTCTAATTATTTCTCATGCAATGTGTTGTTCCTTAACATTGCAGGTAATTTGTTCATTTCATGTGTTTGAAATTTACTCCTTCTTTAGGCTATTTCATAAGGCTCTTCTATTTCTACTTTAAGATTTCATTTAAGATTTCTAAGAGCAGAAAGCCTACTTTGGCTAATTCACCACATTAGTCAATATGTTAGTCTGCATAAGTTCACCTTTCACTTTCCAAATTTTGAACCTTATCTTGATTCATTCATTCAACAAATATTCCTTGTTTCCCCGAAGGGCTATCCTGTATATCTCAGCCCTGGGAACCTAGCAATAAATAAAGACAAAGTATTTATCCTCAAAGAGTTTATATTCTAGTGATAGAAAGGTACACAGTAAACAGAAATAAATGATGCAGAAGAATATAGCAGCTTAAGGGGATATGGAATGAGGAGGATAGAGGTGATTGTACAAGGGAAAATCAGGAAAGTCTTTATGAAGGAGGGGCATTTAAGGGAATCTCTGAGTGAATTTTGGAGGCATGCCACAAAGATCCTGGACAGAGACATTTTAGGCAGAACAAATAGCAAGAGCCAAGACCCAGGAGATGGGGGAGGAGGAAGAGTAGAAACATGAGTGAGCAGGCAGCAGGGCCCAGCTGTGAAAAACCTTCAACCCATGCTAAGGAACATTGATTCATTTCTCCGCACTGTGGCATCTACATTGGAGGGAGGAAAGGACATCATCCAGTTTCCGTTTCTCAAATGGAAGCAAGGAGACTCCAGAGAAAGCAAATATGGTTCAGTCAAGAGCTGTTAGTCACTCAAGTTTTGGTGGGACTTGTGGAGGTGTTGAGAACTGGTGGGATTCGGGATACCTTTGGAAAATGGAGACAAGAGTTGCTGCTGGATGTGGGATGGGAGAAAAGACAAGAATCATATTTACTCCTTGATTTTAGGCCTCAGAAACTGAGTGAATTGTGGGATCATTGTTGGGTCAGACACTGAGTAAGGAACTGTCCGGGAGGATGTCTGGTGAGGGAGGGGAGTGCTATGGGGGATAAATAAATTATTCCTTTTTTTTTTTTTTTTTTTTTTTTTTTACTTTAGATTAGAGCAGTGGTGTGGTTGGCAAACTCCTTAGTTAACAGAGGCAAATATCAACAGGACAACGATTGAAATTTCTATGGAGAGCCAAATTGTTTAAACTTAAACTTCTTCTAACACCACTTAGACTCACCCAGGCCATGGTATTTTGTGGAAGAGCCATACTCAAGGGGCCAAAGAGCCGCATGTGGCTCGCAAGCCGCAGTTTGCCGACCACGGAATTAGAATATTAAATAGATTCAGGTTTTATTTAGTGAGACAATGAGCTCACTAAATATTTTGAATATAAAACTAAAAGCAAATGCCACAAACTGCTAAGCCATGGCCAATGCAATGCACCTTTCAGTGTCATTTCTAACAGTGTCAAACTGAGCAGTTGTTGGAAAACGTGGGCGAATTGAATTCCCATGTTGTAAACTGTAGAACATCTGTGCCCTCTATGCCCTTCAGGCATGCACGGCAGGAATATGTGCAGTGCCACGCACAGAAGACGCTCAAAGGTGTATTCATCACAGAGCAGGGACCTTCTTAGAAAGCCTGTGACAGGCCAGTGACACATAATGTGATCTGGCTAACACTACAGAAAGAAGAATTGACGAAAGGAGGCCTCAGATCCGCAGCCCAGTCTTCCAGCTGCCAAGATTTTCCAGCAAACCATTCCAAAATGGGCAAGGCAGTGCCAAGATAAGTATTAGCTCAGAATCAGCTTGTTCTCCAGTATGTACTTGGCCTGTGTTCATTCAACAGGAGACTGGATTCAATGGGATGACTGGGCAGGGATTATCCAGAATAGGAATCGCTTTATGGCTCTGAGATGCATCAGGATTTTACTGGCAGAAGCCTAGGTCAGGCTTAAGCAAAGGCTGCAGAATTAAGGAAGAGTTTGCCTTTGGAGTCATACCATCCCTTTTCACCCTCCTTTCCCCGTCTTGTGGTCTTCTATCCTCCATTAACTCAGGACACCCAGAAGCCAAAACGATATCTGAAAAATAATGTTGAATCCGCACATACTTTTGTGATTGTTGATTCAAGTTACTGAATTTTAAAGGAAATAAATTTGGAATTCAGAGAGTTTAAGGCAAATCAGAGGATAGGTGAGTTCATGGGCGGGAACCCCAGACCTAGGTCTAGTGTTCTATTGGGTCGGCAACTAAGTAATTGCTGGTTTCACACATATATGGCTTCAGTTGAATTTTTAGGTTTGCAGACGTAGTACAAATGTAAAACACATTTTGTTATTTGATAGTTGGCTATTCAGCTGTTAATCAGTAAAAAAAGTTTTTTGATCTGTTTTGTAGTTTTCGTTTGGCATTCGTTGAAAAATGGAAAATCAAAAGGAACATTTTCGTCATATTTTGCTTTTATATTTCCGCAAAGGGAAAAACGCATTGCAAGCTCATAAAAAGTTATGTGCTGTTTATGGTGACGAAGCCTTAAAAGAACGGCAGTGTCAAAATTGGTTTGCCAAATTTCGTTCTGGTGATTTTTCACTCAAAGATGAAAAACGCCTGGTCGTCCAGTTGAAGTTGATGACGCCCTAATCAAAGCAACAATCAATCCGGACTGTCACAGTACAACACGTGAGATTGCAGAGAAGCTTCATGTATCACATACATGCATTGAAAATCACTTAAAACAACTTGGCTATGTTCAAAAACTCGATACATGGGTTCCTCGCAAACTGAAAGAATCACAGTTAACGCAACGCATTAGCAGCTGCGATTTGCTAAAGAAATGTAATGAAAATGATCCATTTTTAAAATGACTGATAACTGGCGATGAAAAATGGGTTGTTTACAACAATATCAAGCGGAAAAGATCGTGGAGCAGGCCAGGTGAACCAACTCAAACAACATCAAAAGCTGATATTCATCAAAAGAAGGTTTTGTTATCAGTTTGGTGGGATTACAAAGGAATTGTCTACTTTGAACTCTTACCACCCAACCGAATGATCAATTCTGATGTCTACATTGAACAACTAACAAAATTAAACAATGCAGTTGAAGAAAAGCGGCCCGAATTGACAAATCGAAAAGGTGTTGTATTCCATCATGACAATGCAAGGCCACACACATCTTTGGTCACTCGGCAAAAATTAATGGAGCTTGGTTGGGATGTTTTGCCACATCCACCATATAGTCCTGACCTTGCACCATCTGATTACTTTTTGTTTTGATCTTTACAAAACTCCTTGAATGGTAAAAATTTCAATAATGATGATGATGTCAAATCGTACCTGATTCAGTTTTTTGCTAATAAAAACCAGAAGTTTTTTGAACGTGGGATTATGATGCTGCCTGAAAGATGGCAAGAGGTCATTGATCAAAATGGGCAATACATTACAGAATAAAGTTATTTAGTTCCATGAAAAAATTGTCTTTGATTTTCTTTAAAAAATCCGCAATTACTTAGCTGCCGACCCAATAGTTCAGAGCTGTTCATGTGTCTCATCCACTGTTTTAATAAGGACACCTATCATATGGGGTTTAATGCTAATCCAATATAACTTTATCTTAGTTTATTAAAGGCAAAGATCTTTCTGGGTACAAAGAATTTTTTTTGGCGGGGGGGCGGGCACACTATTCAAACTAGTACATATATTACCCTATCAATCAGACATATTGTTAAAGTAAGATGGCAAGTAATCATATGGAGGCAAACTGTAAAATTTAAAAATAATGATAAAAATAAATATTTACTTTTTATTAGGAAGCTAACTTTTTCATTTTAAAATAAGTTCAGTAATTGTTGCTCAAGCAGAGATATATTAAGAAACATCCATAACATCCTTAAAAATCATATTTGATATGTTTCTACCTTTTTTCTTGTTGAAATTCTAATGCTGGCTTGTAGGCGGTGGGATGGAGCACTTTCTGAATATTAAGGGCTGCACACTGCTCAGGTGACCCTCAAGGAATCATCTGAATAACAGAGTTTGCAGAAGCCGCCAGTGAGATCTCTTACTGACACCAACCACATGCTCTGATTTTTACTATTTGACCTTTGGTTGATAAAAACCCCATAATCACTTCCTCCCAGACATTGATGGCAACGCCTTGACTCTGATTTTAACAGCTACATCCTGAACCAGTAATTGTGTGGCATCACCTTAAACTCTTTCAACTTCAGCCATAGCAATCCCCGGCACCTGTCAAATATCCTGGGAGCAAGAAATATGGCTCAACTCAACTCCTACCTGAGATGTGACAAAATTAAATGGGATGGAGACAATAGTGTGAGAGTGCAGATTCCAACCCAGCATAACATTTCAACCACAATGCTGAAGTGTGACAAAGTGTGTGTGTGTGTGTGTGCACACGCGCGCGCGCGTGCACGCATTGTTTATTCAAACTAAGATTAGCCTTGATTATTTCAGGGAAATGGAAAGATAATTAATAGAAAGTTAACTGCCTTTTAACAATTCTTTAATAATTTAAAATCCTTTAGTATTAATAAGTTAAAATATTTATTAGGTAAGAAAGTATAACTACACCAGGGTAAGGTTTAAAAAATCCCAACATTGTTGAGCTTTATCCAGTCTGAGTGAGTTGTGCTAACGGTTGTGCTGAGGAACATGCTGGCACATAACTTGAACTCCTTGTTATAAATCAACTGATCTTAACCTCAGTCCACTGTGTTCATCCAAAGCCTTCTCCTACTACCTAATAATAATTATTCCTTCCATTTTTCAGGGGGGCCAATTGACTTATAGTGCAGTCTAAGCTCCTCTAAAAAGTGTTTAGGACTCCCAGAGGAAATTGATGCTACTTCTAGTGGGGTGTTTTTTATCATTTAATATAATATTTAACCACAAATAACAATGTAATAATATATTTGACATATCACTGACTTATTTTAGATTATGCAAACATCTTGCTAATTTTACCACTTTGAATATGGTTTGTTCTATCTATAATTTAATGTTCTTATAGTAATTTTGAATTACATTCACTTTAGAAATATTAAATTTTCCTATATTCTAGTTGAAGAATTCTTGAATTATCCTAGTAGTATTGCCCATAGGTGTAATGTTTGGTATTGAGCACTTGAAATATGGCTTGCCAAAATTGAGGTGTGCTGTTAGTGTAAAATCTACACTGGATATGAAAGGCTAAGTGTAAAATATCACATTCACAAATAAGCAAAGAAAGAAAAGATTCATGGACACAGACAATTGTATGGTGATTGCCAGAGGGAAGGAGGAATGGGGGAAATACAAGGGGATAAAAGGCAAATAATGGTGATGGCAGGAGACTGACTTAGGGTGGTGAATATACACTAAAATATACAGCTGATATACTATGATTCTAGAATTGTGTATCTGAAATCCACATAATTTATTAACCAGTGTCACCCTAATAAATTTAATTTAATTTTTTTACATTGATTATGTTTTGAAGAGATGACATTTTAGATATATTTAGTTAAATATATGCTATTAAAATTAAATTTATTTAATTTTTACTTCTTTAATGTTGCTACTAGAAATTTTAAAGTACATATGAATGTTATGTCGCACACTAATATTTATATTGACAGTGATGATTTAATGTATATCCTTATGTCTTATACCCAAATAGAAGGCAGTTAAGAAGACATTAAAAATATCAGATGTTGCTAATATATATCAAATTGATATTGACAATCAAATATTGAGATTCAGAGTTGATGAAATAAAGTAGATAAATTTACCTGAATCATCTAATATATTTATATTTAACAATTTATTTTATTGCAGATTTACCCAACATCAATACCAATAGCCTTTGAACACCAAATACATTTTTCCTATTGGTCTGACAATTTATTGCACCAATAAAAATAAAAGCAGAGCAGTCCTAGCTGGTTTGGCTCAATGGATAGTTTCGGCCTGCAGACTGAAGGGTCTCAGGTTCAATTCCAGTCAAGGGCACATGTCCTGGTTTGGCTTAGTCCCCAGTAGGGGCCATGCAGGAGGCAGCTGATCAAGAATTCTCTTCCATCATTGATCTCTCTCTGTCTCTCTTTCTCCCCCTCCCCTTTTCTTCTTCTCTAAAATCAATAAAAATATTTTTTAAGAAATAAAAATAAAAGTAGGACCGATGGGGTTAAGGCTCAAAAGATTCCTTGGATGCAGAGCCGCACACCAGTGTCCCTGTGTTCAGATTTACTTCAAGTCATTGTCCAACTTCCCTGAGCTGATTAACTGCTGAAGTCTATTTGTCTTCCTGCTGCTATCTCTGAACAAGCCTAAATCTTCCATGTGGTTAATAAACTTCTTATCTTTTGAATACTGAAAATAAAATAAACTTAATCCTCAGGATGGTTCATTCGAGAGCCGGGGAGCCTTTTAGATATTTCTCAGAGATAGAGGACAGCTAGGTTTTCTGCCCCGTGCGATTATCAATCTTCCCCATGTGCGCATGTATGTGTAAGGGTGTTAAAGGTGCTTCTGGGTGATAAATGTCAGTGGCATCGCACAGTGAATATTAATTTCAGTGTTGTCAAGGTCAGATTTATACCCAGGTTCATTGTTCCTTGAATTTTTAAATTTTTATTGCAGCCACTGCTACAGAAGGGTTTTGTTTGTTTGTTGTTTGTTTGTTTTATCCTCAGCCTCTTTTTCAGGTATCAAGAGCAAAAGGGAGTATAATTCTTCAACATCCATGCACAATGCTCTGACGAAAAGTGCCTTAGCACAGTCTTCTCTGTGCATTGGGGCAGTTATTTCTACTAAGACCAAAATGTGGGTTTAGAGGAGCTAAGTTAGGTGGGAAGAGAAGAAAATAGATGATCACAAAATCTGGAGACTAGCTGATGTCCCTGAAATGCCACTGGCCATATGTGGAAAATGAAAGAAAAGAATTGCAGGAGACTATAAATTTTAAGAGAGGCTTCCTCACTTCCCTGGTCAATTCTCACAAGGCCTCGCACCATGTAGAAATTAGTTAATATGTACTGAGCATTTACATAGTGCCAGATGTCATTTGCCAAATATTTATGGTTAATCCCCACAACAAACCCATGAGATAGATACTGATATTAACCCCATTTTTTAAATGTATTTTATTGATTTTTTTTTTTTACAGAGAGGGAGAGAAATAGAGAGCCAGAAACATCGATGGGAGATAAACATTGATCAGCTGCCTCCTGCACACTCCCTATTGGGGATGTGCCTGCAACCAAGGTACATACTTTTGACCAGAATAGAACCTGGGATCCTTGAGTCCGCAGGCTGACGCTCTATCCACTGAGCCAAACCGGTCAGGGCTTAATCCCATTTTTAAGATAAGAAAAACGTAAACTCAGAGATTTTTAGTAGCTTTCCCTCAGCCACATAGCCTGCATGAGGACAGCTCTGGATTTGAACCGAGGGTCTCTGATTGTGGAGTATGAGTCTCCAAAGCTTTATTAGTTGGCATCACTTGGCATTGCCTGCGTCAGAGTAGCCCAGACCTCTGACTTGGAGAATAGAGTTCTAAATTTCTTCCTTAACTTGTAGTCCCTCCCCACAAAAGCCAGTTTATCCAAGGCAGTTTCTTATCCCTTGAAGCCTAGAAATAGAAAAACAATAATTTTCTTTCCCAAAGAGAAGGGATCTTTTAAGGCAGGATCTTTTTGTCATTATGTAGACAAACCTACTCACTTGACTGTCTGAAAGAGATCGCTGCTTTCTTCTCCTCTGCAGGACTCTTTTATAAAAGCAGTCGCCACATGCCATTTTATTGCTCTATTAAAACTACAAACATATATTGATTCTTCCCACACTGGCCATAATACAAGCTCACTTGAGAGAGGTTGCTGGGATAAAGTTACATCATCACCATGGGGAATACTGAGTTTGCTGAAGACTTTCTATGATGCATATCACAGAGAAGTGATATCTTTGTGTACAGAAAGACCACCCTGAAGGATATACAAGTCTCAAATAAGTGCAAAGTGCGTGAGAGGCCTGCCCCTTCCTGGGATTTGCTGCTTAGGCTCCTCCATAGGAAGAAACTTAAATGTATGGTCTGGATAACAACAAAACTAACCCTGTAGAGAATTTATGAAGAGATGAGAAGGCTTAAATTACATCTGGTATTGTGACATACCATGCAGATCCTGGCTCTTTTATCAGGTAGTCTGTTGGCCATTTATGGTTTGTAAACATAATCCAGGTCAGGACCAGGCCCTACGCATGTACCGAATTCTGTGCTTCCCATTTCCCTGTTACCTGCATCACCTCCTCATGTTCTTCTAGCCACCTTGAGAACCAAGAAGCATAAATACTCTGTCCTTCCATTGTGTAATGAAGTAACCCAACTATGGAAAAGTGTAAGAGGCTCGAGTTCAGGAAACAGTAATATCAACCACCACATTACTTGGAACACTTTACTTTCTATGTAGCCTCCTATGGTCCTTAGAATGGCCCTGTTATGTAAATAAAAATGATGCGCAGAGTGTTTAAGGAATTTGGCCTAAGGATACACTATTATTAGAGAAGACTTTTTGTGTGTGTGTTTAAATCCACACATCACATTTCCCTAAAATTGGTAGAACATTATTTGGTTTTTTGATAATGCAAACAAAGTAGAAAATTAAATTAATTAATAATCCCATGCTTGTGAGTTTTTCCCCCAATTTAATATTAATTGTGCCTTTAAATACTTCAGATGATAAAGTATTTAAGTACAAATAACATTTTACTTAAATACTTTATCATCTGAAGCTTTCCCCAAACTGGCTTTTCTCTCCATTTGCCAACTTGTTTAAGTTATGTTCCAGAAAAGCTAATGTCAAGGCCATTAAACCATCAGTCTCGTGCACACCCATGTGTCCTGACTCACTAGATTCTCTCTTCACACCTGAATTCATCTGTACTTCCTTGGACCACCCTGAAATTCTCTATCTTTAGTGAGCCATGATAGTTATATAGATTATATGAGTTTTAGGTTCTCAACATAATGCTTCAATATGTGTATACACTACAAAATGACCACCACAGTGAATCTATAATAGTTATCAACTGTCACCATACAAACTTAGACTTTTCTTTTCCTTGTGATAAAACCTTTAAGATGAACTTTCTTGGTGAATTTCAAATATGCAAAACAGTGTTAATATAGTCATGTTATATATTCCATCCCGATGACAATTATTTTATAATTGAAAGTTTGTACCTCTTGATCCCTTTACCCCAGTGATTGGCAAACTCATTAGTCAACAGAACCAAACATCAACATTACAACGATTGAAATTTCTTTGGAGAGCCAAATTTTTTAAACTTCTTCTAACAATTCTTCAAAATAGACTCACCCAGACCATGGTATTTTGTGGAAGAGCCACACTCAAGGGGCCAAAGAGCCGCATAAGGCTCACAAGCCGCAGTTTGCCGACCACAGCTTTACCCATTTTGCCCACCTCTCAATTCCCCTCCCCTCTGGCAGCCATAATAAAATATTTCATAGTACTGGAGATATCATTATATGCTAAACATATAAAAAGGATGATCATTGTTTTTTTAAATCAGCTTACAGTATACTTTTATCTAAACATTTAAACATAATGGAAAGTAGCCAAACCCAAGCTATTCTAGGGAGAAAATTTTTAAAAGGAAAACTGTCAGTACCATTCATTAGGTTTATATGACATCAAACTGCCTTTAGTAATATAGAAACTTGAACACATTTGGCTGAAACTTTAAGTTTTTAGCTCCATTGTTTGATATTTCTTAGGCAATTTTTCTAGATCATAAAAACAATTGCTTTTGTCATTACTTAGAAGTCTCCAGTTTAGATGGTTTGAGACCTCAATTATGCAGTCAGAATTGTACTTTACCCATTCTATATTTCTAGGCAGTGCTTGTGTATCCTAAAGTGCAATTAAAAGAACTCTCCATGCCTTGCCAAGACTATTACTACTTGGCTATGTTAGTGAAAAAATCTGAGGAACCACATGGAAAAGAAGCCAATTCTTGTAATCACTTTTTTTTTTTTTTCAAACTACTTCAAGTTCTAGGATGAATCACAAGAAGACTACTTTCAATACTATTTCTTCAAAGAGAATTGTTAAAAGTTTTTCCTACTGTGCTGTCAAAAATATCCATCACTCAATGTCTGAGCATATATGCAGATATGTGTCTATATGTGTGAGATATACAAGTTAGGTCATGTATATCTCACACATTTTATATATGTGTATAGATTTATAGTTATATCTATGCAGACAAAAGCACACAATGGCACAGTTGATTATATTGTGAGTTAGCAGATAGCACCTCTTAAAACCCAAAATAAAATTATTAGGCAATAACTGCTTCCTCCTATCAAATCTTGTCATATTTATGTGGTTTTGTAATAGAAATCTTACCCCATAGTTTGTGCTTCTTGCCAAATTACTGTCATATCTCCTAACAACCTATAGTTCAGTCAAGAGGGGGTTTCATTATGTTAATAATTACATTGCCTGCAGGCTTTTGATGTTGCATTCCCCATACAGAGTAGAAAAAGATTTCATAGAAATATCATTAAAGCTGTTAACTACAGTATGAAAAAATCAAAAGAGGCAATCAAAGCATGCACTTTATTATCAATAAATGCAAATGGTTTCAGCAATGCTTCACATTTGATGCAGATTCAGTGAGATCAGTGGCAATGAAAGCTGCTGCTTAAGTATGAGAGCTTCCTGGTGTAAATCTACTTGGATCTCCACAGGTAATTACTTAGATCCCTGGCTATCTAGTTTTTTTCAAGTGGACTCAAGAACCTTTTTTTTTTTTTTTTTTTTTTTTTTTTTTTTTTTTGAGTTAACAAATGCAAAAGGACGTGGACTCATCCTCAGATTTCTGGTCTGAATTGAAGACCTCTGGATTATAGGTCGTCATTTGAATGATAACCCATGAGATATATATATATTTTTAATGCACTGATACTAAAGTAGTTCTTAAAACAAGGGATTTGGTGACTGTTAAATTGATGATTTAGGAACAGTAGGACACATTATACTGCACAGTCATTTAGAAAAGACTTTAAATATTCAAATGTTCAACTACACATTCTCTGACACTAACATTTGTCTTCATTTCAGACTTCCAGCTGAGAAACATCAGCATAATGGTGAAAAGACATCAGCCTTATGCATTATTATGAAGACAGTGGCATATCTTGATCCTTCTAAAGCTTTTTCTATGAAAATCTTATGTTCACATTCTTATTTGAAAAGGATTATTTAAACTCCCAAGATATTTTTTAGAACTATATATTTGATAAATCATAATTTAGGTTTTAGTCTAATTTATACAAATATCACATTACAGTAAAGAAAAGTCAGAAAGGTAGATGGTGCTGAAACCAGTTTGGCTCATTGGATAGAGCATCAACCTGCGGACTGAAAGGTCCTGGATTCGATTCTGGTCAAGGTTATGTACCTTGGTTGTGGGCACATTCCCAGTAGGGGGTATGCAGGAGGCAGCTGATCGATGTTTCTCTCTCATTGATGTTTCTAACTCTCTATCTCTCTCCCTTCCTCTCTGTAAACAAAATCAATAAAATATATTTAAAAAAGAAAGGTAGATGGATAGATATACATTTAAATAGAAGCAGAGCAAGAGAAAGGAAAAATGGGTATTAATATATGCTATGTGATTTCTTAATAATCAGAAGCTCTAACATCTTATAAAACATAAAATATTATATCTAGTTATTTAAACCAGATGAACTCAGATATATTTGACCATAATTTGTACAATAAAATATAAAAATATATTCACATACATTTCAGTTTTTAAACCAAGAGCATTTTATTAAAAGTTAAAGCTATGTCTTTAAAGTGAAATTATTACCATATTTTCTATCATGAAGTAATTTACAATTAGTACAAGTGATTTGATAATAAGCACCAGTTTTCAAAACTAAAATAAATCAGATATATCATCCAATACATAGAGAGCTAACATTTGAAGAACTATGGGAACTATAGACCCTAAATCTCCAAAAATACACATATTACATTATAGAAAATGTTTATACAATTTCAGGGGGTCCATGGACTCGTTGATGTTGAGGACTGGTTCCTATAAGTAGATTAAGAAAAAGAAACCATATTTCTGACTCTAATCATAGTCAATTAGAACTGGTTAAACAATATTATTCTCTCTTTCTCTAGCTCCTCACACACACACATCTTGTCTTCAATATGACTATGTCTGATAACTCTTACTTTAATAAAAATTCAGCTAACATTTATATGCCATTTTAGAGATTAATATGCAATAAGATCTCATTATAAAGTACTCTGATATATTATAAATTTATATATAGTCAGAAAGTACTGTTCCCCTTGCAAATAGTGACATGTAATACATCTCATTTACTTTGGCATATTTAATTTGTTCTTAGGTACAGGTATTATAATGACTTTCTACTGAAATGCAATATTGAAATTTAAAATGGTGGTTGGTTAGGCTGACATTGATTGATGAGTTACTTGCATGGATTATGCATCTATTCTGAAATCTTTCCATTCTTTGAAGAAATAGGTAACCTGAATAGAGATGGAGAGAAATTAGATGCAGTTTGCCACAAAATTATTGTCCAAAGGAAGGGATCATGGTGATTGTTAAAGATGTCTTGGAAATGATGAGTAGTTAAGCCCATTACCTTTCTTGATTGACATACTAAGATGTGATGAAATGGAAGGCAGAAGCCGTTAACTGTATTGATTTCACATTTAATTTCCATTTTTGAACATTTTTGTGTCTCCCTTTTTCTCTTCCTCTCTTTCTAATGTGCATATAATAAATCAGATATAAAACCATATAAGTTATTCTTAAGTATACTTTATGATATGAATCAGAATAAGAAAGTATAGTCATGTATATATACATACACAAGCATATCTCCACAATGAACATAAAACATAATATATTAACTTCAAACCTACATTAAAGCTATAAATCAATGGAAAAGTGTTAGGAAATGTATGAATTTGAATTTATAGCACTATTGTGAAGAAGAGTAAGCATTTAATAGTTTATGCGAAAAATAGTCTTGGTACTAGCTATGAATGCTATGAGGAGGAATATCTCATAGACAGGCAGTATTTGGGTCTGGATAAAATAAATAATTATATAGATGATAAAAATATGATTTGATGGTGATTCTTTGATGTCTTGATGTTTATATTCACTCAGAACAGCATAGGTTATTATGCTTTCATTTTATTTTATAACAAAAAGTTAAAGTAAGAAATAATTTAGTAGTAAAAGGCAGTCTTTACTCAGAAAAAGATAATTGGAAACATTGGAACAGCAAATAGAATGTTATCATATGGATGGAAACTGGTGAAAATACACACAGTTGTTTGAAAATACTTACACTGAATGCCTTTTTTTAAATTCAGAGGTCTATATTTACTGCTTGAAATTCTAAAAACCTAGGCACACGTTTTTTTCCTGATAGTATCTAATGACTATTCAGAGAGGAAACTAAGTCAGTGGATTAAGAGGTGATCAGAGTAGGTACTACCAGTGTGAACTGAATCCAAAGTATAGTACTTACCACCTGATGTTTTCCCATCAGTGACTAAGCTACATGTTCACATAAAGAAATTACGCTGTGTGCAGAGTGCACACAGGCCCCATGCACAGGACAAACACAGGCATATATACCAGCTTCAGGTCTCACCAGGTGTGTTGAGGAAATACTGTTTTCTGAACACTTGCAGTGAAAATGCTGAATAAACCATATCAAATGGGTTAGACTACACAGTTTATTTTAGGCTTATAATTTACGGTAACCTTTGGGAACTATATGGAAAGCTGTTCATTTGACACACATCTTTTAAATACTTTCTGTATACCTAGCATTGTGCCTATCCCTGTGGAGAAGAGAATTACTCTTATTATTTGGGTAACTAAGTGGAGGTTTTTGACCATCCTCTGGACCAAGAGCCAAGACACTAGCAGCCATGGCTGGACTCAGCAGGGAGGAATTTGGCTCATATTTATTCTTGTGAGTTGCTTCTTGAGCTGCAGATGTACCTGTGGTCTCTTCTTCCCAGAGGCCTGACGAAAGTGGTTGTGAGGTTGGCATGTCTGACCCCCACACCCCCAAAAAGTCATAGTTTAGTAGGCTATGCATCCCCAGCTCTCTACCATGCCAGGCAACCCTCTCAGCTTGTTCTTCCAGATTATCAGGTGGCTTGTTCTTCAAAAATTCAAATCAATTTGGATGGTTTTCCATTACCCCCTTGTGCTCCAGTGGAGCAAATCAGCAGAATCTCCTCAAACATCCAAGCCCCCCTCCCCCTTTCCCTATCCCATACACTCACTTCTCTCCTAGTCCTCCTGGGAAAGCTTCTACCCTGGGAAGCCTCCCTTGAAGGTGTTACATCACACAGAAGGCATTAGGACCTTGGCACTTGGCCATGTTTAAGCCTTAGTCTTTGTTCCCAGAATGAGCCATGCTAGTAGTAAGCAGTGTGCTTTCATTTTAGCCAATGGACAGTGAGAAGGAACTCATTCAGTTAATACTTTCCCTGTCACTGGGCTGCACAGATATGGTCTGTGAACTTCCAAAACTCTGCACCCCTCACATGTACATGTGCCAGAACAGGTCTCTCAGCCTCAGTTCTCCTCCTTTCCTTATCATCTACCTCCCTTAGGAGAATAGTGTACTCCAAATCAGAAATGTTCCCTCAGGAGCGGTTGCTTGTCTTTGCAAAATTATAGAAGCATCCAAAATGTTTAATTTTTCATAATGTTGTTTCAAATATTGTACTTTGCAAATGCAGTTGAAAATGTCAGTGGGAACGTTTTTAATTTGCTTTGGTTTGTTTTTCCCCATGAAGCAAAATGCCTCCTTTGTTATAATCTAATTCTAATTGTATCACTATAAGCTTTGACACAAGGCAAGAATCCCTGTTGCTCAGTATTGTCTACTGAAGGCCCCTTTGTAGAAGAGGGGATTTTCCACAGAGAAATGATCCCTTCCTGGAAGAGCACCATGGGGTGCTTTCATACAATGTCTTTCAAAGTGCAACTGTTTGGGATCTAGAGGTCTAGTTGTGGAAGAAAGGACGCATAAAGAAGAACAGGGAATGCACTAATGAACCTATTTCGATGGCTTGAAATAGGCAGCGTCTCTGTAGAATCATGAAAGATATACATATGTATCGGTATATTTTGGTATATGTATGCATGTATGCATTTGTGTATGTATGTATATACACACACATATGTTTCCTGATTGGTGAAAGGATTAAAAGCAAGGACAACTGAACTGCAATGAGTAGTCTAATACCCTGACATTTGTCTTGGATACCATTCCCCGAGAAAGGAACCAGAAATCTTTGGAAAAATGTGATTCCAGGCTGGGGCCGGATCAAGATGGACTTATAATGTATTATGCCAGGAAGAAAGGAAGTGCTCCTGTTAAGGATGGGACATGTCATAGGACAGAAGATTAAAGGGGGCCCACTGGCCACATCTGGCATAATTCAAACACCCAAATTATTTAGTGCCAGTGCTGACTAGCAGACCCTGAGCAAAGGATGAATAGATTCGCCTGACACACGTTTCTGTGAAGAGAAAGCTAAGGGGCTTGTTTGGCTTTAGAAACCAAAATAGCCCCGATTGCCTGCCTCCTTAGCCTTTTATTGTCAGAACAGCTTGAACTAAAATTAACCTTGAGATACAATCAACAGGGTAAGCATTCTTGAGAAAGCACATGCTCACAAGGCTAGTTATAAAGACTAAACATAAAGATTCCAGCAAAACACCCGGGGGATCAGACTTGTTTGGAAAAGTCAAGGTAGGGGCTGCCGCCTCCGGCACGGTCCCTGACCTTTCGGAGAATCCTCCTCACAGACTTTCCAGCCAAGTCCTGTGCTTCCTCACAATTAAGAACAATAATAAATTGTAGACTATGATAAGGAACCCATGTCCCCATAACAATAATAGATACATCAATAGAGAAAAATACCGACTCTTGCTTATAATCGAATGCTGAGTGGCAAGGTGCTAATTCAGAAGTGCTTGAATGGAAAAGCAATCACCCTGGTAAATACTGACTCCATCAAGAGCCATGAGTAGATGCTGACTCTAAGGGAAGCTGCTAAAGAACATGATGTTTACCTGGTCCTGCTGTAGTCATCTCCCCGCAGATTGCTTATTAGCTGAAATGGTGGAGCAGGGCTCAGAGTCCGGTTGGGAATGCAGGGTGGGCAGTTAGTTCCACCATGGAGAAACCTGACAGCACCGTGACCAGGTACCCAACATTCACATCCGAGTGACTGAGAGAGGTCTTGTGCCTCTGAGGTGATGCCCTGAGGAGGACAGACATATCTTCATGTTTCATCCCCGGCTGGAATGTATAACCTAAATTTAACATGAAGAAACATTCTATTAATTAAAAAAAGACTATAGTCTGCAAACATACGAATGGCTTAAAGATAAAGAAAAAATCTGGAACTGTTTCAGTTTAAAGCAGACTGAAGGGGCCAGCTAAGGAAAAGGTAGAGAAATGTTACATCAGTAACAACACTGGGTCAGTTGGCATGATTGCAATACAGATGAAGATTAGATAAAACTACTGAATGAATATGAAATGCACTGAAGTTAATAACTATATTATTCACGTACACATTAGCTCTTAGGAAATATGCACTAAAATTTACAGGTAAAGAGCTAAGATGTGTATAACTTAATCTGAATAGAGAAATATATGTATATATATATGTATATATATGTATATATATTCTTTCTATCAAGAGAAAATAGATAGTCTCAAAATATGTATTTATATAGGTTATAGGTAGAATTTATCACTTACTACACATAATATATATATATATATATATATATATATATATATATATATATATATATAATAGGTGGTAATACAATCTATAAATACATATAGAAAGAAAGACTACATATGTATATTGAGGTAGATAATGATAAAATATACAGAGCAATGTTAACAATGGGTATATCTGGATAAAGGAAATGTGGGTGTTCTTTGTATTACTCTCATTGTTAAAATTGTAGGTTTAAAATAATTTCTAAGTAAGTTTTGAAGAAGTTCTTAACAGTCATTTGTAAGGGTGAAAAGAATGCTATTGTCAGTAATAATGGTTCTCAAGATTTGAAAACTGGTGGGAAAATATGTGAAAGTGACATAAAATGTGTGTTTCTGACATGAATATATTTATTTTCCCAAAATGAATGTGTGAGCAGTAATGCCTTAAGGTTGTTGGGTTTCATGGAACAAATTCTGAAAAATGATCCTAAGACATAGGTGCCAGGCCGATCTTAGAAAGGTATCATTAGATGTGTCAGCCATATGATAATTTGATATGGAAGTTCAGACTCACAAAAACTATAATATGGACCTTAAATGTACAGCTGTCCAAAGCTAGGTGGTACCCAAAAACATACACGGCATGCTCAGTTAACATAATTACACTTGCAGTGCTAAGACTTTATTTATTTTAGATTGTAATAGTATGGCTATTTTCCATTTGTCATTCACAATCCATACATGTTATATTTAGGTATATTTGCATAAACAAAAAAAATTAGGCACAAGTTCAACATTTGCAACGCTGGAATCTGAAGGATTTTCTTAACTCATTTTGTACCCAGACCTGATCTTATGCTAAACTATGGGTAGTCTTTAATAATTCTATTAGGTGTAAATATTATATATTTTGTTGCAAATATATGATTTGGTAACAGGGTACTACCACAGACCCAACCAGGGATTTTACATAAAACTCCGCATTCCCACCATGTTAGCTTTCTAACATTTGAAAATTTCTTGATCTTAAAATACATCTGGACACAGTGTAGGCTTAAGTAAATGTAGACCTGTGCTGTCCAATTATGCTGATGTGGAAGTTACCCTTGATTGAATTAACAGTTATGAGAGTAAATGGAATACTAGAAAGTAAAATGGAAAATTAAATCCTGCAATTGATATAAAGGACCCAGAATTGGGCAAGACCTTCAAATGCTGACTAAAGACAATAAGTGTGGTCAATTATCCATAGCCGTGCTGCTGACTGGCATGATAAGTGGAGCCAAGATGCCCAAGTATTCTCATGGTAGTTTCTCTTTTCCCTCCGCAGTCATTAGCAAGACATAGGCAAAGCCACACTGGCACGGTGGAACTTTCTCCACATGAAGAATTTTTATTAAAAACCCTCTTTTCCTCCTATTATCCTAGTTGCTTATACTCCTTGACCAGTTTCTTCAACTGTAAAATGAAATAAGAAATGTAGATGAATATAAGTCCTCTTCTGAATATGAAAATGAGAAATAACTCTAAAACGTTACTACATGTATTTTATGGTTTTATATTCTTATTTTGTATGGTTTTAAAGATACTACATGCTGCTATAATTTCCTCAAACCATAAAATATGCAATTCTGAATGTTTGGAGAAAGAGAACCCTCTTGTACTAATTCATTTCTCTTGTACACAGTGCAAGTTCCAGGGCCCGTAGAAAACCTGCAAGCTGTATCTACCTCACCTACCTCAATTCTTGTTACCTGGGAACCCCCTGCCTATGCAAATGGTCCAGTTCAAGGTTACAGATTGTTCTGCACTGAGGTGTCTACTGGGAAGGAACAGGTAGGCAAGGGAATGGGTCCCACTGCTGCCACTTGTTGGTTTGGCTCTAGGGCTGGAGAAATGGGTGCTTGTAAGCTACTGATGTCCAGTCCAGTGTCCAGAATATTAATTAATCAGCTGATCAGTTTTTAAGTACCTGTTACTTGAGATGTTAAGCAATTTAATTGAATTCTGGTGCTGAGAGAGGCCAATGGGTAATGAGATGAATTGGAAAGGATACCAATGTTTTGTGTGAGTATGTATGATAAGTGCCCAGGCCAGTGGAACCACATTTGTATTAACCCATCTGGTCCCAGGAAGCATTTGTATTGGCAGTCCTTTCCTTAAGGGAGAATTTATCTTACTGTCAATGTCATCACCCAAGTTGCTATTTTCATTCTTATCTATTTGATGGTGTGTCTGTCTTCTCTCCATATCAACCTGTCACCTGTCACTTTTTTTTTTCAGTCTACCTTACTCCAGAAGGCTACCTGTCTCCTTCTTACATTTCCCCTAATCTGTGGTTAGTACAGACATCTGAGAATAAGCCAATTGGATTTCAGATAAAGTAAGAGTGACAGTGTTAGGGAGACTCGTGAGATTCAGCAGTTCTCCTTTGTGACTGATATGACTATTGCTATTTTTCCATTGACTTTTAGAGAGAGGGAAAAGGAGAGAGAAAGAGAGAGAGAGAGAGAGAGAGAGAGAGAGAGAGAGAGAGAGAGAGAGAGACAGAGACAGTGGTGTGAGAGAGACACATTGATTGGTTGCCTCCTGTACACACCCGACCAGGGCTGGTAAACCTACAACCAAGGTATGTGCCCTGACCAAAATCAAACCCAGGACCCTTCAGTCCATGGACCGACACTCTATCCACTGAGCCAAACTGGATAGGGCTTATGACTATTGGGATGTTTACTTCCAGATTCTCAAATTCACGTGGGAAAAATTGTATTGGCAAGCATGTAGTTAAATGGGAAAGACAGAGAGATGACCATGGGACAGCCGAGATCTTAGGTCATTGTGAAGTTTCCAAGCCTACTGTGGTCTTCGTGCTTCCCCATAAGCTGTGTGATAGAGGTTTTTTCATTTAAAAGCTGTTTTTGCAGCAGTTTTATTCAGAAATAGTTCTAATTCCCAAGTCATGTTGTAAAATAAGAATCGCTAAGAGTCCCTCCTATGTAATCATTTGTTCCACTCTCTGTGCTTGCCCTTTAGCTCTTAGTTTCATCTTTCTATTCTATCTACTTTTCTACATATTTTAGCTCTTCAATAATGCATATCACCAATCCATTTAAATAAATCCCAAAATGATGTTAGCCAAGATAGATGTGAGTGAGAGGATCCTAGCGGAGAGCTAAATAATGGGTCTTCTGGAGCAAACTGGCTGCGATTGCTCAGTGACCTTGACCTTCAGCACCTCATTTCTGCAGTGCTGAAAGGCTGAAAGCAACCCCCAGCCTGCCTCACAGCATCCAGGCAGACACAAATGGTGGCAAACTCTCTGTCAGTTTCAAGAGACAGAGAGTCTATTTCCACTAGGGAGGAAGGAAGTCTGCTGATTCCCGAAGAGCTACCCACTTAGGGTGCAGGAGCAGCACTCTGTTCCCCTGAATGTAATGGCTGCCTCCTGCTTGTCAGGGTCTCAGTGTGGCCACTCTATTCAACACCTTAGGTGGTGTTAAACAGATTGGAACTTAATGTCTGTGAAAGCAGCACAGTGCTGTTTTCACCAGGAGTCTGCAGAGAGGTCTGGGCTTCTGTGGGAGAGCTAGTGTCCCAAGCAGATTTTACAACAATTCATTCCAAGTGTAGTGGTGAGAGTAGGAGACTAATATCCAATTTACTGACTAATCAGAATGGCTGCTATTTCTACTTCCATGTGCCTCCTGAATAACAGTTGTTTTATGTCTCCAGAATATAGAGGTTGATGGACTGTCTTATAAGCTGGAAGGTCTGAAAAAATTCACAGAATACAGTCTTCGATTTCTGGCTTATAATCGCTATGGGCCAGGAGTCTCTACTGACGACGTGATGGTGGTTACGCTTTCTGATGGTAAGTTATAGCCAGTAACACTTGACTCACATAGTTGTCATGTCACTTTTTTATGTCACTATTTCATGTCATATTTTATGTCATGTTTACACATATTTTATGTCACTTTCACACCATAATCAAATAATATGGTGTCTGTGTTAGAGATTTCATTTTCAAGGTTTCCCAACTAAAACTTGTTGGAATATATTAGCATACATTAGAATTTGAGCTACTTCACTCAAACTTTTACGCTCACATTTAAACTTTCAGAAGACAGGATGTCCTTACAGGTAATCTTCAAATGTGACTACTGCCCAGAAGCTCAAACTTATTTTTTTTGCATTTTTTCCTCTATTTCTTTTATCACAAACACATTTGGACTATATTCATTGGCATGTTGCTTTTATTTCTCATTCTTAAAAAGAGTAGATGATCACAATTTTAATTGATGGAAATTCTCCATATTTGCCTTCATTTGAAAGTATAGCATAAAGATTTAGGCCAAATAATTCAACACGGAAAGTATTACAGCTGCATATAAAACATTTACACTTAAATTGTCCCATGCTAACAAATAAAAGATTACACATATATTTTTAAATTTCATAAAAGAGAGGAAGAAGACTTCATAAAGAGGATAGACTAGACAAAACAGTAGAAGAGTAAAATATAAGTATAAGAAATGGATAATAATGCAATGGGAAAGTAAATAAAAGTGAAAATAAAGTACAGCAGAGTATAGGATGTGGGGTCAGTGAAAATTCAGGCAGGTGTAGAAATTCAAAGATGTGACCTCCATGAATATTTAAAAGGCAATAAGCTATTTCTCCTCAGCACTGGTTTCCATGTTGGTATGTGTAATTCTATAAATTATTAATCTTTGAATTTAAAAAAAAATGACTTTAGCTCATGATTCCTTGACCAATCCACTACTCTTTAATCTGGAAAAGTATCCTGGCCTACATTTCACACAACATCAGTGGGATGTGAAGGGCATCCATGTCATTAAGGGTAGTGCAACAATGACACATGAGTAAAACTCATTTGCAATCCATTTTTTAAAAAATGTTCTATGTGTGACACCTCTTCATTTTTAATGTAATTCTTATGCCCATCCAACTGATTCTGTTATTGAAGACAGAACAGAATATTTGTTGGCAGAATAAATTACTTCACAACTTATAATTATAAAAAGAAAAGAAAAACAAATGAAAATTAATATTTTGCATAATTTATGGAGATTTCATTCACACTCTGAACTATAAGACAGTGGCCTTATTTTCCATTTACGTTTTAAATGTCATAGTGAGAAAGATAGATTATTACTCATTAGTCCAAGAATTATCACTCAGAAATGTTAATGATAATGGAATTGTAGAAATTTAGGAGTTAGAAAATGCCTGTCATTATATCAAAGGATTTCATGATCCTTACCCAACAAGCAACACTGTGCAAGGGACCCCAATTTTTCTCTCTCAGATACATTTGAAGGAGAAAAAGGAACTTCGTGACCCTCTCATGTGGGCTCCCTGAACATGCCTGCATTCATCTATACAGTCTAATCATGTTTCCAACAAAAAACTCTATACTTTTGGCTTCCATTCCCTATCACCCAGTCCCTTTCTCACCACTTCAGCATGATGTCTTCTCCTCTACTGAAGCTGTGCATGGTGAGGTCATGATATGTACTTAATCATACAGATATGTATTTAATCGCATTTAATAGTCACCTACTTCCCATTCCCAGGCAAGCCCATTTCTCCTTGATTAAAAGGGAGGCTTGAAAATTAAATAGGCTAATTCATGTAAACACCTAAAACATGAGCATGGCATGTATCCAAGTATTTACTAAATGTAATCAATGCCAATGTGTGTGTTCCTTTCTCGATTAATAGCAAACATTGCTATAGAACAAATTTTCTACTTTCCTTCCTGACTAAAGCAAGAATAGTCAGTGTGCTATCAATGGATAGTAAGAGAGATTTATGTAGTCAAAAAATAGATAAAATACATCAACACTGTGGTATAAACCCACTTTTAAGATTTTGTGGCTTTCAGTCCCCAGTACAGAAAATAATATTGATACTTATCAAGTTGTAGTGGTTAAAAAAAAATGAATATAGGAATCCTTTCTCATATATGTTGGCTTTCTGGAAATACTATTTTGAAACTTACATTAAAATGACAATTGAGGGTTATTACTACCTATCAACTAACCAGTACCTAGAAAAAAATGTGTGGTGATTTTAAGTAAATTTATCCTTACTCCAAAATTCATTCATCTATCATAAATCCATCTTACAGAAATTATATTCTAAAATTAATTGTGAAAAAGTGGGTTAACATGATTAGTATATGACATGTAAATATTACTCTATCATGTGGAATATAATTTTATTAACCAATGTGACCCCAATATATTAATTAAATAAAAATAAAAACAATATACCTACCAACTGGCTAAAATTTTAAAAATTGAAAATCCCCAGTGTTGGTAAAGATATAACACACCTGGAACTTTGCTACATTTTAGTAGGAGTGTAAACTAGTACAACCACTTTGGTCAAGTTTATATCTATTGAAGCTTAGCATATTTCACCCCCTATTGGGGTTTGCACTTTGCCAGTATTTCTGCTCTTTGGTATATAATGAAGGAAATGAGAGCAATTGTCCATCTAAAGACATGTGCAAGAATATTAGGCAGATTTAGTCTTATAGCCTCCAACTGGACATAGTCCAAATATTACTTGTCAGTAGTGTGGAAAATATAAAACAGAATAGTCATATTCTATATTGTAATACTATGGAATAATTAAAAAATAACAACAGCCCTAGCCAGTTGACTCAGTGGATAGAGCAATGGCCTGTGGATCGAAGGATCCTGGGTTTGATTCAGTCAAGGGTATGTACCTCTGTTGCAGGCTGCTCCCCAGCCCAGGCCCTGATCAGGACTCCTGCAGGAGGCAACCAATGAATGCAGTTCTCTCACATCAGTATTTCTCTCTGTCTCTCCCTCTCTCTTCCACTCTATCTAAAAATCAATGGAAAAATATCCTCAAATGAGGATTAAAAATAAAAAATAAATAACAACAACAAGCAAACAACAGAAACAAAAACTATTGCTCCATGCAATAACATGGAAGAAACTGATAATGAGCAAACTATGCAGCCTGGATAAAAAAGAACTCTGCTTTCTTTTTTAGTAAGCTCAACAAGCTAAACTAATGATGGAGTTAGAAGTCAGAATAGTGGTACGACTGGGAAGAGATGCAAGCGAGCTCCAAGGGACTATAAATGTTCTATTTCTTGACCTCAGTGATATTTAAATAGGAACACACAGACAACTTTGTCAAGTCATACATGCAAGACTTGTGCATTTTACTATACATATGCTATAACTTAAATAACTGTAAGACAAAAGCTTGTGAAACCCTGAATATGAAAAAATATTTTTAAATATCTTACAACTTTTCTCCAACACCTATTGGCTGAGTGCGCCTGATAGGCTGGACTCCTGTTGATACTGGGGATGTAGTAGCAAAAGGGACAAAAATTCTGACCTCTGTGGGGCTTATATTTTATATATTATAAGAAAATTATAATATGAATGGAAACAAATTAAATAACATCTATTTTTTAAATGACGAAATATATTTTAAAGATATTTGTTGGTGTAACACATGAAAAACAAGTGTCCAGTGAACAACTTATCACAAGCTACATTAGCTATAGTCTTTATCAAACAATAAGACAAGTTAAAAATTAAAACAAAATAAGTGGTTACAATTCCCATCCTGTCCAGAAAGGCCCAGGAGCTAAGATTTAAATAAGTAAATCATTTGTTTATTTAATCATTGAGTTATTTGTTAGATGTCAGATTAGAGGATATAATAATAATACATATGTCATACCATTCTGCTGATTATATTTCAGAAGCTAAAATCAGAGTATAACATAATTAAATTTTGGGTCAATCATAAGTAACCTAGTAAAATATAGATATTGTCCATGTTTAAGTATAAGAAGAGGGAGCGTGACAAAAAAATTATTGAAAATGCTAAGAGCATTTCTTCCCTGGGAAATTCACCTATTCATCCTGAAGAAGGAGAGGTACTACTCATTTTATGGATTAATATATATAAAGCATTTATTAACTGCTACTTCTATTTCTATTGTGGGACAGAGAGCTTTATTTTTTTATGATTCACCTAAGACCTCTAGAATAGTGGCTGACTGACTGCAGAACAGCCATCGTGGCAATGGTTGTCTTTGAATTTCTCACATGCTAGACTGTTTGCTTTTTACTATAGTAAATATTCATGATACATATTGTGGAGGAAACTGTGTATGTTCTTCCTTATTCTATGAAGGGGGCAATCAAAGTGCCGGCAAGAGAAACAAAATTCCCAGAAAATCCACAAAGCAAAATAAACAGCTCCTGTGTTAACAGAATCAACTCACCAGATGCCATTTGGGAACCTGCATCTGTGACAGGGGTTTAATCACGTACAGCTGAAAAAAAGGGGGAGAGGAGGTGTATGTCTTCTTTTCACCTTTTAAGAGATAATAAAGGTTGCATTAAAGGGATTGAGCAACACAAGTGACCATTAGAATGACGCATTTCATCCTAAAACCATGCAGATGCTGAAATGCACCGTATCTTAAGCTTTTAAAGCCACTCTAGGAAACCTCCTGTGTGTTTGTATTGGTTGCCTGGGAAGGTTATCTCAAGAAAGCTGTAATTAAATGTCAGTGTTTGGTATCAGGGCAGGTGCTCTCTTGCCTACTAGTATTTGGGGCTCCCTAGACAGGTAGCTGGCCCACCAAGTGAGTAGAAATAAGCAAATCCAGGGTGCCTGTGTTTAAAACCTCTCCAGGAAAATTTTAAAGTGCCACCCACCTGGATCAACCTACCTGCTTGTCAGTATGAACTGGGAAATATGAACTGAGTGATACAGTTTCTCTTTCCTGACCTGGCAGTAACCATCTCACCTTGTTTTATTCCTTTTCAGTGCCGAGTGCCCCACCTCAGAATGTCTCCCTGGAAGTGGTGAATTCGAGGGTGAGTTGTTGAATGTTCACTGTTTTGTTACCTGTAGACACACAACCTTTGTTCACTCATCCACTGTGCAGGCTGAATGGTGTCCCCATGTAAAGAAATGTCCAGAAGGGTGCAGTGAGTGTCATTGTTCCTGCATTGTCTTAGACCACACTTGAATTCACTATAGAGGGAATGTGTTTACTTTTACACTCAATTTTGTAAGTGTTATAACCATGAAAGGCTATTCCATCAGGAAGAAAAAGTTCTCTTTACTGATACTCCCCAGTATAGGACGTCATACTAGTATGCAAGCTGGAACAATTGAATATAGGAGTGAATAAGACAATTAAAAGAGAGGGATAAATAAAGGCTTTGTTTGCTGAAAGGTTAATTAGAATTGAATGCTTCATCATCATCTCTATGCTTTCCTTAAGTTATGTCTAAAGACAATGATGGCATTCTTGAGGTCTAAAAAGGTTGTATTTATGAAGCAACATCACCCAATGGCCAATGTTTCCTGACCCGGAATGTGGATATAATTTTCAAAAGGGCTTAAATTAGGCTAATTCTATGGGGGGGGGGGGGGGGGTTAACCTAATGCCAAAAATCAGTTTTCTAGAAACATCTCATTTCCAGTGTGTCTCAGGGTGGGAAACCAGTCCAAACCCTATAGAAGAGAGAAGCAAACAAGGATCGGATCAGTCTGGCTGGACTCTGCCGTGACCTGGGTGTGTGCTCTCTGGTTGTGTTCACTGTCCCTGGGCCTCAGTGGGATTGACCTCACTGGCCTCTAAGCTCTGGACACAGCAGGGAAATTCTGTGGGTCTTCGGGAAACTCATATTCAGGGGTTTAATCCTAGCTTTCTCTTTTAATATCTCTATGTGATCTTAGAAAACTTCCCAAACTCATCAAATGTCAGTTTCTCTATTCATGTTGTATGGGCAGTAACATCTTCCTTGTGGGTTTATCACAGGAAATAGTAATGTAACATATACAATAGGCCAGCTTAATGTCAGTAGCGACTACTTCAATCAATGTACATATCTTTGCCATATTTTGCAAAAATCTCTGATGCAGCCATATTCTGGTGACTTTGACCAGATTTTCCTCTTTCGTATGAATTTATCTTTTGGAACTCATGAGATGTCTCTAATATTGTTAGCCTCTTATATTTTTAGGCAGCGTATTGAATAAGAAAGAAGTAGTGAGATAAATTTAAAATCAGAATGGATGAAAATAAGTGAATTTGGAAAATAAACTAAAAGAAAATAACCAGGAAAAAACACATCACCCTAACAAAGACATTGTTTGCAGCAACAGTAAATGTTTTATAGATGCACCACTCGGATTAAGAGATTGCCAAAGTAAAGCCAAAAAGGTTCCTACAATTATTATAGGTTGTTATTGAATGAAATTTGGAAAGCATATTGTAATTCCTCTTTTTTTGAATGACTCATTTTATTAGCATTTTGTTCCACCTCATATCTTTCTTCTAAGACACAACATAGAAATTGGTATAAAGCTATTTCATATGTGCACTTGTATCCCATATAAGTCTACTCAACTATGGGTGAATGGTCTTGTTCTAAAATGTGAATGAGGCATTACTGAGTGACCCTGAATGACTGTTATTTGAAAATGGACTTATTACTTTCCTGAACAGGGAATTCCTAGATTGCAAAACTGACTTTTTCTGTCTATCTATCATCTATCTACCTACCTACCTACACACACAAGCACACACCACCGGGCATGGATTATCATATAGGTATAGATTTTTTAAGTGCAGAATATTGGATTACTCTCCTTATATCACAGCACACCTCTCTATTGTAGAAATCCTTATCCTTGAGCATCAGAAGCCTCTGTGTGGAAGTCATTGTGTTGCATTTCTGGGAGCTCTTTTACTGCAATTAGATGGTGTGTGTCCTCTTCTCTACAACAGTAGATTTTGTGGCTGGCTTCTTGCTGCATCACAAAGCGTCTCCCCTGTGTGTCAGCAGGATTTGGCATTTTACTTAATAATACACAAGCATGTATATTGACTATACCTTTGCTACACCACCAGCCAATCAGGAGTGATATGCAAATTAACCAAACAAAGATGGGGGTTAATTTGCATACACAGGCACCAAGTGATAGGGGCGGGACACAGGCGTTCTGCCCCACCCTTAGTCTCTCAGGGCCTCTGGGCAGCATGGGAAGGCAGAGCTGGAGCTGAAAGGTGGCTCCCAGAATGGAAAGAGTCAGTCTTCCAGTGCAAAAAGAGGCAGCTCCCAGGGCCTGAGTAGGAAGGGGCTGGGCCACAGTGGAAAGGCAGTGAGGCAGCCAGGGAAAGGAAAGCCCATTCTAGCACAAATCTGCATGCATCAGGCTTCTAGTGCTCAAATAACTTGAAAATTATTTTGGTGATCATATAATTCCCTTTATCCAGGCACTACCCAAAGGGAGAACTAAAAAAACTACTCCAACTCTAGACACCAAACTGTTCATTTTGGCCCCCAATGTTTTAACATATATATATATATATATATATATATATATATATATATATATATATACACACACACACACACACACACACACACACACACACACATACACACACACACACACACACACACACACACACACACACACACACTAGAGGCCCGATGCATAAAGATTCATGCAAGAATAAGCCTTGCTTCCCCTGGTTTCATTCCCAGTTGCCTGGGAGCCGGCAAGTCCTCATTTCCGTCAGGAGCACCACTCCTGTAGATCCCTCTGCCTCACTCCTTCTCCTCATAGCAGGCATCATGCCCCTTTCGACCACTCCTCACCTGCATAAGGAAATTAACCTCCATCTTGTTGGGTCAATTTGTATACTCACTCTGATTGGCTGTGGGCATAGTGGAGTGATGGTTAATTTGCATGTTTCTCTTTTATTAGGTAAGATTTTTAACATTACAGAGGGAATCTAAGTGTTGTTTCCTGGGATAACTAACCTAGACTAATACCATGCTTCTGAAGATGGGCTATGAAGGGGGGATTTAGCATGAGGTCTCTCCTATCCTTGGGTGAATGATACTTCCCTTTTCAACAGAAGTGATAGCCAAGTGAACAGCTGAGTGAGTCATTTGCAT
The DNA here is from genome assembly GCF_014108245.1 of Pipistrellus kuhlii. NCBI lineage: Eukaryota > Metazoa > Chordata > Mammalia > Chiroptera > Vespertilionidae > Pipistrellus > Pipistrellus kuhlii. Next base: position 18,596,010 of record NW_023425562.1, read on the forward strand.
TTGACCCCATCTGCAATACCTACCAATCCTTAGGTACTGAGTGCAAAAGTGTGAAAATGAAGCAAAGGAGAGAAAAGGGAGGAAGGGAAAAACCAAGAGGCAATGTGAGTTATGATGTTACTTTGTGAGTGCTTTGCGGTTTCCTGTCTGAAATTGGGGTTGTCTTCTCTTGGCTGTGCAGAGGACACAGAATTCACATTGCTCCCTGCTGCACATAATTTTTTTGAAAACACTTCTGCACACAGGTGTTCTGGAACCATCCTGTAAATGGCCATCTTCCTATTTTATGTTCTTCAGAGGCATGGGCCTCAGATAGCTCGGGGGGGTGGGGGGGACAATCATAATTTGATTTCTTTCTGAATCATCCTACATCCTTTATAAAATACACTTTGGGACTGAGGTTTTTGGAATCAGAGCTCTGAGTCCTCCCCTCACAAATATAGTAGGTTTCAGAAATGGATTTAGTGCAGAGAAAGAAGCCATATGGGAGACCTGAGATGATTGGTTCCACTTAACAATAACTTAGAAACTGGCATTTGCTTACTGATGAAAAATTTAAATACAATAATGTTTATGCTCACAAACACTGGTATTTGTACTCAATCATAATACACAGATTTCTGTTTGAACACAGGGTCTGGAGCAGTTATCCATCAATTCAGTTCAAGGAGGTGTAGATCTCTGATGTTTATCTTATTGATCCCTTTATTGATCCATTGTGTGACTGTTCCTCGAGCATAGCTAATGTCCTGCAAATTGTGACTGAAACAGTTTTGTGGAGGATGCAAAAACAGGAGCAGAATTATAAGGAAGACAATGTTTCCTGATAGTTCTTATAAAGGAGTCTCCTGGTTTTGTCTAGAATTCTAGAGTAAACTGAATATACATTTTTATATTACACTAGAGGCCCGTTGTATGAAGATTCATGCATTAAGCCTTCCTTCCCCTGGCTGTCTACACTGGTTTTCCTCCAGCATCTGGGACCTAGGCCTTCACTCTGGCTGCCACCTTCCATCTTTGCTCCAGCTGGAGTCTTTGCTCTAGCTGGCTGGAGTCTTTCAGTCTTCTCTGCTCTGGCCAGAGCACCGCTCGGCTCCTGTAGCTCCCTCCCCTCCCCCACCCTCCCCCATATAGCAGGCATCCCACCCCACATGGCTGCTTAGTGTCTGTGTATGCAAATTAACCCACCATCTTTGTTGGTTAATTTACATACTCACTCCTGATTGGCTGGTGGGTGTCCCAGAGGTACGGTCAATTTGCATATTTCTCTTTTATTAGTGTAGCTTAAAATCTAAACTATATTACATGTAGTAATTCATGAGAATCCCTCAAAAGTAAAACTGTATTTGGTCTATAATTTGGTCCATATAGCTTAATATATATGCCTTTCTATTTATATTTATAAAAATTGATCACTATTTTATTGTGGTAAAATAAGATAACATGTATGTAAACGTTACCATTTTGACCATTTTTAAATATACAGTCCAGTGACATGAGTATATTCACATTGTTTTGTGACAATTGCCACCATCTATCTCCAAAACTTTTTATCTTCTTAAACTAAAATTCCCTGTCCTTCATTGTTGAGCCCATCCCCTCCAATTCTCTTGGCCCTGGCAGCCACACCATTCTTCTTTCTGCATTCTGACTTTATAAAAGAGCGAGAAAATGAGTTCATGGACAAAAAATTTGTTCATTTGATCTTACTAAAAAAATAAAACACTTTTATCATGCATATTCGTAGATATGTTCTTCCTAAAGTATCATGGTACTTTCCCAAGCAATAAAGTCCACTGTTAGAGACACCAACATCTGTGAGAAGTACTTGCTTTAATTATGCCATGCTCAAATTATTTCTTTCTACAAAAGAATTTTACCTTAAATACTATCTTTACTATTTTTACCTTAAATACTATCTTTACTAAACTTACTTAAGTCCATCATATACACTGAGTGGCCAGATTATTATGATCTCTGAACTCATAACAATCTAGCCACTCAGTGTACTTCTCTTGAGTACCTCATTTATTTTATATCAAAGATACTATAAATCATTCACCTGATCAGTTTTCCCCTTTGCACTGGCTGATAAAAAACTGAGGGCAAATAGCTGATTGATCTCCAGCAAAAGTCTAGAATACTTTTGGTATCCATTTGAGATACAAATACACTGAGTGGCCAGGTTATTATGCATCAGAGATCATAATAACCTGGCCACTCAGTGTATATTCCAAACAAGAACAAAGTGGTCCATTAATTGAGCTACTCCCCAAAAACGGATATTCTCACCTGAGTTAATTTAAAACAGATATACAAATTGCATAGTTGTAGACAAGGGACCTGAGAGTTACCTATGCCATATATTACAGCAGCTGCATAAATGAGAGGCCTGATTAACTCTCCATGTCAATATGAGCTTTTCCTAATAAAAATAGGATTCGAGAAACTCTTTCTGGACTGATCTCATTTTCATATATCAAATACTTAAATACATCATATTTTGCTCTTTTGTGATTTGAGGTTATTGTATTTTGCCCTTTGCAAATTTATTATAGTCACAGCCAATTAGTATATCTGCATAAAGAATTTTGATGAAGAGAATGAAATATGTGATAGAATACCCTTCTCTTTTGAGTTCTAGCCCCACTTTAAATATCACCCTGTAATTTGTACTTCATCGCACACATTTCCAATGGCTGCATTTCTGGTTGGTTCCAAAGGAAACGCTCACTTTAGCCTTTCCATGAAGTTTAATGAGATTTCCCTCAAGTCATACATTTTTGAAAAGTGGGAAGTTGAATAATGGGCTTAAATTAAATGAACCTAGGCCTAGTTATAATGTCCCTGATTTTAATTTAGTTCATAGAAGTTTCCCTTATAGTTGGAATGCTTTACTAGTTAGAAGACAGGAATAGGTTTAGTTCTGCCAGTAAGTGGAAGCAGTTGCTAACCATGTGATTTGTGTGCAAAGAAGTGGAAATGTTTGCCTAAAAGCGAAAAATGCAATTCATTAATGTAGCTTTAAAAAATGTTGTTTACATTTGAAAACAACTGTTTAAATACAAAGACTTCTTCATCTGAAAGATTTATGACATTAGCATGAGTTATTACTATTAACATTCTTGAGACATATTTGAGGAGCACTTAATAATAATAATAATAATGATGATAATGATAATGGCAATAGCTAACTTTTTCATTAGGTATTTTGTGTCTAGCAAATGTGAGAAGCAATTAAATCAGTATTTCATTTAATGCTTATAACAACTTTATAAGTATTATTCATTATACTAATTACTAGCAGACCAACTTTGAGATATACTTATTGCTGAAAAAGCTGCATGATGGTGATCCAATGTTTTTCTTTCCAGAAGCTTGCTCACATTCAAGGACAGAGTAGACTGATAAGCAAAGAAATTAACAACTAACACAGTAAAATGATAAATTTTCTGAAGAGGATTAAGTAAAGTGCTAGAGAAGAACCTAGTTGAAATCACATTGTCAGGGAAAGGCCTTTTAAGGAGAGGACACTTAAGCTGAGACAAAAATATGAAAAAGGGCCAGCCTTGTGCACACTCAGGTTGAATTATTTCAAGTGATGCTAATGAGGAGGGCAAAGGGCTGGAGAAGGAAACTGTGCGTACAGGGAACCTGAAGTAACAGCAATGTGAATGGGTGACCCATAACTGGGTCAGGATCGGATCATGTGGGCTAATAGGGATTTCATTCTGTGGATGATGACAAGGGTTTTTGAGAAAGGAATGATTCCTCTCACCTTTTGAAAAGATCAAATTGCTGTGAGGAAAATTATTGGGAATGGACAGAGGGCAAACAGGAAGACCAATTAGAAGACAATGGAGTCATCTGTATAAGATCATTTTAGCTGGAACCAAGAGTCAGAGCAGATGATTAAAGAATTAGGGTCAATCAGATTGGCTAAAGGGTTGGACAGAAGAATCAACAATAGATATTAGATTTTTTGCTTAAAAAAAAAAAGCTGACTGGATTGTAGTTTAATGAGATGAGTAGAGAAAAAAATGATTTAAAGGAAAAAATACATTATTTTTTTTGGTATTTTGAACTTGAGAAAACTACTAAAAATACAATGAGGAATTCCAACCATGTAGATAATTTGGTATGAGAAATCATTATTTCAGATTATAGAAAAGAGATCACGCCGGACCGGTTTGGTTCAGTGGATAGAGCATTGGCCTGCGGACTGAAACGTCCCGGGTTTGATTCCGGGCAAGGGCCTGTACCTTGGTTGCAGGCACATCCCCAGTGGGGAGTGTGCAAGAGGCAGCTGATCGATGATTCTCTCTCATCGATGTTTCTAACTCTCTATCCCTCTCTCTTCCTCTCTGTGAAAAATCAATAAAAAATATATATTAAAGAAAAGAGATCACAATATATGGGAAGTCATGGCTGCTGACCACTGTGGTCCCGAGATTTTTAAAAACCACATTGCCCTGGCTTTCCAGTTTTTCTTGGCATAAATCTACTTGGGAGATTCTGCACCTTATAACTATGTAGTTCACTCTAAGAGCCTAACATTTGTGACCTGTTATCATGAAGTTAATGGGAAACTAGCCACCATAATTGTGTGTGTTTTGCTCCCTGTGATTGGTTGCTTGGTTGCTGGGCTAAGTTAGGCAGAGAGCTGAGTTTTATTCTGTTTGGTCTTTGCCATGGATGAAAGGGGGGAGTGAGTTAAGAGGTTTTGCTAAAAAGGGAGTGACTAAAAAGAGGACCCATGGAATCTAATGGTCTAAGGAAGAAAGGAGGGCAGAGGGTAGGGATGATGGGTAAGGTCAGTAGATTGTATAAATTATCTCCATTTTACCCAAAGAACACTGAGGCTTAGAGTCAGGGTGATGTATTCCAGTGCCTCCGAGAAAAAGTGGAACCCACAGGTTGGAACCCAAGCCTAGCCTGTTGATCCTTTGGCCACGTTGCTTCCTATGTTTAGGACCATAGGAGGGAAGTGATACGAATAAGAATATGCCCTGGCCGGTGAGTCTCAGCTGTTTGAGTGTCATCCCATGCGCCTACTGGTCTAGGGTTCTATTCCTAGTCTGGGCACATGCCCTGGTTGCATACAGATCTATGTTTCTCTCTGATCAATTGTTCTCTCTCCTTCTCCCTTTCTCTTCTCTGTCTCTGTCTCTGTCTCTCTCTCTCTCTCTTCTCTCTCTCTCTCTCTCTCTTTCCCTCTCTCTCTCTCTCTCTCTCTCTCTCTCTCTCTCTCTCTCTCTCTCTCTTAAAAAAAATTTTTAAAAGACTTTCTAAAAAGAATTTAGAAGTTTTCCCTTTAGGTAATTTACACTCTCAATGGGATTAGTTTCTAGGCAGAAAGTAAGGTCTAGACCAGAAGCTAGGAGATGGACTAACTCACCAAGTAGATGTCAGAACTATGTGAGGAAAACAGGGAGAGATGGGTGTAAGACCTGAGAAAGGAGCGCTAAGAAGGAGATTTAAAAAACAAAAAACAAAAAAAAAAAACACCATATTGCTCTGACTTTCCAGTTTTTCCTGGTGGGAATCTATTTGGGAGATTCTGTCCCTCATAACTATGTCTCTCTCCGCAAGAGCCTAACAAACACGTCAGAGAAGATACAGTTTGTGAAGGGAGCAAAAGCTGACAGCTCAACAAGCTGTATTAAAGGATCAATGAGTCTGCATTTCCAAGTAGAATTCTGGCTTTTCCTCAACTCCAAGTTCTGAGATGTATTTGTTATGCAATGTTTTAAGTGGGGACATTGAGATCAAAGGGAAGAGCAATTTATATGAGCCCTTTTTTTTTTTTTTTTTTTTTTTTTTTTTTTTTTTTTTAATCTCCTTCTTAGCGCTCCTTTCAAGGTTTGTTGGCAATGAAATAAAACCTCTCATTGTTTTAGCAGTTGTGGTATGGGACTATTAGGAAATGTATTTTAGACTCAGAGAAAAGGCAAGTCAAAAAATTGGGCATACATTTTATTAACATGGTTAATTAATTTAAATAACAAATAAAATGAAACCAAATGGGCTTAAAATAGAAAAGAAGTATAGAATAGGTGTTACCAGATAATAATAGTACAACTGTCTGGGAGTATTATTTTAAGAAATAGCTGCTTTAGAAACCAATTAAATCTAATAGTTTATCTTCCCCTGAACTTATTTTAGTTTAATTTAATTGAAAGCCCACTAACATGAGGCAATCTGAATATTCTAAATAATGCTCAACATTAAAATCTTGTTTTATTTTATATGTTGCTCTTTCACATTAAAAATGATAGCCTCCATTATTTTTCAAAAGCTTTTTAATATATCACTGAGTCCACTGGAAAATTATGTGAAATTGATAGAATCTAAGAGTATCATTTTTATGTTTCTGAAACATATTGTAAAAAGTGCTCTACATTTTGAAAATAAATGTAGTTTAACCTACTATTACATTTTTTAAAAAGCATGTAATAGGTTAGAAAATATTGAGCAATTTAATATTTTCAGAAAATTAAATTCATGTTACATATCTAAATTTAATGCAGTTGGGAGAGATTGTATCTTCTACATATAACTTTGTTTAAAGGTAAATTATAAGAAATTCTGTGTTTCTGCTTATTTGTTTGCTTTTGTAGTAACTCAAGTTCCTCCTACTTAAACATTTCTCACTTTGAGAGAAATCTACTTGACAGACCATGTTGTATGTTGTCTGAGAGGCAGTAGCTCTTAAGTAGTTGTCTATTTTAGTTTTACCTGGATAAAATTATAGACACACACAAAAGGGATTTATATGTGAAGAAATGCCTCAGACCAACTTTAAATAAAATTCATCTTTTTAAAGTCTCAAGCTGACTATAGCTTTGTATCTTTTATGCACAGATGAATCTAAATGTCCCAAAGAATATATGTCTTTGTGCCTGGCTGTAATATCAGCATGTATTTCTCCAGAGATGTTTATATTTTAATATTTCCAAGTTGAGTTTTCTTTTTGTACCTCAAAAAAAGAAAAATATGTATTTGTGTTTTATTTAGATACTAATGTACACAATTATCTTAATGAAATCAAATATAATGGCTGGAAACATAGTCAATTTTAAAATACATATCCAAATGCTCTTCTAATGTGAAAGTTTTATTTAAGAAAGGGCAATAAATAATTTAGAGATTATTTCCATCATAATCTTGGGTTCATTCTTTCATGAGTTTACTCTTTGTTTAATTATACATGCTCATTGAGTATATTCCTTCTGGCAGACACTAGCTAGGCACTTTAGCTCCTCCTGTTTAATAAGAAGCCTCCTGGTTGCTTCTTACCAGGTCTATCCATGAGTGACAGCAGTGAATGAGAAATCCTGACAAGTGACACCACCACAGAGTGAACAGAGTTTCTGTTCTTATAAAAGAAATTAACCTTCCTACCTTTGATAAAGGGAGCTTGCCTATGGTGTATAGGTGGTCGGGACATGATCTGATTATACTTGCTTGATACACTCAAAGATGTTCTGAGTTGATGAGGCACCAGCTCTAGGAAGCCAAACCTCAGCTACAGGTGGGACTGAATCAGCCCATTGTCCTACTGTCCTGGAACAGAAGCTGAGTGTGGCTGAGTCAGCACTCTGGCTGTAGGTTCAAGTCAGTGGTGCACGGGCAGGCTAAATAGCCATCTCAGATGATGATTAAAGAAAATTGAATTTATTTAAGTAAAGGGGAATGGGAGACAGGGCTATCCAGAGAGAAGGGCTACACAGAGAAAAGGAGGCCTTGGAGACAGGTTCAGGGGGTTGGCCCAGGATGAGCTGCCACAGCCCATTGCTTCTTTGGTTGCAAGTTTCATGGAGTCCCTTAGCAATTGGGGGGATTGCCTTGGAGAGAGCATGCCCACTGGGTCCTTTGTCCTGAGGATATTTATCTCTTTCTTGCAAGTGGAAATCTTAGGGAAGGTCAAGGGGAGGATCTTAATAGAATATTTATCAGCATTCCAGGTGAGCTCTTTCAGGTTCCTGGTCTCCTCTGATTGGTCAGTGTCAGGGCAGGGGATCCTTAGACAATGTAGCTGGTCCTGAGACAGCCAGTACTTCACTTGTCTTGTCTGGTTTTGCTGCTTTTCTGGTCCTATATGTTTTGGTCAGAGTTACAGTTCTCAAGCTTTAAGGAGTATTGAAATTCCTTAAGCTGGTTGCTTTTTTAAAATACAGAATCCCTTTCCCCACCCTCCATCACACACTTTGATTGGGTAGATCTCTTGTCCTGGAAACATGATTTCAAATAGCAGCTGGAGCCTTATTTCAATTATAAATTTTATTTTTGATGGACAGTTTTCAGAGCTCAGCAAATAATTCTGATGTATTAATTAGATTAAAACTTATGATTAATTAGTTTACATGTGTGTGGACTTTATAAAAAAAATCCATTTAATCTTCATGATGTGAGATGGCCCTTTTAGTATTAACAATTTTTGTTCATTCTATTTTCACTAATCTCTGGTCTCCTTTGTCATACATACAAAACAACAACAACAACAACAAAGCAACAGAATCACTAAGAGTTTATCTTGAACCTAAATTTTAATTCCATTAATTAAAAAATAAATGCTGAAGAGCTCTTAAAAGCCTGCTTCTCCAATTACCCATCTGATATACATAAGTTCCCTGTAGAACACCTTCTTCTAGTTCGTGCCTGAACTGTTCTGCTGACAGGAACCTATTTTTTTTCTCTCTGAGCAGCCATTTTTAGCATATGTAGGTCTCACTTGCAGAAATTTAAATTCAAAGTGAATTGTTCTATCTCCCTATAACTTGCACTCATTTGTCATAATCATTTCTTCTGAGACTCAAAGAACAAATTCGGTAAGTCTAGTGATTTTCTTTATGGCACAACTCTAAATATTTGAAGATGTCTGTCGAGGCTTTCTTTTCTCCATTGGTTCTCCTCCAAGCTAAATATCCCGAGTTTCTATAAATGTTTCTCATTTGCTTGTCAGCTTCTGATTTGATATGCCATCCTCCTCTACATAGTTTATAGCTATCCTGTGATTATTCACCATCCCTGTAGGATACCTTTCTCATCTTAAATATGACAGTATCATTCATATAATCTACAATTCTATTGATGCTGTGATTACAGTGGTGACATTATCTTATGGATTCATTATAGAGCTGATTCTCTACTAAAACCCTTGAGTATTTCTTGAATGCTGCCCACAAACTGCATGTGTTTCACTCTACTCATGCCAGCCTTTTATGATTTATATGCAAGTAAGACCGCTTTATCTTTACCACAATTTGACTCAGATTAAATCCATTATGACAGCCTCTGAAGGTTCCTTGAACTTTATGCACTTATCCAACATCAGTAAATAAAGATTGGTTGTATGTGTCAGGTAGTGTGTAAGATGCTAATTTTGTGGTCAAATTATTTGACTCATACCCAACTTCAGTTGGTTTCTTCATGCCCAGGAATCTTCTGTTCCATTCTAACTCATCCATCATATGGGGACCAGATCTTAACTGTGTTTTCTTCCCCTTCAAGGATCTTTCATTCAAAACCTCAGACTAAAACCATCTCAAGCTCCTCTCTCACTTCAGAACTTTCCTGTCTGTACCCTCAATAAACTGATTAACCTCATGAATACTCCTATTTGATCCCTTCATCATTTCCCTTCAACATTTTCATCTTTATCTCACCTTATCTTGAAACAGGACTGTGTGGATGACCAGGTGACTAACTGTATTCAGCACCCTCAGATTATTTTTATTTTGTCTTGCTTTACTTTAAAACTATTCTCATTTATCCCTTATCACTCCTATGAATTCCCTAATCTTTTCCTAATGTAAAACTAATTAATGGGCATTATGGGAGAAAATTCCTAAAATGGTTGAAATGATGAGATCTGAAGGACCCTAAAGAGTGACTGATCCTTTCGTCATGTTGAAATCTTCCAGTTTTTTCCATGTAGTCATTATATCAGCTATTAATCAAATACTCCCTTAGGTTTTCCTGTATTTCTTTGTCATTCACAGAATTAATCAAATATATATTCTGCTTTACATCCAAATCCACACTGTGGCCCATATTCAAAAAGTCAATTATTATGCAGGGATTGAGCTCCACTGGCCTACCCCTTTTTCATCCAAAATAAAATCATATCAAGAAAAATGGTTTTCTATATATTTAAAAAATATCTGAAGTTGATTTATTTTGGCCATTAATATATGGTTACTATTTTATCTTATTTTCTGTAATTTCAGGGTCAATATAGTTATTATATTGTAATTCAAAGCCACAATAAAAGGAGTTGATTAAAATGGTGCTCCTGTTTGACCTCCTGGTTTTTCTACTGAACTGTGCCTGATTTTACTTAAAGTTCTCTCACATTATCTTTGGTCCAGTTCTGACAACTTCATTACTGGTATAAATTATCTGTCATGTGGAATAGTTTCAAGCGTCAACACAAATACTAGATACAGAAATGAAGTAAATATTTTTCTCTTCTTTCTAGTCTCAAGTGTATTGATCTGCCAGTGTTTTTTTGTTTTGTTTTGTTTTTTGTTTGTTTGTTTGTTTGTTTGTTTTGTTTTGTTTTGTTTCTCCTTCTTGGCTCCAAAAGTAGCACAAAGCCTGGCCAGAAAAAAAAAGTATTACACAAATCATAAGTATACCTTATACATAACCATCATCCTCTTACACTATTGATAAAAATCACCCCTTCATTTCAAAAACCATGTAAAATGTAGACATGTCTAAATCTCTGAAACTCTAACTTTAGTTCTCCCCCTAAACTAGTGTGTATTCTGTTCTATACAGAAAAAAAAAAAACCACAGGTGTCCATTCACAAACTCTCAGTAAGCTAATTGCTTTTTAGTACCCAAATCTCTTCAATAATAATAACTCAATTCATAATGATTGGCTTAAAGCTGAAACTCTTGATAATGGTAAGGTTTGCTCCTCTTGTTCTCTTTTCTCCCTTAATAATATAGTCACCTTATTACTTTTCTCAGACAAATATGTGTAACAAAGGGAGAGTCACATAATTTTTGTTTGACAAACCTCATAAGCATGAGGAAGGATGCCCTCTGGATAGCCTATTTCCATTCTTTTCATTTTAATGTTAATGAAGTTATTCAAAGTTATGGGATGCGCTGCATCAGATGACATTATTTCAAGTGATTTCATGACACAGAGGGTACATTGTGTAAGGAATATCAAGTAGAATTTCTCAGGTGTTTTTCCCTCTAAAAGGCAAAGGAAGAAATGCAATTATTATTTATTTCTTAGTTACCTAATGCCTGCCCATCATGTCTCCTTTAATTTGGCCCAGTAACTTATCATTAAAAAAATCATTATCCCTGCTGCATGTGGGCACAAATTCACATTACTTCCATGAAAACATGTCTGATGTCTCACTTTAATGAAAATGAACTTCTTAGAATGGCATGTGGTACCTAGAATTATTTTTCTTTAATCTGAATAGAGTTACAAGGAGAAAGAACTCATCTACATATATAAAAGGCTAAAGCTGGTAGATATGATGCACACAGACCACCAGGGGGCAGACACTCAACGCAAGAGCTACCAAGCAACAGCAACTTTGCAGAGTGCCCTCTCACACTCCAGGACCCCTCCAGGGATGTCCAGACTGCTAGGTTTAGTCCAATCCCCTCAGGCCAAGCAGTCGGACCTCACCTGCCAGAAGCCAGCTCACTCCGCAAATGCCTTTTGAGCCCTGGCACCACTTCAGGTGCACCCAGCCAGGCAGGAAATGTGGGAGGTTGGCTCCAGGCCATGACCAGCCTGTCTCACCCAGTCCTGCCCCAATGGACACCTTCTAATTAATTTCCTTTCAATGTGCATGAATCCATGCACCGGGCTTCTAATAGAAATGTAAGTCTCTAATCTTTTCCATAGATTCATGTCTTTCAAGCATCCACTCTCTCTTTTGGAAAGGATTAATGAGAAAAGTATGGAAGTATCTATACAATACATAAGAACATACATAAGTTAGTAGAACAGAAACAAATAAACCAAAAATTGGCTTTCCCTCCTTCCTTCTTTCAGAATTATTTGCCTTTTAAAAAATTATACTAAAATATACATTATGTAAAATTTACCATTTTAACCATGTTAAGTGTGCAACTCTTTGGCATTAAGTATATATATATATATATATATATATATATATATATATATATATATATATAGTATAAAATAATCATGACAACTCCAGAAATTTTTCATCATCCCACACAAAATTTCTATATCCATTAAACAATAATTCCCATTCCCTTCTCCCCTCCAGATCTGATAACCACTATTCTACTTTCTGTTCATCTAGGTCACTGGATTAACTTGCATAATTAAGCAAGTGAGGCCAATAAAAGAACTTTCTACCCTATATGTGCATATATGGGTGACTGAGATGAAGCAAGAACAGGGCTAATGTTCTCTGGAATGCCTTTTCTGGCCAGGCATCCTGACAAAGTTCTTTTCAGATTTTGTCATAGTTAAATTTAATTCTCAGAATAAACTCTAAGAGATAGTTCTTAGTAACTCTGTAAGTAAATGAATAACGTGAAGGTCAAAGAATTAATTTGTTCAAAAGATTTGACTATCATGGCCAATGAGTAGTCATCCTAAGTGAATTCATGGGGGCCTGCATTAGGTCTGACAATTGTATTTTCAGGTAGAGATAAGTCTGCAGATACCTATCACAATGTATATATACATAATCCCCATAGTTTTAATAATTCTATAACAATTTAATAGAACTTCTATAAAAATTATATCCAAAAGGACTTCATTTAAAAATGAGTGGTTGCCAGAAAACTCAAAATCTGATTCCTATTGTTTTGCAAAATCATTACTGACTACAGAAATTCAAACAGAAATAGCATTTTCCCCCCAAAAAAGTGTGATGAACTGAACTGACAGCATGAAAGACTAATAGTTACAAAATTGTACATTAGTCACATAATCAATTTAAATAAACAACTGGATGATCATTATCTTGCCACCACTGAGAGAGAAGACTTAGCAATTGGGTTTAACCTTTAAATCTATCACTTACTGAGAAGACCTGAGAAGGCAAGTTGTCTAAAACCTTTAAATCAATTAGATTCTAACAGAGCCTCATGAAGCACTATGCTTGACCTTCACATGAAAGAACTCTTAGATGTCAGTGGTGAAAAGTAATTGTGTTTCTTATAGCCTTTGAATTTATCCAGGGTACATTGCGGATGATTTTCTTCATGACAGCAACTTTTACTTATGATACAGAGAAATGTACTGTATTTAGGGCAATTTGATTTTTTACTCTTCTAATGAATATCCAAATTTATAATTAGGATATATATTATGCTGGATCCTAGGAATTCTAGGTAAATCTAGGTAATCAGGGCTCCCACCATTATGCAATGTGTTGCCTTCTAAGGGTAAATGTTACATTTCTCTAGCATACCTACATTAGATAAGATTACTACTATTTTGGAAATGCCTTCATAAATATAACAACCAGTGAGACAGTAATCTTATAATTATGCACCTGAATCCTTACAAAAACTTTCAACACAAAAGGAATTGAAATATTACTTTTTTCCATTCAAGAAGATGGTGATGGTTTGTCCAAGCTCACTCACATTGCAGAGAACCCATGGACTCATTCTGAGCCTTTTAGTTGTAGTGGACACTAAACCTTATGTAAAAGCAGTATCAGTGCAACTCAGGCACTCACAGTCAACAGGAGGAGTGAGACAAGCAGCCAATCATGGAACACTGAATTTGGAAAATGTGTGGTAGATGTTTGCTGAGAGAGAAGAGAACCCGACCTCACATGTTATGGGGGACATTTTCCTACAGAAGGTGAACTCTGTAGTTATGCAGTGAATGTGTGTTGAAAGGACCTTCAATGTCTATGATGCTCCATGTGCATTCTGTACCCCTGGTTTTATTTAATCTTCACCAAAATCCAACAAAGCCCAATGCTATTCTCCATTTTCCAGTTGCAGGAAGTGGGGGACAGAAAAGCCCAATAAATAGAAAAGATGAAATGACCCTTCAAAGCTCCTCGAGGTCTATCATTTTCTGGTTCTTCAAACCCCAAAGAGCCACAAATCGCTGAAATTTTCTTTCTTGTTTTTGGTTATGAATGTCTGCTGCTGGAAGCTCTTTCATGGTGGTTCGTTTTGGAAGAGGCTGTGGACTAGGGGTGACTGTTGTATTTATGAATGAGTGAATTCACAAACAGAGATAACAGTGATGAGGAAACACCCCTCAGAAGGGCCCACAGTGGATTACTACATCGTTGGACCCTTTGATTAGAGTTTTTGACATGATTAACAAGAAAAATGCTACTGAATGTCAAACCAAAACCTTATAGATTTCTGCCTTCAGTAAAGTCATTCATAAGTTTTGGACACTAATATTCTATCCCAGGAGTCAGAGAGTTAGGATAACAGACCTCTGGTTTTTCTTGGTTTCATTAGAAATGGGCAATGATTTACAGAATTTCTTTAATTTTATATACCCAAGAGATGAAATAATACTCTACGCCTTTTATCTTAGCATGTGAAAGTGCTACATAAGCAAAACTGTAACATAACACATTTTAATCAGAACTAGGGCAGAGCAAAAAGGCTACGCTTGTAATTTTACTTTTGTTAGAGGAGAAAGAGAAGTAAAAATATTTAGATACCCATCATTTTGGTTCTAGAATCAGAAAAACACAAGCATACTCTACAAAATCATAACCCATGCCTCTACTGTTTTCCAGAGAATGAATAACAGAGTTTTAATTCTTTTTATATTAGGCACTAGAGGCCTGGTGCATGAAAATAATGCATAGGGGAAAGGGGGTCTCTCAGCCCGGCCTGTGTCCTCTTGCAATCCAGGACTCTTCTGGAGATGTTGAGCCTAAACTGGCAATTGGACATCCCTCTTGCAATCCTGGATGCTGCATATACAAGTGACCATACTTTTCATACAGGTGAAAGGTGTCTTGCTGTTATATGGGCAACGACATTTTTTGCCCTGATTATAAAACATAGTACAATATATAACATGATCCTTCTGAGGCAGTAGTACCATTTCCCCCATCTTATGGGTGGAAAAACTGAAGCAGAGAGAAGTTAAGTAATTGGCTTTGTCACACAGTTATAAGAGTCAGAATCAGGGCTGACCACAAAATATACAAGCCAAGTCCCTGCAAATCATCACTGCATCATCCTGTGTTGTTTTTTTTTTTTAATGTTAGAATAGCCTTGCCAGGTTTTAATTTTTAAATATGAGAGACTGTTCCCAATATATAGGGTAGGGTCCATAGGCCTGGCTGGCGATCAGGGCCATCTGTGGGGTGACCAGTGGGTAGGGCAACTGTCAGGGTGCTCACCTGGCTGGCCCCAGCCCTGATTACTGCTGCTGGTTGTCCCTCTCCGGACAGATGCTCAATGCCCCTGTCCTTGTGCATCATAGCGATTGGTGGTTCCACCGTTAGGTCGATTTGCATATTAGGGTTTTATTATATAGGAATATTTTTCCCCTGGGGTATTTTTAAAAAGGCAAGAGATGTTAAATGAAATTACATACTAATGTTAATATTTAAAAACTATATAAAAAGCAACAGAAAAGCTTCCATCCTTGATGTTTCCTGCACTGAATATTTTCCCATTTCTGAGATGGCCTGAGCCCACCCTGAATATTATGAAAAATCTGCTGTAACAGCTGTGGGATCAACAATTGTCTGTGATTTCCATAGTTATAGTCAATTTTATATATGGTAAGTGGAGAAATAAAAGCTACTAACCCTGGTTCTATTGCTGAAAGGATCAGAAATAGAGCTATTCAACTGAATCTAAGTAGGAATATTTGTAGAAAATGGATTAGGCAATGATATTCAAGGGATAAAAGGCTTTGGTGTCAAACAGACTCAGTATCGAGTCCCTGTTTTCTGTTGTGTCTTGTTATTGTAGTTAATTAGCCATCTCTCTGTACAATGAGACAATACTATGTTTTCACTCTCATAAGATTGCTGTTGGAATTAAACAATGCCTCTAAATGCACAGGATACTAGTTCCCCCTTATCTGCAGGGCATGTGTTTTGACATGTGTTTTGGATTCCTGAAACTGCAGATCCAATTTTTACTTTTGCACTTAAAGGAAGCAATTTACAGCTTCCCTTTGGAGTACCCGAATTGGCAGTATGGACTTGTGTGCTTTGGGGCCAGTATAAAGTCAACAGAGGGTTGCTAGGCCACAAGCACTGCCATACTGACACAGACTGGTCACCAACACAGCTACTAACTGACTGACAGGTGGGTGTCTACAGTGTGGAGATGCTGGACAACGGGGTGATCACACAATGGGTGGGATGCAGTTAGACAGTGCAAGACTTCATCACGTTCCTCAGAATAGTGTGCGATTTTAAACTTATGAATTGTTTATTTCTGAAATTTTCACTTATTATTTTTGGACTGAAATGTTAAAAAGTGAAATTGTGGGTGGGGTGGGGTTCATTATCCCTAAAAACAGATTATTATTATTATTAATAATAATAATTTCATTTTTCTCTAAGCCAATGTCTAGAATCACAAAACAGTTTATCAGAGTCATTTTTTAAAAATTTGCACTTTGTCAATCCATTTTAAGCTACTTGTACTAATAACAGAGATTTTCACTATTAGAGTCTTGTTCTATTGTGAACATATTGTTTAAGCGAGGGCTGGTGCTTGTGATGTGAATATTTCTGGATTCCAAGGAGCAGAGTGATGAGGAAAGCAGTCCTGCTTTGGTGAATGTGGCTCAGAGTCTGTCACTGAAGGGAATGTCACTCGAGCTGCCAAGGAGTTGGGTCCTCATCAGGAGTGTGAAGACAGCTTCTGACTCGCTTGTAGATTTTCTGGAGGGAAATCTCTCTTAAAGGAGGGTCATCATGTAGCATAGCTTGGCTAAGACACTTCTGCAGTGACCACAGGGAAACAAATCAATCCCAAACCTGAGAGTTCAAGAAGGCATTGGCACTTGGCTGCAAATCATGTATTAAGGATATCCTTGTGCCAGATGCTCATTTCAAATGCCTACAAAGGAGACATGTTATTCTCTGTACAACCAGAGGATAACAAGTGGTATGAGGCAGGGACCAGTTGTCACTTCTGACTACTCCTTGTAGCTTCCATAAGGGTGTAATCAAAGAGAGTCTTGGCATACTCATCCAAGAATGCTGTGATTGATTGTGTTCTCAACAAAGATTTGGAATAATTTACTGGATGACCATGTGGTATAAGAAGGAAATTTGTAACTCCTTCAAGTTTGGAAAGTACTGAAAGCAGGCTTCAGGCTCTCCATTTCAATGAGAGTTTTATGCAGTGTTTGCCATGTACATAGCATGGCCACTCCCGCTGAAGCGGAGCGGTGAGAACAAATGTTCTGACTCTGTAGATTCAGCTGCTTTCTCTAAAGAAATCAAACCCCAAAATCTTCTCTTTTCTATTAAATCTGCAGTAGATTCAACCCTCAAACAAGCTTGTTAAGAAAAAGGGAGCAAGATACGAGCTGTTCTCTGAGGTTAATTTGTCAAGTACAATTGCCCTAACATTCTCAGCAAAGCATAACAAGGCAAGAGATAATCCCTGTGATTATGAAAAATAGGAGATGGATTCTGCATGTTATACAAAATTTTGTATCACTGAACAGTCAGGTTATTCTGTTGCAGCAGATGTAACAGCTTTTTGCAATCCACTTTCTCCTCATAAAGGGAAGTTTGATACCTTATTACTTCCATTTCATTTTGTGAAAATGCACTTGCAAATATATCCCTTTCCAATAGAAATCCTGACACAAAAGTTGATGTTCCAATTCTAGTATCTGCAATCACAGGGACTTAGACTTAAAATTAGTAGGGAGGTGCCTATGATCAGTTAGCTCAATGTGACCCTCAGAATAATGTTACAGACTTGAACAAGTGTTCCAGGACAGATAGGTGTTTGGGTACACAGTGTGTAACAAGCCACTTAAAAACTAGTGGCTTAGAACAATGACCATTTGATTTTCTCTTGTGGTTCTGTTGATTTACTGAGTTAAGCTGCATATGCATCTGCTCCATGTTTTGTGGGCATTGGGGGACTTGATATAATAGCAGCTTTAAGGAGAAAATGAGGTTTTATCTGGGTCATGAATGATGAGTAGGAGTTGAAGGGGAGTGGAGGATCTCTTTTGGTCTATTTTTAGTGCAGCAATAATAAGAGTTATCCCTTAAAGCCTGGATATCACAAAATGTGTTTTCATTGTAACAAACTCAACAGTTGCCTGGACTTGCAGATCTGAGAATCTAAAGTTAGTTTAAAAAGAAGATGAAAGTTCAATATATACTGTGGAAAGGTGGGTGACTTTCATAAGGTGGTCAAGCCAGGAAACATACGTTGTAAGTAAAGGAATCATTGAGGATATAGGTACAGAAATGGCAGGGCCTTGGAGGCTCAGAGAAAAGGGAGCCCTCCACTTTCCTGATGGGAAGACTATGTAATGGAGTACTATGGATCATGAAGCTCTAAGGATAGATCAGACAAGTGTTAGATTCCTTGAAAATCAGACAGTGACATGGATAATTTTTAGGACATAGAAATGTCTCTCTCTTCTCACATTCCACAGACTTTAAATATAGGCACATGGCCCTTAATCTATATTAATAAAAGGGTAATATGCTAATTAGACCAGGAGATTTTTCTGGGAGACCTTCTGGATGTCCTCTGGACAAAGCCATGGTGGCAGGGCTGAGACAGAGGTGGTTAGGGGCAATCAGGCTGGGGGGAGGGGGCAGTTGGGGACAAGCATTCCAGCAGGGGGGACCAGTTGGGGGCAAGCAGGCTGGCAGGGGGAGTGGTTAGAGATGATCAGTCAGGCAGGCAGGTGAGCGGTTAGGAGCCAGTGGTCCCATATTGTGAGAGGGATGTCCAACTGCCAGACATCAGACATCCCTCAAGAGGTCTCAGATTGGAGAGGGTACTGTCCTGGCTGAGGGACATAGCCCCCTCCCCCCACACCCCACCGTGCACAAATTTTGTGCACCCGGCCTAATTATAAGGGAAGCTGGGAATTGTGGCATTTCTGGGATACCAGGAAGAAAAACTAGGTTACACGTAATATATTTCCACTTCTCATGTATCTAACATTTTATTCTGTGAGAAGAGGACAAGAGGAGACATTTCAAAGAAAAGATGTGTGTGTGTGTGTGTGTGTGTGTGTGTGTGTTTTAATTGTTTATTTTTTTTACAGCAAATGTGTCTATTTTCAGCAAAATTTTATGTATCTATGAATAGCAAATTTTATTTTTACAAGCTGACATTAAATACATCTACTTACATATTTTGGCTTAGCCATTATGAAAGAACATAGAAAGCTGTCTAGCATAATAATAACTTAGATAACTAAAGGAAAATAATAATAATATGGACACCAGCACTTTTGGGGGTATTTTTTTATCTGAGAGGGGCATAGAATAGATATGAAGATCAATGCTGGTTTGAGGTAGTCAATAGGTTAAGTTAAATCATTTTATAAGCTATTAACTGTTTGAGTCTGAGAGACCTTCTAGATGTCTTATTGTTTGAAGCTATTTGCCCAATTATTTAATGAAGATGGCACTTGAGACTCTTCTTGCTTGGGAATTAGTCATATTATGATAGGTTATGCTTTATAGGGCTTCCTTGAAGTATTTTGAACTTCAAAAACTTATTTTATTCTTAACACAGAATTATTTCCCTACATTTTAATCCTTAACTTTAGTACTTTAATATTCATGTGGCCATTTTACTCAGTCCTCTAGTTTATCAATTTATTGACTTTCTCAAACCCATTGGCCTTTTATTCACATGCATCAGCCCATTCATTGTTTCTCTTTATATCCCTTGGCTTGGTAGAGTGATAGGACATGGTAGATGCTCAGTAAACATTTACTAGATGGACAAATGGATTGCTATTAGGTGCTCCATAAATACAGAGTAAATACATGTATTATTGTTTGCTGACCAGTATCCATTCCACTATTTGTCTTAACTAACAGCACCTTGGATTTGATTACATATCCATCTTTCTTCAACACATTCCATGTAGTGTAGGGGATCCTGGCCCCAATGCAAGTTTCAGACATGGATGCAGATTTGTCTATGACAGGTTTGGTAAACCTAGCCCTTTGTCAATGATTACCTCCAGAAAGGTCCTGCGAACAAATTCTAGCCAATGAGCTTTGAGGATAGGACTAGGAGGGAGGGTTTAAGGAAGATTTTCCTTGTTCTTAAAGGGAACAGTGAGAATCCCCTTTCACTTTCTTCCATTAGAAGTAATTAAGGATGCACATTGTCCTAATGGTTGGCTGGTGGCAGCTCATTTGTGACCATAAAGAAACCACAAGTCTCCATGGAGAAAAATGAAGCCCTGGAAATAGTCAAAACGCAAGCCAGAGCTGGAGTCCTATTTCATGTGAAAGCCCTCTGTGAGCCAGTTATCTCCATCCTATTTATGCCATTTTGAGGAAGGTTGCTAATACTCAACATCAGAAGCCTCATCCTGATACAAAATTCCTAGCCAATTGGAAAAATTAGATACTGGCTTAAAAAAAAAAAAATTAAGCAACCCCCCCCCCCCCTCCACTTCACCATCCAGCAGGGATTGGGAATATTCCTTTTTGTCCATGTAGGATCATGAAATAAAAAAATACAGATAACTATCCAATAAAAATTGACAACTGAGTATGTATTTTCAGGGAAGGCATTTTTGGCAGTTCAAAGCCAATGATACCTTTGCCTGAAAGTTCTTGTTTTACCCGCCTTTGGATAGAAAATCAGGATGACATGTTGCTTCTGTTTGGCATCTTCAGGAGATAGTTTGTATTCCTCTCACATACAACATTGCAGCACAGAGATTTCATAGTTTTTCTTCAGAGTGTCTCTTGATTAGGAAGCCCTATCAGGCCTGATATAAATGTGTTGCTCATAGTTGATAATGAGCTTCAGGAATTTAGGCAATTTGTGAAGTTGGTTATTACATTTTCTATTATCATATTCTCTTATTTATAACACTCAATACAAACAAAGCTGTTTGTCTTCTATTTGAGTAATTATTATTATCATTAGCTGTTAACAAAGAGTAATAGTCAATGTGTGTATTATATCCTAATGTAATCTGATGGGTACCATTCTGAGAGAAACCTCATACTCAATGTTGATAAGAGGTTCTAAGGAATCATTTGTTTTTGACATTTTCATAATTAGCTTTTTAAGAAAAATCAAGGGTCAGGTATACAAATTGGAGGTACTTGGAGTCTATTCCATGAAGGAAATAAGGTTAAAATGAATGTGCAATTTGATGAAACTAAAATGGAGATCTCTGACCTGGAAAACTTGAGAATTAATTGTTCATTTATTATACCAAATTTGACTCTAAGCTTCTTGCTGTCCTAAGCAAAAAGGAAAGCAAATGAGATAGATGTGTTCCTTACATATTCTACAATAAGAAGCATGACAATCAAAATAAATATTTTTTCAAAGAGCTAAATTTTCAAAGAAATTTAATACAGGGACAGATTCTTTCTGAGTATATTTTACCAAAACTATAGCCATGTGGTTACGTGGTTAGCACTTATACCAATCTTCAATAAAAGTTAATGACATCATAATTGATTGTAAATCTTGGATGACATCTCAATATATGAAACCTCAGTATATAGTAATAGTTTTTGTTTGTATGGCATTTTTTACTCTATCCAGCACTCTTCTTTATTTTCTCAAAACAAGGTGGGGAAACTAAGGGACAGAATCACATAGCCAATGATGGTGATAGAATTAGTGCTTATATTCCCCTACTCCTAGTCACTTGTCTGATCCACTACTCATTTTACTGATGTTTAATTGTTCTCTATTTGTTCACTGAAAATACCACTGTATGCCAGCAAATTTATATATATGTAAGTTTACATATTTATATATATATATACATATGTAAATAGATTAAAAAATTAGCTTAACTCAGCCATAGATATAAATGGCCAGAACCCCAATAGTCAGATGAGGCTAGAATGTCTTGATAATCTACCACAATTATTAAAGTTATCATATTTCCCCAATTTCTATATTAATGGCCAATGTTTATCCATATTTCAAGCAGATTGTAAGCACTCGATATGTTTTATTTTATTTCTTTTTAAAAGGAAGCTATGAGGTAGCAATAGTTAATATCTCCCATTTTGCAGATATAGAAACAGAGCAAGGTTAAAGAATTTGTCCAAGGCTACTCAGATATTAGATATCAGGGTCAGCGTTTAAATTAGAGGTGATTCTGAATGTCAACTTCAGTTGGGAGTATTTAACTCCATACCCTATGTATGTTGCCTCAAATTAGGTATAGATCATTTTGGTCTCATTATAACAATATTGTGCATTGATATTACCATCCCTATGGAGTTGACAAGGGCTCTGAAGAAATTAGCTAATTAACCATCATGTCAATTATATTGTATTATTATTCTTTTGATGGGAAAGGATCCTGAGCTCTCTCAAAGCCAGCTTAGTGGGAGTTGTCAGGAAAAATTAAAAAAAAAAATAGACCACATTTCAGACTAAGAAACCTCTCACACAGATTTAAGGAGTTAGGTTGAAGCTAATTATAAATCCATGACATTTTTATTTACCGCAGTGTAAGAAATCACCCCTCCTCCCCCCACTCGTCCATTCAACACTGTTCTCCATGACTAATGAGTTCATTTAAAAACTGATGCTGCTTCTGAGACAGGGAGATGAAGGATGTATAAGAATCAGTGCTCTGTGGCAGGTGTCTAAACAATGTCTGATTAGATGAAATCCTTCAAACATATTAGCATAAAGAGTCATATAGCATCAGAAGTAAAAAATGAGTAGATTTAAAGCTAATGGGTGAACGGGTTATTCTAGTGTTCCCTCGTTATGAGAATGAATGGTTACTTAGTGTGAGGGAGAGCAACCAGAACTTATTTCTTTTTAATCAAGTAAATATCATCATTCTTAATATCAAATGATCTCCTGGGAGACAAGCAGATTCCTGTGGATCTTTGCTCTGAAATAACTTTTTCTTTTGGAGAATCCACTTAGCAAACTTGAGAGAATACAGTGGCCTCAGAGTCACCTTTCATTAAAGTGGTGATGGGTGAGCATTACAGATCAAAGGCCTGTGTGCCCCTCCCTCCATTCATATATTGTAACCCTGTGGTATTAGGAGGCGGGGATTTAGGAAGAGAAATCATTAGAGTTAGATGAGGGTGGCGCCCTCCTGAATGGGATTAGTGCCCTAAAAAGAGTCAACGGGGAACTTGTTTCTGCCTTGTGAGGATACAGCAGGCAGTTAGAAATCTGCAATCCATGAGAGGCCTTCACACCAGACTCCAAACTTACTGGCACCCTCATCTAACTCTTCCACCCTCAGGAACTACGAGAAAAAAATGTTTATTGATTAAGCCAACCAGGCTATGGCACTTTGTTATAGCAGCCCAAACTACTAGTAATACAGTGAGGCCTCCCTCTAGGATGGCATTGTCCCCCACTGTACTGGACTTCCTCAGCTATTTATTTCAGGGAGAGGTACTCAAAGATGACAAGATTTAAACTTCTTATAGGAACATTCTCTGATTTTAACTGCAATATAATAACCCACAAATATATACTCAAAGAAGGGCTAAATGTATTTGGAAAACCCTAATTTCTGTTTTTCTCTTTCTCTCTTTAAGTGAGTATGCTTTACTTGTGGTAAATAAGGCTGCTGTGTAAGCGCATATCTTCAACCTATCTGTGATAGTCAGGTTAACCTTTCCTGGGGAGTGAGTGATGGGATGACTCTAATGAAAAAACAATTAGGGCTTATAGAGAAGGAAGAGAAAAGCATCCCCAGCATAGGAAGCAGCAACTATATTTTGCTCTTAAAATCTGCAAATCCCATCAGCATAGAAAATATTCCAAGGGGTCTTATGGTAGTAAAACCTCTAACTTTGTCCTAATCCTATCTAATAAAAGGGTGATATGCAAATTGACTATCACTCCAAACACAAAGATAGCCACCCCCATGTGGACACAATATGGCCACCTCAAGATAGCCAGTAGGGGAGGAAATGTGGGCCATCAGGCCAGCAGGGCAGGGCAGTTAGGGGTGACTAGGCTGGCAGGGGAGGACAGTTAGGGGAAATCAGGCCTGCAGGGGAGGACATTTGGGAGGGACCAGGCCTGCAAGGGAGTGCAGTTGGGGGCAATCAGGCTTGCAGGGGAGGGCAGTGAGGGGCAATCGGGCCATTAGGAGGGCAGTTAGGCATCAATCAGGCTGGCAAGCAGAAGCAGTTACAGACAGTCAGGCAGGCAGGCAGGTGAGTGGTTGGGGACCAGCAGTCCTGGATTGTGAGAGGGATGTCCAACTGCCCATTTAAATCCAATCTTGGGGGCCTAAATGGACAGTTGGGCATCCCTAGAGGCGTCTCAGATTGGAGTTGGTACAGGCTTGGCTGAGGGACACCCCACCCCACCCCCATGCACAAATTTCATGCACTGGGCCTCTAATATTTAATAAATATATTTCACTGGCAAACATTTTTACACAGAATGTTGTAAAGTGATATTTAAAAAAAAAAAAAAAAAGAACACTTCCTAGTGGTACCTACTAGCAATCCCCATGGTATGTCCATGGCTTAGATGTAACTGTAAAGTTTAGCCCTCTCCTATTGGCTCATAGATGGAATCTATAGCATCTCCAATTCTCTTCTAAATTTAGAAACGCTGGTATCTGTCTTTCAGTTCAGCAGAAGACCTCCTGCTCAGCACTTAGCTATTATAAAGTAGTTGTCAGATGGCTTTACCTTTAGCTCAATGATTCTCATTTTTCACTGAACAGAATGAGGACAACAATAGCAGCATGAACATAACAATATGCTGTAAAGTCAAGTAATGTGATAGAAGTTTCTTTCATATCCTGAAAAAGAAGTGATAGCTACTTTCAAAGAAGATTCTCGAGTTCTACCGTGTAATATTCACAGTGGTACATTTTCCTATTCTGCATCTCACACGCCTAACACTGGTCACTCCAGAGTAGTCAGTGTTGGGATCTTGCATTTTGAAATGATTACTTCCAGGTGCACCTGCCATCTTGTTAATGAGGAATGGGTGGTACTGTATGTTTCAGATTTGTCAAGTTGAATGGACATCACTCAAACACATTTACTCTGTGGATAGCAGATTTCCAAAGTGTAATGCTTAATAACATCCAAATTGGGCTGAGATTTGTTGCATCAGAAGATGATTCATTTAGATTATAACCACAGAGTTAATTATTTTGCAGGCACAAGAAAATCAGCATTCGGAGGTCCCCCTCTGAGAGTATCATATTGCAAATACTTTACAGATAGCTGAGTGTGACCATTGCACCTGAATTTTCTTTCCACTTGAACACAGGCAATGCAGATGAATTGGTAGAAGGTCTCTTGAGATAAATTTAGTCAAAAACAAGGTTAATATCAAAATGTTGTCCCTGGCTTCCTTTAAAAGGTTTATGTGTGTATGTGTTGTGGGCGGGGGGGCGGGGGGGGGGGGGGGGAGTTCCCCAATGGAGTGGGGGGGGGGTCATTTTTTCTGTACCCTGAAGTATCCTGATTTTTATAGATTTGTCAAAAAAAAAGATTTTAGCAATTCAAATTAGAATTAACATGATTTACACATATAAATAGAACATGTGAGACATATGTTGAGTTTAAAGTAGCCTCGCATTACTATTGGGAGGAAGGAAAGCATACTTTCACATGAATAAAATTAAAATCAAAAGAATTATCACTTTATTAAGCACACGGGATTAAAATTAAGAACTCTCTTTCCCTTTCTCCCAGGAAAAGGTTCTTACATATTCAATAAGCTCCTCTCAAGAGTGTATCTAATCAGGACTTGCCAGCCTTCCAATTCCTCATTTGCAATGCCACCCTCACACTCCCTTTCTTCCTCCCCTTTGTTACGTGGCCTTAAAAAAAATGACAAGATTCATATCCTGTCTAACTGCTGAACCCCAGTGCTTTCAAACAGCTGTATTTTTATGAGGGATCACGGCGCTGTCATGCTGCTGGCAGGAGGCCTCGTTCCATTCTGTGTTCTCTGTCTTCAGTTGACACCTTGAACAGGAGGAGGGGCGCAGAGATGGCCACTGACAGCCAGGAGCAGAGCACGGGGCGAGGGGCTGTGAGGGATGAGGATGGATGAGCACAGAGGAAACAGGTCTGTGAAGACCGCCTTAAGGGATAGAGGGCAGCTGCTCCATCCAGCCTGTGGCCTCCAGGTCCCTGACATTAGAACTGTGTTTTCAGAGGGAAGAATATTGTCCGTTAGTGAGCGGACAAATGGTTTCAATAGCAAAAGCATCTCAGGGGCAAGTTTTAGTCCTGTTTAGGGGTCACAGCAAAAATGCCAGATCTCTTATTATTCTGATAGAAGTGCGCATGTGTGTGCATTTCTATGTATGTGTACTTGACTCCTGCCGGTGGGATTAATGATTTAACTTGCTGGATAAGTGTGATGAAAGAATTACTGTGGTGTCCATTTGTTTGTTACAAAATGATTTTAATCACCAGGGAAGTGTTTATCTTCTCGGTTGCATTTTAATAACACACATGTGTTCATCATTCTTGCATTTGCCAAATCAATAGAGGTTTCCTTTGCATATCCTAAATTTAGCAGCAGTGTTCTATTCTACACCAAAATTTACTCATAATCCTTGGGCACAGAGTTCCATCCAGTGTAATGGTTTTAATTATGCTCTCCCCTCTCCACCGAATCTACCCACATCCCAGTTGAAAAAAAACAGATGAGAAAATGATTCTCTTGTGTGCAAGAAATAGCAAGACAGAAAGGAATAGAATGTTACCAATAGTAGGAGTGAGCATACTAATGCAGTAACATTAATCATTAATATCCCTCAAGTACCTGCTTTGTGCCAGGCATGATGCTAAGTAGTCTGTGCATATTATACTCTTGGTTCACAAAATAGTTGCACATAGTTGATACTATTTTGAAGGTGGTGAAACTGAAGCAGAGAAATGTTTAAAAACAGCCCCAAATGCACATCTGGCTGCAAATCTAGAAATCACATGTGGCTAACTTGACTCTGGAGTGCTTCCTTCGTGTGAAATGAGTGTTTTTAGAGACCGACATCTTTGATTTGGGCCAGGAGAAGAGATGGTGTTGGATAGATTGAGATTTGGAATGATGAAAGGGAAGAGGCTTTTAGGAGCAAAGAATACCCCCCTCACATTCAGCTTTATTGAGGTATGATTGGCACATAACAAGAATAATATGCTGCCAAGCCAGTGTGTGCAGTGGTGACAGCATCAGCCTGTGGCCCAAAGGGTGGTGGATGTGACTCCTGGTCAAGGATGCGTACCTGGGTTTTCGGTTCAGTTCGATCCCCCAGCCTCAGTTAGGGCATGTACAGGAGGCAACCAATGGAAGTGTCTCTCTCACATCAATGTTTCTCTCTCCCTCCACTTCTCCCCACTCTCTCTAAAAATCCACTGAAAAAAATGTCCTCAGGTGAGGATTAACGAATAAACAAAAAATAATAACATGCTTTAAAGCAGGGGTATGGAATGTCTGTGGTGCATTCATGAGAAAATGACAAATCCAAGCTTTTGCACGCTGACTTGGATAAATAGCATTTCAGTTTCTCATAGCGCAGCTCATTCTAGCCAGGCAGAAGAGCAAGAGGGATGGGGTCAGAATTCCCCACGTTCATTTGCCCTCCAGGATCTAGCATTCCCCCACTTATCCCCACAAAGTACTACTCACAAGCTCGGTGCTCCGAGATGCCTTTGTTCAAAAGTGGTAAGGGGGTTTGAGACATTTTTTGAAGCTCTTGCAAATAGCTTCTTAAAGTGTTGGTCTCAATAGTTTACCTAAAATAAAGGCTGCCCATTTGGAGATTTTGTGATTCTTTGCTTTTTAATTTTGGAAAGGGGCAAAGTGCTGAAGATTTTTACTTTTTATTTATTTATTTGTTTGTTTGTTTGTTTGTTTTTATTTATTTATTTTTTTGCTAATCTTCACTGAAGGATATTTTTCCATTGGTTTTTAGGGAGAGTGGAAGGGAGAAGGACAGACAGGGAGAAACATGGATATGAGAGAGACACATTGATTGGTTGCCTCTGCCAGGGGAGCCTGTAACCGAGGCCCTTGAATGAAATCAAACCCAGGACCTTCAGTCCATGGTTGACACTCTATTTACTGAGCCAAACTAGCTAGAGCTGAAGATTTTTTTAATAAGATGGGATGGATATTAAAAATCACTTTAAATGCCTAATGAAATGTGATTAGTTACATGGTCTCCATCCTGGGATTTGGCAAACCTTATGATCGAAATGGCTGTTTTGAAGACTTGTTTGGAGAGATGAATGCCAACCTGCTTCCTGGGACCCACATCCCAGGAAACTTTGCCCTAAAATGATTAAAGGAAAGAAATTTGAAACAAAAACAAGTTACAGTTTAACCTTATGTTTCATGATGCAAAAAAAAAAAGAATTAACTCCAAAATACCATATTGTACATTGATGCCAATTGTTAGCCTTTAAGTACTTTTTTTATTACCCTAGACCCTGCATATTTGAACTTTGAACATTTATTCCATTTTTTATTTTATAATGTATTGTACATACTTCTAAGGTTTTTACTCTTAGTAATTTCCACTAATTTTTAAGACAAACTCTTTGGGATTTCTTTTCCAGAATAAGCTGGTGATACCCATATAATGCTCCCTGAGTGCCAGGTGTTATGAGTACATTAACTATAAGTACATTAAATTTGTTTCATTTGTTTAATTCTTACAGTACTCTGGGAGGTGGGTACTATTACCCATTTTACTGCTGATGGAACTGAGACAAAATACTTTAATAACTAGCACAATGGAGGATACTTATCATAAGTATCATATGTCAGAGCTCGATGTTGAATCCAGGCCATTTGGCACTAGAGATCTTACTGCTTACCACTCAGTTACCCTCTAAGGATAGATTAAACATTTGTGTGTGTGTCCATCCAGATAAAACACTGGAGTATTTTGCTTAGTACTTATGAGTAATTGTTTTTCTCCAGCATGGAACATCACTATTGAATGCAAGTTTCCTCAACAGTCTGCCACCACAGCTTCAGTTGAATATATATCTGAAGGTTATTTTTTTAATCTTCACCTG
This sequence comes from Pipistrellus kuhlii, assembly GCF_014108245.1. Lineage (NCBI taxonomy): Eukaryota > Metazoa > Chordata > Mammalia > Chiroptera > Vespertilionidae > Pipistrellus > Pipistrellus kuhlii. The sequence goes on from NW_023425562.1 coordinate 18,625,205, forward strand.
AGGATGTTTTTAATTGATTTTTTAGACATACAGAAAGAGAGAGAGAAAGACATTAAAGTGAGAAACATCAATTGGTTGCCTTCCGTACATGCCCCAGCCAGTGACCAAACTGCTATCTAGGTATGTGCCCTACTTGGGAACTGAACTCGCAGACTTTTGGGGTATGAAATGATGCTCCAACCATCTAAGCTCCCCGGCCAGGGCTGAAGGTGATTTCTTATTCTATCACTACTGAGGGAGTGAAGGAAGCAATTTGTGATAGTTATCTATTGCTGCATAGCAAGTTACCCCAAAATGTATTGGCTTAAAGCAATAGATGTATTATCATCTCCCAGGTTCTGTGAACCAGGCATCTAGACAGAGGTTTGCTGAGTGCCTCTGGCTCAGGGTCTCTCACTGGCTGCCTTCAAGGTATGGACTGCAGCTGTGGTCTCATCGCCAAGCTTGACAGGGGAGGGTCTGCCTAGAAGCTCACATGCAGGGCAGTTGGCTGGGCCAGGTACCACTGGCCATTGGCCGGAGACATCGGTGCTTCACTACATGGACCTCTCCTTAGGGAAGCTTATGACATGGCAGCTTCCTTCTCTCAGAGTAAACTCCAAAAAGGGTGACTCAAGGAAGAAGCCCCAGTCTTTTTTTTCAATATATATTTTTATTGATTTCAGAGAGGAGGGGAGAGAGAGAGATAGAAACATCAATGATAATAGAGAATCACTGATCGGTTGCCTCCTGCATAGTCCCTGCTGGGGATGGAGCCCACAACCCAGACATTTGTCCTGATTGGGAATCTAACTGAGCCACACCAGCTGGGCCAAGTCTTTTTGTAACATCATTTTTTGTGTTCTTTCATTGGAAGCAAGTCCAGCCCATACTCTAGGGGGAGATTTCAAAGGATGGAAATACCAAGAGGCGGGAGTCGCTGGGCTCCATTTTTGAGGTTGTCAGCCTCAATTAAGTAAGAATTGCTAAGGGTTAATAGAAGGCCAGGGAATCTGTTGTCTCCTTGTCTCTTTTCATAGTGAATGGGCACAGCGATTTATTGTCTACTTAAAGCTTCTTTTTAGGAAAAGAACATCTGTGTACCCTCCATTAACTTCATACCAATTCTGTCCAGTTTGCTGTGTTGTGATAAGATGCTTTAATTAAATGTTCTCTGCCTCAGAGTGACTACTCCCTCATTACAGAGATAGGAGACTTGGCATTTTGGCAGAATTGACTGGTTAATTTGTTTAAGCAAGTAGTTAACCCAGGCAAGAAACTGATTGGACTGACATGAGTCCACTCAGTACTCGCCTCTTTAGCTGAATTAATCAATAGCATGTTCATTTAGCATTAGATGGAACAAGGCTAAGAAGATATTCCCCAGCCCATTTTTTGGAACCCCAAATAAGGAGAAATATAGGCTTCATTGATTAAATATTTCAGGAATAGAGCAGATTATAAATGTATTTTTTCTATGTAAGATCATGCTTTATGAATGATAATTTCCATCAGAGAATGAGATCAGGTTTGAGTTTTAAAACACATCCCTTCTCAAGGAACTATCAGTTGTTATTCTTTGCAAAATGGCTATTCGAAGATACATGCATTTTCTCCTGCATATCATTACAAATGACTCTAACTGTATGATAAATTTGTAATGGATCTATTTGTGTCACATTTGTTTATATCTCAGGTCATTTTTATTTCCTCATGGAATTCATTCATTTACTCATTTATTAATTGCTTATCTAGTGCCTACTCTGGGCCAAACTCAGTTCTAAACTCTGCTTATTTATGTAACCCTACTTTTGTGTATGTTTTAAGATATATTTGTATGTGTAAGAGTATTTAGTACCTTGTTCTGGGTGGAGGTAAAATTTATTTCTTAATATTTTCATTAGAAAACAAGTTTTAAATAATTGTAATATTTTTGGTTGTTTCAGAAAAGCTGTCCTCTTAAAGAGTATTTAAGTATCAATAAAATTGATATATAATTCTCTAAGAATGAAGCTACATGTACAGATAAATAGAACACTCAACACAGGTACAGGAATGTAAAAAAAACATAGCACAATTATTGATTGGGTTTGAACCTTGATTATGAGTCAGTAGCAATAGTGAAAGGGGGATAATGATTCATTGCTAAATGGAAATAATTTAGCTTGATTATTCCGGAATTTTCAAGAGCCAGCAACATCAACCACATGCAGATAAGTGGTACAGAGCTGTAAATTAAATGTAGTGATGCTGTGATGATGTTTAACATACCATAATCTCATTTAGTCCCACAGAGCCAAACTATGTGCTCTTATGAATAATAATCACCTTATGATTTCTTTTTACAATAAGAAATTATACCTGAACCTCTGAATTCTTTTAAGGTTGGTGAAAGTTGCCCCCTCTGTGCTCTTAGCATTGGTAATTGGTATAGTCCCCAGTACAGGTGCACTGTTCACTGATCTAATATAGTATTAATTATAACTAAATGGCAATATTGAAATATTTTAGTCAAATGAAACTTGACAGGTAAAGAACACACGTAATGAATTTTTTTTAATCCAAATATTGCCCTAGTCCTTTTGGCTCAGCAGATAGAGTTTTGGCCTGCAGACTGAAGGGTCCCAGATTTAATTCCAATCAGAGGCATGTATCTTGATTGCAGGCTCAATCCTCAGCTCTGGTCAGGGCAGGTGTGGGAGGCAACCAATTGATGTGTTTCTCTCACATCAATGTTTCTCTCTGTCTTTTCCCCTGCCTTCCACTCTCTCTAAAAATCAATGGAAAAATGTTAATCCTCAGGTGACGATTAACAACAAAAAACTCAAAATATGCAATTAATATTTTATGTCAAGAAAATCATTTGATATGGAATTCCACTCTAGAAATTAAATATTAAATTTCATCAGTGTTGCTGAGAGCTGATTACTTGCACACAAATTCTGGGTTTGATTTACCAGGCTTTCATGCCATGGGAAATATTGTCCTTCTACACATTATAACTTTTTTTACTTATAATTTATCTCCTTAGGTCACATCTATTCCTGCTATTCTTTTTTCTTTTTCTTTTTTAACACCATTACTTCAGTATGAATCTCCTTTTCAACTCAGCCACACTTTAGGGACTCACTCACTGTTGTCCAAATGAGTTATGTCACCTGAGTCCACACATCACACATGTGGCCCCAGCACATCTGTGAAGCATCAGCACATACACTCCGTGGTCATGCAGACGTGACTGCTTTCCGCTGATAATATTGTGTAAGAGAGAGAAATCAATAGGGCCCCAGGCAGGTGTGAGGAGGAGCGTTCATTAGGAATATGGATAAGAGAAGCATCATTGACAAACTGCAAGATAATTTTAAAAGGAGCTTTTTCAAATGTATTTAAAATGTGAAAGGGGGTAGAGGATGAGGCAAAAGAAGAGAGAACCATGCTCTCACTTTTCAAGCACACTCTCATGTATTTCCTTCTGTTTAAGCTAAATTAAACACATACAAATGTATAATAGGAAGTCAAAAATTCCCATATATTATGCTAAGCAAAATAAGCGAGCCAGGAAAAGACAAGTTTGACATGACATCACTTATATGTGGAATAGAGTAAAAAATAAATAAATAAATAAACAAACAAACAAATAAATAAATAAATAAAATAAACGGATGGATGCAAAAGATCCAGAGGCATTGAAACATGGAACAGACTGATGTTCAGAGGGGAGGAGTGGTGGGAACAGATTAACCAAAGAACTTATATGCAATTATGCAATGCAGTAATGCCATAGTCAATCTGATAACTGAGAAGGCTACTGAGTGATACAGGGTAGATATGTCTAGCAAAGGGTTGATTCCCATTCAGGGCTGGACAAAGAGCTGGCAAAGATTTCATCACATTGTGTTTCCAGAGCTAGTGTCATATTAGATACTAGAGTGTAATCACTGGTAATGTCTGTGAGCAAATTTTACTGACTGCAATATTATTTTTAAAACCAAGCTATAATACTTTTTATTCCTTCACATCAGGAATGAAAATGAAGGTAGTCTTTGTGAGCTAATGTAAGTTTTCTTAAGAATCAGTTATTTTTAAGCCATTGATAAAGCATAACTTTGAAAATATTAAAATTTGACTCCCATATCAATACAAAATGAACATATCAAACATGTTATTCATCTCATTAATTAGTGACAGACTTAGAAAGATGGCAAACCTGGTATTTATGAGCAATTTAATAAAGGAATGTTAGAATAAAATTGCTAGGAGGCCTTTTAAATTGGTTAGTGTCCATTGGGGTAATAAACCATAAACTGACATTTTCTTCCCCACTGGACAGAAATTATTCACATTTCTACTAGACAGAAATTTACAGGTTAGCCTATAACTTTACTAAGCTAAGATTCCTTAATCAATACTCAGCAGTAAATTTAATAAAGTATGTTCCCATAGATAAGTCAGTGACCCTTATATAGATCTGTTAAAGCCTCAGAGGGGGAAAAATGACATCTATCCTTCTTTCTTATTTCCATGTTTTAAATATTTTTGAATATCGCTATTTGAATTTAAACACATCATACCTGAATTCTGATTCACCCTCTATTGTCCTTGCTTTATTTGGTTTGGAATCAATAAACAATAATTTGTTTTCTGAATTCCTTAGAAAGTAACAGCAATACCAGATGACTCTAAATGTTCTCTTCCTCAGTGGCCTTTCCATGTTGGGACATGCTGAATGCCTTGAGACCTCATAAAATTTTGAAACAGCTAGAGTTTAGCAATGTGGCTCAAGCAAGAGATGATTAGACCTGGACCTGGGTGACAAATGTGCAGGGGGAAAGGAAGGATGGGGCTAAGATATACCTACAAAATTACATCAGCATGACCTCACAACTGCTTGAGTGCAAAGAAGTCTGGGAGAGAAAAGTGCCAAAATTACTTTGGAATTACTCTGGGAATAAATATGACCTTTGATGGTTTGGATTTAAGGTACTAATGAGATGCTGAGGTTAAGATGTTGATAAGGCAGTCCAAATATTTATTCTGGGACTTGGATGAGTATTGGAACCAAGACTATAGCTTTGCTAGGTACCCATTGATTGTGAGAATTGAAGCCATGGAAACTGATTTAAAATCGGTGACCTACAGAGAATATGCAGAGTGATTAGAACAAAGGATCCCAGACCAAACTCCGCTTAATCAGTGCAAGGTACTAGGAAAAGAAGGGTCCACGAAGAAAGAGCAGTCAGGCTTGAGAAGAAATAGGATGGGACAATCCAAGTGCATGCAAACTACTTTGAAAGTATAATCACAGAATTACAGGTCTTCCAACACAGATACTGAGATTAATTTTAATTTCTACCCATTAATATTTCATTATCCTTTCTAAATTACTAAAGATTTTTTTTAAGATACTGTATTTTACCATCTTTAGTAGGTCCATGAGATTGGAATTGTGGAAATGAGGTTGGCAGATCTGCACTTTTTCTTTAAGAAATGAGCCAAATAAGTTATCTTTCTGAGAGATTTAGGAAACAACAGCAAAAAGGACATTTGAGGGATACAGGTGGCCATTGATTCAACGTCCATTTGGGAATTTTGGCTGCCTCTGTATTTCCTGCACTTAGACTGGATTTGGTTAGCTGTGCACACTGTCTGAGTTGGCTAGTGGGGGCCTGAAACTCTCAACAGATCATTATTTGACCGTGAATGTTTCATTGCAGAGAACAGCCTGAGCCACTGAAAAATGTGAATGTAACCAGGAATGGAATTGTGTCCCACTTTTGCCATTGGCCTGCAGGATACACATTGACCTGCAAGCCTGCAGAGTGGGGTTCCCCACTGGTCACCTCACTGGGCAATCTCATAGGGTTGCATTTACTTTGCCTTTGGGTTGAGTGAGGAGGATGCTCTGATGCTTGTTACTATTCTGCTCATTCCCCATGTGTGCTTGCCAAATGAGAACACAACCTGAGTATTCATCTAGCGCGGCAGTGTCGATACTGCCTCAACATTCCAACAGTGGACTTGACAGCAGATGGAATTTTGTCAAAATTAGAAAATATTGTGGACTGGGTTTGTCTCATTCAGTTTATGACAGAGATGTTAAAGAATCGTTTCCCTGCCTCCAGCTCTGTTCCCCTCTGCAAGCTTGGTGATAGATTTGAGCAGTAAAAATCAGTGAGCTAATCTCCCAGGGAAATCTCCCCTCTTCCTGTGGACTGTCCCCAGGTGATCCTTTGACTATGTGGAGACATAAAGCCCTCTCTCTACAGAAAACCCCAGCTGCTCAGGCCTCCAGAGCAGGGCTGATCTGCAGCCGTGGTAGCTGATGGGCCTCCAGGTTGTTCTACACATTTGTAAAGACACCAGCTATGATGACAGTCCATGTGACAGCAGTTTCCTGCTGAGAGGTTCTCAGGCAAGTCTGCAGAGAGAAAGAGAAAGGCCTATTACAACCAGGATATTGGCTGTAATATGTTTACTTTTTTGAGAAATAATAGTAACTATGGTTTTTGTTTCATAGTTACATTATTCTGAACTTACTTAAATAATTGGAACTGTGGCAGGTAATTTGTTTTTTCTTTTTCCTTAAAAGGAGAACAGAGGATGATAGGGATTTCTCTTAAGAGAATTGATACTAACAAATAAAAATCTACAACTGCATTCAGCTGTAGGATGCTATAAGTAGCCTACAGAGTGAGGCAAAAGTAGGCTTACAGTTGTGCACATGCAAAAAATAGTTTACTCTTTTGTTATTTATTATATTATTTTCTATATGAACAATTGTAAATCTACCTTTGCCTCATCATATGACACCGAAACCTGAATAAAAATACAAACATGCAGCTGTTTTGCATTATGTATAATATAGCATCTGCATAATTAACCTCATGGCTCCCTCATTCACATACTCGGAACTTCTATGGGCCTAAGATGTCTTCATTTGTAAAATAGCTATTATAAAGGAAATCCAATAGAAAAAAAAAGTTATTTAATATCTTTGAAATTTATTATACTAACGTGTTATATAAATGTGAACATTCAAATTTAATTATTTCTGCATGTCAACATCTCTCTACACCCTTTCTACCATCCCCCACTTCCAGACCGATTTCCAAAATATTCAGATTCTTTGAAGTAAGAAACAACAAAGTGAAGTAGGAGCTCTATCTTCATTTCCAAGTTAAGATATAAGATAACAGACAATAGTATTTATCCTCATGTTATTGACTCTGTTCAGGGAGCCACAACGACTTCTAATTCTCCAGATGCCACTGGGTACAAAATGTAAAGGCCTGCACTGCCTGGCCCCCATCATTCATCCTGAAACAGGAAAAGCAATGTGGGTAGCATGTTGGATGGTGGCTTCTGGTCACTTGCCTTTCCCAGTGATGGCCAGTGGCTTATCACATGATCTTGCCAGAACTTGCTGATGAACAGGGGAGTAAAAGGAGAAACCAACGACACCAACGAAGGAATCAGAAAGTCAACTCTGACCTAATTATTGCAAAGTGAACTTTTTTGCAAGTGACCTGCAGGCTGCTCAAGAGTGAGGAAATATTCCTCTTCAGGCACTCCAATATTCCACATGGATCATAAAACTTAGAGCCAAAACAATTAAGGATAATTCAGCCAGAATTCATGAATAAGATCAACCTTGAGTTTCAGGAGTAGTGATGTTTACCCGTACTTTGTCTGCAACATGATAAACACAGGGTGCCATCTGCTTGGCGGCCAACAAGTGCCTTCTGATTTATTCCAGGGAAGAGTGAAGTGCCTTTCTTTTTTGTAAACTTCAGATTATTCAATTAAAATAGTGGTTTAGGAAGAAAGTGTTTCCTGATTAGATCTAGATGTTTTTATAATATTTCAGGCTAATTTGGAAAGCAAAAACAATAGATAGTAAGTGCAGATAAAAAATTAAAAGTAGGATATGAAGATAACCAGAAGGTCATGTTTCCTCTATTATTCCCCTAGACCACTGGTCAGCAAACTCATTAATCAACAGAGCCAAATATCAACAATACAATAATTGAAATTTCTTTTGAAAGCCAATTTCTTTTAACTTCTTCTAACACCACTCCTTCAAAATAGGCTCACCCAGGCCATGGTGTTTTGTGGAAGAGCCATACTCAAGGGGCCAAAGAGCTGCAAGTAGCTCATGAGCCTCAGTTTGCCAACCACAGTCCTAGACTTTTTCCTTCATACCAAAAGAAATTGAAAAGAAAAATTAGATCAACAACCAATTTTATATAACCAGTGTCTGTGAGAAATATATATTTTTCCAATCTGTGATTTTACAACTCCCCCAAAAAGAAAATTGTACTATGATTATGACTTGCTTGGCATTTACTTAAATTTATTACTCATTAACTTTAGTACAAGTTTTGCCAAAGTTCTTTATAGGCCCACTTTGCTTCATAAGCATCAGCTCGAGAACATTAGAACCATGTGACCTGCTTACTATACCCAACCCTCCTCCTGAGACTGTGTTCCTGTGTTTCTTTCAACACTGTCCTTCCCAACACATTCCCATTCTTACTCCTGGGAGCTCAGGACATCACCCAGTGATGTTATGGAGAACCAGAGTTCAAATAGGGTTTTGGTCTCTTTCACTACAGTTTCCTTTATTTAATTTTAGGTGCTCGTTCTCTTTCTCACAAGTACACTCTCACTTATTAGCATGATTCTTGTTTCTTCTTCAAACTTTTGTTAGATTCCTCAAGAGCTATAACCCTACTGTCATTTCTTTCTTTCATCACTGCGTGTGTGAGGCAAAATCTGGTTCCTGTAATGCCTTCTAAGCATGACGATGATGCTATTTATATGTTGGTAACCAGGAGGAAAGAAAGTACTATGATTTAAAGTAGAATTTCCTTAAATCAAGAACCATTCCCATTAAAATGCTTATCCATTAATTCATTCACCAACTATTTATTGAGTATATTCTAAATGTTAGACGTTGTTGACACTAGGATCCTGTGGCAAGAAAGAGGAAAAAATTTATGATCGTAAGTGCTAGGAAGCTAACAGCACTTTAATCAAATAATCAAACAAATAAATGGAAACTTAGAACTGTGGTAAGCACTATCAAGAAAAGCACAGAGCCCGTGAAAATGTTACATTGATTTCCATTTCATTTTCTTGAGCTTAAGCAAATAGATAAGCATATAAAAGAGTTTTCTGAGTCCTTTTCTAAATTTCATACCTAGTTTAATCTTTCATTTATATGCAATAGTTCACCAGCTTCCACCATGTGTACTCCTTCCCCCCCTCTAAAAAAAAGTATACCCTGTGTAGGATGGAACTACGTTTGCCTTCTAGTTCTGTTCTATAGGATTCATTTTAACCAGGAGCTGGAGTAGACTTTCCCTGGACTTTAATATAGGTCTTAAACAACAGAGCCCTTTGCAGATGTTTCAGCCCCCTATTGTCCCTTACCCTCTACCTGTCCTCAAAGGTAGCACCTGAAGCAGTGCAGTGGGACCCAGATGCTCCAGGCTCTGCCACCTTCTGGAGGCTATATTTAGCCCCATCTGCCCCCATTTGCCATTTGCAAATATTTGTAATTACCATGTGTACAGGGCATCATGCCCATGATGTAGCATAAAAAGTATTATATTCACGGCTTTCTGGAATATACTTCCTCCACACTTAACTCAAGACCCACAGATACTGTATGTTTCTCCACTTTATAAACATACTAGAGGCCCAGTGCATGAAATTTGTGTTCAAGTAGGATTCCTAGACCTAGCCAGCCATCAGGGCCAATCTGTGGGGCAAACAGTGGGGTGATCTGGGGGGGAGGGAGGAGGGGAAGGACTGCTGGCACAGGCCTTGGTTGGCCTGGGGCTTGTAGGCTGGGGGAAGCTACTGCATTGAATGTCTGCTCCCTGGTGATCAGTGCACATCATAACGACCAGTAATTCTACCAGTTGTTCTGTCAATTTCCATATTAGGCTTTTCTTATATAGGATATAAGCTTTTCTTAAATTAAATCTCAGTTGAGAGGATTTAGTAGATATGTATAATAAGAATTAAAATTACCCTAACCAGTTTGGCTCAGAAGATAGAGCATCAGCCTTCAGACTGAAGGGTCCCAGGTTCAATTCTGGTCAAGTGGGGAGTGGGCAAGAGGCAGCTGATTGATGTTTCTCTCTCATCAATGTTTCTAACTCTCTACCCTTCTCCCTTCCTCTCTGTAAAAAATCAATAAAATGTTTTTTTAAAAGAACTAAAATGAACAGAATTTAAAGTCGTTATGAAAACATTGGGTTTATTATACTATTCTAATTTTTTGGTGGTACAATTATTTTTATATTATCTTTATTCAAATAGAACCCACACATCATATAACTCACCCACTTAAAGTTACACAGCCATCATCACAATTAATTTTATAACATTTAATCAACCTTGAAAGAAGTCCTATGCCCTTTAGCAGTCACCCTTCAATTTCCTCCTACGCAGCCCTCTTGCATCAGCCAAAGGCAATCTCTGATCTACTTTCTGTCCCTATGATTTGCTTATTCTGCACATTTCAGATAGATGCAATGCTATACTATTTGGTCTTTTGTAAGATGCTTCTTTAAAGTAGTATAATGTTTCCAAAGTTCATCCATGTTGTAGCATGTACTAATACTTCATCACTTTTTATGTTGAAATAATATTCCATTATGGGGATATGCCACATTTTGCTTATCCATTCATCAGGTGGTGAGCATTTGGCCAGCTTCCACTTTTTGTCCTGCTATTATGAATAATGCTGCTATGAACATTTGTACATAAGGTATTCTAGTTAAAGGTTGACTTAAAATTTTTATATGTAAAAAAGTTATTTGGGGGGGTGGGAGGGGGGTAGAGGGAAGGGGGGAGGGAGGACAGGAAGGGGGAGGGGGGAGGGGGGAGGAGGGGCATATCTAGGGAGGGGTTTGGGATGGGAATGGGGGAATAAGGACAATTATGTGACCATAATCAATAAAAAAAATTATTTATATTCTTATTGGGCCTTAAAAGAATAATCCAATATCTCTTTTGAAAATTACTAGTGATTGGACTGTGATATTTATAAAAATAGATCAACAAACTTTTTAATTTCTAAAACATGAAATTTAATAAAGCAAATTAGAAATGGAACTCTATTGTCATCTATGCCTACCTGGGAGTTTCATTCTCATTCCCATGTTCTGATGGGCTAAGGCAGTGGTCGACAAACTCATTAGTCAACAAAGCTGCAGTTTGCTGATCACTAGGCTAAGGCTTATTCTGAACTCCTGCCCCACCTTCTAGGAAAACTGATGAGTTACATTAAAACAATGGTTGGTCTGCTTCTCTCTACATTGTACAATTTAGGGAAAATTCACTAACATTACTTAAAATAAAAATATTTAAACACATTTTATTGAATTGGTTTCCATCTAAATTTTAATAGACTAATTATTCTGGAGTTTTTAAAATTTTCCTTCACAATCCAGTGCTCATGTAGATATTCTTTTAAGTAAATCAGCCATAATGTAATCAGTAATTAAAAGTATAGCCAACTACAGGTGCTGCTAGTAGTTAATCAATTAGAGTCATAATGATTGCATATCTAATTGAAACACTGATTGACTTATTGATAGTTACCCACATTTATTTTTTCAAAAGCAAACCACCTCTTCCTCTTACTGTCTTGAAATCAGGATGAGGTGCTGAGAACATGTTGCCAAGTACTGTCTCAGTAGCTTTTCTGGCCTTTAATGAGAAATGGGCCTCCTCTTTCTGCAGGTGTAAATAACATTGGTAAAGTTGATCAGAATTGACCTGACGGATGGTCAATGGATGAATGAATCTGTGAATTTTAATTGGCTTATTTGCATATTAACAGGCAACATTCTGCAGATGGCTCTGTGGACCCTGAGTATCTGGCAAATTCAGGCCTATTATATAGGAATGAAACAGTCATTAAACACTGAGAGGAGGCTGCTATCCCCATCACTGTCAACCTGCTGATCAGTCTATACAGGAATTAATTAATTCACATTTTTTATAGCGATTTGGTGGCTAGAATATCACCTGACAAAGAAAGAGTTGACGTTCATTCCTTTGGAGAAATGATTGTTAAAATTCATAAGACAGGCTAAAGCTTAGAAAATAATATTTTGCCTATGTCATCAAAACTAAAAAGTATTTCATATGCTCTAATCACTGAATTACATCAATGGGAGGTAGCCTCACAGAGGGCAAAATTATTTGCATTTCATGATTCATCAAATATTGACCATCCTTAATTGAAAGGCATAATCTCTGAATATAAAGCCGAAATTTATTCTCCCTAAAGGAGACCATCATATGGGATGTCTACTTAGCTGAACAGATTTTAGTAAGGCCAATCTATCGACAGCATCCCAGAACCGCTCACTGGAAAGCACCAAGCTGTGCAAGGCCAAGTGTGTTAGGTAAGCATGCCTGTCTTCTTGCACCATGCCAGAAACAGAGCAGCAAGCATTTCAGAAGTTTAATGAATAAATAAAGCATGGCATGTAAATAATAGCAAGATTTGCTTTGGGTATTCATCCAAAGAGAAGGAATCATTAACAATCCAGAAATTTTCTAAATTATAATTTTAAGAATTAACAATATAATGATTAGACCACTGAGCTGACCTGATTATTCAGATGTCAGTGGTGTTTTAGATGTAAGAACCATGAAAACCTCTTCGGCTGGGCTGCCATAATTCACCTGTTAGACTAAGTCAGAATTTTCAAGTATAGACTAAGATAAGAGGAAGACATTTTGGGGGAAAATACCTGTTGAAAATTTCACTGGGAGACTTCTTTTGTAGAAAATGAGAGTGGGTTTAGGCTGTATATTCTAGAATTGGGGCTCTGAAAATTAGAGCTAATACCATTTTTATACACAGTAGCAGGAATGGAAAACAAAAAGACTGCTAATTTATTCTACTTAGTTGTATGAGATATCAACTATTGTACGTGACATTATTTTTAATCAATGGACACTTGGAAATTTATGGTTTGGATATGAAGTGTAATTAATAAAGTCTATTATTGGGCTATCTTCTGGTATTACCCGAAGATTGAAACTGAGAGCAATTTCTCTTCATCCTTGAAACATTATTCCTCAAACCTTCATTTCCTACAAGAAAGTACCACAAAACCCTCGTGAGTCATGAAGCAGCCAGCTGTTAATATGAGTTATGTGAATCTGACCTATAATCTCACCTGACATTTGGAACTCAAATATTTCCCTTATTTCTCCATCACAATTAAAATATTTAGTCTCACTTCATTTTATGAGACATAAATAGCTATGTAAGTAGTCTGTAATTACAGTGCATTGTAACAAATGACCTCATAAATACATTGTAATGTCCCATGTAATTACATGGTAAGTCGTGTCTTTGAGATGGCTGCTCTGAGATTGAAAGCCTGCTGGCTTCAGAGATTAATTATTTAGGGCCTAATTTGACAGTTTGCTTGAAGACAGGCATCTGTTATATAGCAGCTTCTGCATTTAAAAAGAAAAGCTTCATAATAAGATTTTATTTCCTTATATCATATAGACTCAGTTGTGTGTGTTTATTTCTGAATATTGGACATATCTAAATTTCAATATACATAAAAGCAAAACACATGGAAATGTTCTGTACAGGATGAGATGCATTTATAATTATATTTATTCCATCAAATATTATATAGAGGTTGTTTTTGTAACAATAATTTTAAAGGTCCTAGTTTTATTAGTCTATAGAGATTTTTCAAGTATAAGATGTTGTAAAACTTACATTTCTATTCTCTTATTGAGCATTGTACAACTTTTAGATAATGTTTCATTTTTTTACCTACCAAGTTGGGATGTTGTGATCATTTTGAATGAGTGCATCATTGCAGTACCCTGGGATCTTGTTATTCTTGATAAATGCCTTTTACCCCATTTGAGACAGAATTTTCATAGGGTACAAACCGGTATTTAAACTCATCTCTTTGCCTTATATATGGTGAAATCAATTATTCTGAAGTTATTCCATTCACCTACTGCTCAAATGGTATGCTGGTTTTTATTTCACAACAAAAAAAGAAATGGGAAATAAGTTGACACTGTATTTTCTAACTTAAATTATATACACTTCTATTTTCTTGTGCCTTTTGAGGGTGTAATTTTACATATAACTCTCCTGATGTAGTTGTGGGCTGGCTTTAACTCAGTTCCTGCATCAAGGCTGTTATATTGCTTTTAGCAGTTTTGTTTAGTAGAAATGAACAGCCTAAGAAAGAACCTAGTGATCTGAAAGAGTTAATGATCCTCCCTAAACATCTAGCTTACGTACATTCATGGAATGACTTAGGCACTGGAGAATAAAGTCTATTGATACTGACAAATTCTGAAATGTATTGCTCCTAAGATTGCTTTATCATGAACTCTAGGGAACAACCAAATTGCTTTATTGTAATGGAATTTTGTCAAAATGTGAATACCCTCTTGAAATTGCATTTTCAGTTTGTAGGACCTAGAAGTAAACAGGCCTGACTACTAGGCTATGCATAGCAAATTATCACATGGAAAAAAAATGCCATTTTAAATCCAGGAATTAAAAAAAAAAAAAAAAAAAAGATGCTCAGTACAGACAAGTTTTACCTCTTTCTTTTGTTTCCTTTATTTTGCTTTAGGATGAGCTATACTCTGTGTGAGGGTGATTTGCTTGGTTAGTTTAAGACTATGTGGTTAACTTTTCCTAGTTGACCAAGAAAGCCTGGATAGCTGGTAAGATTAATTGATTTTTCTTAAAGTAATAAAGACCATCCATAATTACATATATGAGTATCAACTGCAATAAAGTTTTGGAAACCAATGGAGAAAGCACTATTTCTAAGGGCCACCCATCAAAAGATGGTGAGATCTGCCTTAAAGAACCTACTTCTATTCAGTGAAGGATTTCTGAGTGGCAAAGGAAGTTGTTTCCCAGGGAAGTGTAATCTAGTTATGATCATATAAAGTACTCATAAAGTTAGTCTCAATGAGAATCATTCATTCATTTATTTATTTCTATGTCATCAATATTGAATTCCATGAGGCCAAAATGACCTCATAAATCAATTCCTTGAAAAACTGCTTTAGATTTAAGCGTCCTTTTGTGTACTTCAAAATAGTTGTGCATTCTACTAATAATAATAATAATAATTGCAAAATAATACTAGAACTTTATATTTTGCATGTTTTAAAGTTTCTAAGCTTTTTCTCATTGATCATTCATCAACAACTAGGGATGATGGTGCAATGTACCCTTGATGCCCTTAGACAAACAATTCCTAACATCACTTAGCAAGTTAATGAAAAGCTGAGAGTGGAATAATATGCTTCCTGCAGTCAATCTTATATTTATCGAATATCTTTTATTTGCAGATCATTGTTCTCTCTCTAAACAACAAATCAAAGCTGCATGCTGGATGGAACATCTAATAAGATTTTCTAAGCACAAAGCTTTAAGAATTAAGGAGATCCTAGTGTATTTCCATGCACCTGAGCCTAGGATTTGAGCTTTATTTAAAGTTTGGAGTTCATTCTTAAATGACAACTAGTGTGCATTGTGTAGAATGGGCATATAAGTTTGGGACCAGAGTTGAATTAGTCACATCTCTAGAGAAGATTCTACAGGCCATTCAGTTATTTTTTATGTTTCTCCTAATAGAACTCTGAGCCTCATCTTTAAATAACCTAAAAATACTCGAAAATGTTACATTGAATGTATGCAAAACACTAGTTTAGTAGAGTGCCAAATTGTCAGCGTACCAACCATACCCTTGGCCTCCAAGGACAGTGATAGATTGAGGACCTCACAGTAAAGATTTGGAAACATATTTTACCTCCATTTACTGGTTCAAGGCCCCTGAGCAGCTAAAATTGAGTGGGTTTATGTTATGTTATTCGCTTCCCTTTTTTTACTTAGAATTATCAAGGTTGAGGTCTCAGAATTTCATTAAAGGAACACAGAAACTTCCCAGCGTCAATTTAAATTTAACCCCATCTAAGTTAGCTAACAAATGGGGGAAAAATGGAATATATAAGAAATAGAGCATATTCCAGAAGACATTTTTTTGCACTGAGTATAATTTTTCTAATATGATATGTGCCTCTTGTATATACCTGAAAATGATAGGTCTATGGAGGTGAATGAGTATGGCATTCAAAGCCAGTGCCAGGAGGATCATGCCCCAAGTCCCGGAGTAAGTAAGGTAATTAGGGATGTTCCTTTAGGAAGACTGGTCACAGTCTACAGAGAAACAGAGTGATAGATAGTGTGCTTGGTGAGAGGTGCCATAAGAGCTCCCAGTGGTGACTCAGAAGACCAATGGGTTTGGGCAGGTCAGAGTGTGAAAGTAGATGATATGCTAGGTTCAGGGAGGCAAATAAGTATTGTGAGAGTAGTCAGCCAGCCTGAGACTGAGAAGACTCTAGCTTCTGGGGGAATCAAGCCTGCATGTCTTAGATGTGTTTAATGGACAGGCAAATTAGCATGGCAAAAGCAGAAAAACCCAGCTACTATAATAAGACTGGGGCCCAGATCACAGTAGAACTGCAGCATATGATTTGAAGTCGAGCAATCTGAGAAATTGTCCCAGTGTGGCTTAGGTTATTATATAACCAAAGCAGGATTTTTCCAGGGTAGGTCAAGTTGGGCTCAAGTTCTGGAAAAGAATCCCTCTGGTACTAGATCTCAGGAGGCCACCAGGGCAGAGACAAAGAGAAGCCTATTTTTAAACTAAATGAACCTACTGATTAAGAAATGTTTGTATTATTTCAAAAACATTAAATGAGATCACAACAGGTCAGTTTCATTTTATGTTAATAAAACAAAGCAGAGTTCCTTGCCCGAATTTAAGACTTGTTAGTAAAATTTTATTTAAAGTCAAATATTACTCAATCTATATTATAAAAACCCAGTGGACCTAATGCTGGAATGGCCAAAGACTTGCATGGGTGGGTGGTGCTGTGTGATTTATAGTTATATATAACCATAATTTTATTATTACACAAATGTTTTACTCAGAATTTACATATTACTAGCAGACTTCAGTCTGGAACCCAATCAATATTTGCTAGCATAGCTTTATGTCATTTTGAATAACAGTTTCTACATGAAGTCAAGAATGCCAATTTCAGCATGCTCCCCAAATTTCTAACTTCACTGATCATAAGAGATTGCATATTTATGAAAGTGAGGCAAAAATATGTCAAATCTGCAAGAATAGTATAAAACTGCAGGAAAAAGAGAGGCCTTTATAATATCTTACTGACATTTTATCAAATCCATTCCTGGTTAAGTATCATATATTACATGGATTTATAAAAAGGCAAAACAATTTTTGGAAATAGTTCACAGAGTTTATAAATATAATAGAGTTTAAAGTACTGTCTCATTAGTAAATTAATTTCTATTCCAAGTTGAAGTTCAATTAGATTTTAGATGATTAATAGAAACATTTACCAAGTATTTAAATAAATGTCAAAGGTTAAATATTATTAATTGTTGTTACTATATAATTTTGAAATTAAGATATTATTTATTCTAAGTTATAAAATTAAAAATGCCCTTCCCCAGTAACTCAAATATTATTGATATTGATAGCATTGTTTCTGCATCCTCTGTGAATTGTCATTTATTGATGCCAGCAGCAGGTCCAGTGAACTTTTTTTGAAAGTGGATTATTTTCAGACAGTCTGGTCCCAGTAAATGCATTATCATATATTGAGTTGCTCATGCCTGAAACCTTAAGAGTCACTCTTAATGATTGTTCCTCCTTTACACTTGACATTTGATAAATCACCAAGTCCTGCCAAGTCTACCTCCAAAAATATATATTAGATCTCTTCACTTTTTTTGCATTTTTCTCATTTTCACCCCATCTTAGGGCTTCTTTATTTTCTTTATTTAAATCCTTGCCTGTAGATATGTTTCTGATTTTTGAGAGAGGAGGGAGGAAAGGAGGAAAGGAGGGAGGGAGGAAGAGAGGGAGGGAGGGAGGGAGGGAAGGAGAGAAGAGAGAGAGAGAGAGAGAGAGAGAGAGAGAGAGAGAGAGAGAGAGAAAGAGAGAAGAGAGACAGAGAGAATTGATTTTTTTCTGTACACACTATTATAGGGAATTAAATCTAAAACCCAGGTATTTGCCCTGACCAGGAATGGAATCGCAGTCTTTCAGTGTATGGAACAACACTCCAACCAACTGAGCAACCTGGCTCTCTTATTTATTTATTTTTTACCTTTCAGGTCTGAACTTTCTATTGGCTACAATAAGAAATGTGAATAGTACTCTGTAGAATAAATTGGCCCATACACAATTATTGGAGAAAGGGAGTGAAGGAATAAAGTCATGGGTCCATGAAAAGTATAATGCTGTAACTGACTAACCAAGGGGTCCAGGGTGCCTGTCACCACTTGAGCCAATTAAGCAGAGACAGGGCTGAATCACATAAGCATTGATCCCCATAATGCCGGCAGTATGGGAGAGCAGCAGGTCATCCACAAAAATCTGCTCCGCCCCTCCCCATAGCCAGCTGCTTGTATTGGGTAGAAAGACAGAGATTTCATGGGAAAGGAAGAGTTACAGGCATGGGTAAGCAGGCATGGTATAATAGTTACAGGTAATCAGCAATGCAGGCTGGGGCTGGGGGCTTGCAAAGGGTGAGTGCCTCCAGGACTAGATTGTTTCAGCCAGGAGGTTGTGACTCTTTCCATAATGAAGGGCAGCTCTCGGAAAAGGAGGATGGGCTGCATTCTGATGTTAGCTCCCATGTCCCAAGGCATATAACTCTCAGCCAGGTTAGAATGTGCTGGTTCTAGTCAGAACAGAACAAGCACAGTTAATAGAGCATGGTTAATATTTCTTATAATAATAGATAGTACCCAATATCCCATGTCTGCCCCTAACAACACTGCATCACCAAATTGGATGGAACTATCTCAAACAGGAAGAAAGACCAATGAGACATTTGCTTTTAAATCAATAAACCTGACTGCTCTCCACAATGCTCCATGTAAGCAAATTCGTTTTTTATACCAACCAAAGAGGGGATGGAGGAATTTGGAGAAACTCAGTTTTATAGTTTTTTCTGTTTTTCCAAATCTGAAAAAAAAGAAAGAAATTAATCCCTGACTCACTGCAACAGTGAAAAGGATAAATTTCTCCCTCTCAAGTAATAAAAGGACCAAAAGTCAAGTCACAGCTACTGGAATTGATATTTTAAGAGTCAAAGGTCATGTGTTAAGTACTTTTAATAAAAATCATTACCAGACTGGCCCATGAAGACCAGGTCATGTTATAAGAATGTCCCCATAACAGTGACAGCTTGAGGTGGTTTGGTGAGGGAAGGGCAATGAGTGTGAGCTGCTGAGCCCTTGCAGAAGAGATGTCAGACAGAAAAGAAATACATTAGACCATTCACTAAGAAAGAATAGCTGAACACTTTCACTGAAATTCCCCAAGCAACATGCCTTGGGTCATGTGCAGAAGAATTTGCACAGAAAGAATGTGAGCACCAAAGGTTTTGCAACCTGCTAATATTTGCTTGAAATCAGTAAAAAAGCATAAAAGATGTTAATAAGTTTAGCTGCTTCCCACATATAAGGATGAATAATATAATTACTTCCAAAGATAAATAAGAAACATTGAGAGAATTTACCCATCAGTATGTAGAGTGTGTAACAGATCCTATTAATTCATTGCTATAGGCATTGATATTAAGGTATCAGCTATATGTGCATAATTCATACAACCACCGGAAATCCCCAAATGTGATAAGAAAGATTGTGTCAAAAACTATTTCTCATGGAATCATTAGTATAATTAAGATCTTCAGGCTTATCAAGTGATTTGCAAGTACTGGGTAGATAAACTGAGCACATTTATTCTCCCTTTTTCAATATATGCATTGAAATTAATTTCATTTATGAAATTAAAGAGAGGTAACTCAGCAAAACCATAGCAAAGCATTAACTAGTAATCATAAAGTTTTATTTTTGTATCTAAGGTTAATCTCTTCACGTATATTTTTATTTCTCATTTGAAATTAATTTTGACTTTTTTAAAAATAAGCTTGTAATCTTTGGAAAATAATGCTTATTGATTTACTAAGGGCTACTTACGGGAAGGCCTATTGGATATCTTAAAATCTAGTTATTTCAGTTTAGTTTTATTCCTTTCAATAATATTTTGTAAGAGAATTTAGATGATTAGAATTGCCAAGAGACACTCTGATTATTTATTTCAGTATGAAAGGACAAAAATATGTTAAATTCAACAGTTGGATAATCTTCCAGTGGTTGTACAAGGTGACTTCTGGCCATTCATTTTACTCTGAACCTCAATTTCATTTTTTGTAAAATTGTTAAATAATGATAATATCTGATACTACTACCTTGGAGCACTGACAAAAGTAAAAATAGAAGGTATACTTCTTCATCAAATCTGGTTTTCTTTTCTCAAACACTTGAGAGCAAAGAACATGTCCACACATATAAATGTGGAGGGGGTTATAAGGGATGGACAACTGTGTATATATTTATGGCTATGAGTTCTTTGGGAGTGACGGACAATATATCATTATTTTCACATTTATTAGTTTATCTCCCAAAGAACGTAGTCAATCAAATGAAGTGCATTTTGTCAAAATTAGGCCAATAGGAATACTGCTAAATTGTAAGAATGCATTGAATTTGGTCCTAAGGGGCAACCCCCAGCACTTCTTGCCTCTCTGCTTTATTCTTAGGTTCGGGTCATTTCTGTGACCCTGCTCTGTTGTCCATCCTTCCTCTGCTTGAATTTGCATCTGTTCTTTTACAGAGTATCAAAGTGAGCTGGCTGCCTCCTCCATCCGGAACACAAAATGGATTTATTACTGGCTATAAAATTCGACACAGGAAGACAACCCGCAGGGGTGAGATGGAAACATTGGAGCCAAACAACCTCTGGTACCTGTTTACAGGTCAGTGTTTGCACTGTGTGGTCTTACAAGTTTTTGATGAATGAAATGCTTTGGGAATAACATATATTCTCACTTCATGGGGACATTTTTTTTTTTCCTGGCAGGTGACATTTGTTAGTCTGAAGAAGAATAACCTCTGTATTTTGAACTTGGTGTTTTCTATAATGTTTTCACTATGTATTTTATTTTTGGATCACCATCTGAATAAGCACATCATATATTTTTTAAATCTATTTTAGTTTCTCAGCATTGCTAATTCAATATAGCACCCGTTGCCAAATGACTTCTGAATTTTTAGCTAGTAACTAAATGGTTCCAAGTTTAAGCCACGTTGGTCTCGCTTCCCTCAATCTACTGGGAAAATGGAAAGAAGGGTAGTCTGGGGAATAAACAGATTGTTCTACATTTCATAGATATCAAGATAAATTCAATTTTATAGCAATGTTGGTGGAACTCTTGATAGGTCAAACTTCTCTATGAAAACTGGACCCAGTTTTCAGGTAGTAGTTAGAGGATTTTAAAAATAAAATTAATAATTATTTATTTACTTTAACTATTGTAATACAATGCCAGTCTAGTTTCTTTCCTAGAACACAGAGGCTGAGGCAGGCTTTCAAAAATAAGACCTTTGGGGGTGCAAGTCCAGGAAAATAAGAGTGAGGGGACAAGGGAAGGGAGCCTGGGGAAGAGGGAAATCAGATCATGAAGGCATATTATTGAACTGGCCACAAGTTTAGAACAAATACAGAGCTTGCTTGGCCTCTTATGGTGTCTCTTGCGAGACTATGAGTCCCACAGTCAATGGCTGGGTAGAAAGTGTGAGCACTTTCTCTCTTTCCTCTCATCAGTCAGAATCCAATGACAGATTGGATTTTGGACCTACACAGAGCTCCCTGGGATGGCAGAGCTCCAGGAAATGTGCAAACATGGAATTCTCCTTGTCAGTCAGCACCTATGTGAGGGTGGATAGGTCTAATGTAGCAGCAATACGCAGGGCCTGATAACCCTAAGAAGAGCATAAATTTTAGCTAGTGGCTTGAGAAGCAAAGCAAATCATGGTGGCTCATGGCAAGGATTGGTGAGTGAAGTTGAGCCCATCTGAGATGGCACAGAAACTGTGCCTGGGACACTATACACACTAAAATCTGTAACTTACATCTAATGCATAAGTAAACTATTACAGCAGATGAGAATAAAGTAATTATTTATTCCTTTTTCTGTGATAAGTATTCAGTAAATTTCCACTTGCAATCATAGTGGAACCCACATGAGTGCGTACACAAACACAAACACACACACATGCACACACACAAGATCATATTCAGCCTACAGTCTGAAACTTGATAGAAATCTGTTTTTCCCCCTCAATAGGTTTGGCTTTTATGCCTATAACATTTTAAAATAATAATTAGAGTGCTTCCAACATAGATTGCCAAAAAGGGTATTTTTTGTTTTATATCTGGACAGAATATCCCAGACAGGTATTTTTGGTTCTAAGTGGAAGTTATGGCACTCTACTGTACCTTTAAAAAGCCTAGGAAAAGCCAAGATCCCATGCTTTTTTCTCTGATGAAATGATCAGAAGAAGGTAAAAATAACTGAAGTTGAAGTGAGGTAGATGTGTTCTTTATTATGTTTAATAGAACATGTAGTATCCTTCAGAAGAAATCACCAAAATTTTAAAACCTTGCTGAACATTTTTTAGTATAATTCCTAAGATTTATGTTAGTCCAGAAGAAAGACTCTAAGGATAATTTAATGGAAGCCTTATATTTTAATAGCTATGGGCACTTGAAGCACTGACACTTTTTTAAATCAATGCTTTTCTTTCTCAAATGAAATAGGCTGAATACAAAAAATAAACTTCTCTTTGTAAAGTAATTAATTAAATTATGAACATTCCAATAGAAAAACTAAGGATTGAATATTCAATTTACAGAACTACAAATGCCGAATAAGCATGATGAAATGTTCGATCTTATTAGTAGAGAAATATAAATTAAAACAAAAAAAGAGTTAGCATTTTTCTTTGGTTAAAAACATAAAAGTAAAAATGAATGATGATACCCTTTTCTGAAAAGCATATGAGAGAAATATGAACTTTCATATACTGCTTGTGGGTCATAAAATTTCTGGAATATTTCTGGAAGCAATGTGCATATGTTATGCATGTGTGTGTGTGTGTGTGTGTGTTTTCAAGAATAAATTTTAGGTTTCCAACTTCTAGCTGTTTGTTCCAATTCAACAACCATATTTTTGGCCTAGTTTTTTACTCTAAGAATGATTAACTCTTTACACTGTTACTTTAATAACAAATAATAAAAAAGATCATAAATACCCAATTGTAGACAGTTATCTAGAAATTTCAGACATAATCATATCATGGAGTATTGTACATTTATTGAAAATGAAGTAATATAAAATTACTAAATTATATATTAAGTATTTAAAACATTATATCACTAACTTCATTTTCAATCAGGATTAGTATATAAGCCCTTATTTATAAACCAAAAAAATGAAATCATTGGAAAATATTTAGAATAAATAAAATATTAATAGTGATTGCTGCTAACTTTTATAACAATAAAATATGTATTTTTAATTGCATGTGTATGTAAAGTGTAAAAAAAAAAGTCAAGACTCTAGTGTCAGATTGCAAAATTTCATTACAAAAATTGAAGATTTCTTCCCACTACAGCTAACTATAGTCCCACTGGACAGCTAAGACGTGAGTGGGCCCAGAAGGTAAATGTGGAACAGTAGCCACATGACCAAATGAACTTGCTGCTGTGATGTGTTTAGTATTTGTGCAATGTTTTTGGAAAATGAAAAGTATCACATTAAACTCAGTAACATCAAAGCAAGATTCACTTATAGGATTTTCTTTCTACAGAAGGTATAATTATTTTTTATTTGTTATTTTTTTCTTTATTGATTAAGGTATTACATATATGTTCTTATCTCCCCATTGCCCCCCTCCTACCTCTCTACTCATGCCCCACCCCCCTGGCGTCTGTGTCCATTGGTTAGGCTTATATGCATGCACACAAGTCCTTTGGTTGATCTTTCCCCATTAACCCTGCCCTCCCCTACCTTCCCTCTGAGGTTTGATGGTCTGATCAATGTGTTTCTGTCTCTGGATCTGTTTTTGCTCATCAGTTTATGTTGTTCATTATATTCCACAAATGAGTGAGATCATGTGATATTTATCTTTCTCTGACTGGCCTATTTTGCTTAGCATAATGCTCTCCAGTCCCATCCATGCTGTTGCAAATGGTAAGAATTCCTTCTTTTTTATCGCAGCATAGTATTCTATTGTGTAAATGTACCAGTTCTTTTTTAATCCACTCCTCTGCTTATGGGCACTTAGGACTTAAATATAAGATGGGAAACCATAAAAATATTAGAGGAATCCACATGCAGCAAAATCTCAGACTTATGCCAAAAAAATATCTTCACCAATACAGTTCCTAGGACAATGAAAATTAAAGAGAAAATAAACAAATGGGACTACATCAAAATAAAAAGCTTCTGCACAGCAAAATCAACCATCAACAAAACAACAAGAAAGCCCACTGCATGTGAGAATATATTTGCCAGTGTTATCACCGAGAAGGGTTTAATCTCCAACATTTACAGGGAACTCATACAATTTAACAAAGGAAAGATAAACAACCCAATCAAAAAATGGGAAACAGACCTCAATAGATAATTTTTGAAAGAAAACAGAAGGAAGGCCAAGAGACACATGAAAACATGCTCAAAGTCACTAATCATCCAAGAGATGTAAATCAAAATAACAATGCAGTACCATCTCACATATGTCAGAATGGCAATCATCAACAAATCAACAAATGACAAGTGTTGGCCAGGATTCGGAAAAAAAGGAACCCTCTTGCACTGCTGGTGGGAATTCAGACTGGTGCAGCCACTGTGGAGAGCAGTATGGAGTTTCCTTTAAAAAAATAAAACAAAAAAAAAAGCAAAACTAAAAATGGCCAAGACCAGTTTGGCTCAGTGGATAGAGCATCGGCCTGCAGACTGAAAGGTCCCAGGTTCGATTCCGGTCAAGGGCATGTACCTTGGTTGTGGGCACATCCCCTGTAGGGGGTGTGCAAGAGGCAGCTATAATCAATGATTCTCTCTCATCGATGTTTCTAACTCTCTATCCCCCTCTCTTCCTCTTTGTAAAATATCAATAAAATATATTTTTTAAAAACAAAACTAAAAATGGAACTCCCCTTTGACCCAGTGACCCCACTTCTAGGAATATATCCCAAGAAACTAGAAACACCAGTCAGAAAGGATATATGCACCCCTATGTTCATAGCAGCACAATTTGCCATGGCTAATCTTTTTTTTTTTAAAAAAAATTATATAGAGAATAGCAAGCATAAGCCTTTTAACTACCAAAAACCCTACATTAGTTCCAGGGCTGACATAATAAATTATCACAAACGAGGTGGCTTAAAACAACAGATTTTTTTTTTCTTTCAGTTCAGGAAGTGAGAAATTAAAAATCAATGCCTCAGCAGGGTTGGTTCTCTTTGGAGGCTACGAGAGAGCATCCGTCCCACGTTTCTCTCCTAACCTCCAGTGGTTGCTAGTAATCCTTGCCATTCTTTGGCTTATAGATGCATTGCTCATATATTTCCCTCCATCTCTGCAGACCTTCTCTGTGTGTCTCCATGGCCTCTCCTCTCATGAGAACACCAGTCATGTGTATACCCCACCATAAATCCAGAATGGTTTCATTTTGAAATATTTTAAATGTTTTTATTGATTTTTAGAGAGAGAGGAAGGAAGAGCGAGGGAGATATATTTACCAGTTGCCTTCTGTATACTTCCAACAGGGATCAAACCTGCAACCTGCGTATGTGCCCTGACCGGGAATTGAACCAGTGACCTTGAGATGTCTGAGATGACAGTCTACTGAGTCTCACCAGCCAGGGCTTTTTAAAAATATATATGTTGTTATTAATTTTTAGAGAGAGAAATGGAGAGGGACAGAATTTGAAATCTTGAACTTATTATCTCTGCAGGGCCCTGTTTTCAAGGAAGGCCACATTCTAATGTTCAGGGGGACACTCTTCAACTCAACAGAGACACCTCCTATTATTTTTCTCTCAAGGATTATTATCTTGAATTGTTTCCTCTCATAAACTTGGTTTATTCAAAAATAAATAATTTAGCCCCACATTTTTTATTCATCTAAAATATGTGTGGCAACCAG
Source organism: Pipistrellus kuhlii (assembly GCF_014108245.1). Classification (NCBI taxonomy): domain Eukaryota; kingdom Metazoa; phylum Chordata; class Mammalia; order Chiroptera; family Vespertilionidae; genus Pipistrellus; species Pipistrellus kuhlii. Next base: position 18,651,390 of record NW_023425562.1, read on the forward strand.
AGTTTCAAATCAACATGACATAACCCATCACCACGCTGGTTTAATATCATTCCAGCTTATAGGGAAGAAATTGCTCAACTTGTTGTTGGACTGGCTCACAAGTGCTTGCTCTCATCTGCATCGCTTTGTAGGGCTCTCGACTCCAAATCTGAAGGCTTCACTCATGGTGTTCTTTCTTCATTTCAGCACCTATAAAACGCAAGCATAACCTGAGCAGTTGTATTTAAAACTGTAACTGATGTTTATTGCACAAAAGCCACACAAGTGCCAGTTTTAATTTGAAGCAAAGAAATTTAAAAAGAGCCAGAAAATAGCCTTCTGCCCTAAAAAACATGAAAAAACAAGTTTTACAAAACATCAGCCTTCCCTCCCTCTACTATGTGGAGTGGCTTCCCACATAGATGTTATGGGAATTTCTAGAAGTTGTGGACATATCTTCAATGCCGCAAAGCATGGAGAATTCAGTGCGGCACTGATGCTGGGAGATTGGCTATGGTTTTCACTTATCCCCAGGATACATTTAGTAACTTATGCACTTTCTAGTAAGCAGAGTAATTGATTTACTATGGCGATCTACAACACTTTAAAATGTACAGGATTTGACACCATGTTTTTAATACCTGAAAGACACGTGGATATATTGGTTTGGCTGTTAGAAAGTTGGAAATGCCAGAGTGTTTCATTTGATGATATAAATATATATTCAGGTATAGACACGCAAATACTTTTGTGTACAATCCTCTATGTGTTACACAGGTGTGTGTTGTTGTTGTGTGTGTTTTGTTAGGATAATGAGACATCTGCAATAACAAAGTAATTCCGAGTTATAACAAGGATTTTAAACCACAATGATCAGTTCATTGTGGGAAGCCCTGTCAACTGTATTTTAAAGTGCTCTTTTGAATTTTTGAGAGCTCTTCAGAAAAGCTTGCTTTGGATTGAGTTCAGCAGTTTTCTTATATTTCATGGCCGAGAAAGAATAAACAATGATAAACACACATTGATATTTCAAGGACTGAAAAACTAAAACAATAGCATAGACATTTATAACAAGGTTAACATTAGGAGAATAAAGAAGGATCATATTGTTTGAATAATATTCCGTCTCTTGCCATAAGCTCTAAGAAATGAGAAATAGAACAAAAGAATTACAAAGCTTGAAGGCACTTAGTATAATTTGAGATAGAAAAAGGCAATCAGCTTTCAACAGTGAAATTTTGTTACAGCTAAGAAAAGAATTGCTACCTGCACCATACATTTTTTTTAGAAATAAATTATATTTAGAAGCAGCTAAGTAACACACATGCAGGTGCATGTGTGTGCACGCTCGCGTGCACACACACACACACACACACACACACACACACTGAGATTTGAGACTGACTAACCAAAGCAGGAACTATACCATTTATCTCACCTATACCCCTCCTTGTTTTATTGAAAAGGTAGCAGAGGCCCAAAGTCTGACATTGCTAGTTTAACTGATGATTCCCAACTAAATCACGGGTATCCTAACTTCTGGTTATTTACAGCTTGCACTCTATGTTCTTGTCTTTAGCTTCCTTAATGACTGGCTGTTATGTGAATCTGTAAAGTATTATTAATATTAAAATATTTTAAACATTTACACATTAATAATATTTACATTAACTTTGAAAGCAAAAACTATGCTGAAAACAGTAGAGAGATTCCTCAAAATATTAAAAATAGAACTGCCAATGACCCAGCAATCCCACACCTGGGAATACATCCAAAGGAACTGCAATCAGTATCTGGAAAGGATACTGCACGTCCAGGTTTGTTGCAGCATTATTCACAATAGCTGAGATGAAGAAATAACCCAGCCCTGGCCGGTTTGGCTCAGTGGATAGAGAATCAGCCTGGGGACTGAAAGGTCCCAGGTTCGATTCCAATCAAGGGCATGTACCTTGGTTGTGGGCACATCCCCAGTAGGAGGTGTGCAAGAGGCAGCTGATTGGTGATTCTCTCTCATCAATGTTTCTAACTTTCTATCCATCTACCTTCCTCTATGAAAAAAAAAAAATCAATATTTTTTTTTAAAAGAAGAAATAACCCAAATGTCCACTAATAAATAATAGTCTTTTAGTGTGGTTTCTACATACAATGGAATAAGTATTTTCTTTAAAAAGAAGGAAATTCCACCATTTGTGACAACATGGAAGACATGCTAAGTGAAATCAGTCAGTCACAGAAGGACAAATGCTGCATGATTCTACTTACAGGAGGTATAAGGTGTCAAGCTCATAGAAGCAGAGTGTAGAATGCCAGGGACAAGGGAGAGTATCACATGATCTTACTCATCTAGGGGAAATAATGAACATAAACTGATGAACAAAAACAGACCCGGAGACAGGGAAGCATCGATTAGACTGTCAAACCTCAGAGGGAAGGTGGGATAGGGTGGGGGTAAGGAGGAGAGATCAACCAAAGGACTTTTATGCATGCATATAAGCCTAACCAATGGTTATGGACAACTGGGGGGTGGGGCATGCATGGGGAGGGGTTTGGGATGGGAATGGGAGGATGAGAACAAATATGTGATACCTTAATCAGTAAAGAAATTAAAATAAGAAAAAAAGGGAGAGACTACATGAAAAGTTGTTCAGTGGATAGAAAGTGACAATAATGCAAGTTGTGTAAGTTGTCGAGATCTGTGTGACACCTAGAGCCAGCAATACTGTATTGTGCACTTAAATCTCATTAAGATGCTATCAAATATTAACAAATAGCAGATAACCAAAGGACAAAACATGGTGAGCAATGAGCCTACTTGAGGCATGTTCAAAAGTATGTGTTTGCCACCTTCCTGATGATGTTGTAAAGTGTATTTTAGCATTATATTTTCTTCATGTGTTAGTGGATCTTTCAATAGTTGTTTTATGTCTGTGCCTTTCATGTGTCAGGCACTGTGGTGGGTTCTATGGATGTACAGTTACAATACCAATAATAACAAAAACAGCAGTACCAACACCACTCTCAGTCCATGTCTTCATGGAGCTTCAGTCTATTTTATAAAATCAGAAGTCCTTAATAGGACATTTTGTGTTATACATACCTTTGTGTGGGTGAGTTAATCAAGTTGTCTTTTCTAATGGTACTATTTATTGATGGCAATTGTCCCTTGACATTCAGAAGTCCATTCTATCCATCACTTAAAACACTATCTCCTCTGAGTAGTAAGTTATAGTTTCCCTTAATACCAACATTTGTTCATTCTCCAATGCAAAAATCTGCAAATGCATAATGTTGTACATGATATAAGCCTCATTTCCCCAGTAGTTTATTTTCTTTATTAATTTTCCTGGGCACCAAATGCATGTGCCATTAGTGATTAATGGGAAAAAGCAAAGAGGGATTATATTTTTACCTTTATCAGGGTTGTTCGACACCTTCAGATTTAAAGTCTTGTCAATTGCAACTGAGTCCTCAACAACTCAAAAAAGTCACATGTTCCTTTGACAGGTGTCATCTGTTTTATAGTAATTTTTTGTGTTAATGAGCGACTAGCGATTCAGCTAAAAGGAAAATTATTTACATAAAACATTAACACATCTCACACTAATGATCCACGGGCTCTCTCATCTACCTGTTCTCTAAAATTAGCCTGCAGTATGCAATATTATATGTACAAATTATCATAGAGATAGACTTGTGTCATGCTCTATTATGGGAGCAATGCAAAACAAAGTATGTCTTGTGATGGTTTTAGGAGACAAAAGCCCTAATATTTTTGCTGAAGTGCAGTAGCTTTGGATTCTTTTTGCTTTGTCCAAATAAAACATAATCACTGACCTTGAAAGGATGATAAAGACATAAATTTTTAGATTGATGGATTTTGATTTATAGGCAGACCTCTTCTGGACTGTGAGGAAAAATGATCCTTGCTATTTCTGATTATTTCATATTTTATACTCTGCATCTACCCTCAGGCTATTTTCAGGGATACATTTTTTATAAAGTGGACCAAGATAAATAAGAATATATGAAAAATAATTTGATTTCTTTGCTATAATATGTCTGACCTTTTGGCCAAAATAACAATAATTACCTCAACCATCACAAACAACATAAAGTATGTCTACAGTTGTTAAAATGTAACTAAAAGTTTTGAAACTCAGCTGGAAATAGTTACTCAGTATTTTTTTTTCTTTGTGGAAAACTCTTTTCTAGGATTGGAGAAAGGAAGTCAGTACAGTTTTCAAGTGTCAGCCATGACAGTCAATGGCACAGGACCAGCTTCCAACTGGTACACAGTGGAGACCCCAGAGAATGATCTAGATGGTAAGAACTTTCCTCAGTCATTACCACTCTGACTTCTATCTTTCTTGCTACTTCTGCCTCAAAGACTCTCTTTTAAAAAGTTAATGAACTCCATCATGGGGGATATTTAATTTTTTCTATATCTTAAATGCAAAATCAAAAATCTTTAATGTCTATAGTCTTCACTAATGCCATGTAAATATAAATTAATTATGCATTAAGTATATCTTTATAATATGTTACTTTTTAAAAGATAATTTGAAGTTACCTTTTTTTAATATTTATTTTGAATAGTTAACCTTAAACATTTTTGTCACAGGAACTGTTACAATTTCTGATAATTATCATGAAATATAATTACTTTGCACAGTTTTTTTGCTGTTTTATGAGGCTTATGCAAAACAGCAATTTATATTTTTTATGTTATGGTTACTAATATTTGATACTTAATTTTTATATAAGGACAGTCTACTTTCTTGATTTGATAGTTACTGCAATTCATATAAAATCAAACAATTAAATATAAGCAAATTTTTCAAAATTAGAAAATGAGAAATATTTTATGAAATAAAAATATCATATAGCTAAATAAGAAAATAAAAATCAAGAGAAAGAAATGAAAACAACAGAGAAAAATCTAAACAATAAAGCAAAAATATACTACAGAGATTACAACTTAGAAGTGAAGGAGGTAGAAATTCATGTAAATGAGTGATACTTGCAAAAAGAAATTGTGATCTATAAACTTAAAGCTAGGTGATCAAAACTGGGACCAAGAAAAAAATGGCTAAAAGAATGAATACAAGTGGTCCTAGCCTGTTGGCTCAGTTGGTTGGAACATTGCCCCTTAGACCAAAAGGCTGAGAATTCGATTGGGGGCACATATGGATGTTTCTTTCTCACATTGATGTTTCTCTCCCTCTCGATTCCTCTCTTCTCAAATTAACAAAAACATATTCTCAGACAAGGATTAAAATAAGAAGAAGAAATAAGTGCATATTTAAGAGATGATGACACAAGACAACTTTCTAAATAACTGACAGTGAAATTACTATTAGGCCTGTTAGTTCTATATTCTTTCCCTTTTCTGTCCTCTTTCTCTCTTCCTCCTTCCCTTCTCATTTTTATTCTTGTTCTGATTCTTCTTCCATCACCCTTTCTAAGTCTATCCTCCCTTTCTCTTTCTCCAACTCTTCCTTCTCATTTTTCTCCTCCTTGACCTTTCTCTTTTTCTCTTTCTAAAGAATCTACCCTCATTCATGATTTTAATATAGTCACTGATTAGATTTTACAAAATAATTATGACAGCACTAAAATAATAAACAAATGCTGTTTCCACAATAATGGTAATCACTGACACGGGACAGCACATTCATTCAAAGAATATTGAGAGAAAATGTACTAAGCTTTAGGCACTGTGTTTAGCTCTTAGGATAGAATAATAAATAAGGAAGACATGATCTTTTGCTTGTGGATCTTAGAGTATAACAAAGAAAGACAAACATTCATGGTGAAGTAATAGGAAATTGCCACTTTGTAGTTCAAAGCCAGTTGAATATTGGCTGTGTCCCTCTTAATCACATAGGATGGATAGAGAAATAGATTAATAGGCAAATAGATAAACATAATCAAGATTGGCATTTAAACTGAGACTTTAATGAACAGGAATTAGCTGCGCCAAAGCATGCATTAGAAATTGAGGGAGGAAGAAGAGAGGGCAAGGTAAATGCAGGTATAAAGTTAAGACAGACATTGGAACTACTGGGGCCTGGAGAAAAAGCCATCAAGACTAAAACACAGAGATAACATATGATGAGGTTTGTAAAATACTCAGGTTCTAAATCTGACAAGAGTAAATTAAGGAGTTTGAACTCTGTTCTAGGAATATCATTAAAACAATAATATGTTTTAGCCTAAGCAAGTCATTAATGGGCCTTTTAAAATAGTGACTTAATTATATGTGCATTTTGAGGAGATCACTCTGACAGAAACAAACAAAGACAAGGTGTTAGAATAGGCAAACTTGGGACAACCTAGTTGGGACAACCCTAGAGGTAATATTATACTTTATAGAAAAATGACTTGAATCCTAGAAGATGTTATTTAAGCTATACAAATACCTTATCTTTCTGTATTACTTAAGACATTAACTTGTCCTGGGTAATATAAATTGAGAAGTTGTGGAGCTACATAGTGGCAATTCACAAAGCTCATACCCTTCATTAGTAGGTTAGCGAGCATTAATTATGTATTCAACAGGTGTTTCTTCTTGAAGACCTATATATAAACAGGCATTATTTTAGGTATAGGTGTGTGAAGCAATAAATAAGGTCCCTACTCTCAATGTTTCTACATTTTATTGAGATAGAAATAGTGGTAAATGCTCTAAAGAAAAACAAAGTATGGTAGAGTGAATAGCAAATGGTTAGGAACTACTGTTTGACCATAAGAGGTTGAGAAGATCTCTTTGATTAGGTAAAATAGATACATAGATCTTAAGGCAGTGAGGGAGGCAGCCTTCTGTTTAGGTCAGACAAGAGCCCTTCAGGCAGAAGGACCAGAAAGAAGCCACTCCTGATACTGGAGCCCAGTTAGTGGTAGAAGTATGGCAAGAAGTCCAAGATACTTGTGCCTAAAGTCATGAGGATGTGATCGGTTTTCTCTAAAGAATAAAAAGACAAGATATGCTTTACAGATATCTTATTTTTCTATTTCACTTTTAAAGTTTATAAGTAACTGGGGAGCTGAGACTCCAGACCTGGTTTGTGAGTGAGTGTCCAGTGCAGATTATTAGAGCAGAGCCTCTACGAATGCTCTGGAACTGACCCTGGAACAATAGGAGACAGTGATATAAGGCGAAGTATTCTAAGAAATGAGGTCATATCATTTACCCAAACCCAGAGACAGTATCTCTTACCAGAAGAAGTGGAGATAAGTGGGCAGAGGTGTCGAAGGTCCCATAAAACACCCAGGATGGATGGGGCTCTCCACTTGACTCATGTGCTCCTTCCCCTCACTCGAATGACTCACAGTCTACATGAAACTAAAATGTAGTGTCACAGCTCCCGAGATTGCACAAAACTTTTATTTCCCTTCATGCTTTTCATGTCCATGCAGTCTTGCCATAATCCAATTCACCTATCTATTTTAATGAAGAATATTTTTGTTGGGCCCATGAGCAGAGTCCTAATCAATGTTGCTTAATTGGATTTGCTGGAACATTTCTAAGTCCATGGCTTCATAACGTCCTTCTTATGAATGCAGCATAGCTCTTTACATTTTCTTCATTTTAGTGGTGATGCAGTTATTATTAAATATAATTAAGAACCTCAAGTGTGCCAAGTGGGGGGAGGGGTACAGACATGAGAAAGATTGGAACAGCTCTCTTGAGGAATAAGCAGGAATGGCTTCACTGGTTGCAAAGATTCATGAAGACAAATAACACTTGAGCTAGAAACTTCAGGGAAAGAAGTTGACTAGGTATACAGGGAAGATGTGTGAGGTAGCATAGGAGATATTATATTCTTATAAAATAATGCCTTTTAGGAAAATTATTTCTGCCAATATTGGTTCAAATGTATCCTTATTCTTTGCAATGTTACTCATTTACCAGTCAATAATCTTAAGACATTTTGAATATTCTCTTTTCTCATTCTTCCACTTTGCTATATGGATGATAATTGCTTAGGCAATCCTGACCTTGCCCACAAGGCATCATCAAAAAAGGTAAATGAAAATTAATAGAAGATAGTGAGTAGGGTTGATACTTCTTATACTTGGTACTGTTATGAATTATGATTTGAGATTGTTCACCTTCAAAACAAAATGAAAACTAATAGCCATTTTAGAGCATCTAACCATATGATTGTGGGAGAGAGGTGTTTCTTTTTTTTTAATATATATTTTTATTGATTTCAGAGAGGAAGGGAGATGAAAGAGAGAGATAGAAACATCAATGATGAGAGATAATCATTGATTGGCTGCCTCCTGCACACCCCCTACTGGGGGGATCGAGCCTGCAACCCAGGCATGTATGCTTGGCCAGAATCGAACTTGGTACATTTTAGTCCACAGGCCGACACTCTATCACTGAGCCAAACTGGCGAAGGTGAGAGGTGTTTCATGTACTTTGTAAAGCAATGATTTGCTTGCTGAAGAAATTAAGAAGACCAGACATATTGGTCCTAAGGCTTTCTCGATTTATTGACTCATGGCCTTTTTGCACTAAGATACTCCCCTAAAATGATTTAATTTCTCATCTTCCATCCTATTTTTCTCTTTTCTATCTATGTTATTCAAATGTTAAAGAGTATGAATCTTGATGGGAATTAATATATCTGGACAAGTGTATAACTTCAGAGTTGGTCAGTAGTAGCTCCAAAGGAAAACTCAGCCTGATGGCTTGCAAAATATATATGAACTAGAGGCCTAATGCATGAAATTCATGCAAGAGTAGGCCTTCCTTCCCCTGGCTGCCAGCACTGGCTTCCCTTTGGCACACAAGACCCAGGCTTCCCTTGAAGAGGGAGGTCCTGCTCATCTGCCTCAGCCCTCCAGTCAGTGGCCTGGGCCTCCCTCTGTGGAGCAATCATGGGGCAATGGCCATGCCTCCAACCAATCACATCACACCCACCTGGGCTGGCCTGGTGCCAGTGGGTGTCATAGCATGGTCCTGGGTGGTCGTCTGGATGGGCGTTCGGATGGCCATTCCACTGTTTGGCCGTTCAGTCAATTTGCATATCATGCTTTTATTATATAGGATATTAAGGAGGTTTTATAAAAAAATATTCACCTCCTCCCATCTAAACTTATTCATGTATATGTTTAAGCCATAAAATAATATATAAATGAGTTCTACCAAATCTTTCATGGCTAATGTTAGAAAACTTTGAATTCTAAACATTCCAAAGTCAGATATTTTGATATTAAACTTGCATGATTTTTCATAAATTGTGGATATGGAGAAGGGATTGAAAACCAACAGAAATAGACATTGCTGTAGCCAAAAAAAAATTTGCATTGGAAGGGAACTGCAGTGTTAGCCCTCGCTAGGTGCCTTGGGGTGCATTATTTTCCCCCATGGTTTTGGAGTCTCTTGGTGAACCCCAATGAGGTGATCTTCTCCTTAGGTGGTAACTCTGAGCCCTGCAATCAGCTGCACGGACACAGTAGTTGGTGCAGAGAGCAGAAAGCAATTCTGTCTCCTGTGGCTTCCGGACTTCCTCCTGCATTCTCTGCTTGGCTTAAGCGGTTGACAATCAACAATAACTTAGAGAAATACCCCTATTCCTCATGGATTGCCCTTTAATTAGGGTGTTTTGTTAAAGTGATGATAGAACAAACCTTACTGTTTATTCAGGTTTGCCTGAAACCATGTTTCAATAACTAACAGCTGGGAAGTTGTAAAATATTTAATTTGTGCCTCAAAACATCAGCTTAAAAAAGGCAAGATTGTTAGAATTCCCCAAAGTTCTTATGTAAATGTCTTGCATAATCAATGGTATGAGAGAATTTGTGGTGAAGCTGAGCAAAGTACTCTCTAGGACAGCGATTTTTCACCAGTGTGTGGCAAGACCTTACAACACACAATACCTGACTACTTAGTCAGGACCACTGACTTCTCCAGTAGTTGTTCTCTCTGCCTATAAAGCTTTCCAACCCTGTTGTTTGCTTGACTGGCTCTTTCTGATCATTCACCTTAGACCCTACCAGTGATACCTTCATTGGTGAGTCAATTACTATTGCACCAGCCTGGCACTTAACAAGATCTCATGATTTCCTTGTTTATTCTTTCATTTTTTATTTTGTGGTCTTACCTTCTTGAAACCATATCCCCCTACCTGCTTCTATAATACTATGACTGGCGCATAGGCAATCCACAGTAATTGTTGAAAATTCACAGGGATTAAACTGATAAATTTCCTAGTGTGTTATATGTGAACATTATTCATTAGTGGGAATCTGTAATCACCACTGAAAGAATAATAACTGTTCTTTAGAAACAAATTAAACTAAGGATCCATAATTTCATCGTATCATCAAGTATAGCAGTTGACCTACTTATCTTAATAATTCAGACTCCCGTAGAAATTTTGGGCCTCATTAATTTGCATATTTCAGGCCAAATGTGTTCTTTGGTTTCAAGTGATTTCATTAATTGCCTTAATACTTATCTCTGCCTTATATGTGCACTCATTGTCCTAGAGGTATTTGCGAAATGTTTCAAGTACTTCTGAGTAGCGAATTTCTGTTTCAGCCGCCAAAGAGCATTCATGTCACACACCTTCCACAGCAGATTTTCTGAGTCAATGTTTTCTAGTTCATTCTAGTAGTAACTGTTTTCATGCTTTTTAACATCATCTGCACTGGAGAAAACTCACTCACATAGTAGTATAAGAAAAATGTTCATTTCTGTTGTTATATTAAGAAGTGAATAGCAGAGCACAAATGGACTTCTCTGAATTATGAACAGTCTAACACGTACGTATCCATGCCTCTGTTTCTGTTTTGTTCATCAATATATTTTGTTCATTAGAGTACACCTATGAGTGAATATGGTATTTGTCTTTCCTTGACTGGCTAATTTACATATTAAACCATCCCTTTCATTTCTCTTATTATTTTCCTTAAGGTTTATAATGGAAAATTCTTCTCAGACATAGTGTTTTGCTGTAAAGGTTTATCCATGTTTTGAGATTTTTTTATGATGCCTTTGCATATTACATCACAGGCTTCTTCAGGACAAAGGCTATTGTGTCTCTTTTCTGTTTACAAATGGGAGTCTTTGAAGAAAAAGGCATCTTTAGAAAATGCTACTGATGTATCTTTAGAATGTAGCATCTTTTGAGAAGCTGTTAGTACAGTATCTATTTTTAAAACTTGAATAGAAAACACACTTTCATATAACACTTAAGCTAGAAGTATGTGAATTGATGGTAGGTAATATTGGAAGAGATCACATCTCCTCTTGCTATTACAACAAGGAAAAAATATACTGTACTATTTCTTTTAACCATCAAATTTTCTTGCATAATTTGGCAAATGTTACCATTCAACATTTTCAAGTAGAAAAGAAATCATGAGCACAAATAGTTTGAATAAGGTTCAAATCACTAATATTTTTGAGTACTTACTAATTGCTAGGAACTGTGCTAAAATACTAAAGGACTAATAATTTAGAAGGGCACATTTTTAAATTTCTTCTCAGAATATTTACCTGATGGATTGCATATGCCAGTCTTAAACCTACCAAAATACTTATAATAGTATATTACAACTGCCTTGTTACTTGTCTGCAATTCCCATTAATTCATAAACTCCTTCCTGACTGGCATGGCTCAGTGGTTGAGTGTCGACCTTGGAACCAGAAGGTCAAGGTTCAATTTTTGGTCAGGGCACTTGCCTGGGTTTTAGGCTCGATTGCCAATAGGAGTGTGCAGGAGGCAGCGGATCAATGGTTCTCTCTTATCATTGATGTTTCTATCTTTCTCTCTCTCTCCTTTGCTCTCTGAAATCAATACAAATATGTATTTTTTTAAAACAACCCCAGAGAAAAGCTATTAGAATAAAGAAGAATGGACAGTATTCAGTAACCTCTTGTGCTTAAGAAATTCTGTGCAAGTCAAATCAAACATGGAAAATGCCTCACATTCTGGAACACAGAGGGACGTGGGCCATAAGTAACATACCATCCGAACCTCTATGGAATATGATGCTAAGTCTTGTTTGAATGGGAATTGTGCCATGCTGTGTGTTCTACTAAGAGACAGGCTGATGATGCCTCTCTCTGAATTCTAGAGTCTCAAGTCCCTGACCAGCCAAGCTCTCTTCATGTGAGGCCCCAGACCAACTGCATCATCATGAGCTGGACTCCTCCCTTAAACCCAAACATCGTGGTGCGAGGTTACATTATCGGTTATGGTGTTGGAAGCCCTTATGCCGAGACAGTGCGTGTGGATAGTAAACAACGGTATTATTCCATTGAGAGGTTAGGTGAGTACCTGCGGTTTTTATTCTGTTAAGAAAAACAAATAATTTACTTCAATTATTTTCTTTCTTGAAAAATTGTTTTTGAATGTTATTTCAGCTTGCAGCATATATTCTTAAAAGAATTCTCTTTTTCTGTCTTCTATTCATCCACAACACACACACACACACATTTTCCCCTCTGGATTTTCAATTGTATAATTTTATCTAGGACTATTCACAGGGGTGGGTACCCTTGTGTGTACCCTTGCCTATGTGTCATAAAGATATGAAACATATATTAGGTGATTTTTCTCTTACTACTGATAAATGGAAACTTGTAATGTTAAAAAATTCTTATAAAATGAGTCAATATACTTTTCATCTTTTTCTTACTAGAAAGATAGCCTGTCAATTTTCTTTAACCTTGAATTATCTAGTCACATTCCCTACTTTACCTTTTGCATTTATATATAAAGCTTTATGGCTATGTCATTATGACTGTAAAACAACAAAATGAAAAAACAAATTTTCAGTCAAGCCAGTAGCTCAGAGTTATCAAGCTCCTCTCGACATTTATTTCTGATCCCTCTCCAATCCAAGTTCTCCTCAAATTGTACTCAGCCTTCATTTACTGACACAACTGAGTATAGTACTTCAGATGGGATATTTAAGAAATTATTTAAATCTATCACATATTATAAGGAGACTTCATTAAAATATGTCACCAACACTGATGTGGATTTGCAGAGATATACAGTAAACTAATGTTCTTAGAAATGTTACCCCATGAAAAAAACATGCATAATTAAAACTTTTACAGTTTTAATGATCAACTATCACTTTTTTGAAGTGTTTAACCCCCTTACAGAGAGCTATTTTTATTTCCTGAATATTGAATTATTATTTATTTTCATTTTTATTCTCTTTTCAATAATGTTTAGTAGAGGGCATGATTGCAAAGGACACATATTTTCAAAATATAATCTGAGCATGCTGAAAGTTAAATAAAGGCAGAACTGGATGGTACTTCAAATCTGGGTTTAGATCCATGTTTTTCTCTCTGCTATAATGATTAATCTTGGGAAAGTGATTTATTTCAGTGAAAATGTGGGAAAAGAGTACCTTTTATCTTTTATTTGATGGTGTTAGGGAGTTAACAAATATTAAAAAGAGTTAATAGAGGAGGTTAGTTTTTGTAAGACATATAAGTATGAACATTTGCATCTTGGTCATTGCAAAACCAGTAAAGTTTTGCCTTAATTAAAATACTTACTTTATAAGGTAAATGTATTACCTACTTCTAAAGATTAATGGGGGAGAAGATGACCTATGTGATCCTTTTAACATTAAAGATTAAAAGAGAAGAAATCTATTTTTTATAATACTAATTGTAAATACTTTTATTTTAAACTGTTTAGTAAAAAAAAGATTTAAAAAGTGAATGTTCCGTTTATGATTAAATTTGTTTAGAATCCATTGGTATTAGATTAGGGTTTGAATTCTGTCTCTAACAATGGATCACTGTCAAAGTGGCACAGTGGCTGTGGGTCTCTATGAGCTTTATTTTCTCACCTGTAAAGTGGAATAGCATGCTGCTACCTCACAATATTTGTATGAGATAATAAAAGTCAAGTTATTTGCAATTTTTAAAGGTAAAACATACATGTAAATAAGGCATTGTTCTTCTTGATCATTTTGTACATCAGCAGTTGCAGTTTAGCAAATATACATACTATAGTAACATGGGCTTGGAATTGTGTTTTTATAAACTATGACATTTATAGTATTCAAGTATGTTATCTTTTTTACCTAAAAGTGGACTATAACCAACACAGGTAAGAAATAATGGATTGTGTCAAACAGTTTTTTAAAAAATAGTTGAAGTTTCTAGGTTTCTAAACTCAGAATACTCAAAAAAATGGATGGAATTATATAAAATATTTATTTACTACAATTAATTAACTTGGATAAAAAATATAAACAACACAGTGACATTCAATTCATTGTGAAAGGCAAAAATGTAAATGGTTCCAGGCAATAATAGAATGCCTAGAAAATCCCTAGTGGGAGAGTTAGAGGCATTCAACAAGATCATTGGTTGCCAGGGAGGAGTGAAGGGGAGATGAAAGGTCATTCCCTAAGATCATTACTCAGAATAGATCAGGAGAAATGGTTTTATCTTTTATGATTTTTTTTTAGGTTAGTTCTTTTCAATCTATAGGCATTTTCTAGCCATCTTTAAGGACAGCCTCAGGGGGGTTCATTAATAATTCATACTCTTCTATTTGTAACTCTTTTCTCATTTTCTGCTCCCCGAGGTCCAAAGCATATGCCCTGTCTTACACCTGGTGAATTTTCTAAGGCTATTTGGAAGAATCTTTTAGGAAAGATTAATACTATTATTGAACTAGAGGAGCAAATACTTCATTGGAGTAAATATATGTGTGTCTTTTATTAAAACCTAAAATCTCCCCTCTTTATTTCCCTTTTCTTTTTTTTAAATATATTTTTATTGATTTTTTTACAGAGAGGAAGGGAGAAGTATAGAGAGCTAGAAATGTCGATGAGAGAGAAACATTGACCAGCTGCCTCTTGCATACCCCTTACCGGGGATGTGCCCGCAATCAATGTACATGCCCTTGACCTGAATCGAACCTGGGACCTTTCAGTCTGCAGACCGACACTCTACCACTGAGCCAAACCAGTTTCGGCATATTCTCCTTTTCTTGTAACCCTTTCAGGTTGCATCTTGAGTTTTATAACCTGAGCTATCACTTGTAAAATCAAATTGATGACTAAAGGATCATGTGGTCATTCATTCTACCAACACTAAATCCAAGCATTCAATCAAAAATGATTCCTCCATCTTCTGTATTTAAAAAAATACTTTGTTTGGGTCAGAATAATACAAATCTCTTCTTAATTACTCATGTCATTTAATGTTCTCGGACAGCTGCTCAGTGCATTTCTTCCATGTGCTTTACACATACCAGTCTATTCCTTCAAATGCTACATTTTGTTAGTGTCAGGTATCATCTCCATTTTACTAATGAGGGAAGACAGCAAGAGAATTAAAGTAAACAAGAAAAGTCAAAGCTAATTTTTAATGAGAGAGTTAAGTGTTACATTAATACACTTAGATAAATTTGGCCAGAAACAGCAAAGACCTGTATCTTTGGGATGGAGAAAGGAAGCTGGGGTCGAATCTGAGCCTGACTTGTTTTACGCAAATAATCAGGGTCTTCTGGAAAATCATATCTCTTTCATGCAACAACAAAATATTCTAACCAAGTGAGATAGGACACAGTCCTAAAATTTCCGATCAAACACAACTATAGCTTCAGGTATGAATCTCCGAGTTTAATCATGGAGCTTTTGAGAATTGTTATCCTGTGAGCTAAGGTTAAGACAGACTGAGGGGGAAAAACAACAATAGAAAAAGAGATGCCTGAGCTTTTGCTTTATTAAGCAATTATACTTGTGAGTATTTTTCTTTCCTATTAGTTCTACCAGTTCTGCCCCTTGTAATTTGACTCTGTTATAAGGTGCATATTTATTTAGGGTTGTTATGTTCTCTAGATTAATTAGCCAGTTTATCATTTATAAACTATTTTTCTTTATCAATGCTGATATTCTTTGCTCTGTAATCCGCATTGTATTTGATGTCAATGACAACTCCAGCCTAATTTTTGTTTGTAGGTTAGCATGATACATATTTTTCCATTATTTTACTTTCAAACTGTTTGTATATTTATATTTAAGTGGACTTTTGTAGGCAGCTTTTCATCCAATCTAATAGTCTCTGAATTTTAATTGAGGTGTTTAGGCCATTTACATTTAATATTAATATTGATATAATTGGGTTTATATCTACCACCCTATTATTTGTGTGTGGGTTTTTTATTGTTATTGTTCTGTCTGTTGTCCCATATATGCTTTATGCCCCTTTTACTTCTCTTTCTGAATTTGGGGGAGATTACTTATTTTTAATTATTTATGTTTCATTTTTTAATTTTTTTAATTGTTTAAAGTTTTACATATTTCACATTTTCCCCCAATTGACACTCCCCCCACCCCCCATCCATTCCCACCCTGGGCAAGCCCCAAAAGCCCCAGTGTCTGTGTCTATTGGTTATGCTACAATAATATTGCATGCATACAAATCCTTTATGTTCCATTCTTGTGAGCTCATTAACTATAACTCTTTTGCTTCGTTAGTGCTTGCTAATAATTTTAGTTTGTATATTTGACTTATCACTATTGACTTCACAAAAGTATTATTGAAGTTTATAAAGCATTGGTATTATTTTTTTCATTAAATAATCAAATATTATAAAAGATAAAAATAAGCACAAGATGTATTGTATATATAACTATGTAGTTAAGCATTTTTAGTGTTCTTCATTCCTTTGTGCTAATTCAAATTTTGGAAAGATATAATTTTCCTTTATTCTTGAACTAGTGACCTGGTGCACAAAATTCATGCACATTAAAAGGGAATTAATTAGAGGAAATATTTTAATATTGCTATTTGCCCTTTCTCTATAATAGAAGTGTCAGAGATAAAAGAAAATTAGTAAAATGTAAAAGAAAACCTTCTTCCTATCAGAGTCTGGGGCACACCATGGGAATCAGAGTCAAGTCCCCACACACCCACGTGTACCTCAAAATCACGAGACCCAGACCCAGGCCAGTCCCACCCACATTGGGCTAGATCCAGACCCAGCCATCCCCACCCCAGTCAAGCTCTGCCAGGTGGTGGGTATGGCCTCAGGTCGCCTGGCCCAGTGCTGGGCTGGTGGGGGGGGGGGGTACAGCCTGAAGTCCCCCGGTCTAGGCGGGGGGTGCACCTTGAGGTCCCCTGTCAAGCCCCACCAGGAGAGGGGCACAGCCTCGGGTCCCCTGCCTCAGCCCAGTGTCAGGCAGCCTCAGGTCCCTGCTAATTGCTCATGAAGGCTTGTTATGGGAAATCAGCCTTCATTGTGGGTGCAGCCATCTTGTGTTACAGGAGGATCCCTGCCTCTGCTGTGGGCACAGCCATTTGTTGCAGCATGATGGTCAACTTGCATATTCCCTCTTTATTCGATAGGATGACTTCCTTGTAATGGAGTTAGGTTGGTAATTTTTTAAAAAAAATTTTGTACATCTAAATAAGTTTTAATTTTACCATTTGCAGAGGGGATGGAATTCTAGGTCAATAAATTTTATTTATTTTGCTATTTATATGGCATTACTCTATTTTAATATCTCTTATATTGTCTTGTTTCTGAATAAACTGCTGTAATCATTTTTATCTTTGTGCCTCTATACATGTGTCTTTTGTCTGTGGTTGCTTTGAAGATTTTTTTCTTTGCTGCTGCTTTTACACAATTTTATTATGATAGCTCAGTGTAGTATTGTTTATGTTTCTTCTGCTTAGAAGTTCAGTGAGATTCTTGGATTTCTGGGTTCATAGGTTTTTTAAATTTCGGAAAATTTTTGGCTGTTATCAAGTAGATTTTCCCCACCACTCTTATTCCTCTCAGTTGGGGACTTCATTTACTCATATGCATGGAGCTTTTGGTTGTATGTAGTTCACTGATTCTTTGTTCATTATTTTCTGTTGTTTTTGTCTGTGTTTCATTTTTTATGGTTATTATGTCTTTAAAGCAACTTATTTTTCCCTGTAATGGCTATTCTGATCTTAATCCCATCTGGTATGTTTTTCATATTACATATGACAGTTTTTATCTCTATAAGTTTGGTATGGTTCTTTTTTATATAGTCCACATTCTAGTCAATGTACTCAAATTTTCCTCTACCTTCTTGAACATAAGGAATGCTCTCATCTACAGACTTTTTCATCTATGTCGTTTTGAGTCCATATCTATTTTATTAAATTTTCTCCTTGCTTTGGATTGAATTTTTTCTGATTTTTTTCAGATGTAGATGAATGCAATGTAACATACTGCATATTATCTACATTTTGCATGTGTATTTTTTAGACGTGGTATTTTTTAATTTTGTGATGCTGAAGAGTTCTGCAATTTTTAAAAATAATTCTCAAGTTTTGTTCCAAAATGCAGTTAAGTTCCTTAGAAAAATTTTGACCCTTTTGAGGTTTGCTTTTAAGCTATTACATGTTATTAGACCACTGGTACCATCTAATACCTTAAGGCTAATTTGCCCTACTATTAAGCCCATTCCTTCTGAGTATTCTTCCTAAATTCCAAAAATTATGTGACTTCTTTAAAAACTGGCTTTTGAGAGCCCACTTACTGGCCATTATTGAGCAGCAAATATTTTTTCTTGCTAACGTCTGGTGGTTCTTTCCCCAAGCCTGGAAAATTCCCCCATAATTTGCACTGATAAACACTCAGATGAATGTTCAAGAGGGACACCCCATCAACCTCCAGAATTCTCCTTTTGTGCATTTCTCTGCTCTCTGGTTTTCTTCCTCTCCAACTCCAATTGCTTTGCTTCTCTCAGACTTCCAACTCTATATGCTCAATAAGAGAATCACTGAGCCCTCCTTAGGTTCCCATTTCTCTTCTGCAGCCTGAAAACTTCCCCAGGTAATAAGCTCAGGAAATCAGTGGATTCACTTTGTTTCTCTTCTCCCAGAGACCACTCACTTGATCTGCCTGATGTCCAATATCGGAAAAATATTTGTCTGTTTTGTTTTTGTAACTTGATCCAGGAAGGAGGTAAATCCATTCCCTATTCATCTACATTGATCAGAAGTAGAAGCCCTTTAATAAACAATTAAGCAATCATTTTATTATTTCAGTATGCCAAAATTTTAGCTTTTCAAGAGTACCAAAGATGTCAAACTTCCTTCTATTTCCTGATGTCTGTCACCAATCTCATCAAGAATGGATCCTGTCAGATTGTATTTTTGGAGATAAATTTAACTTGAGTGCTCTTAGAAACAGGTTTTCTAGCTTGCGAAGAAATGAACCTTTATAACTCCCAGAGTGCATTCTGAGTTCAGTGAATACAATGTAAATTACAATGTTAACCTCAGCATCACCCCTCCCATCAAAATAATTCCATCATGCATGGAAAATAGGAGTTTTGAGTTTATGACATGTGAACACTTTAAATCAGAAATATCAATGCACTTCAGCAGCCTCTAGAATAGCTGACATTCATGAATAAAAAATGAATAAGCACCATGTAGAGAACATTTTATTACTTTTAAATGAAGTACATTATAGGTGTTGGTTAACAAATTTTGCTTTATAGTTTTTGAAGCAGGATGTAAGGAGAATTATAAAAAATAAATTTTAAACTGAAGTTTGAAAAACCTGATCATAAAACCCTATAGAAATAAGTCATTTAATGGTAAAGAACATAAAAAAGGGAGAATACACTTACGCCTTATTTATGCACAAATATCTTATTCAGAGTATTTATCTATAGTGAGGCAATAGTGAATGCGAACTCCAGCTGAATTTCTAGAGGACATAAAGGATCATTAGAAAAATATCTATTGTATGTTTAAGCACTTCTAGAAGAAAGTCAACTTACCTTTCATTTTTGCATTATTACTTTGCAATTGTGTTATTTTCACAGGGAATCTCTGCTTGTTCTTAAGATAATACCAGTAATTTTACAATACAACTTTATTCTGACAGTTTTCATTTTGGGATTCTAAATGGAACTTCTATGTAAACATGTGTATGTCTGTTGTTTTATCTCAGGTTTGATTGAATATGCCTCTTACCTTTGCTGCATATGGTTCTCCCTGTAAATATTATTTGCCCAATGTCTATAATATTCTAAATATTGTGAATGGAACAAAAACTCTAAGGAATCCAAAGAACAATTTATGTTCTCCTTGTTTTCTTAGCATTTGAAATTCACCTTAGTTGGTTCCAATGCTTTTTCTGTTACAGGTGTGGATGGATTCAATACAACATACTGCATATTATCTGAGTCATAATTTCTTTTTCAAATATTCTTGGCCATTGAGTTGGCATAGTCAA
This sequence comes from Pipistrellus kuhlii, assembly GCF_014108245.1. NCBI lineage: Eukaryota > Metazoa > Chordata > Mammalia > Chiroptera > Vespertilionidae > Pipistrellus > Pipistrellus kuhlii. Next base: position 18,671,609 of record NW_023425562.1, read on the forward strand.
AACACCAAATGGATGAATTTTCCATAGAGCAGACAGTTAATACAAAACAAAAGAAAATATATCTTATTAAAATACCAAATGGTATATTATGTCTATTCAATTTCTTACTTGTATATACCTATATATTGAGATACTATGTTGAGAATCAGGAGGGCTACTAAGAAATGCAAGGCATATTCTCTGACATATTCTAGGCTCCCAAAGTCTTATGTGATAAATATAAAAATATTTCTTGAAAAGGATAAATGAAGTAAAATGTTGCATATTATGATCACCGACCACTAGGGGCCAGACACTCAATGCACGAGCTTCCCCCTCCTGGTCAGTGTGCTCCCATAGTTAGCGTCTATCAGTCCCTCCCCCTGGCCAGCTGGTCCCATCAGCCCCAATTGGGACTGGGCAAGATGGCCCCGATTGGCCCCAGTTGCTGGCCAGGCCAAGGGATCCTACCCGTGCATAAATTCATGCAGGGGGCCTCTAGTAGTCTTATAAAGACACTTGAAGTATATCTTCTGATAGCCTGAGAGAGTCACAGTAGAGTGATTCCTCACTTATTCCCCATCCACTCTTTGCATCAAGTCTTTGCATCCAGTCTTTTTCCCTGTATCCATGTGACTTGTGAATATAAGAATTTTGTCCTCCTTCTTAGGATTATGCCCAGGCAATTAATTGCTCAGTGAGAGCAGACTGTGGGACAGAGAGTTAAGGTTTAGATAATTAAAATGTATCTAGTTAAGAATTTAAAGAAGCCCACCTTTAAAAATGCCAAGTTACTTCATTAGATAGTGCATCTAAAAATGTTTCTGTTTCTCAGGTTCTATACATGTGTGGGTGTGGGTGTGGGTGTGAGGGGCAGGGGATGTTTTAACAATCAATATCCTATCACAAAAAGGGACATATGTTACTCATGAGACTAGTACAGATTAATTAGAAAATTAAGGATAGCAATTGAATGGTATTTATTATTTCTAGCAGTGTCTACCATGAAGCATATTAATCAGTTAAGTTATTACGTAGAATATCCAAAGTGTAACTTACTTATTACACACTTTATTTCACACCATCATTTGAGAGGGGCCCAGGGTTATACATGGCCCAAAACTTAGAACATTTTAACTATACTGGAAACTTGTTATCTCAAATTCTTCTTGCTCAATAGGAATAACCTTTCCCTAAATTAAGCATTTTACTGTCTCATAAGAATAATAATAAAAAAGGTCATGTAGTTTGGAACTAGCTGATTATGTTACAAATCATTAAAAGAACACATAGCAAGTTGGGTTTTATTTTTTGCTGCTTCTTTGTATGTTAATTTGTCTAAGAACTAAAAGCAGAACTATAATAAAATGGGCTTTTACTCCTTAAACAGCATTAGTAAACTACTTCTTTAATTAGTAGAGATTAAATATTTGTGTTGGCAGCCTAGAGTATTTCTGAGAAGTCATAGTGTTATAAGCTAAGGGATCATTTTTTTCTAAAAGCATTTAAGTGAATGTCAACATAGCCTTCTTAATAATTAGCAGAGAAGTGACATTTTGGAAATTATTGATTGCTTAGCTATGTCTCTTTATAAGGTGTAGTGGTTTGAAAAGATATGTCTACCTCCTAAGGCCCAGAACCTGTGAATGGAATCTTGTTTGGAACAAGAGTTTTTGGAGGAAGAATTAAGTTAAGTATCTCTCAATAAGATTTTCCCAGATTACTAGGTAGGCCCTAAATTCAAAGGATGTGTCCTTATAAGAGACATGCAGAGGACAGTCAGAGAAGAAGAGGAAGTCCTGTGAAGATAGAGGCAGCCATTGGGGTGAGGCAGCTAGGAAGTCTGCAGACAGCCACCCGAAGCCAGGAATGTCACCGCAGCTTATCCCTTAGATCTTCCTGGGCAGTGTGGCCCCGACACCTTGGTTTCAGGCTTATAGCCTTCATAATTGAGAGAGAATAGATTTCTAAATTTAAGTCAGCAAGTTTGTATAAATTGCTATAGCAACCCTAAAAAGACAATACAAAAAGGTGATTCAATATTTTTCTTTAATTTATTAATTAAGGTTTCGCATATTTGTCCTCACCCCCCCATTTCCATCCCAAACCCCTCCCCACGTATGCCCCCAACCCCTGTTGTCCGTGACCACTGGTTAAGCTTATATGCATGCATACAAGTCCTTTGGTTGATCTCTCCCCTTAACCTCACCCTCCCGATCCTTCCCTCTGAGGTTTGACAGTCTGATGATTATTTTTTTCTCGATATCCTTCTGAATTTAAAAAGAAAAAAAAATTCTGGAGCTGGTACCATCTACTTTCTAAAGCATCATGACCAATATTAAAAACTGACAAATTGAAAAAGAACTCAACACAAAAGCAATGTTATGGGTGAAAGAAACCAATAGAGTGACAGGGAATGGCCACGTGAAAGATTCTTGGGAGTGAAAGTAGGTGGATAAGACAGTTCTAACTTCATAATCAACAGCAATATCACCTCAGTTATCCAAAGGTTTTGTGCTTTTCTGGCTTGTCAGCCAACACCTCTTATGTCAATGTCCAGAAGAAAATTAGAAAGAGCATACAAATTGTGTGTTTATCTGTCTACTTTTCTGCAATGTGGCCAGGCCTCTGTTGTTCAGCAAGAGACAGAAATTAAACTTGTCTGGAATACAATGAATTTGCACAGAGGCCTTTTTTTCCTAAGAACAAAGCACATTTACAGCAATGAAACCAAATTCTTTAAAATATATATATATATATATATACAGAACCAGGAATTATACCCACAAAAATAAAAGCAAGTGATTTAACTTTATGGTAATCTAATTCACAAGGTTTACACACCAATTAGTCATTTCTGAGCAGAAATCAGAGAACATTATACAAATACTGAGCAAAACTGTACTTATGGAGAGGTTATAAGATCGGGGCAGAAACGTGATGATATTATTTTTCTCCTTGACCCTATTTCTATCATAGTCTTTTCCTACAATGTAACATTGTGATCATGAGTAATCATTCGGTTCTCCACTGTGTTCTCTTTTTTCAAGTCCCTTGAATGATGACCACACCATCTTTTATTATTTGAACTTGCAGTGAAACATTAGAGCTGTTTATTTTGACAATTGAGGGTGTGTATTTAATGGCATATGGAAACCAAAAGCATGGACATATATTGTCAAATGGAATGTGTTTAAAGAAGTTTTGATGAGTAGTAAGAGTTTCCATTGCTTGGCAATGGAGGGTGAAATTGTATATTGTCTCTCTTGGGGCTCTATTTATCTGAATGGAGGGGGGAGTGACTTTGAAGCTCCAAACACAGTGCACACATCACAGCGATTTCTCTGGTGTCTGTCAGGTTACTTTGAGTTTGTGTCAGGGTTTCTTCATTCTGTCACTTGAGCATAATAACCACTCCTGGTCTTGGGAAGAGCAAGTGTGGGCCAGGGAGGGGGTAGGGGAAGGAACGAGGTCCCATCAGTGTAGTGGAGGAAGAAGTTATTTCTGAAACAAGTATCATGTAACTTTAGGAAACAAAATCTGGAAAAGGGTATTACTATAAATTTTCAATATTTTCTTAATGTGAACACTATTATTGTCTGTGAACTCTATTTTATGTTAGACTTTAGGAGAAAGAAAAAAGGATAATTGATATTAATAGTGTTCAATAAAATAAGAATTCTATATAATAAAAGCCTAATATGCTTACTGTCCAGTTGGCCAGTCTACTGTTCAACCAATCAAAGCATAATGTGCTAATGATATAATAAGGCTGCTCAACTGCTCCCTATGATGTGCACTGACCACCAGGAGGCAGGTGCTCCGATGGGTAGGTTTGCTTGCTGCTGGAGTCCTGCTGATCAGGACTGAATGAGATGGGCCAGACACGCCCTGGAGTCTTTTTGCAGTCCCTCCCTGGCTAGACAACCTCCATGTCTCACCCAGCCCTGATTGTGTACTGGGAAAGTCCCTTGGCCTGGCCTGTGCCCTCTCACAATCTGGGATCCCTTGAGGTATGTCAGAGAGCCAGTTTTGCCCTGATCCCACAGGCCAGGCCAAGGGAACCCACTGGTGCACGAATTCATGCACTAGGCCTCCAATATTATTTTAAAAATATATTTATATTAGAGGCCCGGTGCACAAAATTTGTGCACAGGGTAGAGGGTGTCCCTCAGCCCAGCCTGCACCCTCTCCAATCTGGAACATGTCAAGGGATGTTACACTGCCCGTTTAGACCCGATCCCACTGACATCAACACTTAGGCAACTTACTTAATATGTGCATTATAAGTAATTAAAGGCTTCAACAGCCCATGAGAATGGTAGTAAATTACTTATTGTTACACTTACTATGTGTGAAGCTCTATGTATTTTATATGAATGGTTTCATTTGATCCTCACAATTATCCTAAGAGGAGATATGGTGATTATTGTATGTCATGGATGAATTAACAAACTAAAGTTAAGCTGAGGCTAAGAAGTTAAATGTTTTGCCCTAGCTGGTTTGGCGATAGAGTATCGACCTGAAGACTGAAGGGCACCAGATTTATTCTGTTTGGGGGCACATGCCCGGGTTGTGGGCTCTATCCACAGTGGAGGTTGTGCAGGAGGCAGCCGGTCCATTATTCTCTCTCATCATTGATGTTTCTGTCTCTCCCTCTCCTTTCCTCTCTGAAATGAATTAAAAATATATTTTTTAGAAAGGTAAATGACTTGCACTAAAGCTCTTTGCAAGTAATAGACTTGGACTCAAACTTCCTGACTCAAAAGCATTTCTTGACCTCTGTACAAAAATTACAGTAGGTTAAGTACCACGACCAAGCTATCTTTGAACATTATCTAGCAAATGGAGTCAACCCCTTTGAAACTAATTTTATGAAGTCTAAGTTATTTCTCCATCTAGTACTTGAAGAATTCTTCAGGAGTTTCATGTTTGTTTTTCACTAAAACTGCAGAAGTTTGAAAGTTTACTTTTATGACCTTACCTTTCTTTGTGTATATGTCTCTCTTTGAGTTTCTCTCTCACACATACACACACACACACACACACACACACACACACACACACACGCACTCACCTTAGGTCTCTTTATGCCTCTTTTTCCAATATCTAATATGTATTTTTTGTACTTTTCAGTTAAAGTTATCCACCTCACCCATGCAGAGTTGCCCATAATATAGAGAAAATGTATGTAATTCATATTCAATTTAAATTATATTTTGAATTGAATAATGATGGCTCTTATAATAACTTCTAAGTAGAACAATTTATTTTCTCTATAAATGAGTTACTCCAACATCTGAGTATAGCCCGCCAATGCTTTGCCTGGTTTCCCTGAAAGTCAATGAACAGACTAGGTTTAGTTATTGTTATCAAAGAGATACCTAGGAGAGGTACAAATATAATGAACGATTTTTTAAGATCATCAACATTATAATAATAGCCAAATAGGATTATGTGGATAGGTCTATTTGGCTAATGAGACCGAGTTATTGGATCATTAGTGTGTTTGGGGTTTAACAATGTAAATCAGCAACCCAATCAACATATATCCACTGCCAAGAAAGAAACAGTATTGCTAATTATGGCTGAATAGAAAGAATGCTGGTCTTGGAATCACAGACAAATTCAAATCTATTATTATCCCTTCTTTTTATTATCTTGGAAACTATTGGAAAAAGAATAGTCTCTCCAAGCCTCAATTTCTACATCACCAAATTAGAGACAGAAAGACAGGAGATTTTTTTAGGTTGTTAGGGAAAATATATAAAATCATTTAACAAATATTTTTTATAAAATTGTTACTTCATATTTCATATTTCATGAGAACTCATCCCTGTTTTCTCATGGACACATAGCTGCAAGCTTGGCTGGAAATGTAATCTTTATTTGACTGAGACATTGGAGTATCAGATTTTCATGGATTTTCTTATTGAGGAAGAAGTGGAGAATGGACAGAAGGTGAACTCTGTATTAGTCAGGGATTTCCAGAGAAATAGGATCAATAGAAGATATCTGCAAGCTTGAGATCTGGGAAAGCCAGTAAGGTAATTCAGTACAAGTTCATGAGCCTGAGAATCAGGAAGTTGATGGTGTACTTAGCAGCCCAAGGGCAGGAAAGATGAGGTGAGATGCCCCAGCTCATACAGTAAGACAGGAAAAAGGGTGAATTCCTCCTTCCTCTACCTTTTGTTCCATTCAGGCCTTCAGTCAAGTGATGATACTCACCACACTGGAGAGGGCATTGTGCTTCAACCCACCAATCCCAGCTCATGTCATCCAGAAATTCCCTCCTAGACACACCTAGAAATGACTGTGGAAACCCTGTGGCCAGTACAGTGGGTGCATACAACTAACCACACACACTAGGCGTTTGCCCTACCATACCCACCATATTACAAAATGCCATATGACGTGGAGAATTCAAAATTCCCAAAGATTCTGAAAGATTGTCACATAAATAAAGTAAAAATAAATACGGGTGGTGATTTGGGGGAAATATTTCTATTATTATTCTTAGTTGTTTCCTATCTCCTATTTTTACATATCTGTTCAAATAATGTTATAACATCTTAATTTTCCAGATTTACCATCTTGATTTTCCACACACATTATTTTATAAATTAAAAAATATGTGTATTAGACATAGTTTTGAACTTTCACACAGCTTCTCCCATAGACACATAAACACACACTCGCTTTTATATTCCTAATGTTGGTGGAGACTCGTCCTATGTTAAATAATCAGCAAACACTGAATTCTGCCGACAGTGGTCGGCAAACTCCTTAGTTAACAGGGCCAGATATCAACAGTACAATGATTTAAATTTCTTTTGAGAGCCACATTTTTTAAACTTAAACTTCTTCTAACGCCACTTTTTCGAAATAGACTCGCCCAGGCCATGGTACACTCAAGGGGCCAAAGAGCCGCATGTGGCTCGCGAGCCGCAGTTTGCTGACCACTGCTCCAGGATAAAGAAAATGCAGTTAGCGTGTCATTTTCTGAATGAGCATCAACCCTCAAACCCCGGGTTGAGGGCCCACTTCGTCCATTACCAGATGTAATGGTTTTTGAAGAAATCGGTTCAGAAATCGTTCCAGCTGCCGGGTGAAGGATGTATGAGTGTTCTAGTATCGAGTATTTGTTAAAACACCCATGAATCAGGTGTTGTCCTTCCTATTCATAACCATAAGCAAAAAATGCAGCCTGTCGGGATGAGCTTTGTGAGAATTATTCATTGGAGAATCAGTCAACCACAGAGTCCCCTGACACCACAAAGGCAGGGAGAACAGTGGGCGATCTCCTGGGGGATTTATGAGGCCGGCATGAGCATCTCTCACGTCCCACAAAAGAAATACAAAGAGCAGAATGACAAAGCTGGAGTCATTACCAATTTTATGTCCCCGCTTATGGAGGAAGAGCTGCTCTCAAGCAGATGACTTGGCGTTATCACAGGAACTTTCTTGCAGGAGAATCACTTAGGAGGAAACTTCAGATAGATGCGGGTGGGATCCAGATGCTACCAGCCAGAAGCGGTTTGACCTTGGCAAAGATATTTTATCTTCTTGAATGTCAATTTTTCACCTTTCAGTCCCTTCATTTAGCCAGTCCTTTTTTATTCATTCAGGAAAAAAAAAAAAATCTTAAAGTTTTTTACTTACTACATGCCAGAAATGATGGGAAGGCCTTGGGAGTATAAAAAAATAAAAATAAAAAGTGGCACCTGCCTTCGGTGTGAATAAGCATGCTCCTGTCCCATGGACAGAGTATGTTTTAAAAGAGTGACACTGTAGATGTACCATAGTTTTTGGATCCAATCATCTGCTGACGGGCACCTAGGCTGTTTCCAAATTCTGGCTATTGTAGATTGTGCTGCTATGAACATAGGGGTGCATCATTTGCAGCAACCTGGATGGAATTGGAGAACATCATGCTGAGTGAAATAAGCCAATCAATGAAAGTGAAACACCACATGACCTCACTCATTTGTGGATAATAAAGATCATTATAAACTGATGAACCAAAAGATAGATACAGAGACAGTAAAGCAACAAGCAGATTGTCAAATTTCAGCTGGGAGGGGAGGAGGAACTGGGGGAGATAATAGATCAACTGAAGGACTTGTATACATGCATATAAGTACAACCAATGGACATAAAGCTCTGGGGAGGGAGGGGATGTGTGGGAGGGAGGGAGGAGGAAAAATCAATAAAATATGTAAAAATAAATTAATTAATTAATTAAATTTAAAAAAAGAAGAAAAAAAAAGAGTGAAACTGTTCTGAAATACCCTGAGAGTCATCTCATTCTCCTTTGGAAAAACTTCCCATGGATTGTCTCTTGTGGTTCCCTCCAATGACAGTGATTTTGGTAATAGACTCATTTACCTGATTTCAGCAGGACACACAGCCTCCCGGCGACTGGCATGTTTCAGGAGTGGCCTTCTTTACATCTGGATGGCTGTGTGACTATGATCTGCCAGTGTACTTTAGTAAAGGTGGCAGTGCCATCTTTGGGCTTTGCATGAGCACACATGAACACTCCGAGCCGTTCCCCTGCTCCCTGGCTGGGAGAGGACATAGGGTTAGATGCAGAGGAGTCACAGATTGACAGGGCCGGATGACCCATGCTGGACTACTCACTTTTAAACTATCACGTTTCTTTTACTTAAACTGCTGTATTTGGGTTTCTTTATGATACACAGCTTGGTCTGTATCTTAATGAGTACATTATAATTGTGACAGATACAGTTCCTACCTTATCTGTTTCTTGAATCCAAAAAAGAACATCACTTGCTCACAGTCATCACTGAAAAATATTTTTTATTCATCTTTTAAGCTAGCTCTGGATCTTTGAATGATCTCTCCAATTACACTTACTACTTTTTTTGTTTTACTTTGAGTTCTAGTATAGTAATTACAGTGCAGGGAAAATTGCTTAGGTTCACAAAGGGAAGCAAAGATCTTTGTCTTTGCTCACAGCCCTCCTACTTCCAGTAATGCCCAATAAAATAAAAATGTTGAACAACAAAAGAGTATTGCTTGGGATTCTTATCCCCTCACAAATGGATAAACTGCTGTTATTTACTTCTCTTTGCTTGCAACCTTTCAGCAGAATTTTCCAAACATGGCAGCTGTATTACTATCCGGATCACTTTAAAGCAATCATGTACAAAGTTGTCCATTAAAACAGAAATATATATGAGGAATGTTATAATTCTATAAACTATTTTGCTGGGACTTATAAACCTATTTTGCTTCTTATATCTCTGACTTTCTGATATTTATAGGTTGTTTTTTTTTTTCTTTCTTTTCTCAAACATCCACTGACTATTACTGTTAATGCTGACATTTGGTTGGTTCGTGGCTCAACTTAATTTAAATCCATTTGATTTTGTTTAATTTTTTCCTCTCCCTTTTCTCCCTACTCATCCCAAGACATCCAGAGTTGGTAACTAAAATACTAGTTGATTTTCTTGATAACTTAAGTCAGAGGCTATATTTGTTTATGAGCTAGTGGCCTAATGCTATAATCCTTGTACCATTTTTTACTGTTAGTTATTTTTCCTGGTTCTTTATTCTTACCCAATTATTCCAACTTCATTTCTTCATGTTTTATTAAAGCGTGGGTTATAAATGACTTCACAGCCACCTTTGAATTATCATTAATTTAATATTTTCCATTATTAACAAAGTTATTTTCCATACTTATTTTCTTGAATTGAGTATTAAATAAGAAATCAAAAATTTAGGGCACAGAATTAAAAACCATGAGTACTTCAAGTCTTATCTGTTGACGCAATCATATTGCCATGAGAATAGAAATGAATATGTGTATAAGAAATTGAATCAGATACAAGGCTCCTGCTTTATTTTTAACTTCAAGTGAAATATATGTATTCAACTTATTAAATTATGCTTTGGCCCAGGCTATAGAGTCATAGTAGATATTATAGTGCTTTGTTTCACATTTGAAGAGAACAATAGCAACAGGAACCCTTATATTGAATCTACTTCATTGTTCACAAGACTTTAGTAATAATGGCAACACATGGGGAAAAAAGGTAACCAGAACTTCTATATAGGTATGCTGTCCTACATGGGAGCCACTATCCGCATGTGGCAACTTAAGCTGAAATATATTAAAATAAAATAAGTCAGTTCACCATTCATGCTCCTCACATTTCATTCTGCTCAAGAGATACATGTGGCTGCTGACTGCCATCATGGATAGCATAGAAATGGAACATTTATATCATCCCAGAAAGTGTCAGGGGACAACAGTTTTATAATATTTAGTGGGTTACCTTAGATGGGAGTTAGTCTGAAGATAATGAAGAAAGCAAAAACAGCAGTTCATAGAGAGATGACAACTGTGATTCTAAGTAAGTACACACATGTATGTGTGCAGGCTGAATGTCACTTGAATGTTTGACTATCATCTAATTCATATATTGAGTAATTAAAGGTCAGCATGCAGATAACAAGAGACATTGCCCAGATGAAGGCAGGAAAGTGAGTGACAGATTGATCTAGTGACTTTGATATACACACATGTGGACACATGCACACAAAGTCTCAGGCACTGGAGTGAAAGGTAAAATCAAAGTGTAAAATAAGAGTTACCATGACCTATCTTAGTGTACCATGATGTAAAGAGAAAATTAAATGGTATCTACGTGATGTTGATACACATTACTAAGAAGTGAAAAACTCCCTTCTGGCTCTGCTTAAAGTGAGGCATGGTGAAGAACCGAAATATTGTAATTTGTGTCTTGGGGGGCTGCAGAGCAGATTTTTGTGGATGACCTGCTGCTCTCCCATCCTGCCACCAGTATTGGAATACACACTCATATATTATTCCAAAAAAGGTATTTGTGCCTTGTGCCATATTTCTATTTGTCCACTTAAAGAACTTGTAAAGCATCTGCACCTTTGCCCACACTGCCTTCCTCAGTCTTTACTCCACAGTGACCCATGGGTGGACTTGCAAATAGGACAGCCTGGGCTCTGATTGGAGCATTGCTACTTACTGAGCTCCATGACCATCACCAAGACTGCGTTTTCTGGTCATTGAGCCCACTTTGTAGGGCTCCTGTGAAGGTAGGCATAGCAGCGTTGGTATCTGGTGCAGCCAGGCCCCTAAACAAGGATTCCAATCATTGTACAGTCTTCTGCTCTCTTTCCTCAGCACCTCTGTATCTATATTCACATCATTCTTTCTCGTCATGTGTTGTTTTCTGTTCTACTTCCTTGCTCCCTCCCCCACTCCCAGAAACTCAAGGAAGTGAGTGGAGAGGAAGGAAGGGAATAGACCCAGGAACTAAAAGAAAAGTATAAGGAAGTGGGACAAAAAGAATGGATGCAATCCTTTGTAAAAGGGAAGGATATGCTTCCCCTTTGAGTTCCTCACCAAAGCAGTTCATTTATTTATGGTTCATTTTATGTTATCTATTTATGCCAAGGAGTCAGTTTGATTGGCTTTTTAAATCAAAGCAATGGTCTGTTTGATTGAATTAACTAGATGAACAGCATCTGTGTTTCTTATTCATTGAGCCCTTAGGCAGTCATATAATATTTCCACCTTTTCTTTGATTTAATTCAGGTTATTTTTTCTTCAAGAAAGGTGAACAAAAGGGGGAAAGCTGTGTGTTTGGTTATATTGTGTCTGTTACTTTCCTGATGTGAGGCTTTGCTGAGAAATCCTCTCACTGAGGCTCCATCTGCAAGCTGCAAGCTGCTTACAGGGATTCCTAATGGAAGCATTTGCCCAGTCATTCCTCTGACTCTGAGGGCTCTCTGCCAAAGCGCCTCACCACAGAAGCAGGAGGGATGAGTCTTCTGTTCTAATGGGTGACCAAGGCTGCTCTGCAGAACGGTCCAGAGGAAACCCCAAATCATCTAGTCCTGGCACTAAGGAGGGAGGAGCAAACCTGAGCACATGGAAGGCCCTTGACTCTTCCTGTGTCTTCTGTAGCTGAGATGATCACTCCTGGATGGAGCCTTCACTTCTAAAATGGACATGGTCATTCTTGTCCTAACTACTTCATAGCATCACTGAAATCATGGATGAAAAGTCTCACAATCAAACTGAAAATCTAGGAGTCATCCTTGATATTTTCCTCTCCCTGTTGCCCTTCCAAAGAGAGTGACAGGGTTTGCTATTCACATCTGTCCTTCGCCGTTCGTTTGCCCTACACACCTCAGTCCAGGCCCTTGTGATCTTTGACTACTCAATTACAGTAGTCTCTGTCGGTGGCCTACCCACTTTCAACATATTTTTCCGTCTTTCCTGGGCTACGAAGCTCTGAAGAATTAATTTCCCTAAAAGTGCAATCTGAAACTCGTTCAAAATGTTCAACTCACCAGCTCTTATTCAGTAAAAGGCAAGTAGTACAGAGGGTGAAGCAGAACTTTGGGAATTAGAATTCTCCCTCTTATCTTTAAGAGGGTAATCATTTTTTATTCATTTACCAAATAAACACTGAGTACTTACTGTGTGTTTATTTTTACCTGATTTCCTCCTGGGTAGATTAAGTAAAAAGTTACCTTGGTTATTTATTTATTTTTTTTGTTGGGGGGGACGGGCTCAAATACTTCCTCACACAGACAACTGAGTGTCTAGTACCTGCAAGATAGATTAATGAACAAGTCATGTTATAAATCTGACCTTTATTTGGACAGTGTTCCTATTTTTAAAAGGGGTACTAGTTAGATTAGATACTAATTAAACTTGCAAAAGAGTATGTATAATGAGTTAAAATTGAATATTGTATGTATTACAAAAATTGCATCTTTTTAAAAATATTTACTGTTGAAAGTATTATACGTACCCCCCTTTTCCCCTCATCAACCCCCTCCAGGTTACCCCTGCCCCCTCCCTCAGGCCCTCACCACCCCACTATGTGAGTCCATGGGTTATGCATATATGCATACAAGGTCTTTAGTTGATTACCTCCCACTTATTCCCCCTCTGCTACCCTCCCTCAAGATCCCACACTCTGTCCCATGCTTCCAATTTGCATCTTTCTTGAATTTGAATTGTAATTGCTCATTATTTAAAGAAATCAGTGCAATCAACTGTATTTGCTATCCACCCACTTCACTTAATTAAACGATTTGGATCCAGTGAGGTCAAAGGTTTCCAGTAGCGTTTACCATCTGACAGCGATCCGGTTGCCTGTGGTCTGTGCATGTGGTCGCCCAGGTTCACTGCAGTGAGCAGTTATCTGCATTAGGCAAGCAGCTACCACTCTAATTTTCTCTAATTGACGTGTTGGTGTTGCTAGCAGAGAGGGCAAGAGATGCAGGGATATGGAGACAAGGCCCTGACAAGCACTTGGCATGGACAGGGCCACTGAGCTAAGTTCATACATAATCTGTAATGAATAAAGGACTATGGGCTGTCAATCTGGCATGTGCCAGTGGCATTTAACTCACATAAAATATTAATTAAAAATAATGATGTTCTCACTGGATCTGTTACCCAGTACAGCATCTTGGTCTAGCCCTTTAGGAGTTATCAGTAGGCCTCTTGATTCTTCTGTCCCAAAAAAACCTCATTTATCTCACTATCTTTAGGCAAGTCTCAACACACACTCAGAATAATGGGCCAATCGCCTGCCAGAACTCTGGGGAAGGAGAACGAAAAATTCCCCCTATTAGTGATTGCTTGTCTTTATAGCCCCTATAATCAATAAATGTACATTTATTCCCCTCTCTTCCCAGCTACAAAGAAGATACTAGCCAGGAACTGTCTATTTTGGATGCTCAGAGAATTAAGTATCTTTTTAGCTTCCTTTATGCCAAGCTAGTGTATTATATAAGAAAGACTATGATTAAAATCTGATCAATGATTTGAAATCTGTTGAATTACACAGAATATCCGTAATTAAAAATAAGTCCCATGGACATCTACAAAAACAAAACACAGGTTGTTTTCAGTACGATTCATTCACAGTACATTAAAATAATAAAAGGTTGCTGTATTTTATTTTTCAGAGGCAAGTGATACATTTTTAAGCCTACATATCTACAACATTTTAGCAAATCCAAAAAATAAATTTACTGTCATAATTGTCACTAAATGTAATTCTGAACAATGGGCTCTGACCATAATTAATGATTAATTCATTTGGAATTCATTATGGTAATATTAAGTGTGCTTAGCTCATTTGATGCTTCTACAGAGGGAGCAATTTTAGGCAATTCTTTTGTGATTTACTGGTTTTGAAGTTGAAGAGCTCTGAGCATGTGCAGGAAAGTAGCTCCACATTGCTCTCTAGTGGTGCGCTGGTAAATGACACCCTTCTTTTGCATGGGGAGAAAACCCTCATTCTCCTTTGCTACACATTCACTTTCACAGCATTTTTCCACTCAGTATGGACTCACAGCATTTTCTCCCTCAATACACACTCAAGTGTGACTCTATGACAATATAAAAGGAGATCAAAGCAATATAGTCCTCCATCCACCATTAACCAATAACTGACTAATGTATTTATTGCTGTCATGCAGGCTGACTTAGTATTGGATCAAGCTTTATTGCAGCATGAAAAGATCCTCTTGCTTTCTCAGTAGATCAAATGCAGTTTGACAAAAGCACAATACTGAGTTCAGAGAGAGCAAAAAGCAGATAGAATATGAAGGGCATAAATAAAAGCACCTTGAAAAAACTACAACAAAGGGTTATGGAGTTGGAATTGTCCCAGTCCTTTTATTTTCTACTAGAGGCCTGGTGCATGAAATTGTGCACATAGTGGGGGTGGAGTTTCTCAGCCTGGCCACCACCCTCTCCAATCCTGAACCCTTGAGGGATGTCTTAACCGCATTTGGACATCCCTCTCACAATACAGGACTGCTGACCCCTAACCACTCACCTGCCTGCCTTCTTGATGCCCCTAACTGCTCTCCCCTGCTGGCCTGATCCCCCTAACTACTCTCCCATGTAAGCCTGACTGCCCCTAACCACCTCTGCCTCAGCCCCACCACTGTGGCTTTGTCCGGCTGAAATTCCAGCCACTGCAAAAATTCAAACCAGAAAAATGAGAATCAACCAGTTAATGTACTTTTCCTTTTCTTTTAAAAGAGAAATAATATTCAAAAGATCTAAAAGCCAATAGTTCAGAAATGCTAGAGAGGCCTTGACAGAGTCTATGGTCTAAGGAGGTGTACCAGATAAACGGGGCAGCTGGGATGTGGGGCAGAGAAGTGAAGGCATCAATGCAATGTCTCATGGACCACGCTGACCACTTCACTCTTCAGCTGTTAACTGAACAGGAAGTTCAGAGTTTCTGATCAAGTTGGCCTTTCTTCATTCTGAATTCCAATCTGCACAGGAGAGGTCCACAGAAAGCAATTAATCAGTTTGCATTAATGAGATCTGCTTTATTTTCTATTAACCTCCTTATCACATTGTAGTTTCTAATTTGTTGCTGTTGATCCTATGGTTAAAGAAGTCTAGGCTTTTTTCACCCTATTTTCTGCATGAATATGTGTAGGTGAGAATCTGAGATCACAGACTAGAAGCCATGAGTTTAGATTCAATACAGAAATATATATTTACTTTGCCAGTTCAGGTTTGTTTTGTTTATTTAAATTGTTTATCAACATTTGAAAATTCGGTGATTTCACATAAAAATCTGTATTTACAGAATATCTGTCAACATGGGACTGCCTTCCTTCCACATGCTAAGGATTAGAAGTGGCTCTGTTCCTTGGGTGAATTGTAGCTGAGCATCCTCTTTACCCTATTACCTCATACACTGTGGCCAAATTCCCTCTCTCTCTCTCTCTCTCTCCCTCTCTCTCTCTCTCTCTCTCTCTCTCTCTCTCTCTCTCTTTCTCTCTCTCCATCCTTCTCTTACACTTAAAAACAACTTAAAAATTAAAGCCTTAACTCCTAAGCATGTGAGTTTTGAATTTCTTAACTGTCTCTCTCATTTCCTTAAGAAACAAAAAATATAGATAAATGCACATATTTAGTATATGTATAATAGGTGAAACCAAATGCAGTTTAAAACACAAAAAGGTAATTTTATTTGGCTGGAACCTAATATCAATGTTTTGCAGTGTAGTTGTCTAGATAAAACCTATGTGTCAAAGCAACCTTAAGTCTTTATTCCAATAACTATACAGAATATGTTTCCTAGTAGAAAAGTACCTTGTTGACCTCCCTACTTGTATTTTCAACATTTCCTGAAATGTTTACCATTCTTTTACCTCTCATGCCTCAAGCCCTAGTTCCAAAACCATATCTTTGATGACCCAATCCCTCACTAATTTTTAGATCTCTGAACTGATGTGGTATTCATAAGTTGTAGCTCACTTTACTGCTCAATTTTATGTAGTCTTTTCTTGTTTCCTCTGTCCAGAATTATGATTGTAACCTGACATAGATGTCCATCTTTTATCAAATATTCTTGGATCTCCAAGAGCATTTAACATTTGCTGACTGATTACTCTCTTATAAATAAAACTTGGACAACAAAAAACAATAAATATCCCTTATACATGAAGTAGTTCACTGAATAGATCCCCTTTAGTTACATAATATGTAATTTTATTTTATTGTTTGCTATATTATAGCTCTTGTGTTATTGTGCTTTGAAATACCAATAACTTTAACTCTAATATTTAGGTAATAAAATTTTATGAAGAAAAATTTCATCAACTTTCAAAGAACAGAGATAAATTCACTCATTTTAAAAACTTTGTTATTGTAAAATAAAACTCACATACAGAAAACCACAGACAGCAAATGTGTAGCTCAAAATAAATTGTTTTAAGTTGGATTTAAACCATTTTTTTCTCTCTTTCCTATAAACTGGCATTTGGATCTAGAGGTTTAATCAGACTAAATCATTTTTATCTTTTTGGCAAGACTCTAGAGCAAGCAGGTCAAACTCATTTATTTGACCCATGATAGCCTTTGAGTTTGGAATGCTGACTCTACTGGATCATGTGCTTTTTGATTGGTAGGAATATGATATCTAGATGTTTCTAGTTTGGAGCTGCAAACTAGCAGTATTTGAATTCTATTACTAGTCTTATAAGTTGGAATAATTTATAAAAAGATGTTTTCCCTCTTACACAGTTGGTTGCACAGAGTTTATTTAAGAAAGACACATTAAGCCAAAACCAGTTTGGCTCAGTGGATAGAGCATTGATCTGTGGACTAAAGGGTCCCAGGTTCGATTCTTGTCAAGGGCACGTACCTTGGTTGCAGGCACATCCCCAGTAGGGGGTGTGCAGGAGGCAGCTGACTGATGTTTCTCTCTCATCGATGTTTCTAACTCACTCTCTCTCTCCCTTCCTCTCTGTAAGAAATCAATAAAAAATATATTAAAAAAAGAAAGACACATTAAATATTTGATTTTTTTTTCAAGATAATAATTTGATCATCTGTCAACCTCACAATGGACCAACTCTTATTATTTTAAAAAAACGTCTTTATGGAATCGCTGGAAGGTAGTTCCATTGTATTTATATTTTATTTTTAAAATGTATTTTTATTGATTTCAGAGAAGAAGGGAGAGAGAGATAGAAACATGGATAATGAGAGAGAACCACTGATTGGCTGCCTCCTGCACATTCCCCACTGGGCATCACGCTCCCAACCTGGGCATGTGCCCTGAACAGGAATCAAACTGTGACCTCCTGGATCAAAGGTCAATGCTCAATTACTGTGCCACACCAGTTGGGTTCATTATGGTTTTAATTTGCATTTCTCTGAGGACTAATGACAAAGGGATTAAGCAAAACAATAACAACAAAAACCATCATAGACACAGACAACAGTATGGTGGTTACAAGAAGGAACGTGGGGTGGGGAGAGGTAGAAGAGAGTAAAGGGGATAAATGGTGACAGAAAGAGAGACTTACCTTTGGATGGTGAATGCATAATACAGTATTCAGATGATATATTATAGAATTATATACTTGAACCTACATAATTTTATTAACCAATGTCATCCCAATACATTGACTAAGAATTACACACACATAGATATATATCTTAATGAATTTATCCATTTACATGTATTTGTTGGGTTTTAATCCATTGCAACTTGTTTCTTTACGGAAGCTCAGATCGTCCCTGTCGTTGGTCTGTGGAAGTCCCTTCAGGTTGATTTGTGATTCCATTTGATGTGAGCCTATTAGTCTTTGGTTGTTTCCTTTCTATCTGATATTCCAGGATGTTTCAGGCTCAACTGGTATGAGCCTGAGTCATCTCAGACCAGAATCAATCTGCTCTCCAATAAGCCCTTGCTTCTTGGAGAGGGAAATATGTTTTCAAAATCCAGGTCTTGGTGTGGGATGCTTTTTGTTATTAAGTCTGTTTCTAAACTTTTTGGTGGACAGAAATAAAACAGAGATAAAATAACTCTGAGATTTAAACTGTTTTTTCTAAATAAATTTTAGAACATAGTACTTTATGTAACCTTTTCTATTTTAAATCTGTATGTTGTTCCACATCAAGAATCCGGTTCTCAAGGCCACATGGGATGATAAAGTTAGAATGTGTTATGATTACACATTTGCTTTATCCCATTTCATGTTAGTCTCAGAATAACAACAATAATAGTACCACCATAAATAATAATTATTGAAACATTTTTGCATATGCCATCCCTATTGTCCCTTAGTTTTGTCTATGGTTGTAATATATCTTCAAAAGCAGAATATGTAGCCCTGAAAGATAAAATATCTCCCTCTTAACCCTCACTTAGTCTTAGTTTGTTAAACTTATTGTTTACCAATTAACTCAATATCTCCCCTGGTCATTTCAAATGGCTAAAACTCATTTCCTAGTAATTTTCAGGATCAGAGGAAAAATACCCTAATTACTTATAAGTTGGTAACTTAGTTTTCATTTTGTGTTGTGTTCTTCTTGTTTTATGTATTTGTTCCTCTTGATACCCTTCATTTCTAAAATTATTTTCTCATTTATAGATAATTCTTGAGTTATGCCAATTCGTTTCTGGACATTTTATTTTCTTAATGTTTGTTAGCTCATTTTGAAATAGTAAATTGCAGATTTGATGATTTTTTTGTGTATTTGTTATCCTGAGTATGTGTGTGTGAGTGTGTGTGTGTGTGTGTGTGTGTGTGTGTGTACTTGACTACAGGAATGATATTCTCCTGATTTTATTTTGTATGATATTTAACCTCAACAAATTTTTGTCTTTCTCTTTCCTGTGCTCCCAGAAGTGCATTTGCTTTTCTCAACACACAGAGCACCTGTCCTGTTGTTTTTATTAGATCAGGGCTCCTGTCTCAGCACAGCAGAGCCTGCAGGTCAAGCCTGCAGGTCCTGTTCTTGTTTGGGTCCCACTGACTAAGAAAGGTTTTCATAGATTTGAAGTTTGAAGTAGTGTGTAAACAAACAAGACAAACACAAATATGTGACAGAGGCAGAGTGCTCTACAAAGCTAAAATATTTCTTCTCTTCACCCTTTATAGAAAAGTTGGCCAGCCCCTGATGCGCACTAAAAAGTGGGCACCTTTTTCTAGGTTTTGTGATGATTCCTCTTTCCAACTTGTATCTGTATTTTCTCTTCCCTTCATTCCTATGGCTCCAGATTTCAAATCTATTTCCAGTTGTCTGTCCTCAGTGTGAGCCTCAACCTGAAAAAGAGACTGAGGGTTAATTTTGGGACTTATATTCACTGTCCTCCAACTGCTCTGCTGTACTTGCTAGCATTGCCTGCTGGTGACTTTAAGTGACCAGGTCCTGAGCTTGATGTTGCCCTTGGATTTCTCTCCCACAGAGGCTGCTACCGTGCAGGCCTGAGGTGGTTGTGGTTCCTCTGTACCCGCTGAGTTTGAGGATGTGAGAGCACACCTCAGCACCTGGTTTGGTTGAAAATGATCAAATGCCTGTGCTTTTCTATCCAGCCGTTCAATTTCTTTTAATATAAAGATACAGGAAGCTCTGAGAAGCACATTGTCACCACTGCCACCTTCTTCCCAGAATCACACTTACTTGTTTTTAATCCACAATTTACTTATTAGGTTATATTGGATTTGATTTACTCTGCGTATTTCAGTACATTAAATAAATCAACGTGTTTGTATTCTTTCTGTGTGTTTTTTTCCAGAGTCAAGTTCCCATTATGTAATCTCCCTAAAAGCTTTCAATAACGCAGGAGAAGGCGTTCCTCTGTATGAAAGTGCCACCACCAGGTCTATGACAGGTAAGCCACCACAGCTAACCCCACTCTGACACGCAGTCGGTATTTGAGTGATGGCAAAATAAAACACAGGAAATGTATGTAGTCATGTTCTGAGCCCTGCGTGTGTGTATACGCATACACAAACTTGATTATCTTTTTGGTTTTCAAATTGAAGGAAGAGAAATTCAGCCTATAAACTATACCTGGATTTAGGGGAAGAGAGCTCTCATTCTCTCTCTTCTCTGAGTGGCTTCCTATTTGGGTGCCCTGACACCACTCGTCATTCCCCCGTGCCTCCCAGCAATGCCCTTTGGCAAGAGGGTCTTGGCACAAAGGCTGCCAAATGCCGGGAGGGGCCCTTGCTTCTCTGTAGGTCCTCCCGGCTCATTGACAAGAATGACCTGCCCCTCCTGGGAGTGCATGGGCCTGGGCTGAGTCCCCCAGTGCCTTCTTCCTGAGTTGGACCTTCAGGTCACTCAACAGTGTCCAGGACCTCTGAACTGTAAAAGAATTGGCTGCTCACCGGTGTGTCACCTCCGGGAATTCTCAGGTGAGCTGGACTATAAAGGCCCCCACAAGAGAAAATGGGCTCAAAGAACTGAGGGAAGGATGGGTAAGGAAGTGAGGTCCAAGCTGTTGATGAAGACTATTTGTGAGCAAAGCGGGGCTTTTTAAAACACAGAGTCAGTGACACTTTTGTGGCCTGTCTGTGCAGGGACAGCGGAGAGTCACATGACCGCTCCAGTGGTCTTATATCTGAAATCTAAAAATAAAACCCAAGATGTTCACCTCTTTAGTGAATACTTTGACCGCAACCTCTTTCAAAATCCACAATCCTCAGACCTCAGATAACCTGTCACCTCTGTTTATGTGATGAGAATAAAGGTAGGGTTTGATAGCGAGCACCAGAGGACATGGAAAACCACTCAGTGCCTGGGAGTGAAGCCCTGGCAGGTAGGAATACAGGAACATAACATTAATAGTGGAATCCTGTGACTTCTCCTGCCACCTAAATTTACGTGAACTTTAAACAGTTTGTTT
This sequence comes from Pipistrellus kuhlii, assembly GCF_014108245.1. Classification (NCBI taxonomy): domain Eukaryota; kingdom Metazoa; phylum Chordata; class Mammalia; order Chiroptera; family Vespertilionidae; genus Pipistrellus; species Pipistrellus kuhlii. Next base: position 18,692,806 of record NW_023425562.1, read on the forward strand.
TCCACACTCAAGAGCTCCATTCATTGACTATGTGGAGAATACACAATTATTGTGTGGATTCACAGCAGTTACATGATTGTCTCCAGGGCATAGCATCACTTGATTGATTTCAGATTCAGGGAGGCAAAGTTGTTATTCCAGAGTCTCCTTGACCTTTTTGGCCTTGGTTTCAAGATCTATATTCTGCCTGAAGAGATGTGTGCAATTTGTGTATATGTCAATCTATGCCGTTATCTGTGGAGACACTATATATTTTTCTTGTGTTACCAAAGAGGCTCATGACTCCACAAAAGGGTCAATAAGAAGAATTTTTTAGTTATATAAGTTCATAGATAAATACCAACAAACCGCATTACTTAAAATTTGAGGGATGCATTCTGGAACTGAGATCCCAAAACATTCAATGTCATGAAATATATGCTATTCTAAAATTGAGAAATGGCAAGATTGAGTTATTAGCATTTCTTGAAGTAGAATTACTACTTTCAAAACATTGCTAGGAAACACATTATCCCTAAATATAGGGGGATGAGGCAATGGAGGCCCGGAGTGTAAAATACAGGATAACCTCATGGGCGGGACCTAGGGTTTCCACTTCCCCTTCCTCTCCTGCTGAGCCAGCAGCCAGGTTCTTGGAGAGGCAGCATCTCGCATTGGCTGTACCTGGGCTTCCCACAGTGTTCCCTTAGGAGGTCACTCTTCCTGCCCCTGAGGAAGGGCACTGGCCTTCTGCTTGTTCAAGGGGCAACTGAGCTTGTGACCAGGCCACACACAGTTATACTGCAGCCAGTCTTTTAAAACTCTTATTATTTTTATTTTTACTGACACTAAAGCCCACGAAAAAAAGGGCCACTTAGGCAATCAAAAAGTAAATAACATTTTGAGCAGCAAGTGGTAGTAATAGAGAAAGAATAGAATTCAAATACACTGAAGGGAAGTAGCTCAGAAGGAAGTATTCTGGAGTAATTCACTTCACTTCCCCTTAGGGTTGGTTATCAGTCTTTAATTCTCAGGATATGGCATCCCCAGAGTGGTTCCTAAAAAACCAGTGATTCCCTAAGGTTTTTTTTTCCCTGATATGACTCTAATCCTCATGGATTTGAGAAATGAAATGCTACCCAAAGTTGGATATGGTGTGAGGGGTTTTCTTAGTGAAGACAAGTCAGGAAGGGTCTGAAGAGAAATGAATAAAACTAGCTTTTTCTGAGAGACGGTTGTGATTGTGGCAGATTTGCTGTGTTTCTACACATCATGGAGAATAAAGGACAAGTAAACAGAAAAAGGTGAAGGTTCTGGGAAAAACTCTATTAATAAATGTGTCCTCATAGCATACGTGCTCTGTCTCTGAGCTTCTGCGGAGTATTCTCATGAGCAGTCTGTGAAAAGGCCAGGATAAAGGAAGTAAAAAACCACAGGCAATAAATGCTTCAGGCCAGAGTGAGTACCAGGCTCTGGTGCTTCCCACACGGGTGTGCGCACGGATGCTGGCCCTCTCTGGAGCCCATCCCATCCTGACTATATCAGAATGAGAGCAAGGGAAGTGTCACCAGGTCAAGAGGGTGGGTAGGGCTTCATATTTGCTATAAAGCCTTTTCTTTCTATTGTAATGAGGATAAGATACGTTGAGCCCAAGGAAGGGGCTGTGGAATAAGGAGGTGTGTTGTTTGAATTTGTTTATTCTCAACTGTTTTATCAATGTCTAAATGAAGTACAATCCAGGTATAAAGCTGTGTTATTTATTTAAAAAGCTCTTTCAGAATAAAAATATATTGACTGAAAAATTCACGGGCTCTGACCAAAGCATTTATTAGGAATTGAGTATGTTTCTCTTTTTAGCAGAAATTTTGAGGCTATAATTTGTCTTTTGTAATTTTTTTAAACTTTTGAACATAACCATTAACAATCAATAGCATAAGGCATGCAAGAGTATTAAAAAATGAAAGAAAGTTGTTTAAGAACACAAAGATGTTCTTAATGCATCTATCCTGAGAGAAAAAGGTTATTTTGCAATATATTTAGCATAGATGAATCTAGAGTAGTGTTTGCCACCAGCTAGAATATTCTGTTTGCTGGAAATGCTTTACATCTGTACTGTCCAATATGGAAGGCACCAGGCTCATGTAATACCAGTAAGCACTTGCAATTGGCTAGTGGAATAGAAACGAATTTTTAATGTTTATTTAATTTTAATTATTTTTAATTTAAATGATTTCTGTAACTAATGACTATTATTAAACAAGGCAGCTGTAAAAGAGGTGGCAAGTAGATTGACAAATCATGCTTTGAAAAAAATTCCCTATAAGAGTCAAGACACATGTGCCCAAGGGTAGAAATTTGTAAACTATAGAACACCATAGATAAATGCCATCAAACAGCATTACGAATTTGAGGGATGTATTCTGGAACTGAGGCTTCAAGAAACTCAATAACAAGTCATGAGGGAGATAGAGGGAGAGAAAGAAACATCAATGATGAGAGAATCATTGATCAGCTGCCTCCTACACACCCCACAATGGGGATGGAGCCCACAACTCAGGCATGTACCCTGACCGGCAACTGAACTGTGACCTCCTGGTTCATAGGTCAACATTCAATCACTGAGCTATGCCAGCTGGGCTCACCATTTCTTGAAGTAGAACCATTACTTTTCAAAACCTCACATAAGGTACCTGCAAAAGGCTACCAATATAGATTTGTAATCAGAGTGGATATAGATTTACCAACAAAATTAGATCAGGCAAAGAAACAGCACGTGGAGTAAGTCATTAATAAGCTCGGTCAAAAGGGGGTTTGTTCTTTAGAGGACCCCCCTCCCCCCCCAGTGCATAATATTCTCTTTGGAAAGTCAGCTGAGAATAGAAACAGGTGTAGGGGGGCAGCACCACCGTGGTCTATGCTCCAGCCTGCTGACCAATGGGGACCCTCCGGAGGCTGCAGTGTCTCCACTCCTTCTTCCTTGTTTCATAAATGCATTTGGCTTTAAAGGAGCCCTGCATAAAAAGGACACATGAACGGAAATACAAAAAGCCCAGGCTCTGTCATTAAATTTTAAACACACATTTTCCTTTCTTCCTTTCTCTGTTTTTTTCTTTCCTTTTGTTGTTTTTGTTTTGGGGGTTTTATATTTTGCTCCAAAGACCACAGCCCAATAAACTGCTAAATAATTCATTGGAAAACAGAGGGATGAGTAGGGGCCACGCATGTGAAATGCAGTGGACAAAGTGATCGCCAAAACCAGCCAGTAGCCACTGCTCTTGGAACCAGGCTCTTTAAAAACGTAAATTCTGCCTGTGCACTGCTTCTGATTCCCTACTTTCTAGAAGATCTCTTCTCCCCACATGGTGTCACATGCCCAGACTGAGAGCTCATCTTGTTTTTGGTTAGTGAGAATTCACATTACATGACTGAAATGTAAAATATTACAAATTTAAATGTCTTGGATATAAAATACAAGGTTCAACATTGGGCTCCACCAATTCTACAAAATAAACTACACAGGGTTTTTTTAATAGGAGCAAATAAGCCAGACACTCCTTTTTATCATGTTATTTTAAGTTATCTGAATAGTTATAATTCTGGTGCCTTCTATACTAGATCGTTGGAGAAGTAATGGGCAAAATTTCAAGAAGAAATTGACTTTTTAAATATATAACTAGAAATGGCAGCCAGGTTGATAAAACCACTCCAAGGAGATAAGCCCATTCTAGAAAATAGTCATTGTTGTAATATAGCAGCACTGTTTCTGACGAGTTTTCTGATTGAATTAATGGTATTTTTTTCTGTTCTCCTCATGTTCCCTTTCATCATTATTGCCATGCATTTAACTCATTGTGATGTGTTGCCACTGGTATTTATTTTTTAACTCTTTTATTCATGTATTTATTTGTTTGTTTCATTTGGTGGGTTTGCAAACCCAGATCCCACTGACCCAGTTGATTATTATCCTTTGCTTGATGATTTCCCCACCTCGGTCCCAGATGTCTCCACCCCCATGCTCCCACCAGTAGGTGTACAGGCGGTGGCCCTGACCCACGATGCCGTGAGGGTCAGCTGGGCAGACAACTCTGTACCCAAGAACCAAAAAGCGTCCGAAGTACGACTTTACACTGTCCGGTGGAGGACCAGCTTTTCTGCAAATACTAAATACAAGGTGAAGTTCACGTTGAGAGTATGGAATTTTAAATGAACAGTCATTTGTTGAATACTTTGTTCTCTGTGCTTCCTGACTGACCTGAGTCCTTTTGCTGCAATCTTGCTAAGTGGGAAAACAAAGCATTTTAACAACTCAGTAGCTAAAAGTAGCACAGGAATGATTATGTCTTGGGAAACAATTTTAAGGTGAGGTAAAAAAAAAATATCAAGAGATGCACAATGGTATCTAAATTCCACCAGGTGCTGTGTTTATAGGGGGGGGGGGGAGAATGATAAATAATATAGTATACAGGAATGACATTTTCCTTTGAAAATAGCAGGGCTCCACATTAATTGTCTAAATGGGTTTTAACTTTCTTTTCATTTGGAATCTGGATTGACACCAAAGGCCCCGTATTATTGTTGCAGAGGATCCCTCTGACAATGATTCTGACTGGGGATACATGGCTGGAAGATTCTCATAACATCCTTGGGAAACACTCTCAGCCATTAGCATCTACTTCCTCTGTGTAACCTTGAAACACCCTTACGTACTGAAGGAAACTCACAGTATGCACCCCCTTTAACTAATCTGAATTAGACAAGGCCCTCTATCCCTGCCTTATCACTCAGTCATCTCACAGCACCCTAAGAGCTCCTTTGAGATACACAGTTGAGGCATTGTCCTTAATAATTTTGAATCTCTTAGCAGCCGGCCACAAGAATTACAACCACTCATTATAAACCAGGCCAATCCTGTTACCACCTAAGCCTGCCACTATGTTGGGATATGCCAACCATACACAAATGCAGACAAAAGTGAGATCCACAAGTGATTGCCCAGCACCTACTTTGTCCCTAGAAGTGTGCAGTTAAACATGGTTTAGTCATTGTTACTTAATATATTATTTATAATTTTAGAATGAGTAATACACTCAGCTCCATAGACTCTGAAGAATTCATAAGCAATTCCAGTGAGATAACATATTTAAAGTATAAAGCCCACAGGCTGGTGATGTAGAATAAATAAGGTATCGAAACCAGAGAATAAATTCCCCAACAACGAGGTAAATAATAGCTCAACTCTGGCACTCCAGCTTCTTACCCCCTCTCTTTACTCCTCTCAGAATTTGGACTGCATGATACTTTATCCAAAGTTCATTCCATCAAACTGCCATCTTGCTTAATCCAGCCTCCATTCAGGGGTGATCAGGGGGATAAAAATAACCTTTGGGAACTTCTGATTGTAAAATCCTGGAGATAAAGCAAAATCTGACCAGTAGTTTTATGTCAGCCTTTCTTCATGCAGCCATGCTCAATTTGCTTCTAGTATTTCTTAACGTTTAAGTGGCATAAAATTCACATTTCATCGTAAATCAGTTTTTAGTTGAAACCACTTCTTTTAAGAAAGGGCTCTTTTGTATTGCCTTCCTGCTAGGTCAGGTATTTGGAAAACTCTCAGGCAAATCTTTAGTGTCACTGATATAAGATACTGTTGTGAGTATCCTATCCACATCCTTACGGAATTAGATTTAATACTCAACTGAGCTATAAATAGAGATAACATTATCAGATAAGACAACCAAAGAAACAGGAGAGCATTCAAAATAATATTTTTATATACAGGTTGCCCAATTCTAAGTTTACTTTAAAATGGCTACTTTAAAAAAAATGTATGATCATAATTGCTACACTTTGTTACATTCATTTCACAAAAAGACCATGGATACTTTGCCAGTCTGTGAAATGTTCTGAAAGACAATGGTTGCTCTCTGCCCAACAGTTTGAGTTCCAAAATTTCTTGAGTGAGGCAAATTATTTCAGATGAATAGGCTAATACAGCAGAAACATAATTCCTGAGTTTCATAAAGAATGCCTGGAAAGCAAGATCCCAACCCAAAACTATTCTCTCCTGGGTTGGAGTTTGGAAATAAAAATTAAAAAAAAAGATTTAAACTGTTTTCTCCACATTATCTTCCCTGACCCAAGTCATTCATTTACTAATATCCAAGCCCCCTTATCACGCATGCACAGTTTACCCCAAGAAGAAGGGTTAGAAGAAATAGTTGGGTAAGTTGAATAGTAGGGATAACTGTAGAACATACTGGTCCACTAGAAAGAACATACAATAAATTTAAATGTTATAAATAGTGGTAAAAGAATTATCTGGCTTTGAATTTGGAACTTTTCAAACCACTGTGGTGATATTACTTAATCTCATTCACCAGCTTCATAAGGTAGGCAGGGAACACACAGATAGAGGGGAATCAACACATACTTGAAATCACATGATACAGGCTCAGGAGTTGGCCTCACTCTGTCTTCTCCTTGTCACTTAACTTATATGATTGGGATATTTGTACCCACTATAGAAAGAACAAGTAAACTTCTTCATAGTTAAACATGTATGCAGTTGTGTTCATGAAGACTTGGGTAGGTTATAGGACTTAGCAAAAATTCTCCATTAAATGAGAGCTGGAACTCAGAATGAGCAGGTGCCATATCCAGGGATCGTCTCACAGGAGCATCTTTTTCCTTCATTTAGTCCCAAATCAAGCATTAGTCAGACTTTCCTATTGTCATTGCCCAAAACTCCAAATTTCTTTTATCAAATGGAGAAAGAGTCTATAATTTCTTTTCTACTAAAGTGATTAATCACATGAAGCCTTATACAAATTTTCATTCCAAATACATTCCTAAATCACCAGACATAGGGGAAGCACACACAGTTGATTCCCCTCTATCTGTGTGCCCTTCCTACATTCCTTTACCAGACATAGCATGGGCATTACAGAAGATACAAAGTTGTGCAAGATTGTCTCTGCCCTCAAGATGCTGAAAACTCAAAACAGAATTGAACATGTGCCTAAAATTATATAGCACTTTAAGCAATGTATGAAATATTGTAGCCAAAATTTATTTAATCCTTACTGTGGGCCAATGTTTCACTTGACTTATTACACACTTTAAATAATGCCATGAGGTCAGTGCTATGGTTATCTCTGTTTGATAAATGAGGAAACTGATACTCAGACAAGCAGTACCTAGGTATTCTCGGCTCACAAAAATAGCTGGCTATGATTTCTCAATAACTTCTAGGCTAACACTTTATGCTGAACAGCAACTTTCCTGAGAAAAATCAGTGACTTCATAGTGTTTATAGAATGCAAATGTGTCATTCTGAACCACAAAGGAAGACATTGTTGCTTAGTGGCCTCCAAGATGCCACTGGTGTCTATGCTTTAAGGAACTAGTTTTATGATATGTGATCCTTCCTCACTGAAACATTTCTCATGGACCCAGCTCTCCCCTTACTTATTTCCATTTCTAAGACAAACATTATAGACATTCATGATGAAAGGGAAAGAGGGCAAGATTGGAAGTTATACATCAGCATGTCAGACACTAGCTGCCCATTTTGTGTTGGATTTGATGGATTCTATTTTCCCGAGTCTACAAAGCATTTTTCATTTATTTAGGGAACATGTGTTTACAGTTATCTTAAAGAAGAGCTTCTGATAGATGTCTGTGAGGTCATCGCTCTAATAGGGTGAATGGTCACATCATGAAAATGTTATTTTTACTGTTAAATATTTACTTGGTTTTATAATAAGATGAAGGATTTCCATAGCTATCATATAAGAAGGATTAATTGTAGAGAAAAAAAGATGTCCCACACTGAAGTAGTAAGGTAGGGGATTGGTGTGACATCGGTGGGGAAAGAGAACTTCTCTAGACATAGATATATAACAAATCTAATGAATATAAACATGAAAGTAAATATTTAACTTTGGAAGAAGATAAATATATAAATACCAAGTATAAATTGATATTTATAAAAGGCATAAATTTGCCTGATCATATGGAAAATATGAATTGACCTGTGTGTTTTTTTCTGCATTACCATTTTGCTCTTTTGAGTAGGAATAAAGACAGATAATTTACTTTCTACTAAAATATCTTTAACCTGTTGTTTAAAAGACAAAAAAATAGATTCAGAAGACAAACAATATTAACACTAATGTAATGTTTTCATACTTATCCAATTTGTTGTTCCCTTCCGGAACAGTTGCTTCAACGACCAAATGTAAATGTGTGTTCAATGTGAAGTATGCACACAAAGGAACCACATGACACAACATTGCTGTGGTCCATTTTCTTTATAACAGTCAGATTCTTGAATCACTAAAAGTTTGTACCAGAAAGCCTCTTTGCAAGAGCCATAAACAGAACTCTAAAAAAGTAGTTTTATTACCAGTGAGAATAAAAATTAGTCATATTATCATGATGGTCTTTGTGAAATGAGTAACATTCAAAACTAAAAATAATTTATTATTATAAATAAGTTGAAGTTAAGTGTAAGATAACCTTAAAGAGAGAAGTGACAGGAAGAAACAGTTGGTCTTGTTGCCATGGTTTTGCCTCACTTGGGGGTGTTTATCAGCTTGCAGCCCCTTTAAGCAATATAACACCTGATTTTGTGGGTCACATTTTGGATGTCCAATCAGGCAGTGTACACCAGCTGACAGAAAGGTAGTAAAGTTAGTGCTATTTCCTAGCTCCCTGGATGCCTTTTTTTTGTTGTTGGCTTATTTTATATAGTCTTTTCACATGTCTTGATTTGTCAAGTTGATAGAGTTCATTTTCCCCCCCTCTTTGCTTCTTTCCCACTTGTATAGTCAGAAGACACAACATCCCTGAGTTACACAGCAACAGGCCTCAAACCAAACACAATGTACGAGTTCTCGGTCATGGTAACAAAAAACAGAAGGTCAAGCACGTGGAGCATGACGGCACATGCCACCACGTATGAAGCAGGTATGTGAAGAAAGGCTGGCTTCAGAATTTCTACTTTCAATATTTTGTCAAGGTATTTGCCAGGTTCTGTGGAAGGTGGAACATAGCACATTTTCAGGTCTAAATTATACTTTATTTTATATAAGATATCTTAAGCTTTATAGTTCATAGCACTTTTATATTTAATATTATCCTCCCCATTTTAGGAAAAAAGAAAATGAATTTCTAATGGATTAAGCAATCTGGTTTTAATTGGGGCATTAACTCAGGGGATCTAAATAGAAATCTTCTTTTTCATGCATTTACATAAAGCCAGACAGCAACACATTGAACTCTCTGTCCAAAGTATTTTGTGTCATTGATCAATAGTCACGGTAGGGATTTACCTTTTTGGAAAGAAATTAGGTACAAAATAAAGCATTGCGTTATAACTGCGGTCTCATGGATTCTTATCCTGAATAACCTCAGTTAGATGTGGAAGCAGTTTTGGGTGGTCATGTTCATTCTTTAGAAATAAGAGAACAAAATGGAAAACCTTTATGCAATTTGAAGTAGTTCAAACCTGGGGTAAAAGCAATTCACAATAAATTTTACCAGTCACATTTACTATGGGTCATAAAAGTTGAGTTATTACCTTAAAAGACCTGCAGTGCACTTGACATTCATTGTTCACAGGGATCCAACATTTGAAGAATACAAGGTTTAACATGCTTTTTAAAATCGTCACCCCAGAATATGTTTTCATTGATTTTATTTATTTTTTTTAGAGAGAGAGGAAGGGGGTAGGGGAAGAGAAACATTGATGTGAGAGAGAAACATCGATCAGTTGTCTCCCAAGCATGCTCTGTCCTGGGATAAACCTGCAACTTGGGTTTGTGCCCTGACTGGAATCAAACTCACAACTTTTGATGTATGGGATGGTGCTCCAACCAACTGAGCCATACTGGCCAGGGATTAACCTGCCTTTTGATTGGTTTTGTGATATTCTATCACAGGAATTTTTAAAAATATAAAAATAAAACTCTTCTCTGGAGATGTTGAATTTCTCTTTCTATTAGAATTTGTTCCATTGTATTGCAGTTCTAATTTTTATCTTTGGTTTCCATGCTAACTCACAGAGTTCACTGCATTTTTACATTTTTATAAGTACTTTTTTCCATAGAAGTTTTCTAGTTTGACTTAATTTTGACATCCTCTTCTATTTCACACACACACACACACACACACACACACACACACACACACACACATATATATATATATATATATATATATATATATATATATATATATACTCCTTCTCCTAGAATTCTTCCCTGAATGCCAATGTTCACATTTTCCTTCGAAGACTAAGTCAAGCTTAATATGGGAATAATAAAGGTTCTGTTCTTTCTTTTTACCTAAAATGAGATGGAGTGAAATATAAACCACTAAGACATTTGGTCTTCCCTGAATAAGAGAGAAGGAGTTTAATTTCCTCTTAAAGCAAAAAATTCAATCATTTTTCCCTTTCATAAACATAAAATGCACACCAGCATCTGACTTGATAAATGTACCTTATTGATTTCTCATCAGCCTCCTAAACCTTGTAGGTACTCCAATGGTGAGACAAAAAGATATTAACTTTTAGAAATGTGGTTAGCAGGAAGGGTGATTGTCAAAACAGATAATGATCTGGACAAAGGTGTAAATAGCGTGTGGATGAGATCTCTGGGTGATGATGAGAAGCAACAAGTAATTCACAAGTGTCTGCAGGTTTTATAAGTGAGAGAAGGAAATGAAGTGAATGAAATGACTCTAGGGTTTACTTCCAATTCTCCAATGACATAAAGACTATAGGGGCTGTATCGCTAGGCACTTGTGCTGAAATTGCTCATGATAAAGACATAGGTGGCAGGAGGATTCTTGAAATAAAACATTTCATTCTGCCCAGGTGATGAATACTTAACTTTACTCTAGTTAGCTTTAGTAAAATAAAAAATAACTGCAAGTACACCTGAAATAATGGGTCTTAGGAAGGGACAGGAACCAGAGGCACTCCCAGTCTTTCAAAGGGGAAGAAAGCTATCGGAATGGTTTGGCTCGATCTGTTCATCTTCCTTACTAACATTCTGTTCCCCAGAATAAAGGATCCCACTGCTAAGGCAAGAGTGGGTGGAAGGTCATGAAATTCACATGGCCGGGAAGAGCTTGTTCCCAAAGAAAAGAGCCAAGTTCTTTTCTTAATGAAGGAGGAAGGGATGGGGTACTGAACAGTCCAAATAACAAATGTCCAGCGCAATCCTCATGGCTGGAAATCTAAATCTTGAGTGTTACCTCCCATTCATGCACTTAAAGACACTCAAGCATGGGAAAAGGAGAACAAGACAACCAGAGGACAGTACTTGTCCAGTCAACTGAGACATTAATTATGAGTTTCCAATTATGTCCATTTGTAAATGTCAGGTCCTGAGACAGGAGCTTGGTATAAAAAGCAAAGACGATATAGTCTTTATCTTTGAGAAAATTATAATCTAGGAGAGAAGAAAAATATTAACCTGAAGTAACTTGGGAAATATTGGTGAATCTTTATTCACCAACCTTCACAGCTTTCCAGGTGTTCCTTTCAGAGTCATGGTCTCTACCAGTTGGTTGGTTCTAGGGTGGGGAACCTTGATCAGTGTGGCTAGTCCTGAGGTCAACCATGAAATCACTTTGGTTTTGCTGCTTTTCTGGGCTTGGAGCTGAAACCCAACTGAGGCCTAGACATCATCTCTAAGTTGACTGGAACTTTGTCTCTGTGGTCAACAGACCAGAGGCTTTGTTCCTAAGATCATTTGATGCTGATCAGAACCTCATCATCTTGAGGGCTTATGATTAAGGGAGAAGCCATGCTAGGGAGAAGAAGGCAAGTGAATCAGGTGCTGGATGAAGCCAGATTGAATAGGAAGGAAATAAAGGAGAAAAGGTCATATAAAAGACATGAAGTTTCGATGCTGTTACATCAGCCTAAAATAATACTTTTACCAAAGAAGCATATTTTAGGGGTGACAAATTCTGCTCTCTTTCAACAACATGTGGGAAAAGCTCTAAGAAAGGCAGGATTTCATACCATCTAATTCCATACCATAGATTCCTTGTCTGCTCTATTTTTAAATATTTCTTTGCCTTCTTGTTAGGAGATAACTGGTATGTTACCTAAGCAAGTTGTTTTGACCTGTTTTTAAATGTATTCTTTTCTTGAGAAGGGGCTTCTAGGGAAATATAGAATTAGATGACATTTTTTGCAATTATAAAGCCTACAGTCATAACAGAAATCTGTCCCTTGGAGACATGTAGCCATCAATCTCACAAATGTGTGCACATTAGTTTGTTCTCTTATGCTTCTCACATTTTCAGTGTGGCACTCACTTGAAAACACGTTATACTCTTTCCTCCATATTCACACATGTTCTCTTCTCCTTTGGAAGTCATTAAACTTCATTGAAGAGGAAAAAAAAAAAACATTAATTTCCGTATTTGTGTGTGTTTGCTTCTTTAATCCAAATACTTGAGAGGAATTGTAAATGGTAAAATCAGCATGATATACTGCATGATAGATGCTGAGTGTCAACATCGTGATTAGAAGTCCCATAAATGTCTGTTTTCTCTCACATTCGATGACAAGGCCTTGTCTCTGTTCCCCTGGCAGCCCCGACCTCTGCTCCCAAGGATCTGACAGTCATTACTCGGGAAGGGAAGCCCCGTGCTGTCATTGTGAGCTGGCAGCCTCCCTTGGAAGCCAATGGGAAAATCACGGGTAAGCATCTCAGCTTCACTGTGAGCGCTGCTCTGCTGGGCACGTGATGGCTCACCGTGAGTGCACTGCTCATGCCTGTTGTGTATTAGTTTTCTGTCTAGCATCTTGGTTGACTTCCTGACCCTTTCTGATGGTCTCTTCTTGCCCTCACTGAGGGCACTGACCGAAGAATTCTTTGGTGCATACAAATAGGCGTGTGTTCGTGTGCGCGCGCGCGCGCGCGCACACACACACACACACACACACACACACACACACACGTGATTGGAGTTGCTTTCTGAAAGATGTGTACTTCAATTAGTATAGGCCTTTTGTTTAGGCTGTGCAGCATAAGGACAACCTTCTAATGGAAAGTCTCTGAGCCTGAGTGACTAAGAAGAAGCTGTTTGGCAATTATAAAACACAAAAGACACCTAATGACCATGTATTTTTGTGTGACACATAGGAAAAAGGAGGTTTGTCTGGGCAGGTTTTCATGTATGTAGCTTGAAAACCCGCTTTTAGCTTTTAGCTTCTTACTTAAATCCTAAGGTTCAGAAAACTCTTAATGTTGACTGACAGAAATTATACTTAATGAATATTTCACAGTGACAGATTTTATTTTACCAAATATTGCTGATAACATCAATGCCTAATTAAAGCATCCATTAGAAGCCTGTAATGTTAATTTAGTATGAAAAATATAATGGAGTTCTATCAGGGGTTTTGCATTTAAATGATCACTCTAGTCTTTTAATAGATGTCTCCATAGCATATAATTATTATGAAAAAATATTATATAACTAAAAATGGGCACATTATAGTCTAATTAACTTGCACCATTGTGTTGGGTGCATGTAAGAGTCACTCCTTTTTTCTTTGCATATGATAAGTGGATAGCATGCTTATAAATTAGCAAAGTAATTCAAACATTCTGTGATGCAGAGACAAGCTTGGGGATTATAGTTCAGACAACATGTACTTTATGTAACTTAGTTTCTGAAATTTACAAAATGCAAAGGTAATATGTGAAAATTTCAAATGCGATGCATATATAAGTTGAAGACTTGTTTTCTCTAGGAAATTGCTCTTAATGCAATAGCTCATAGAATTTTCATTTGAGCCAACAAATATGGGAAAAGAAGAGGAACATAACATCTTCCCTAAATCTCAGTTGTCACTCTGCCAGGTTTTTTTAAATGAAAGTTGGTTCATTCTAATTTCTTCTTATTTTCCCCTCAACTTTATGTTCTGTTTTTATTGGTTCCATTCCAGTACTTTTGTAGATTTTGATTGGTTTACATGATGACTATTTTATTATGTGACAAACTGATTTATAAGCACATGGTAAATCAACAGATAATAAGTTTAAGAAAAAAACAAAATAGAACTTTTCTAAATTAAAACAAGTTCTGGTGGATTTTTTTTTTCTTAAAGGATAAAATAAGTCATATACTACCCAATTCTCCACTCTTTTTAAGTAAATCTCATCAAATTGTTGATGTAAACAATAGAAGGTGTTTTCAACTCTGAAAGGCAGCTTTATTTTGCTTTTCAAGATTAAAAAACAGGTAGAAATGCAATTAATCTAAGCAAAACATTTAGTGTGCCAAAATCACAGTGTATGTGTAAGAGACCTTGTCCACCTATTTTATGTAGAGTTGTATAATAGTGTCCACCACTAAAACTTCATCCTCTTATAATGGTATGCAGTTGTGAAGGCCAAGTTGTGATTTTTAGCTTGAGATATTTTGACTCAATTCAACAGAGAGCAAACACACAGTGCCCATGAGACAATTTCTATCCTATACATATTTTGATTCTTTCAACCAAATCCCTTTTAGAAAACAGGATGATAAAATATTCAGAATAGAAGGCCATTAGGCAGAAGGCCCAGGTTTGCACTTTCTGTTTCCATGAAAGTGCAGAGGAAACTGTGAGCTCTTTCCCAGTGTGCCAGGCACCTGTGAGCCTCCCTGGAAGAGTTTGCTTCCTTCCCACATTCCTATTTCCTTATTTTCCTAAGTTCTTGCATCTGCACAGCAGTAGGACAGGGTGGTTAAGAATTGAAAACCTGAGCTGCTGAGAGAGATGCCCAGGCAAGATATTTAACCTCCCAGAGTCTCACTTTCTCATTTATAAATTAAGGGGAAAGATAGAATCTCTTTTGTAGAATCATTATATTAAAGGGCCTAGATAAGTCTCTGAGGCCCAGTACATACTGAAACAAATGAGCTATTATTATTCCAACTTGAAATCCATTCTAGGAAGAGGCTTTACTAATGGGCTTTTTGCATGGAACCCAGTTCATCAATTTGTAAATATGTATACTTCAAAAAAAAAGATTAAACAAAGAAAAGAGGATGAGGGAGAAGACCTAGATAATTCTGGTGCTTAAATTCCTTGATCATCAGCTGGCAGCTTAAGGATCGGGACTGACATTTTCAGAAGAAAGTGGTTCAAATTGAATTAAGCGTTTGTTACATGCTTGGCATTCTGTTAAACACTTTGCTATTATAAGTGTTCATATATTCCAATTATTCCACTTTGAAATGAAGAGACAAGGGACTTCTCTGGGGTAACTGACTCCTAAAATCAAATAACCACAAAGTAGCAGAGCTAGCTGGTATTCAATGAAAAGGCCATGTTTTCAAAGCAGCCCCCAAACACCAAAGGAGCAAGAGGCAAAAGAATGAGTCAGTCAAGTCTAGCTTGTCGGTTAATGAGTTGAATAGGAAATTTACTTACTTATAATACATAGCATAACCAGGTCCTGGCTGCAGGATGGTCAGATTTCCACATCTTTCACCCACTAGATCAACCTCTTTTTAGAAATGGAGTTATGTGCTAGGCAAGGAATGTGTGTGTGTGGGGGGGGGGAGGGTAGATCAAGAGGCCTGATAGCAGGAGTCCCTGGCACTCTGGTGAGCCAAGAGATAGATCAAATCAGGGGCCCCTTGCCTCAGAGGAAGGATTAATGAAAATTTCATGATTAGACAGCTGTCTCTGTACACATTCCAGGGTCCATTAAAGGGAATAGGTGGGAGGTAGGGGATGCCAGAGATCTGGCCAGGTTCATTCATTCATTCAGAAGTTAAGCTGGTTATTATTAGCAAAATAGAATCAAGCTAGGATTTAAAACTCAGATTCCTACTCTTAATTATTATACTATGCTGTACTTCAACTTCTTAGTATTCAACTGGTCCAAATCAGTGATTTTCAATTGATTTATGATTTAATTTTTCTGAAAAAGGATTGGGTATGCTATATTCCAAGTGATTTTAATACAGCTAGTTGTGAAGCATTGATCTAAATACATGCAGCATCCAACATGACTTAAAATCAGAGATCAAGGTAGATAGAGAGTAGGAAGAGTTAGATTTTCAGAGATTTTCTTATTATTGCTAATGGTTATACTTGCTTTTTCTGCATCTCCAATTCCTATTGCTTCAAATCCTTTTGTAAAATTTACCTAACCATTTTTCTTCTCACTTCTAGGCTATAACTTAGTCTTGCTAGCAAATATTTCTTCCATCTGTTCCTTAAGTGTTGCTTCCAGAATTCAGATCATTTTATTCTCTTTGTTACTTTCTCTGCAAAAGTGTCTATATGATACCCATGGCTTCAGTGAACACAAACATCTCTTAAATTTCATATTAAAAGCTCATATTGCCGAAACCGGTTTGGCTCAGTGGTAGAGCGTCGGTCTGTGGACTGAAAGGTCCCAGGTTCAATTCTGGTCAGGGGCATGTACGGCAGTTGCGGGCACATCCCTGGTAGGGGGTGTGCAAGAGGCAGCTGGTTGGTGTTTCTCTCTCATCGATGTTTCTAGCTCTCTATCTCTCTCCCTTCCTCTCTCATCGATGATTCTAGCTATCTCTTTCCCTTCCTCTCTGTAAAAAAAATCAATAAAAATATATTATATTGTATATTTCCACTTGCCTGCCTTATTGTATTCTATTTCCCAACCTCTTTTTCTCCCCTTCTTTCTTTCTCTCTCTCTTTTTGTCTCTCACCCACCATTACCAGCTAAATAATGCACTATTATATTCAATAACAGGTTTTAAGACCATCCAGGAATGTGGACCCAGGTGGGCACTCTCACTGAATCATAATTTTCTGTATTATTTTATTACCATTATTTACAAAGCCTCCAAGTTCACCTGGTTGTATATGTTGGAAATTTAGTCATCTTGACTCCTTTTTTATCTCCTCAACATGTAAATCATGAAGTAAAATCAAATGCTTATAATAGAGGGCTGGAAATTTTATAAGAACAGGTTTCAGATTTTGTCCAATGCCTTCTCTCTAGTAACAATATTTTTAACACATAATAGGTAATGAGTAAATATTTATTGGATAGAATAATCATTGAATTGCTATTAAATCTATTGTTTGACTTGAAACCAACAGTTCAGCTCTTCCAAATATGATACCTTCCTTAAGATGTATTAATATTTAGAAAGAGATAGAGATCCGAAACCAGTTTGGCTCAGTGGATAGAGCATCGGCCTTTGGACTGTAAGGTCCCAGGTTTGATTCCAGTCAAGGGCATGTACCTTGGTTGCAGGCACATCCCCAGTAGGGGGTGTGCAAGAGGCAGGTAATCGATGATTCTCTATCATTGATGTTTCTAACTCTCTATCCCTCTCTCTTCCTCTCTGTAAAAAATCAATAAAATATATTTTTTAAAAGAAAAGAAAGAGATAGAAAGAAAGGAAGGAAGGAAGAATAGTTGGAGCATTTACTAAATAGTATGTAGAAGGTAATTTAATAGAAATATCCCAACATATTAGATTCTTAAAATGCATATCTCATAGCAACTTTTTCTCAGATGATAAAATTGAGACATACTTTGATTTAGCAAGTAGTTCAAAGTTACAAAGCTAGTCAGTGTTAGAGCTGTGACTTGAGGTCAGGTATCCCTGAATCCATTGCCTGTTATTTTTTTACCAAAAAGGAGGAAGAAATGGTTCCTTCCTTTCTTATGTATGTATTTATATACAAGATTATCATAATCATTTTTTTAAGCATAAAGGCTTGGACTGGGTTGATTTTCTCGTTGGTAGGGGTCATCTTATTCTTCCTTGTGATTCACAGTACACCTGAGTCTTGGAGGGAAGTCAGTAATGAGTGACAAGAAATATAGAAGAGACAGAAGAGAGGAGAGAGGTGGCATTGAACACCTCTACCCTTTGCTTCTGGAATTACAACTACCCATTTGTATAAATAGGGCCAAAATAATAGATATATGATGTTAAATTTTATATGTATCTAGACAAATGTTATTCCAATGTGGGAATGCTCAGATGGGTTAGCAATCCCAGCTCTTAAACCCATGAATGGATATGAAACTTCATTATATAGCCAGCATGGTGGGTAAGAGACAAAAATGAAGTAGAAAAAAGTAAGAGAAAACAATGAAGAAAAACAGATACTTGGACACAGAGAAACAAATATAGATATACAGAAAGGTAGTGAGAAACCAATGAAATTGTTCCAACTTATGTGGTTATATAGAAATCTGTAAGGTAAGACTTTTAATACTGGATTTAATATCCTCCAGTCATACCAAACTCACGTATTTAAATGAAATTATTTGCTTTCTCTATGGCCAGTTTTTATTTTTGAGTAAAGTAATGTGTTTCTATTCCCCGTCTCAGTTCTCAAATTTACAAAAAATAAAATTTAAAAAGTAGGGTTGCCCACCAATATCTGTTCAAATACAGTATGAAATGGTCAGAACCTGACTATTTCATACGGTATTTGAAACCTTACTTGATTCTAGAATTGTCATTCTAAATGCTGAATTAAATACTTTTTATATATTTTAATCTCATTTGATAAATGATGAAAATTCAGGAAAAGTGTAGCTGACTAGGATGGGAACACAATTCTTCGAACTTTCAGATGTGTTGTACATTTAAAACAGCCCATGAAAACTAACAATTTTATTAAATGTCATGAATGTAAAACTTAAATGCTTTCTGACTAACGTATTTCATTCAATAAGTGAGTTTCAACACCTAGTATGTGAAGATATTTTATTAGTTTTTTTAATAATAAAATGTAAATAAGATATGGCTCCTGGGCTAAAGAAATGTCCTTATTCTCTTGAAGATGACATGCACATAATAAAAGCTAAATAAATAAATAAATAAATAAATAAATAAATAAAACTTCTACAAATATCACGGTCTTATATTCAATACTAGTAGATATAATTCTTTGGGGACAAGAATGGAGGATTTTCTCACTCAAAGAATATCAGATTTTATTGATGTTGTTATGGGGGCTGAGTTATAAATGAATGGATGCCTGTGAGTCAGACACAACTTTTTTATCCAATGATACTTCATCATCCCTTTTGAATTATAATCTTCCACTTTTAATATTAACCAGAGAGAGGAGTCACACAGTCTTTATAAGTTTTGCAGAATTCTTTTTTTTAAATATATTTTATTGATTTTATACAGAGAGGAAGGGAGAGAGATAGAGAGTTAGAAACATCAACGAGAGAGTCATCGATCAGCTGCCTCCTGCACACCCCCTACTGGGGATGAGCCCGCAACCAAGGTACATGCCCTTGACCGGGATCGAACCCGGGACCCTTCAGTCCCCAAGCCAACGCTCTATCCATTGAGCCAAACCGGTCCCGGCAAGTTTTGCAGAATTCTTAAACCTTGGTCCTTTACCTTTCCCTGAACTCTCTGCATCTTCAGACATTCCTATCTGCAGTGTCAACAGCTCAACAATTGCCACACATCCACTAATACACAGATCCCACATATCAACAAAAAAGGTGATTCCTCACCTTGCTTGAACACAGAGATCATCTGGGGTGCCGATCACTGGGATTACATTTAGCCTATTGTATTATCGGTTACAATAGCACCACAAATTTAGCACCTTAAAGCAGCACACATTCATTACCTCATATTTTTTGGTGGTCAGGAATCCAAGCACAGCTTAGCCATATACTCTACTTCAGGGGCTCTTACACAGCAGCAATCAAGGTTTTAGACTAGACAGATGTCTCATCTGAGGCTTGACTGGGGAAAGATTTGCTTCTAATTCATGTGGTTGTTGGCAGGATTCACTTTCTTACTGGCTCTTGATCAGAGTCAATCCTCACTTCCTTGCCATGTGGTTCTCTCCATCTGGCAGCTCGTCCCTTCAACGCCAACATAGGAGAGAATCGCGAGTTTGCTAGCAAGGCAGAAGTTATAGTCTCATGTAACATCATCATGAAAGTGACAGTTCGTCTTATTTGCTGTGTTTTATTGGTTATGCTCAGACAGGGAGGCTTATATAAAAGTGTGACTAGCAGGAGATTGGAGTCTTTGAGGGAGCTAAGACTTTGTCTGCAATACCTATTACATCAAAATGTTCTTTCTTGGGACCTGTATTTTTTAACGTGTACCCAGTCACCAGGTAATTCTTATAATTAGGCAGATTTGGGAAACAATAAGCTTGGTGAAAAGTGAAAGCTAAAGCAAAAGAAATATAGGTTTTTATCACTGATCTGAACTGAAGAGAAATGGACTCCTGGATCTTGGAATTTGTAGGAATTCTTAATCCTGCAGAATCACAAAGAAAAAAAAAGCCAGTTCATTGTCTAGAACTCATTCTCCAAACCCAAGCATAATTGAGATTAAATATGGCATTAAGTGACAAATGATTAAAAATTATATAAAAGTTATTTTACTTTACTGAAGTGTATTGCAAAGTCTACAAAAAAAAATTTTCACTATAGATGAAGGTTTTATATGCTAGATGTAGCTTGAACTAGACCTAGGCAGATGGGTAGAATTTGGATGGAAAGAGGGAAGAATAAGTGGTAGGTGAGAACAAACAAAGTAGGGCAGGGGTCTGCAACCTTTAAGACATAAAGAGCCACTTGGACCCGTTTCCGAAGGAAAAATAACCTGGGAGCCGCAAAACCATTGCGACATTTAAAACAAATATAACACTGCATATATTGTTTCTTACCTTAATGCTATATACCGAATCATACAGTTAGCTGTCAATCTAAAGAAAAAAAGGACTTTTTCACTTAACAATGTAAAATATATTTTTGCAAATTAATAGCTAATTAAATATTTAATTTACCTGGTTAATGGGATTTTTGCTCCTGAACCTCAGTGCACAGTGTCAGCACATCAGGGCTGTAAGACGTTACCTTCATTTTCACACAGGCTTGCACGTTGTCAGAGCCGCGGTGAAGCTTCAAAAGAGCCGCATGCGGCTCTGGAGCCGCAGGTTGCCGACACCTGGAGTAGGGAGACCTCATTGCAGTCCACCTGAAGTAAATGTGTGTGTTTTCATGTAGGTAGTGCGCATGGTTATTGGGGAAGGAAAATGAATCTGAATCGAAGAATCTTGTGACATAACCACAAAAGATTTATGTGGAGGGTCCCCAATCCAAACAAGATAAGCAGGGCTCAAAAGGAAGGAACAGGTCAATCAAAGACTGCTATTTTAAAAAATATGCTTTATAAAGAACATTCAGGGTATAAGAATAGAACTAGGGACATTTGTGGCCTAGCTGATATAGCCATCTGTGCAGAATTTTAACAAAAATGTAGGCTGGCACTATGTCCATAGACCAAAGACACCTATGATGAGCTATTTTACAGTGTCACCTGATAGTCTAGAACAAAATTCTGAATTAAGGTGTTTAAATAAAATCTAATTTTTATTATTATAATAATAATATAATTATAATAATATAATAAAAATATAATAATATATAATTTTGGCTAAATGTAATATTAGAATATTAATATTTTATAGGTTTACTTGGGTGCATGTCAGACTATCACCACTGAGTACCCTACCAGTATTCAAGTAACATCCCCTAATACAGAGGGCAAATGATACTATCCAATGCTATATTATTAACATTTGAAATAGTAATTAAATAACCTACAATTATCCAGAAATACGTTGTCTTTTTTTTTTTTCTAGGTGGGATGGACTAGGAGAAGTAGAGTTGTATTTTCAGCAAAACAGTAGAGGATATGATCCTAGCTTTTTATTCCCTAGCTTGGGTCATCTTTAACTTTATCATCTTCGAAAGGAAGCAACAGTGCTTCGGCCAGCCTCATGGTGCTATTACAATAAACATAGCTGATCATTTCTTTTATAACACTTTAAACAAGCATGGCGTTTTATACTTCTCAGAGTATTTTTATTATTTAAGCATAAGCCAAAATAAATGCTCCTTGTTTTCATTATTGGAATATGGTAAACATTATACAGAGTTGTTATCTGTGTTTTACATGTTTGTCATGCTTATATATTAAAATAAACCAATAATTAGAATTTATAGGCATCAGAATCCTCACACTTTTAAATGACAAGTAATTTTTTTTTATTTCTATCATGCCATTTTCAGGTTCTGCACACTGAAGCAATTATTTATTTAATCCTTGCAATATGAAAAAAATATATTATTACTTGCCAAACCCAAAGCTGTAGTTTATAGATTGTGGATACATAATATAATAATTGCAAATTACAATTGGGAAACATGGATGTTTCGGAGCAGTCATAGAGCAGGCTACTAACAAAGTTTGCGTTCATCTATTTATGCAGCTTACATCTTGTTTTATACCTTGGACAAGAACATACCAATTGATGACTGGGTTATGGAAACCATCAGTGGTGATCGCCTTACTCACCAGATCATGGATCTCAATCTTGACACTATGTATTACTTTCGAATTCAAGCACGAAATGTGAAAGGAGTGGGGCCCCTCTCTGATCCCATCCTCTTCAGGACTTTGAAAGGTTTGAATCATTTTTTGCTATTGCCTCTCTTTTCCTGTGGGATTGTTATGAATTTCCTTCTACCGTCTCTGTTGGCATCATGACCACATACGGGCATTACAAAAAAACTAAAATGCAAATTAAAACTGCAATGAGTTATCACCTCCTATTATTCTACTGGCCATCATCAAAAACGCAAGAGATAACAAGTGCTGGCCATGATGTGGAGAAAAAGGGAATCATGTACATTGTTGGTGGGGTTGTAAATTGGTGCGGCCACTATGGAAAGCAGTATGGAGGTTTCTCAGAAAATTGAAAATAAAACCATTATGTGATCCATCCAGTAATTCATCTTCTGAAAATCTATTCAAAGGAAATAAAAACACTATCTGGATATGCTATCTACACCCCCGTGTTCATAAGAGCATTATTTAAAATAATCAAGATGTGGAAACAAACTAAATGTCCATCAGTGGTTGAATGGATTAAGGAATTGTGGTATACATACACAATAGACTATTATTCAGCCATAAAAAATGGGAATTCCTACAATTTGTGACAAAATGGTTAGATCTCAAAGGCATCATACTAAGTAAAATAAGTCAGACAGGTAAAAACAAGCACTTTATTATTTCACTTCCATGTGGAATCTAAAAAGCGAACAAACAAAAACACATCCAACTCATAGAAAAGAGATCAAATGTTTTTGTTATGCGAGTCAAGGGATAGGCAGAGTGAATGAGAGGAAGGTAGTCAAAAGGTACAAACTTCCAGTTATAATATAAAGAAGTACTAAGGATGTAATGTACAACGTAAGGACTACAGTTAACATTGCTGGATAACATATGTAGGAATTTTGTTGAGAGTTGGTTCTAAGAGTTCTCATCACAAGAATTTTTTTATTATTTTATTTTATATATATGAAATGATTTATGTTAACTAAACCTTTCTTAAAAATTTTATTGTTGACACTATTTCCTCTCCTTTGCCCACCTCTACCCAGTCCATACTTACCCTCATGGCCTTCATCACACAGTTGTCTGTGTCCATGGGCTATGCATATATGTTCACTAAACTTTTTATGGTAATTATTTCACCATATATGTAAATAAGACCCTCAGGCCACACATCTTACACTTATACAGTGGTAAATGTCAATTATTTATCAATATAACTAGAAAACAATATGAAAACTAAATAATTAAAATGTATATTTTATTTCTTAAGCCAGCATGTCTTAGGAAGATCTGTTGTATTTGCTGCATTTGCTGCCTTCCGCAGAAGGCAGGCATTTCAACTGACTTTTTTCACTAATAATCACTGGACTTTTGTATTGATTTCTTGTATGTTGGTTCCATTTGAAATATAATGAAACACTTTAGACATTTAATGTGAGGGAAGAAAAACTAAAAAGTATTGAATTACTATGTGGATGGCATATTCTTGCCAAATTTAAGCATCTTCTTTTAAGATCTATTGTCCTTATACATTAAAGGATATTTTGATATGGCAAGGTAGAAAACTTAAAACAAAATGAATGTGTTTATTTTAAGGAGGGAGGTCAGCAACAACAATTTGCAGGATGATTGGAAGAAAACCCGCATGCTTGCAAGAATAAAAATGAGCACTCAATTCAAGGAGAGTTATATGTTCAGCACTTCGTTTAAGGATAGAAAAATACTCAGGCCCAGGAATAGTATTTACATCAAAATAATCTTCATACACATATTTTTTAAAGCAGAATGTTATTTTTGTTTGTTGTGTGTGGGGTTTTTTTATTGGTTTTTTTTTTTTTTTTTTTTTTTGAGGACAGATGATTTCAAGGGCTTCTATCATTCACTAATTAAAAATAATTTCAATGTTGTATAGCTGATATTTAAAGATCGATACTTAAGGAATGATGTATCTTGTACCAAGGAAGGATTCTTAGCTCTTGGATCTGACCACATTGTGCCTCTACATCTGGCTGAAAACTTGATGTTACAGGATGACAAACAACTAAAAAATTAGAAACGCATGTCTCACATTTTCACCCAGTCATCTAACGTACTAACGAAGAGTTTTAGAAAAATTGTATAGTCTATTTCTCGATTCTCCTAGGGATGGTAGCCTGATAAACAGTGGCCTTTTGAATTCTGTGAGTAAGCTATTCAAAAGCTGGATTTGGTAATAGCACATCTGAAAGTTTGCCAGGAACACACAAGCAAGCATTCAGCCTGAGCCTGTGATGGTTCTTAATGACAGAGTAGAAGTTGGGAGGGAGATAGGAGGAAATGAGCTAATCTTTGTCTATCCAGGTTTTTAGGACTTCATGTCTAAATCAGGTTTCATTCCAAATGAGCAATTGACAGGAAACTGGTTATTCATTTTGTGGGAGCATGAAATGTAACTCGATAATGTTTCACAAACGCTTCATCTTTATCTACAGACAAGTGCCAAATTAATTTCATGCTCACAACGTGTGCCAACTGGAGATCTCAGAAAGGGTTTAAAAATGACTTAAGGCATCCAAATGTGTTAAGCAGCAGAATGATGAGTTATCACGGGATTTACAGGCCCACATGGATAATCATCCTGTGGATTGTGTAATGAACTCCCTACCTCATTTGGTACTGTTTACCCTCAGTGTCCTACACTCATCTATTAAATGATCTCCAGCATTAAGAAGGAATCCAGGAATTTGCTCTAAGTCGTAATAGTCCATAAAAATCATTTCTAATATCACAATTGGAATATTTAATATTGTCTATCCTATGTATGTCATGCTCCATTAATAACCAATTAAAAGTTTTTTAAACAGATCCTGCTCATATGTAGTACACTGAGTTTTAGATATCTTGAGTGCACTTGAAATTATATAGAAACAGAGGCCCAGTGCATGAAATTCATGCATGGGGGGGGGGGGGTGTCCCTCAATTCAGCCTGCACCCCTTCAATCTGGGACCCCTCGAGGGATGTCCAACTGCCCGTTTAGGCCCAATCCTAAATGAGCAGTAAGACATCTGTTTCACAATTCAAAACTGCTGGCTCCCAACTGCTCGCCTGCCTGTCTTCCTGATTGCCCCTAACCACTTCTGCCCACCAGCCTGATTTCCCCTTACTGCCTTCCCCTGTAGGCCTGGTCATCCCCTAACTGCCCTCCCCTGCAGGCTTGATCACCCCCAACTGCCCTCCTTTGCAAGCCTGGTTCCTCCCTACTGCCCTCCCCTCCTGGCCATCTTGTGTCCACATGGGGGCAGTTATCTTTGACCACGTGGGGGCAGCCATCTCGTGTGTTGGAGTGATGATCAATGTGCATATTATTCTTTTATTACATAGAATATTTATATCTCCCATCTTTTAAAATAATCAATATTCTACATGCATGCATCTTACCTGTCACTTAGGATGACAAATGTTCTAAGGTAAATAAATTACTCATTGTAAGAGATTTGAAGCCACATGAACCAAATTTACACTAAAGACATAAAATCACACTATTGTTCTCTGATTTAAGATTTTCATTTTCCAAAGCTGCTTCAAAACATAGGGCCACTGTTCATCAGACTGTAACTTTGACAAATAGAAAGGTTTGCCTATTCTCCTGAAGCTGAGGAAGCTCAAGGTAGTCTACTGCAGCGTTTTTCAACCGCTGTGTGCCGCGAGATGTTGCCTGGTGTGCCGTAGGTGCAGACAAGACAAGAATTTTATAATTTTTCACTATTTTGTTTACTTAATATTTCATAATAAAGTAATTATAAAATACTTTCTTTGTGTTTTTTTGATTCCTATTCAAGAGAATTACTTTATATATAGTCAATATAGGCACAGAGTTAAATTTTTTAACATTTTCTAATGGTGGTGTGCCTCGTGATTTTTTTCATGAAACAAGTGTGCCTTTGCCCAAAAAAGGTTGAAAAACACTGGTCTACTGGGTAGCAGGCAAGTGCTTTGTTGTAATCATGCCCCTCAGGCAAGTGCCCTCAGGCTTATATTCAGTCTTTGTAAGATAGACACATCTTCTACTTGAGACTGGAGTTTTATCCCTTTTTGGTTTTAGGCACCAGCCAGAGAGGTACAGGAAACTCAATAAGTAATCACTGGTTAATTAAAGAGACATTTATAATTAAAAATGGATTAAGGTATTATACCCGTTATGCACATGGTATAGGTGATGTATCTGTCTCTTTCTTTGAAATGTTAATTAAAAGACTCTGAAACTTGATTCTTGACCCCACAGGATCCTGCAAATAGCCACCTCCCTTCCCCAGACCCTCCCCATTATAATACCTACATACTGTTGAACCCTTGGAAGATGAATAAGAATCATGTTTATCTCTGCCTGTCACATGGCTATTTCTTCCAGTAAAGTAAGCTTCTTCCTGTTGGCCTGAAAAGTAATAGGGAGGATGGATGAAGTAGACCAGTGGTTGGCAAACTCATTAGTCAACAGGGCAAACTATCAACAGTACAACGATTGAAATTTCTTTGGAGAGCCAAATTTTTTAAACTTACACTTCTTCTAACGCCACTTCTTCAAAATAGACTCGCCCAGGCCGTGGTATTATGTGGAAGAGCCACACTCAAGGGGCCACAGAGCCGCATGTGGCTCGCGAGCCTAGTTTGCCAACCACAGGAGGAGACCAATGAGGATTTCTGTGGAGGGACTGAATCAACTCAGCAGCAGAATATGGTGTATTCTCGGGGGATCCTTAATCATCATTCTGTGCACTTCTTCCATCCAAAATATAGAACTGAAAGCTCTGTATCAGAATACAAAAAAAGCTTTAGTCTTCAAAGAATTTTGTGACAAAATCCATTATTTTCTTGACAAATGACAGAAGCCATTAAAAAGTCAAAGTACAAATTACAATACTTTTAAGCCATTATTTGCCTTTAATAAAAAGTAACTATTGGAATATATTTGGTCATTGTTGGAAAGTACTCTTGAGTAGATAACCTTTCTTGAGTCATTCAAAGTTTCCCAAGCAATATTCAGCCCAGATTTGCTAACCATAAAGCAAATCCAGAAGATAAGAAGAGAGATCAGATTGTCCACAATAACATTTACTTGTCACTTGCTAAAAATTGCTTAGACTACAGACAATGCATGTATATAATTAAAGACAAAGGGAGAGATCAATAAAAACAAGATTAATTTTTGTTTGTTTTATATTATTGCAAACAGTTCTCCCCTAAATATGTATTACTGCGTATGGTAGTTTCTCAAGCATGTCTCTTCTGGCTACCAGACATTTATCCTTCCTGGATTGTGTGATCAGATATGATCCTGGCATATCATTCCCCATTCTTACTGGAAAACCAGAATGGCATTTCCTACAACATGACGCCCATCCTTCAAAGCTATAGTAGGGTTCTAGCCTTGTCTATAAAGTACAGTTAATTCAGTTGCCTATTAAAAGCACTTTTCATCAAAAACACCTTAATACTATCATAAAATGTATTTTGAGGTGCCTTTACTCTTCAATGAGAAATAGGAGAGAAGATCAAGACAAAAATTAAATTGTAATGATTCTATTAGAGATTATTAGATTAGCCTGGTGAATTAAAGAATGTTAATCTTGAGGAGATACAAAGACATTTATCAAATTTATATAAAGTTTACAGAATCTTACTGTAATAAACACTTGTATATAGCATTTTTTAAAGACTCATTCAGAATTTAAAGTCTGCTTTTTATTAAGATACCTTTTCTAATTTACCCTTTTCATATGTCGACATATTAACATAAAAGAAAGGGACCTGGGGAGTATTATGCTTAACTAAATCACATGCATTTTTATGGTTATTGTATTTTTAATGAGACCTGTATGATGATCATTCTGAGTTTATGGTTAGAGGAATGTGACAAATAATATATTTTTTAAGAACACGTTTATACAACAAAAACATTTTCATTTTTTCTTCTAATTATTTAATAGAAATAATTACATTAACCTTGATTCCTTATTTTTTTCCATAGGGCCTTGGCCTTGATTTAAGAACTTGCTAACAAAAACTGTCAACTTAAAATGTCAGCTTTCTTTCTGGGAACTGTCAAAATCTAATAATATTTCTTTTTCTCCCCACAGTGGAACACCCTGACAAAATGGCTAACGACCAAGGTACGGTGTGGCTCAACCTGTCACGTTTTTCCCTCCTTGAGTCAGTCCTGTCTGTCAGAGTTGTCAGTCACTATTTTGTATTCCTCTTTTCAACTGGGCCATACATCTGATGGAGCCCATTCTGGGGTGATAATTAATCTTGTTAATGAAGTTCTGCTTGGATGGGGCTGAGGCTCTGATAGGGAAGATGTAAATTTTCTTGAGAGGAAATTGTTTTGTCTCTATTCTGAGGACCAATTAAAACGTCAAGCTTCTTTGTAGGGAATAAATTTTTAGTCTCTGTGTGCACTTCTGAATAATTCACATTAAGTATAATTAAGCTCAGCATAATTTCCAAGCTGCTCTCGCACCCTCTCCTGCACTCCGGATTAAAGTTCTGCAGTACCTCAGAGAAGCAACATAAATCATGTGTGCTTGTCCTCCGCCATGAGCTTCCTGCAATTAATAAAAACAAAGTGAGGGCAACTCTTTTAGGGCATCACTATTGTTCATTCCAAAGCCAGATAGCTTTCATTCCTTGAATCAGATGCTGGGTGGACTTGGAGTATTTTATCCTCTTCCCACTCTTTTGCTAACAGCTTGACTTGTGTAGAGAAACAGGGATGGTTGTACACAAAGGAAAATGGGGATAAGTGAGAGTTATCCATCAACTCACAGGGAGATGTGAATTTGCTAATATCATGATTCATAGAGTGAACAATTAAGATTCCATTATTTTTTCACTATGAGTGACTAGTGGGATGTTAGATGCGAAAAAATAATTTTTAAGATGAGAAAAAATAATATTTATGAGTTTTATTGGGGGGGATGTTAATTCTTTAAAGAAAGGCAAATTTGGAAATACTCACCACTGGTTATAGTCTGTGTTGCTTATTTGTTGGTTCAGAGCCTATAATGTGTCTTCTGTTTTGGATATCGACTGTCAGCACAACCTACTTGCAAGTATCAGGTCTCATAAAGTCCTGTCTTGTAGACTGGGGGAAACATCATTTTCAACAAGAATATATATATTTTTTTTTACTTTTGCCAAACAAGTTTTGTTCAGTGGATAGAGCATTGGCCTGCGGACTGAAAGGTCCCAGGTTTGATTCTGGTCAAGGGCATGTACTTTGGTTGCGGGCACATCCCCAGTAGGGGGTGTGCAGGAGGCAGCTGATCGATGTTTCTAACTCTCTTATCCCTCTCTCTTCCTCTCTGTAAAAAAATCAATAAAATATATATATTTTTTTTTAAATTGTAAGCATCTGTGGTTGGTAAGGCTCACTGCCTGCATAAGTGGTATTTTAGTTAATGATCCTCTATTCAGGCTTAGTTCCAGTCCTTATGACATGCCCCTGCTGTGGGGACATGGTGTGGGAGGAACAGCAGTGATGCCATGCCCAGCAATGCCCACTCAGGGTAAGTTAGTTTTCCCATCCATCACCTCTCTGCACCTGCTTGCTTCCACTCAAAATATTTTCCTAAGATTAATATCTACTAAATAGTCATTTTTGTAAAACTACAAATGATGAGTAATTAACAGTTAGCATATATTTGCTTAGCTAAAGTAAATATTAGTGCTGGCCAAATCCAATGCTGGAATCATTTATTAACTAACAAAAGTGAGGATTTTTATTTGTGATTAAAAATAACTAAAACAACCTCTCATAGCTTTTTAAACTTAATGAATTTGGAACTTCCACAGGCAGTTAGCCCCTAATTTTTGAAATTATATTTAGACAGAGAGAAATGTTTAAAGTTAAAATTTTATTTAGAGAGAGAGAAATGTTCAAACCAGAGAAAATGTTACATTCATAGCTACTTGGGCGATGGAGTGCTCAAGCTTCTCCATTAATGGATTTCCAGTTGTTTCTTGGTTCCTTTTCATAGTCTCAGTTCCGTTAAATTGTTTTTGCTGTGTGTTTTTTTCAATTAACTCTTTTTAAATATTATTTTAAGATACCAAAACATATTTTATAACTGAATTTTTTTCTTGTAAAAGAAAGGAGAATAAATTATTTCCCACATGCCCTCTGTATTTTACTCAGATTTTCAAATTGACAGTGAAATCAGGTCAATTATCAGGAACAAAGGAATTCCCCAAGATTATTGTCTTTTAATACAGCCCAGCAATTGTTCTTTTTCTTCATCTAACATTACTTAGGAAGATTCTGTCACTTACCATATACTATGTGGTACCTTATTCAATCGCAGCTGGTATACAGTTGGTCAAATTGATAGGATCTAAATTTTACGTCAAACTCAAATCACTTGTAAGTTGATGTCATTGGACTGATATAATTTAGTGGTGATAAGAAATATTTTTACATTCTTACAAAGAAGACATATAAAATAGCATATAAAGAGCTATTTCTAAACAAAATTAGTCTTCTGGGTTGATGACCAAGTGCGTGAAAAAATAGCCCAGAGTAAAGATTCCTCTAAGATTGAAGAAAACAGTAGGAAGAGACTGGCTCAGCACCTGGCAAATCAGTCATTATGCTTTACTGTGCTCACTGGTAGACCAATTTGCCCCTTCCCTCAGTGAAATGGTCCCATTTTGTGTTACATTTATGACACGTGCTGAATTTCTGTGGAGAGAAAACTCCCTCTGAGAAAAAATTTAGCACTCTGGGTCAAAGTTAACTCAGGATGAACCCTAAATATACTTGATCTTATATGAGAAAAAAAGTGAGAATTGTTTGAATGGTTTTAAAATAGTAGGCTCTGGTCACAGTAACTTTTTCTTGTATTTGAAAATCTGCCTGAAGAACTTTACTGTGAAAAGGAAAAGTCAGTTATATTCTAATCATTTGTGGATTGGGGAGAGAGCATTTCTTCTGAGTGATGGTAATAACAGTATTAAAATGATAGACTTCACATGGAACTCTTTTTCCCTTTCTGTAATTGTAAATTGGTGTTATCTAGCATTTATTTGCTAAACAAATCCTCTAATCTCAAGCTACTCTATAATTTCTCCTTTTTGTAGCCCTTATCTCTTGTTCCATGTCTTAATTACTTTTTTTTTCTGGTGTCTCCCAGGCATCTGTGGCCAAAGTAATTATGAGATTTTAGAGATTAAGCAACTTAATTTTTCAGAGGGTCAGGTAGGGCAGGGAAATTGTATGACCTATGTGAAATAGAGGAAAAGGGTATAGAAATGTTCCACTTTAGGTTTTTATTTTTTTCCATATTTTGGTAAAACCCCTGTCAATTTGTTTGGGTCTATATGTGCATATATAAAATTAAAATGAACCCTTTTGAAGCTCTTATTATCACTCCCTGTTCTAAGAGCATACCACCAATTGGCTCAGATCCTCATATCAATACTGTTAAATCCTATTCCTGTCTCCTCTCTGTTTTGGCAATGAAGAAGCGGAAGCTCTGAGAGGTAAAGTGACTCTCCTATAAACACACAGCTAACAGGCAGTGTGACTATGATTCTCACTGGGACAATCATGTTCCAAAAACCCTGTTTTTAACCACCAAGTATAGTCATCACATGTATGCTACATGCATACATGAACACACATGCTTTTAACATATATCTGTAAAGTTTGGATATTTCCCCAATATTGGCCTTCCTTTTCCCAGCTCTGTGAATCATCTCAAACAAAGGCAAAGAGCTTTCAGTCTAGGTCAAAGTTAGCTTCACGTTGCTCGTGGGAAGTCTCAGCACTGAGTATATATGATCCTGACAGCTCTTTTCTCAGGTCACAGTGGTCGACAAACTCATTAGTCAACAGAGCCAACTATCAACAGTACAACGATTGGAATTTCTTTGGAGAGCCACATTTTTTAAACTTAAACTTCTTCTAATGCCATGTCTTCAAAATAGACTCTCCCAGGCCATGGTATTTTGTGGAAGAGCCACACTCAAGGGGCCAAAAAGCCACATGTGGCTCGCAATCTGCAGTTTTCCAACCACAGTCTCAGGAAACCCAGGAACATCAGTTTGAGAGACTAATGTAAAATACCAAGCGCTGGGTGAGTTAAACCACAGAAGTGGGTTTTCTCCCAGTTCTGGAAGCAGGAGGCCTTGCATCGAGGTCTGGAGTGAGGGCTCTCCTCCTGGATAGGAGACACCTCCCTCAATGAGGCCTCAAGTGGCAGACAGAGGACAAGCTCTTTCAAATCTCCCCCCTTTAAAAAAAAAATCTTTATTGTTGAAAGTATTACATATTATGTCCCCTTTTCCCATTGTCCTCTCCCATTCTGTCCCCGACCCCCTGACCTTCACCACACCCACAACCCTCCCCTATTGTCTGTGTCCATTAGTTATGCTTATATGCATACAAGTTCTTTGGTTGATCTCTTTCCCCCTCACTGACCCTCTCTGTCCAAATCCTCAGATCTCCTCTTATATGGATCCAGATCCTGTTGGGTCAGAGCTCCATCCTTATGACCTCATTTAACATCAATTATTTCCATAAAGGCTCATATTTCCAAACATATGAATGTGGGGTTTGGGAGAGACCCAATTCAGTTCATAGCATCTACCTTCAAAAGGAAAGCCGATTGTCTTCGCAGACTTTCAGATGAGAAAGCAGAGGTTATGTTTTCCCCCAAATCACAAGAATATACTTGTAGACAGAGTTGGAACCCAAACATGTTTCTCTCTTACTCCCAGAGTTTATAGTTTTTCTATTGCAGACTTCTAAAAAAAAATTGGCTTTTTATTTTTCTACATTTAGCTTGAGCCTTTTTAGAGCTTCTCACAATTGTTTTTTAAAAATATTTTTGTTTGGAGGTTGTGGTGAAGATAGTCAGGAAATTTAACAAATTCTCAAAAATGATTATTAGATCAAACTTTTAATATTAAAATACTGTTTTATGTCCTTACATTTTGTTTACTCACAAATATCAGACTCCTGTTTGAAGTGTGCATGAGTGAAAGTTGGTAATTCTTAGCATGAGCATAAACATTTACAAGTCATGTATGTTTCTATGCCTGCCATGACATGGTATATTAAAGAGTCAGGAATTTTCATGACACAATCTGTAGCATTGCTGAGAGAATTAGGATGAAAATGCTTGCTTTGAGCACTCTTAGTTTTCTTTAATTCTCCATAGCTTGAGTGGTTGATCTAAAACGCCAGGCCTGGAAAAGAGGCAGAAGGTTCTAGGCTAGTTGACCCAGAAGAAGGCAGCCTGCTGAGAACTGCCCTCCTACTGGGGAGAGAGAATTACTCTCCTATAGACCCATAATGCTCTGCTTTCTCATTAGCAATCATGGTGTGTGGTCCATCTTGCACTGGGACCTCCTGTGTGACTTCGGGCACCTACTGATCTCTCAGCATCCTCACCTCTAAAATGATGACTTCAGCCCAAGTTACCTTTTGTTTCTTTCAGGATTTAAGAGGATCGAGTTTTAGAATTAATATTAGAATTAAGGGGGGGGAGGAAGGCATAGCATCTTTGCATAGTGAAGCACCTCATGTTTTTACCATTCCTGTGATATGTCACTCTTCAGCACACTGCACCCGTTCTACCATATTGAATTCTCATAGCATCCCTACAGACATAGAAAATGGAATGCAGGATAAAACTTGCCCAAATTCTCACCATATGTATATGGTTAGACCGAGATGCATTCCCAGGCTAACTAACCTGAGAATTTCTTCTCTGAACCACTGTACAATTTCTGGAAATTCAATGACTTCATTGGTTTCTACTTTGTTATCAAGAAGTGAAACCTAAATGGCCTCAAGTAAGTGCATCTGGTTTAAAGGCCTTGTCTTTCCTCACTAGGGTATGCAGGCAACTACTTAATACTACCCCTGCCATTTTACACCGCCCCCATGGTTTTAATCTCATAAATAAGCAGAATACTAATTGTTTCCAAGGCAGCCTAGTCAAGCTTACAAGACAGTCGGGGGTGAGGGCATGTATAGGAGTGGATGCGGTAAGGGGGCAATAGGGAGATATGGACACATGTAATACCTTAATCAATAAAAATTAAAAAAAGAAAAGAAAAGAGAAAAGAAAAGGAAAGAAAAGAAAAGAAAGAAAAGAAAAGAAAAGAAAAGAAAAGAAAAGGAAAAGAAAAGAAAAGAAAAGAAAAGAAAAGAAAAGAAAAGAAAAGGAAAAGAAAAGAAAAGAAAAGAAAAGAAAAGAAAAGAAAAGAGAAAAGAAAAGAAAAGAAAAGAAAAGAAAGCTTGCAATTTAGTGAATATAACCCAAACTTTGCAGGGTTTGGATCACAGTACCCTAACTGCTGTTTGAAGAATTGAAACCTCTATCACCTTTTGGTGGGAGATGCTTAATTGAAAATGAAAACCTCTTTTTGCCCTGCTATTGTGTGTTGTTTTAATTCATTTTATTATTCAAGTACTTGCTCCACTCCTTTTAAAAAGCTATCCTCACCTGTGCTTTCCTATGGTAGAAATTTTTGCAACTTTAGAAATTATGACTGGTGGAGAAGTAAAGGCAAAAAAAATGAATAAGTAATTTAAATAAAGCATTTGAGGTGCCTAACTGTGTTCCCAGCAAGCAGGCAAGTAGCTGCTTCAGTCGATGTCTCAGGGGCTTTTATGTTCTAATGGATAACTTTGAAAGAAAACAACATACTCAGTACTCATAAGAACTGATACAATTCATGGTGTAATTTTAACTTTCTAAGACTTGAAAGGTAGACATTTCTGTTAACAAATCCTCCAAAAGATTATTGAAATCAGTTCCTCTTGTAACACTCATTGTGTGGCTGAATGCCCTTCTTTCGCTAAATACCGGGTTCCTAGCTTTATTCCCTGCCCACTTCTATCAGTCCTGGACTCTACCTCCTGAATTTTCATTCCAAAACAATGCTTCACTGTTCCTTACAGAATGGAGTCAGTTCTTTGACATCAAGACCCTAACTGTTTGACCCCAACTTCCTTCCCTCTTCTAGCCTCCTGACCAATTTATCCATATACTGCAATCTTTTATCCTTCTATATGCCCTTAACATCTGACTTACTCATTGCTATGTGGTCCCTTTCTTATACTTTGCTATTTATATTCTCAAACCCTAGGCCAGGTTGTAAATTCCTTGATGGCAGATGACTGGTCTGATTCACATGGTCATGTCCTTCCTCTCTGAATGTCCAGATTCTAGTTGTGAATGGATTCTACTTATTGGTGCCAGATAAGTGTTTTTGTCGAATTATGATGGCACAGATCTTTTGGGAAACAATCATGGAATAATCTAGAAAGATAGACTTTGTCATCTAATCAAAAGAATAGTTCAGAGGAGTAGTGCTCATGGCTGTGGGTACTGTACATGTTACTGATCTTGGGGGATATGAAAAAGATGGGATAGTATTTTTCCAGTAGAGAAAAAGTATCATATATTCAATATTCATCTGTTAAATTAAAGTTCAACAGAAAAACAACAAGTTCTGTGTGATCCAGGCAATGGTAGATGATTCTGACCTCCTGTGCTCTTTTCTTGACCTCCACCACCCTTCCTGTCATTTCTTGTTAGCAGAAAATTATAGACTTGCATTTCACAGCTGCTTGTAATTCTGAGTACAGAAAGGAGAAAATCAAAAGACAGCAGGCACTGATGAGTTTTTGAAATGTCAAATGTGCAGTATGAAAGGAATTGGACTCACTTTTGCCAACTTGCTGGTACCTATGCCTATTCCTGAGCTACTTGTAAGGAAGCCTAAGAAATAAGCAGAGTTCTACCTGGCCATTAAAAAGAAGCATGCAACATAGTTAGGAGGAATATACAAACATTCAAGTGCGACATGCTAAACCAGCAGGTACCGTCAATGTGTAGTGTATTATAGGGCTTGAGATGGGCAATTACTGTGTGTAAGTAGTATAGAAGACTCTTAAAACCATGGCTGGCCTCTAAATATATGAGTAGAATTGAATCCACACCAATGACCACAAATGGAAAGATAACTGGAACCTTTACTTAGAGAAAATCCAAAATGGAGAAATCAAGAAACCAAAAAGCTGCTCAAAGGAGATTTGCAGGATGTGTTCAGTAGACAATTAGGGTCCCCTTGGGAAAACTAGGGCTCTGTGATGAAGACACATTGGCAATGGGCTTTGGCTGTTTTTCTCTGCTCACAGTAGTTCTTGGGCCTCACTACTTCTCAACACATCAAGTACCTACTGTCTACACTGGCCACCAAAGACGAACATGCTCCCCTGGAGCCAGAGTACTGCAAACCCCATTCACTATTTACTGATGATGGGAGAGTATGGGGCAAAGGCAGGGAAATGAAGATCTGGATAGGGCCTCAGTGTGTTATTTTCAGAGTTTTCCTCGCCTTATCAGTCCACTTCCTCTATGCCTTTTGTCAAGGGTCACCTTCACTTGTCCCAGTGCTCTCTATAGTTACAGACTGAACTGTTGCGATTCTCTTCCAAAGTCTGTTTTGCTCCATTTTCCCTATGGAGAACAGACCTACAACCTCCAGTCACACTCATTCACCTACACTCTCACATTTACATGCCAGGATCAACTCTAAGAAGCGCTCTAATTTATGCCCAACCCTCTTCCCATTCCTCCTCTTATTTATCCATTTGCCTAATAATGATGAGATAATCACAGAGTCAGGCAGCTTCAGCTATTTAATAAAATGAGTAAATTAGTGTTTCTGTACCGCAGTTTACTCATCTATATAATGGAGCTAATAATGTCTGCCTCATGGATTTGTAATTAATATTAGTCTCACCCTATTTATTATAACAGCCTCTTCTAATTAATTTGCTCTTCACAACTCAGCCAGAATAATCTTACTAACATACATATTTAATTGAGTCACTTTTCTGCTTAGTATACTTCGGTGAATCTCTGTCCCCTACAAGATAAATTCTAACTCTTTGGTGGGGCAGGTAGGAATTTTTCTTATTTCATCCTTGCCTGGCTTTCTAAGCTTACCCACCTTACTCTTCTTTTTTAATCTACAAACTTTCCTTCATGTTAACTTGAAAACAATGTGTTGAATCTTAGGAAAAGGTAGGAAGAGCTTATTAGTTATTTTTATTAATATATGTTTGAAATATCCTAGGTGTGGGTTGTGATTTTGCTGCCTGGTTTATAGATATCCTGCTGACTTTGCTCAAAGTCAGCAAAGTTACCAACTATATGATAAATTGATCTCTTAGATTTTCCTGCCTCTGAAAAACCATCTGCTTTAAATATATCTCACTATGATCTGTGTACTAGACAGTGAAACTGTATTCAAGTGGCATTAATGGATTATCTTTATCCACCAGTATACATGATATAAAAATCAATGCAGTTTCCTTCATTATCACCCAAATTATTTTCTAAGAGTAATTCTAAGATCAAGAAGCTCTCTCAGCACTCTGCATCCTTGAGGAGATATATATTGATCATTTGTTAGGTGACAAATCTGTCCATTTCAGTTAGATTATGGGCCATATGTTTTTCTCTTGGGATTGATCGTGTGGTGTCATTATGGGGCATCGTCTGTTATCCCCACTCAGAAATATGGATTAAAGAATACATTATAAATACCATATCCTCTTTTGCCAATGTCCTCCACATATTAATTTTCCATTTATTCCTCCCTGAACTTATAAACATCCACTCGGAAAAAAATAAGACTGTAGAAATGAATTAAGTTTCAGCAGGTAATAAAAAAATTTTGTCATGGGAAATATTTTCCATCTGCCCACATATGCTAGAAGTAGGGATTTAATGTAAACTTTAATGTTTCATTTTACATGCATAGCACTCACCACAATGAAAATATTGTAATTTATGAATTAACTTATTCTTAAATCTTCGAAGTCAGAGTAAATGAAAAGCCTCTGCAGTTAGCTAATATTAATCATGAGTAGGCCTAAATAGGACCGTAAACCAACTCTAACTGTCATGGCTGGATCCATACCCAATTTATCATTGCATACTCTCCCTTCCCTCAGGACATAGGACTGTGCCTTGCATACAGTAGGCAGTTAATATATTTTGAATGGATTTTTATCAGTTTTTTGCTCCATTAATAAAATTAAGACCTCTAGGATCTTTTATGTATCCTTTCAGTAACTGACTTACCATGTACTAGAGTTTAATTAGTCCTCAGTTTGCCTAAATCAGCGCTTATGAAATTAACCAAGTGAATTAAATGCATTCAATAGTCAATCCACAGCCAAAAGCCCTTAACAGTGCTTTGAACTACCATGCAATAACAGCACGCTCTTTAGTCTCAGTGTCTCCTCATTGATACCTTTTGATTCTTGCCTTAAAGCCAGGGGAGAATCCCTTTTAAAAACTTTTTTTACCCATAAAGTATGCCTTCCTGGAATTTAAAAGACATTTTAGAGAACAGAAATATAGCACACAAAACTAATATTTTTTTAATATATTTTATTGATTTTTACAGAGAGGAAGGGAGAGGGATAGAGTAAAAAACATCAATGAGAGAGAGAAACATCAATTCAGCTGCCTCCTGCACACCCCCTACTGGGGATGTGCCCACAACCAAGGTACATGCCCTTGACCAGAATCGAACCTGGGACCTTTCAGTCAGCAGGCTTATGCACTATCCATTGAGCCAAACCAGTTTTGGCAAAACTAATGTTTGATTCTCACATCTTTAGACAAAAAGGGATCTCAGACTCATCAATATACAAGAAGCTAATTTTGTATTTTCTTACCGAAGTGGTGCAAGAACTCTAAATTATCATAAATCCAATCTAGTTAGTTGATGATATCAAGTTTCTTTAAAGTACTTTCTATTGGGCATGTTAAGAGTTACTTAATTTTCTTTCATGGTATTAATCTAGTTATAAAAAGTTCACCAATGTCAATATGCTAGATTTCGTGAGTAGAAAGTTCAAGCTTTAAGCTGCCTCCTCTTATTTAGGAAGCACGTTGAGAGTCCGTTTATCTTACTCAAAGTTTGAACCACATGACATCTGATTTTCTCCTACATATTGAAATTCACAATGTAATTAATAGCCTCACTAAATCTAAGGGGTGCTCTACCCATAGAGCTTTATGCCTAAGTAATATGTGGATGTGCTTATGGGCTTGTTTTTTTGCATCTCCCCACAACCTAGCTGGGAGAATGAGAAACTTCATTAAAAAGACATTTGTGGGATGCTAGAGGGAGAGGCAAATCCTCCACAGGCTCTATACCCAATTTCCAGCCAATCAAGATTACTCCCCACAGGAATCATTTATTGCTTTACTGGCCTAAGTGATGGGGCTGTTAGCATCTCTTTTGCCTGAGTGCTTTGCAATCTAGTTGCTTTCAGATATGAGAAAAGTCATCTTACTGTTTATACAGAACTTCTGTCTCACTTCATTTCTTCCAACATTGATCTTACAATGTCCAGTGGGCAAAGCTTATCCTGTGCTCATTGAAAACTGCAAATGTGTCTGAGTCACACAAGCAAGGTGTTTGGGAAAAGGGTTAGGTTTGTCCAAATTTTAGCCAACCCACTGAAATTTACATAATTGGTCCTTATTTCAGTTGCTTCTCTCACCACTCCCTAACCCCACCACCTCCTCACAAATAGGAGCCTTCTTCTTAATTTCCACTTCTTTATAAACCCACAGTCATTGGCCAGCAGATTTTAAATGTACCAGGTTATGCTAAAAACAGAATATGAAGTGATTGCATTAAGTTATGCATTGCTTTGGAAGCTTGCCATCCTAACTTCAGTGCTGACTTGATATCAAAATAATTTTTTAAATTGTGAATGTATAGTCTGTTAACAAAATTAAAGTCAGCCCTTCACCACTATTTTGTAAATAAAATGAGATCTTGGGAAAACTTTGTAAGAAGAGTGTTGGGTCTGCAAATGAAGGTCTCAAGAGCAGGACTTGAAGAAAACTAAAATCTAAGCCTGCGAGGAAACCACCGTTACTGTAGCTGGCTCCCCAGTGGACTTCAGAATCCACTGATTAAAACCACTTTCAGGAATAACTCCCTGAAGCAAATAAAACAGAGAATTAATTCTATTCTTGTATGTGTTTGCATATAAATTCAATTCCCAAATGTCTTTCCATAAATGATGTACCTAATAGAAATCTAGAACACAAACTCTAATCAAATAATTATAGTTCTACAAATGTAAGAAAAGATGAAGGTATTAGAATCATTATATCTGGTTAATTTCTGGCTCAGTTCTGTTAAGGACTAATTTTACAACTATTGAACACTTAATAGAAGGGGCTATTTCCAATCATGTAATGTTTCTTTCTTTCTTGGTGTGTTTGTCAGAAATATTCAGGCCAGGTGTGTTGCTTTTCTCCATGTTTAATATGTAGCTCTCTTCAGACACCTACTTGACATTAACACGAAGACTACCAAAGTGCAGTTGTAAGATGAAGTGTGTTGTCCCTTGTAAAGGAATAATGGTAGCGTGCCCACGTCATATCATGGACAACAGGGCAGACAGAACCTGCTGCAGCAAAGAGCACTTGGCTTTGCCTCTCTGGAAGCCATGAGCAGGAGCACCTTTCTGTCCCAAGATGTGCAGGGATTCAACATCTAGACTAGCACCACTGTTGTACCTTTAGTGACTTTTTAGCAAGAATATTGGGGGGGTGGGGCCAGCTTTCCAACAGGGGTTGAATTTAGCCTGTTTAATAGTCCATTTTTGTGAGTTGGTTTGTTTTCTTCCACAGAAAATAACATTCTCACAAGGTATATTGGTATTAATAACCTCGGGCTTTCTTCGAGGTGGCCAGCATAATCATGTTCCATTGTTGGCGTATTTTGAAATATTTATTATTTCTGTCTGACTGCTTTGTTTCCTTTGTGCTTTCATGCTGTATATTCACTGACATTCTGATATGTTTTCCCAATACATAGGTCGTCATGGAGATGGAGGCTATTGGCCAGTCGATACTAATTTGATTGATAGAAGCACTCTCAATGGTAAGTATATAAATTAGTTTATATTGGATTGGTTATATTAATTAAATGGTTAATTCCAGAGCTCTGCAGCATGTTCCAAAATTCCCAGACTTGGGATTTTAGTGGGAAAAATAAAAACATGAAGTCATTAACAAACCTGTAGCCTATTCTCTCAGAAGAGAGCTCACAAATACACAAAACAGGGTCAGAAAGGCCCAAGCATAGAGAATTTTATAAATGACAGAGGGCTTTTAAATGTATATATTTTAAAGTGCTATATGTATTTAAAGTGTTTCCAAGTGTAATTTTATGAGAGATGATACCTACGATAAATTGAATTGAAATGCATCAGTTTCATAAGTTGACATTACCAGTATGTTTGCCTAAATTACATTTACTCTTCAAAATCTTCTAGCACTTAGAGCCAATTTCCCATCACATAGTCAAGATTAGACATTTAGTTCTGTTCATCCTATTGATGTACTCTTGGTTTTGAGGATCACCAGACAGAGGCCATCTGAGAACTGCCTGGAAGAAGCAGGATGGTGTTGGGAGTTGTTTTATGGATCTTGACCTGAGTTTTGCTGAAGCAGGAACTATGGGAAGTTGGTTAAAAACTAGCCAAACTCTCAGGCATTGATGTATATATGATAACTTTCCTCTATAGGTTTTTAAAAAATCGTTCCTATTGTTGATTGGTTTGATTTACTAAAAACATACATTTCGTGTATTCAAAATACAAATATTAACACATGTACCCATTGCCTAAGTTAAGTTATAAAATAGTCAACAATTCAGTCAAAATGTCGTATAAGTCTCTGCTTTATCACGTGTTTCTCTCAAATTCCCTCCATTTCTCACTGTGCTGTAACCACTCTCCCAAATATGATATTTACCATACGTGTATATGTTCCACTAAATATTGTGGTAATATCATACTACATCTACCCTGCTATAGCTTGTTCTTATATTTAAGTTTGTGTTTGTTTTTCTTGGACCTTTATTGTTGAAAATATTATATATTTCCTCCCATTGACCCTCCTAGCTTGCCCTTATCTCCCTGAACCACATCTTCACTCCCCTACTGTTGGTGTCCATGGGTTACGCATATATGCATACAAGTTCTTTGGTTATTCTCTCCCTCCCACCCACCCACTCCCCTCTTCCCTCTGATATTCCACAGTCTGTTCCATGCCTCTATGTCTCTGGATCTATTTTGTTGAACAGTTTATTTTGTTCATCAGATTCCACATATGAGTGAGATCATTTAATTTGCTTTTAGGATTTATTCATGTATTTGCAAATAGCTCTCCTTCATTTATCTTTGCTGCTATATAGTACTATATTTTATGAAAATAACACCATGATTTACTTAACAATTTTAGCAGGTTTTCATGAGAAATGTGATTAATGAATAGCTAAATATCCATTTAGATGTCCTTCTGTTAAAAAAATCCATGTAAGAAGCCAAAATTACAATCTAAAAGTTTTTTGCTTACCATGACATTAGATTCGAATAAAGGGTTGAATTATGTGATTATTTCCTATCATAGGCTATAGCAAGCTAATGCATTCCTGTCCCCAAAGAGGATATGTATAATCTGGGGAATAGACCAATGCTCCCATGAAAGGCTCAGTGTCCCCTCTCCCCTGGCCACTGGTAGACTCAGGTACACATTGTTACCTGTTGACTCTTTCAGTTGCCAGGCACAACCTGTCTGTCATTAATGCATTACTTAACCAGACCAGTTCAATTTTTCATATTAAAATTTTCTAAATATATTCCATTCAAGCTTTTCTAAGATTATGTCTAGGATATTCTATCCAGGTTGCTATCGCCCTCACCACTTCTTTTGTGTCTTACACAGATACTCCTCCCTCACTTTAGTAGCATTACTATCTTTCGTAGGTAATGGAGTTTTAGAGGCCTGTTATCACTCTGATAGTTCCCAGGTTCCAATAGACACAGACACACTTTGGAGATTTCACAGAAGAAACATGAGAGGAGGGATGTGTTTGGTCTGAAAATAGACCATCAGCATGTTGCATAGATTGGTTT
This sequence comes from Pipistrellus kuhlii, assembly GCF_014108245.1. Classification (NCBI taxonomy): domain Eukaryota; kingdom Metazoa; phylum Chordata; class Mammalia; order Chiroptera; family Vespertilionidae; genus Pipistrellus; species Pipistrellus kuhlii. Next base: position 18,736,245 of record NW_023425562.1, read on the forward strand.
AGATATAATTCCCTCCCCCAAACTTTGCAAGTTGCATTCTCTTCCTTCAACTTTTATCCCCAAATATCAACAATATCCTGAGCACCCTGCATGCATTTGAGTTTACAGTAAGAAATGCTATAAAGCCCTCACTGCGTGCAGGGTACTTGCTGTGAGATATGGGATATATTGGGAAAAGACCACTTCAGGAGCAATAGACAAAGAGGGAGAATTACCCAGGTGGGCACGGCTGAGAAGTGCACCAGGGAAGATGAGAGTGTGAAACATCCCAGAAATGTGAGGAGAGGAAAAGAAGGTTGTCACTGAAATTGCGTGGAAACCTAATTGTAGTATTTGTTACCCTGAGATGGACATATCTAGCTTTGGAGTATTTGATGGGTATTAACTTTTAGAATCATCCTGCAGAACAGATTCTGAGCTGTTGTGTCTATGGGAGGTTAAAGTTAGAATTCATTCCCAGGTAAAGACATACCTATAGAATAATTTTTTTTTGAAGAGACAGAGTTCCAGAAAGTTAAAGAAAGAATTGTTATAGATAATTGGGAAAGGACCATTATCTTCTAGCAGTTTCCATCCACTACTAAGCAGTGTTTACTTGTGCGAACAGTGGATCAGATGTTAGCCACAGATACAGAACTCTGTAGTCTCTTAAACTGAGTCCTAAAGAACTTTAATCTTGCACAGAATTGCCACACTTAATACCTAAACACACAGGAAGCCCAGTAAAACTTGAATCCTTTCTAATTGCCTATAAATATGAGATAAAGAAAAATATTGCAAGGGATATCCATTGTAATATTTTTTCAATGTATATATACATAGGGAGCTAGAAATAATTCAGATAGCTGTATCTTTATTTTTAATTATTAAATGTGCAATTCTAATTTGGGATCAAGTTTAAAACCTTGGTATTGACTATTTGAACATTCCCTGCCAAATAAAACAAATTCTCTGGTTGAAAAGAAACCCTAAGACAAATTTGATGTTGGGGTTAGTCAAGAACTTTTCATGGGAGTCAGACCTCACAACAAGGGAATGACAGTAATTGCGAGAAATGTCTTTCATTGTGGTTTTTACATTTTACTGAATATTTCTAGTGAAAATATAATTGTAAATGTAATTATGATTAATTTGACATACATTATCTCACCCAAGAAAGTCATGAAAATAAAATAGATGAATGGTATTCGTTACTTTAAACCAGTTTAGATTATTATTTTCCTTCTTAATTTTCTGCATCACTTCATGGCGTTTTAGATATTCTTAAATAGATGGGATGAACAAAGCACTTGAAATATTTCTAGAATCCCTACTGGAATAATAAATTATGACAGGCTGCTTGACTAAGGTGAATTGATAACCTCAGAGAGACAGGGGTGGTGACAGGCAAACTTAATCTACTTCCTTTTCTGTTTAGCTAGCAGATAAATGAAAGCAAATTTGTAATTTGATTTTAGTTTGGGCTATTGCAAGCAAATCAGCAAAGGCCACTAAAAACCAGATCTTTTGATTAAAATCCTACTAATGCCTTAGGTCTGAAGAAGGAGGTATATTTTCCAATTAGATGGACAAATGATACCCTGACTGGTAGAACTCTAACCCCACCCCATCTTTAAAAGGTAGGCTGTATCAATGAAAATATTTTAAAATTTGAATTTGTGAACCTTATATATAATGCAAGTTTTTTACATCTCCTCTTAGAGTGATGGGATTATAGAGGTTTTCTTTTTCCCTATCTTGCTGGATTCATTCTTCAATGCCTTGTAAGAGAACAATGGCTTATTGTCAGGATACTCAAGCCAGGTGCAAACAAATTTAGACATAGCCAATCATTTACTTTCTCCTAAGCATGTCATGCTTTTAAAATGGAATTCAAAAGAAGAAAAGCAAAGATATAATTCATGTTTACTGTTGTAGTAGGAAGACCTTAATTAAATTGAGGATACTGAAGAGGTCTCCAAATTATTTTATGATGACAAGTAGACTCAAAGCCAATATGTGGTGATATGGTAGTATTTTATTTTTATGAGGCATTCAGTTTTGAATTATAGTCCCCATTTTTAAAGCAGAAATGTCTTCAACTTCTGTAAAATGTGACTTTGTAGTTTATGTTTGTATGAATGACAAGAATAGTGAAAATTACTTCAATTACATCATGTTTTTCTTAGTGAGGATGATAAATCACCAGTTTATTTTTGTGGGTTGCTCTTCCAATAATTTAAAAATTAGTAACCTTGGTTAAGAAATCTATGAACCAAAAAAAAAATGTTGTTATATTGACCTCAACCTTTAAAAACTAAATTAAAACTATGTTGAAAACTATGGTGATACTTTGGTGAAATATTATTTAAAAATCAATGTTATTAATTATTTTTGAATATTCAGAAGCATATTATGTGTTCTGCAAAACATGGCTTGTACTCTGTGTTTAGGAAAAAATAGCATTATGTGTCGTCTAGTTTTAGAAAACTTTGTTTTATTCTTTTCAGATCTCAATACCATTTAAACTAATCTAAACAAAATATACACAAAAACTCTTTCCATGTTTGCATGAAATGATCAACATAGGTTGGTAAGCTGTTTATAAAACATTCAACAGACTACCAAAGGAAAGGTCCAGAAATAAAATTTTACAGTTGTTTTTTTTGTGTGGAAAGATCATTGAAGTTTTCCAGGGTCTCAGGTTCTAGTCTATAAAAGGATCTTGCCACCAATATCTATCCCAAATGATTTTAAGGATCCCAGACAAATCCTAAAACCAGGTTCTAGACTTTGCCAGGGATTATGTCACTTAAACTCTGTGTTTCAGTGTTTCATCTGAATATAGGACCTATTTAGCTAGTCAGGATTTCTCAACCTCAAAACTATTACCACCGGGGCCTGGATAATCTTTTGTTCTGAGACCTAATCCTGTGCATTTGCCTTGTAGGATGTTTAGCAGCATCCCTAGCCTTTATCTGTTAGATGCCAGTCATATTTCCCCCTTCCATGTAACAACCAAAAATGCCTCTGGACATTGCCCAATTTCCCCGAGGGGAGAAAGAGGACACAATCTCCCCAAATAAAAATCACTGATCTAGATGACTAGTATACCCGAGTCCCATGAGAAGCTCTGAGAAAAAAAAGAAGTGCTTCATTAACTAAACATTGGGAAATGTGTTTGGCCTTTTATGTCTCTTTGGCCAGCCCACACACCACCCCCCCCCCTTCTGCTTCAACACTAGATCTGAGTCTTGAGGGAGCTTCTCTGCTCACGCTGTACTCTTGATTCTGGTGATCTCATCCACTCCCAGGGCTTCACAGTCCATTTGTGTGGCAACTGCCAAACTCTAGCTGCCTCTTTGTAATGTACCAAAGATCTCCACCTAACATATTCAAGACGGAATGTTTGTCTGTCCTCCCTGAGCCTGCCCTAACTTCCTCTCCCTCATCTCAGGCATAAGGACTACAGAAGGTCCTCGGGTTACATGGGAGATCCATTCCTATGGCAACGTAATGTGATTTTCGTGGTCAGAACCCACCTACATGAGCACCTATGTCACTCACATGGAGCACATACACAGCAGTAATGAAATGACAGCAAAATAAATTTAACAGAAAGACAACCATTCCTGACCTTTGCTTGTGGCAAATAAATAATAAGCATAAAGCACATATGTACACAAGTTGAAATGACGGAATTTTTTTTATTTTTATAAATGAATGGGATATGGCAACATAACCATGAAACAATGTACATCAAGTCTGACATAACCCGAGGACTGCCTGTATTACTTAAGCCTGAACCTGACACTTCCTTCCTTAACTTCCCCACATGCAATTCACTTTGTTCATTTACTTTCAAACTATATTGGGTAACTGAACACTCTGTCTTATTGTAATAGCCACCATCTCAGTTCAAACTAGCATCTTCTCTCACCTGGAGAAATTCAGTATTTTTTCTGCTGGCTGCTCGGCTTTCCCCACTAGCCTTGCTCCACACAGCAGGGAGAGATGTCTTCTTAAAATAAATCAAGTCTGTTCCTTCCTGAAAACCTCTAAATGCTCTGTGATTCCACTTAGGGTAATTGACAGTGGTCTACCAAGCTCTGTGAACTGGGTCCTATTTCTCATTCTACCCTCCTCTTGGGTCATTCCCCTTTTGCTCCCAAGGTTCCAGACACATGACCTGCTCCCATTTCCCTTGTAGAGGAATAAGCATTAACTCCTAGCAATGCCCTGGGTTCAGCCTAAATGTTACTTCTGTGGTGAGGCTTTTACCTCCTCTCTCCTTCTTCAATGACCATTTCCTCCTCATATTACATCTTTCTATGTAAACTTCACTCTTGTGTTAAACACCAATTGCAGTTGTAATTTTATGTTTATTTGCTTCGTGATCTATTCACTGTCTTTTCCAGTAAGTACAATAGTAAACTCCATGGGGAAAGAAAAATCATGCCTCTGGGTTTTTTTAGGGTTTTGTTTGTTTGGTTGGTTGTTTTTTGTTTTTTTGTTTTTGTTTTGGGTTGTTTTTTTTTGTGTGTTTTTTTTTTGTTTTGTTTTGGGTTTTTTTTGCTTATTTGTTTTGTTTTTGTGGGGAGGTAGGTGGAGAATAATTACAATATTCTCCTTTGAAAATTAATCTCAGACCACACAATATACAAAAAGACAGTGGCATGCAAATTATTGTGGAACAATGGGTGTGAACCTTTCAGTACTTACTAATGTTTCCACAGCCTGGCTGTTCCCTCTCCACTCTACCCAAAAAATAGCTCCAAGACTGAATTTTCAGAACTCCTAACAGCTCCGCTTTCAGCCAAGGTGAAAAGTAATCTGATTTGCTATTCATGTCACAGTGACCCAGACAGGGCACATGTTTTAGGAGAGGAAAAAGCAGGTCATTTAATATAAAATATATTTTTTCTTTCACTGGTCCAACTGGTTAGGCAGGCCTATGACTACATCAAAACTATATTTTTTTTAATCTCAAATAGTTTATTTTTGCATGCTTGAATACTTTTATGCCCCACACAAGGCTTATTGAGATATAATGGACATATAACAGAGTGTAAATTGAAGGTATCCAATGTGTTGATTTGATATACTTAGGTATTGCAAAATGTAGACCACTATAGCTTAGTTAACACCTCCCTCACATCACATAATTACCATTTTATGTAATAAAAACATTAAAGTCTCTTAGCAACTTTTTTCTTTATTTTTGCAACTTCCAGTATATAATGCAATATATCCATATAATTACCATGCTGTACACTGTGTCTGCAGAATGTATTCACTAGAAGTTTGTACTTTTTGACCATTTCCCCAAACCCCTAGCCCCTGGTAACTATCATTCTAGTCTCTGTTTCAATGAGTTCAGGCTTTTTAAGATTCTACACATGAGCGATTCATACAGCATTTGTCTTTCTCTGCCTAACTTACATCACTTAGCATAATGCCCTCTAAGATCCTTTCATGTTTGATCACAGCATCATATCCACAACACCTAACTGGATCTTCCACTCATGTTTATGGAATAACCAGATACATTCTCTAACATCCCTGCCCAATCTCTCTTGGCAATGCACAGTTTAGATAAGCATGTTCAAAAGTCTGAGATTTGAGGAAAGAAATATGTTTTCTAACTTAATTGACTAAGGAACTTTTCCCCCCATAATGCTGATTAATAGTTTACTGTAGGGAACATTGAGCTAGATTATCTGTGAGATCTCTTCCAGCTAATGACTATATGGCAACTTATTTCAGGGGGAAATGCTCTGGAAAATTCAGTGCCATATGCATTTCCATTCAAATTCAAAAACCTATAAAATGTTTAAGACATATTTTGAGGTCAAAGTGTTCTGCTAATAAAACTGTTACCAGGGAAGCCTGAAGCTGTAAGAGAGAAGTTCAGTCCTGAACTAGAAACTCTCTGGATCGTCTCTCCTCAGAACTGGGCAGGTGAACCTAATGTTCACATCGTTTACCTACCTGTGGACATTGTGTAGCTATTAGGGCCCAGCCATTGTGGCGATGGGATGGGAACAGATCCTCAAAAATAGGAGCCAGGACTCCTGGATACAATACTTGGTTTTGTTTTCTGTAAGAAAATCAAGCACTCAGAGTACTGGTCTACCAATAAGCTTCTGGCAGAGTTTTTGAGGGCAACTCTGATAAGAAACATAAAACATTTTTGAAGACTTACAAAGTATTATAAAAATGAAGTTTTCTAATCATTAACAAAACTTTATACCCATCAGATTATAAAATATCTATGTTTGCTATTATTAAATTTAATAGGAAAAGTGTGAAATCATTGATGGTGATCAAACATCATGAAAGTAAAAAAAAATGAATGGAATGCTCATGTGATGTAAAATAAAATTGATTCCTTTCTCACTGTTATCAGTGAGACAGTCAGATATGGCTTACTCAGACCCTGGATACCTACATTTTATGCTAACATCAGACACATGCATAGTATATTATCTTTTTCTTTAATTTGGAAAACTAACACAGAATGAAATAACTGAGCCACAATATTATGGTGTTGGTTGAGTGCCAACTCTGTGCAGGGCCTGAGGTCAGTGCCTTGTATCCATTATCTCTCAAAGTAATCACAGTGTCCTGGAGGATATTTGCAAGTCTTTTGAGTTACACCACGCAGCTTCCCCTCTGAGCCTGGGAGGTGGTAAATGTCATCTTGCCCTTTCTGAGTCAAGCTGTCTCCCAGAACCCTGAACTGCACTAATCAAGATTTGTGAACTCCAAAATCTCCCTAATTTGGAGCAGCCTTTTGATATATTTAAATATATAATCATCATTATTCATAGATTCTGTATTTGTGAATTCATCTTCTTGCTAAAATGCATTTTTAGCCCTCCCCATTCAATGCTTGCAATGCTTTTATGGTCACTTGTGAACATGTGAAATACTTGAGAAGCCCAATGCTCACAAAGTCAGCTGAGATGGGACAAGGAGACACATGGGCTTATTCCAGCGCTCAGACCGTAAATGAAGGTCCTTTCAGTGATATATGTATTTTGTGCCAATTTTGTTCATCTTTGTATTTTTGTTTACGGTTTTACTGTATTAAGTGACCCCTAAATGTGGTGCTGAATAATGCCCATTGCTCTTAATGCTCAAAACGCTGTGGTGTGCATTTTGGGGGAAATATGTGTTGATTAAACTCCATGAGGCATGAGTTATATAGTGCTATTGGCTGTGAGTTAAATTAAATGAATCACATTACTATTAAATAAGTAGTCTTTAAATAGAAACACACATAAAGCAAGGTTTTATATTAATTGGTTGATTTAAAAAATTGTAATCAGAGGGAATACAGGAACCTAACCCTGTATTTTCTCTAGAAGCAATACATAGTATTCTCTAATTCAGTGTTTGTGGCAACTTCGTAGAATACAACTCCCGCAAATATCAGCTACATCCAGAGACACCATCGAATGACGTTTTTAACTGTTGGTTTGATTTCTGATTACTCAGCTTTTGAACTGAGATTGGGAAATTAATACAAGACCTCAAATGCCAATTTTTAAACTGATAGAACTTTTATGAAAAAGCCATAAAGGTCTGAAATGAAAGAGTTATATGAAAGTTTTCATGAACACATTCTCTGAAGGAAAATGATCTCAGTATAATCTCTCTAATGCTCAGCAGTCCTACTTTTTACTTGAAACATGATGACTTCCTGAGTAGAGAGAATGCAAGTAGAAATTCAAAAGATTCTAGTTTACAAGGTTTTTAGAAATGTTCGAAGGCATACCGCTGTGTATAACTCAAACCAACTTTATTAGAAATGTCTTGCTAACAAAAATCCATGAAATCCCCAGCTGTCTCCATTCTCAGCTCTCACGTAAAAGGTGAATTCATGCCAGTCAATTAGTTTATTAAGCACAGAAAGGGCATATTGAGACAGTACTGTAAAGTGACTTTAAGTTGTAAGTAAAACTATGATACAGAAAGTTCTGATCTGTCATTGCTAGCCCCATTTCTTTGTAGCAAATGTAAAATTATTTCAAGGAAATCCTATGTCTTTCATTTATAACCAGAATCTTTTAACAGATAGTGCTATAAAAACTTTTTGGGATCTCCCTAGCCCCCTGATATTCAATTTATATGAGAGGCACTAATTATTTTTTCAATAATGATGAATCATCAATAATTTACTTAAGTATAGGTGAAAGTTTTTTCAAAAAAGCAATGATTCTTAGATAACTTGTCAATAGTGTTTTGATTTTGAGGCAAGTATTGGGTTGGTGGTTATATTCATTTTTTATTTCATTTATCTTTCATATTGAGGATTATTTATAAACATTTTGTAATTTAAAAGTCCTCAAATGGTATAGGATGTTATTACTTAGGCAACATTTTATTTAATACTAGTGCCCTGGTTCACAGATTCATGCACATTGAAAGGTAATTAGTTAGAAGGTGACCAGTGGGGCAGGACTGAGCAAGTTGGCTGGACATGCCCTGGAGACAACCTTCCTTGGTCCCTCCCCATCTGCCCACTGGGGAATGGGGGATAAGAACACATATGTAATGGGGGAGAGCAGTTTGGGGCAACCAGGCCAGCAGGGAGGGCAGTTAGGAGCAACCAGGAAGGTAGGTGAGGACAGTTAGGCTTGACCAGGCCAGTAGGCAGAGGTGGTTAAGAGCAATCAGGCCAGCAGGGGAGCAGTTAGGGGCATCAGGCAGGCAGGCAGAGTGGTTAGGGGCAGTCAGGCTGGGAGGCATATGAATGGTTAGGAGCCAGTGGTCCCCAATCCCTGGGGCCTAACCCAACAGTCAGACATCCTCCAAGGGGTCCTGGATTGGAGAGGGTGTAGGCTAGGCTGAGGGACCCCCTTCTTTACCCATGCACAAATTTTGTGTACTGGGCCTCTAGTGATATTATAAGCATTTACTCTGTGTCCGGCACTGCTTGGTATGTTGTATATATTTTCTTTAATCCTGACAGTAACGGTACCCAATAATTATTAATTTTACAGAAGAAGGAAAACATTGAGGTGCAAAAGGCCTAAACATTTTGCTCAAGGAGTATAGAAGGCTAATATAGGTTATTAGAGAAATACTTTCAAACTTAGTTCTGGGAAAATATCCAAAGGCATTGCTTTCTGCAACTTTCTAAGTTAATTTATAAATAAAGTTATAGTCTACTATTTATTTTCTATAAATGTGTAGCTTGAAATGACAAACATGACATAAAACATGGTATTTCTTTTTTTTTAAATCTTTATTGAACGTATTATGTTATGTCCCCTCTTTGCTCCCATTGACCCCTTATAGCCCACTCCCAACCCCCAACCCAGAACTTCACCCCTTTATTGTCTATGTCCAAGGGCTATGTATATATTCATACAAGTTCACTGGTTGGTCTCTTCCCACCCACCCCACCGCACCTTTCCTCTGAGATCCACAGTCTGTTCCATGTTTCCATGTCTCTGGATCACTTTTGATCATTAGATCACTGACTTGGGTTTAATGAAAATAATTTAGAAGGTCAATTAGCTATTTTTATTTACATAAGCAAATTATCAAAACTCTATTATTAGTCTGTTATTTTTGCCTAAATATTGTCTACCCCGTGGTACTGCTGCGACACAGGACAACATTGATATCAGGACTCTATGACATTCTTTCATACCCATTGGCTGCTTTTAAATGAGATTCACATTCTCAAGAGGTTGAAAATTAAATGTGCTTTATAGATAGCTTCTTAAAGGGAATGGAGGTAAATTGTGAGTGATAGGTGCCAAACAGTTAATCTTTTGTAGCATAAAATAAATCGCATTTTCTATAAACCACAGCTTTCCCTGGTTCCTGTCCCACTGGAATTCTTATTATACTAAGCATCATTCCTCCTTCCCTCCCTCTTTCTAGTCAATATGATAGCATAATGCTTTTTTAAATTCAGATAAAATTCAGATAATTTAAATTCTCCCTTTTAAAATGCACAGTTCAGTGCTTTTTCATATATTCACAGGTTGTACCGCCATCACCATGTAATTCCAGAACATTTTCATTGCCCCAAAGGGAAAGCTGTACATATTCCCATTATTCCCCTGTTCACTTCTCCCCCTACCGGCTGCCAAACTCTAATCTGATTTCCTCTCTATAGGTTGGCCTATCTAGCTATTTCCTATAAGTGGAATTATACAACATGTGGCTTTTTATGTCTGGCTTCTCTCATTTACCATGACATTTTTAAGGTACATGCATGTTGTATCATGTATCAGTACTTCCTTCCTTTTTTATGGCTGGGTAGTGTTCCATTGTGTGGATAGACCACACCTGTTTATCCATTCACCAGTTGGTGGGCATGTGGGTTTCCACTTTTGGCTGTTTTGAACAAAGTCACCCTGAAAGCTATTGTATTAGCTTTTGTGTGGGCATAGCTTTCATTTATCTTGGGTAGATCATTTAGGTCTTTCTTCTCAGTTTTCATTGCTTTGTTCTCACCATACCCAGAGCAATAGGAACACTTCACATCCTTAACAGAACTTGATAACCACTGAGCTGCCATGTCTCCCTCAACCTGATCTCCATTTGCCTGTCTTTTCCCAGAACCACCCATTGGCCAGATGCACCCCCCTCATGGCAGCGTCACTCCTCAGAAGAACAGCAACCTGCTTGTGATCATTGTGGTCACCGTTGGCATCATCACAGTGCTGGTGGTGGCGATTGCGGCTGTGATTTGCACCCGACGCTCTTCAGCCCAGCAGAGAAAGTAGGTAACAGCTGGTTCCCAAAGGGAGAGAGGTCCATGCTTGACCCAACTACCATCCTTTTGAGTTATATTTTTGAAGGCTCTCTTCCTTGCTCTTTCATAATTCATGCATGTTTCTTATCTCCTGGCCTGGGCAAAACCTTGCCTTTGGTCCAGTCCATGCCCATTAACTGAATTGAGCGAGGGCTAGACTTGCAGAATGAATAGTAGAATCCTACAGATCCACTTTGCATTTCTGTTCTATTTCACTTCTTGAGGACATATTCTTTCATTCAAGTGACAGCAGGTGTTCCTGAAGTAGCACTTAGAGAATGGACTTCACCATGTCCCTCTCTGCAATTATCTATAAAAGGTTGAAGACGTGTGTTCCTCTAAACGTGTTTATCGCTTTTGGCAAGGAGGCCGGTAGGCATTTAATCAATGCTTGTTGCATGAATATCTGCCTAATACCAGACACACTGTAGTTGCAATACTAGAGAGTGTTTAATTTGGAGGCAGAAGTTAAGGAGGAGGAGAGAGTCAGAAATTCAAAATGGTTCACATTTCCTAGCTATGATGATTCTAGAAAATTGTAATAATTGAGGGGTTTTGAAATATTTTCATATTATGCAACCCTAGGTTCTAGCACAAATAGAGCTTGAGAATCAAAGTACACAATCTAGAGTGGAAAGATATTTTTAATCCCGCTTGTCCCCTTCTAGCAATACCCCCTAAGCAGCATATTAACCTTGTGCCATCCAGTTCATTGTGTCAGCAGTAACCTCCTGGTTGTTCTCTGCATCCTCACCAATTTAGTACTTTTTCAAATCCATCCTGACTATCTTACTGGATTGGCTATCATAGGCTCTTCCATTGTTGTTGTTGTTGTTGTTATTGTTGTTGTTGTTTGTGTGTGTGTGTTTTATGTGTGTGTGTTGTGGTGGTTTTTATTTTTTCTGGCATTTTTCAGTACTGAGGAACAAATGAAGTCTCCTAAATGAAGTCTACTTCACTTTAACTACTATAGGTCACTGTATTGATTTCCAAAATTTTAAGAGAGATTCTCTAGCAAATAATTTTCCCTCTTTCCTTGCTAATATCTCAGCCTTTCTCTTTTGAAAAGTTCCTGTAACTGTACTTGTTGATCTGTAGTGAATCTTCCAGCATCTTGAAGTGAAGTGATTAGAAACAGGATAAGGAATATCTACATATTGAAGAATGTTACATAGGGGGATAGAGATGCAGTCTTTGTATTTAATTTATATCTATGCAGGAAAATTTGGTATCTAACTGCATCCATGTGATTGACTATCTTGAAGCTGGTGTGCTGGTGCATTGTGTCTAAACAAGAAATCAGAAAATCGAGCTTAATAAGATCATTCTGGGAATTGATGGTCACCCACAGAGCTTCCGGGGTGCTGGGCACTTCGTAAGGCTCTTGGGGTGGAGGTGGGGGAACATACTTGAATAAAGTATTAAACAATCTCTTGGCCCAGCATTTCTAAGAAAGAACTGTGCAAGTTTATATTGGTAGAACATCATGGCATTGGGCATCTGAGGCAGAGCTGAGGAAGAACCACAAAAGTGGAAGTTGGGAGGATACCATACCCAACTTAGCCTGTTTCCTGATAGTTATAAAAACATCAGTGAAGTCACAAAATTAAATTTGCTAGCTCAACCATCTGTAGCACTGGTATTTTGTTTTGCTATTTTTATCATTGCAAAAAGGATATTTGAGGGTGATATTGACCTAATGAACTGGAATACTGAATATATTCTGTCCATCCACACAGAAAACGCCAGTCTTCTCAATGTGCAAAAGTGGGATTTTATACTATTTAGAGAAACTCTCAAATTATCTTAAATTCCACATTAAGCACCTTGATAAGAACTTAAAGATTTTACTTAGGATGAGTAGAGGCTGAGCATTGTATATGACTTGGTTTTAAGAACAAAAGAGCAAACCATCTCATTAATAACTGAAAAATAAAATAAAATTTTAAAAAAAAAGTGGATTGTGAGTTCCTGTACTTACTACCTCCTTTTTCTCCCAGTCTCTCAATATTTATTTGGCACATTTTCACCAGGTTTATGCATATACCTTTATTCAATCACAGATCATTGCCATTTATTTTTGTCTCTTTGTACATGTTAACAGAAAAGGGAGAAAAATAAGTTTCTCCTTCTGGATATTTCTGAGTTTTAATTTAGTTTTTCTTGATTTCATTGAGGACTCCTATCCCAATGCCATTGAGCCTTTTAGGACAAATTAAGTAATGCAGATGAAAGCAAAATCGATTCCAATTTGAAACAGAAATATTGCCCCTTATAGGGCTCTCAGGGAAAAAAAATGGGAGTTTAATGGAATTAATAAGGTGAAATAGGGAATCAATTCATGGTCTTCTTCATTATCTCTCTATCTGGAAGTGCTGAGGATATAAGTTTTCTTTGTGTTTTATTGGGGGATGTGAATTGCATTCAAATTGACTTGAAACATATGTGTGTATACTATCAGTAATATTTCATTCAAGTCAGTGTCTGTACATTTTATTCTATAGTTAATAATATTCATATAGTTTATTACATAGACCTCATATATAATAATGAGGTTGGTTATCTGATTGACTCATATTCTAGTTTGTAAGATTTTATTTTTATGATGTAAAATAACTACCAGAAGTTAGAACCCAAGATCTAGGTAGTTCTGATTCTACCACTCATTTAATTAAATCAATGGTATTTAATTAAACCTAAGGGAAGAGCTAATTCCTCTTAGTTTCCTCAAATGAGAAATAGGACTAAATACTTTTTTATCATCTCCTCTACCTTATAAACACTGAAATTCCCCATGGAATACTACTAAGTTATAGAACACATAGCAACATTTAACTTCAAACTAATATGAAATAAAAATAATTTTATTTATTTTTAATTATTGATTTAAAATGTTGTACTTCTTTGAAGAGATTCCCCTTACACATTTAGAATTAGTAAGATTATAGAATGTCATAATATAGAAAAAGCATTTTATGAAAGTTTTATTTGATATGGGGTGTCCTGTGTTTTTAATAAAGCCATACATTTTTCTGGCCAAAATATATAAAATGGTTTGGTAATGTAGCCATAGGTACTAAAGCCAATATATTTGACATTGAGAATATCCTGGGAATCCAAGACACATAGTTATCATATCTGTAGATGATCAACAATTTTTCTGAATACATTAAATTTTAATATGTAAATAAAATTTAAGACCTCCTATTTTATTTGACAGGCACACAGCAAGTTTTACATATTAGCACGCATTCAAATCCTGACCAAAATAATTACTTTCACTACTCAAGATCAAATGTTTAAACTGTTTTTTTAAATATATTTTATTGATTTTTTTTACAGAGAGGAAGAGAGAGAGATAGAGAGTTAGAAACATCGATGAGAGAGAATCATCGATCAGCTGCCTCTTGCACACACACCCCGGGGATGTGCCCACAACCAAGGTACATGCCCTTGACTGGAATCAAACCCGGGACCCTTCAGTCCGCAGGCCGATGCTCTATCCATTGAGCCAAACCAATTTCGGCTCAAATGTTTAAACTCTTAAAGGAAAGCTACTCTATCTTAATTACTCTAGGTCATTTGATTTTCACAGTTTTAACAATTTTCTCTCTCTCTCTCTCTCTCTCTCTCTCTCTCTCTCTCTCTCTCTCTCTTTTTTAATTCCATCTCAGAAAAATACGGTTCCACTTCAGAATTTAAGACACATTTTCCCTGGGTTTCTAATACATATTTTGTTTTTAATAGCATTTAGTAGAATAAAAATAATCACTATGGAGAATTAGAACCCTTTGGGAAGGATTTGGATGGAGGGTTCAGGGCAGTTTATACTTCACAACATATTTTTCCTAGTTAAATTATAATCATTTTTCACCTCAGTTCAGGTCTTCTTTCTGCCTGCAGCCCTCCCTAAATTCCCAGTGGGCAGTGTCCCCACATCAATCTCCCTTCAGATCTTGGACACATGTTTGTGTGACCAGGAGAATTAGTACAGAGCTCTATGACTGCCTCTTGTGAACAATTTGAGCAAAGGATTGCTAAGCACAGAATGAGAACTTGAACTTATTAATTAATTGTAAGGTGACAAAAGGACCTCTGAAATGATACTAGCCATGTAGGACTTTGAAGGGCACATTCTAATAAAATGTATACTCAATCAGTGTTGGTTCTTACCCATTCATGTCCCCAGCATACCAATTATAAGTTGAAAAAAATAAACTCCTTTTATAATAATCAGTTATATGCAAGGTGATCCAATAAAGAATCAAAGAAGAATCTAGCAAAAATATATTTTTAAGCCTTGACCCATGTGGCTCAGTTGTTTGGGTATTGTTCCTTGTACCCAATGGTGGCCAATTCAATTCCCAGTCAGGACACGTGCCCCAATTGCTGACTCGATCCCCAGTGGATGTTTCACTCTCATGTTGATATTGCTCTCTATCTCCTTTCCTCTCTCTCTAAAAATCAATTTTTAAAAATCTTAAGAAATACTTTTGTCAATAATAATAATTCTTATTATTTAATTCAAGTAATTACTATGTGCTGAGTATGTGATCTGCATCATACAAAGTAACATCTGATTCATGTTGAGTCCTAAGCTATTACTCTTTCTGCAGTGCCCCATAGACTTACTATTATTATTGAAAATGTATCTATTGGAGGCACAGCCTCCTGTGATTTGGCCCCGTCTGGTTTTTCATGATAGCTTTCCTACCTCCCATGTCCCAGTCCACGAACGCAGAAATTCCCAGAAGCCATGCCATTCTCTGTACATTTATTAAGCTCCCAATGTCTCACCTATCTTTGCATTTCCAGTACTTAGCAGAGTTCTTGACACATAGTCAAGAAGGGACAATTGTTTAGAGTCGGAATGACCTTGCTCCAGAAAATCATCAAAATGCAGTTACTTTGGAGGGAAATATTAGAGCAGGAAACATTGCCTTGTTTTTCCCATAAACTACTAAGTAGATATTAAGTCTGGGGTTCTTTGTGTTTTACACTCATCAGCATGCTTCAAGAAAGACAAAGGAAAGACTATTAAGGAAAATGTAACAAATCACACCATGTATTAATTATCTAATATGGGCAAGCATCTTATTCAGTAGTTGGGAGAACAGAGCCACTGTCCGTGGCCTGGCAAGGTTACAAAGATTTTTCCCTGAGTAGTTTGTTTGAACAAGTTTGCAATGATAAAAAGTAGTTGTTCTTGCAAAGCACCGCGAGTGAAGAATGTGGAAAGGAGGCACTTATCTGGACTTGTGACCAAAATTAGATTTTTTATTCTCTGAAGTTTCCCTTAAGAGGAGATATTATTATTATTTTAAAAGAAGTAGAACCTACAAGTGGAGGTTTTTAAAAATTACAAAACTGTAGAACAGAGGTTGAAAACTCTGAAAAAGGCCCAACAGTACATATTTTAGGTTTTGCGGGACTTGTGGTCTTTGTTTGCACCTATTCAACACTACACTGCAGAAGTGAATGAGCTCTGCAGGATTCCAATAAACTTTATTTACAAGAGCAGGCAACAGGATAGATCTGGCTTACAGGCCATCAGTTATTCACTCTGCTGCAGAGAATGGCTAGCATGAGCAGCCTGCTATTTTACTTAGCATGCAGAGAATAGTTGAATTTCACTAGGCCCAGGAAGAGAGGACCATTGAAAAATAAACTTAGGATGCAAAAAAAAATTTAATATATTTTTTATTGATTTCAGAAATGGGAGAGAGAGAAAAATATCAATGATGAAAGAGAATCATCAATTGGCTGCTCCTGGGGATTGAGCCCGAAACCCAGGCATATGCCCTCACTGGAAATCAAACCATGACCTCCTAGATCAAAGGTTGATGCTCAACCACTGAGCAATGCCGAGTGGGCCAAAATTCTTATTGAGTCAAGTAAGAGGCATTTGAATCACACTTCCAAGGGTGTTCTCTTTTCAGATGCTGGGTCTTACTGTGTTTGACACTTAGTGGATCCAAGGGGAAAGTTTTTCTTCTCTTAAGAAAGTCCTAGTGTGGTCTTTTGTCCACAAAGAGCAAGCTTCCCGATTGCACATTAAATTATACAGCAGATGTGTAAACCTCTTTCTAAGCTTCTACTTTGGCTGTTGGCACAGACTCTGGCCTTTTTATTTCTATTTGCCTTTTCAAAACAGTTCCTTCCTTTATCTCCTAAGCAGATGCTGCAGCCAGTTACCTTATGCCTCACTCCAGAGACTGGCATATGGCTGCATCGAACTCATTGTCAGCTTGTGCTCGATTTGCAGCTGGGAAAGCTGAAGGGAGGTGCTCCCTGGCAGGCCACTGAGACCCTGGGGATTCAGCACCACATCTCCTGCCACATGGTGATGCTCCTGGGAAAGGGAGGAAGGCTGCCAACACAAGCCTGCCAATTCCTGGCTTTCACAGGTTTCCTCCTGGGAGTGCTTCTGCTTCCTTCCCCGGCTTCTAACTTGAATGGACAGAGAAGAGAAAGACATGGCCATTGAGGCGAGGCTCTCACATTTGCCTTCTAATTCTGTTCCATAGGAAACGGGCCACCCACAGTGTTGGCAAAAGGAAGGGCAGCCAGAAGGACCTGCGACCCCCTGATCTTTGGATCCATCATGAGGAAATGGAGATGAAAAACATCGAGAAGCCATCAGGCACAGACCCTACTGGGAGGGACACCCCCATCCAAAGTTGCCAAGAGCTCACACCAGTCAGTCACAGCCAGTCAGAAACCCAAATGGGAAGCAAAAGCACCTCTCATTCAGGTAATTCTCCCCTCTGCCATCAGAAAAAAAGAACCCCAAGGGTGTCCTCCACTCCCTCTTTTGTGGAGGACACCTTCCTGCTAATTCACAGTTATTTACCAATAGTTTAAATAATCTGATATAATTTTGTTTGATTAGCCTGGTTTACTTCCTATCCTATCAACCTGTTGCCTGCTTTTTATGATTGCCATGCCTTTTGAAACTTCTAAGAGGTAGGAGATGATACCAGTGGGAAACATGGAAATGTGAAGCTTCAATGAATTGATTGCTTTTTTTAAATCTGGAGCAAAACATTTGTCAAGACAATGAAAGTTGAAGCCTTTGTATACTTCTTAGTTCCCTATGTCTGTGGGTAATTGGAAGTTGATTATAATTTGCTGTCAATTCCTTGCTTTAAAAAATCACATCAAGGACACTTGAAATATGAAAACATTGACAATTCTGTTTCTTTGCCTTGATTACCATGAAGATCAACTCTCATCTCCATGCAATCACATGATATGATCACTAGCTTAGTTCAGTGAAGTCTATTTGAAGGCTCTGTAGGTGTACAAAGTGTTCTAAGTAAACCTCCAATGTTTCATAAAATGGTGCAGAACAATCTGTGTCCTGGTATAACTAAGAAATCTAGAGAGTTGGTGGTAAGGTGTTTCACTTTCTGTGGGTCCTCGTGTTTTTGAAATGCTTATGGGGAGGTGAACAATTAACAAGTGCTCTCATCAGAAAATCTCTTCATCTACTCATGGTATGTTTGTAGAGTGAGTAACTATGGTTTTTAAACCAAATAAAAATATGTTAGTTGTTTAAATGAGTAACTGAATAACTAAATTTTCTCAGCTTTGAATTATTTAAACAAGGACTTTAGTTACTAATTTTCAATGATACGTTTTTTAGTATTTCTTTTCTAGATGTTAAATAATATTTCAAGCAGAGTCTCTAACATTGATGTCACATTCATTTATTAAATACATTTTGGTTTCCTTAAGCACTACCATGTGACACTTAAAGATTTCTCCTTGTGGCCAGCTAGACTTTTGGTTCTGAAGGCTGAGGTCATAATTTGTTCTTTAAGTCCTCTAGCATTGTGGAATGAGATTGAGTGATTAGAGTGGGACAGTCTATTTCAGACACACATTTACCTGTTCCTCCTACTTATCTCTTCTTCCTGGCTATGTGATTTTCTGGGGAATGAGGTTAAGGTGAATTTTAATAGTGAGGGTATATTGCTTGGGTCACAAGAAATTAGATGTTATGATTTAATAAGTTAAAATAATGTTTAATGCGCATTTGGCTAGAAATGATATAGAGAGTTGACTTATTGAAGAAAGTGTGTCTCTCAGGAGTATTGTTTTTCTTTCAGGTCAGGACACTGAAGAAGCAGGGAGCTCCATGTCCACTCTGGAGAGGTCACTGGCTGCACGCCGAGCCACCCGGGCAAAACTCATGATCCCTATGGATGCCCAGTCCAACAAT
The DNA here is from genome assembly GCF_014108245.1 of Pipistrellus kuhlii. Lineage (NCBI taxonomy): Eukaryota > Metazoa > Chordata > Mammalia > Chiroptera > Vespertilionidae > Pipistrellus > Pipistrellus kuhlii. The sequence goes on from NW_023425562.1 coordinate 18,755,234, forward strand.
CCCGGTGAGTCAAGATGGGTGCCATGTGGCGGAAATGAAGTGGGGTTTTTTTGTACCTTTTCTATATCAGTTATCAAAAAGTGGTTAACATTTTCTCTGGTCTTCCTGAGTAAATGAACTTAATGAAGAATGACGAAAACCATATTATTTATAATTAGAAGTTAGAATTTTCATTCTGTTACTGCATTTCTTATACATAATGAAATGTTCTGGCAACAACCCGCTACATATTTAAGAAATTATAAAAGAAAATATGAGTTGACATAAAAAGAGTTGAAATGCATGTCAATATTATTAAACTTATTCTAAGGATCACCTTTATGTTTGTTTGTTTTTAATTATGTAATAGGTACAATTTTTAAACTTAAATAATCTAGCACCCTTGAACCAAGTATTAAGAGATACTCATTCACTATCCCCTTCTTGTTGAAGTTTTCTGTCATACTCCCATATTTATTGAAGATATTAGTATCTGGGGACCCCTTCCTTTCCAATTACCTCTATGATCAATCTTGGTAATGACAATACCCATGCAGACAATCCATCCAATGCCACTGTTAGTTCCCTTATGTTACCTGAAATGATATTGGCTCTCTCCCACAGCAACACATCAATTCCATGTCACACACTAAACCAATAATCACACCCCCTACAAAATGTCAGTTTCTATCATCCCTTTTTCCCGCATCCTATTACTTTCTTGCTCACTTATTTGATTTCCCCCTTGCCAACAATTCTTCAATTTCACTACAACCTCCAATCCATTAACTTTGCCACCTTTCCAGTGTTCTTCATCACCTCATGTCCTCATTTTCATCCAAACTCAGTTTCTAATCCATCATCATTTATTATTTTTAGTCCTTTGCAAACACCCTCATCTCCTTTGGTCCTCCTTCCCCATTATATCACCTGAAAAAACACAACCCTGGTTAAGTCAGCTTCCCTGCCAACTCTTACCACATATCCTGATAGCTGACTCTAGAGGGAAAAAATCATCCTCTGCTTGGGATTTATGGCCACAAATCCAAGGTGAGCTGCCATCTATTTGGAAATGCCACTGCATTTCTGTAGTCATTCATTGTCTCACTTTGCAAGATGAATGTCATACATCTGTTCTCACTTTTCATACTCCCAATACCTATTTCCTTGGTTCTGATATCAGCAAGAAAAGAGAAGCATTCAGAAATGATATCCATATCTTTCCATCAAATCGGGTCCATCTATTTGTACTTTTACCTAAGGCTGGTTCTTTCTCTTATGGATATCCCTTTTTTACCCACTTAGGGACTCTGTCCTCCTCCCTCCCTTTTCTGTAGTATCAGTTTCCCCTCCAAATGATAACTCCAATAAGCATACAAATATTGTCTCACAACTCCTGTTTTATATAGCACCCTCACTTGATACCACTTTCTCCTCCACCTAAAGCCCCACTCCTCTCCTTGCTTGAAAAGCTCCTTTAAAGTTGACTATACATACTTTTGTCTTCTTTTAATCTTCTTTATTCATTTAAGGCCATTTTTTCCAGTCCCTCTCCATTGAAACCCTGGTTGCCAAGGTTATCAATAATTTCTACATTGATCAAATGATCAATTCTCAGATAGTCAGGAAAATTGGACACAGCTTCTCACTCTTTGTTCTGAAATACGTTTTGAGTTGAGTTGTAGTATACTAAATGCTCCTGGTTTACTTCCTATCCCACTGGCTGCTCCTTCTCTGTATCCTTCACTTGTTCCCCCTCTTCTTCCTAATCCCAAGAATCAGAGAGTGCGCCAGGGTTTAATCATCTATCTACGCTAGCTTCTTAGATGATCATCTAGTACAAATGGCCCTAATGCCATGTAAATGCACATGAATCCCAAATGTTATCTCCAGCTTAATCTTCTCCCAGAATCCACATCTTCTATAAAATGCTGACTCAACTTCTCCAAATGGCTATCTAATTAGCAAGCCATCTATGTTCAAAATGAAAATCTTGCTCTTCCATAATTCCTCTCCCCAACTCCAAACTCAATCCTCCTACTATTTTCCCCTTTCAATACATGGTATCATTATTGATTCATTTACTGTATATAATTCAACTTTAGTTTCATGCTTCTTCATTTTGATTTTCTCACACTCCGAATTTAATCTTTAGTTCTTGCTTTCAAAACTTGTCCCAAATCTGATCACTGCTTTCCATTTCCACTGCTCTACCCATATCTTAGACAGTACTATATTTTACAGATGACAGACTATAGCATTAAGCTTGTAATTACTTTCTTCCTTTTAGCTCTTGACCCTACAGTAAGTTGTCTTCTCATTAGCCTTTCAATATACAAATATTGAAAAATATTCCTTATGTTACTCCTCTTGACTTCCATCACATATAGAACAAAATCCAATGTTTTTACCGTGTGTTACAAGATACCAGGTAATCCACCCTCTGGCCTTATCCATCACTTCATCTCCTGCTACTCCTGCCTGTAATCCATTTCAGCCATCTAGTCCTCTTCTTTGTTTTTTGGACAATAATGCACATGACTTTTCACTTGCTGTTCTCTTTGCTTGGAATCTCTTTTCATAGATATTTATATGGTTATTCCCTCAAATCATTCAAGTCTATATTCAACTGCCACTACCATAAATAGGACTTCCCTGACCATTGCCTAACGTAGGTTCTTTGGTCGTTCTGCTTAATTTTCCTTTATTGTGTATGACCATCCTACATACATTTTTGTGTTTATTTATTATTTGTCTTCTATATATTAATGCAATATATATAACATCAGAGATTTTGCCTGTTTTGATTATTTTGTATCCTCAATAACCAGAACAGAGCCTGGCACATTGTAGACACACAATTGATACAATTCACTCAATGAATGAATTAATGGTTGTTTATTTCTACTTGCTATACATCCTATCTCCTCTATCCTCCAGCACATCTCTCATTGTACCGTAGTAAGTGCAAAAATATCTATTGAATTTATAACAAATGCCAACTGTTCAACTCATGGGATAGAAAGTATTATTATTCCTGATTTACTGATAAGCAAACAGAGTTTCAGAGAGTTTAAGAACATCACTTGCATTCACACAGTGAGTGAGTGTCAGAGCCAGACTTTGGACACAGAGGTTTGGCTTCAGAGTTTCACACTCTAATCATTATGCTCCCAGCTGTCATATCCTGTGAAGCCATTGTTGTTGTTGTTTTCCTTCATTCATTTCACTATAGAGAGAGACTGTACATGTAGCTGCCCCTATTTTTTTCTCCTTCCAGTCACTTTCCTCTTGTCACTGAGTCCTATTGGTACCAATCTAACAGCTTTCTTTTTAAAACTCATTGTGTTTCAGAATCTTTGTGTGCCTTTCTGTCTCACTTATAACTTCCTCATCCAGTAACTCCTATACCCATTGATTTCCTTTCACAATAGCTTTTAAATCCCTAGCTACCTTCCCGTACCCAAGAGTCATATTTTTTATTCTGTTCATATGGCCTCACACCTGAACTGTGCAAACAGCTTCATAATTAGTCTTCCTATCGCTAGTGTGTCTTCCAGACTCGTTTGCATCACACTTTCCAGATTTCTTCCTAAAAAAACTTCCACATGACATTCCATTCCATACATTTCCCCAATGGCTCCCCAGTGCCTACCAAGAGAAACAAGAACAAACACCTCAGCATACCAGGTTCCTGTGGCTCTGCCCTTCTTTATTATGCATACCCTTTGATTTACTGATCTTACTAATTGCCAGTCCAATAATATACATTGCCTTTTATTTGCTTTTCCTTTCTAACATGTTTTTCCTTTTGGAATGACCCAGTGCCTAACACTACCTACGAAGTTCTGTGCATCAGGGCAGATACTGATTCCAGATCTCATACATTCTCTCTTTTCTGATTACCTCATTCAGAAATGATCATTTCTTTTCTCGTACTTGAATAGCACTTTTATACCACTTTTGTGACATTAATTATACAAGCTCGGCCCCATCTTCTTAGGTAATCAAGTCCAAATCGTCCCTCCTCTAACAAGTTGTGAAGAACATGAGAGGGAACAAATTACCTAATTCATTTTCTTATTCACACACTGTATGGCTCAATACCTAGCACAGAATTAGTGCTTGCTAAATATCTGCCACATGACTGAATGAAATTGTAATTCTGTCAAGATACATATCTACAGTTTTATCAGCACAGTTATCTAGGGCCTTATCAACCACATCGGTTGCAAAAAAACCTATTTTATTTATGAGAAATCTTAAAAGTTTACTTTAAAATCAACTTTGTTTATATATTGAAGTCATTTTCTTTTGTTGAATAAAGCTTCACTAACACAGAGCTTGGAGATAAAAAAGAATTTATGTGGCAAAGTAACTTCAATGATATATATGTTTAAAATCATATACATGTATTATATTATAATTTTTAAATAATAAAAATAAATAAGTTGCTAGTCATGTTAGGGTCACCATTCATGTGGAATAAGACTAGGAGTAAGAGAAAGCTTGTTTTTATAGTCACAGAGCAATTCAGAGCTTGAGATGACAGCATGAGGCAACAGCACAGTGAATAGACCCAACTCAGGTTTGGGTTTCTGACTCTCAGAGCCTTAGTTTCCAGACTCTCTCTCCAAAGCATTAAATTCTTTCACACAATTAACAGAAAATTCTAATTTCTTCAGCCTACTCTATACAATATATTCAGTTTCTGAACAACCCAACATTTTTAATACCATTGTTCTAGATTAAAATAAAAAAAATTTTTTTTTAAATGTATAGCAAAATCCAGGGAGCCTTAAGGTGGTTCTGTGGTGGCTTGATTAATCATTCCTTTGTTTGAGGCCATGGGAAGTTTTAAACCTCAGGATAATGCTTCTTAGTCAGATGCTGGAGGAGTGGGTTGTCTTTTCTAAAATTATTAGTGAAGGAGTTCATGGAAAGAGGTAAGAACCTACATGATACTGTGAAGAGCATGTGTGGCATTAAAGATGTGGACATATGGCCACTTCCATTGTCAGCCATGGGAACCCATTGGATTAAAAAGTTAATATCTTTGTGTTGCAGCTGTCGTGAGTGCCATTCCTGTGCCAACCCTAGAAAGTGCCCAGTACCCTGGAATCCTCCCATCTCCAACGTGTGGATACCCCCACCCACAGTTCACTCTTCGGCCTGTGCCATTCCCAACGCTGTCTGTGGACCGAGGTTTCGGAACAGGAAAAAGTCAGTATCATGTATTTCCTCTTGTTTTGTTGTTGTTGTTGTTGTTGTTGTTGTTGTTATTGTTGTTGTTGTTTTTAATGGGAACCAATGAACAATACCATGGGGTATTTCATCAAAGGTGTAGCATTTTGATGTCCTTATTTCTTAGAAAGATTGACTTATCCATGACCTGAGTAGGAGAATTTTTTTCCCAACATAGTCAATCCTATGGACTGGTTCTCTAGGATGTCTTTTTACAGTATATGTAAGGAGTGGTAGGAAGCAAAGATTCAATGGTTCAGGAAAGAGATGGTTGGATGGGTGCTTGGAATTTTATTTAACACAATATCTTCATGGTCCATCCACATTGGCGCAAAGGGCAGAGTGTCCTTCTTTCTTAAGGCTGAATAATAGTTTGTTGTACTTGTAGTACCACATCTTCTTTATTCAGTCATCCATTGACAGACTCTTAGGCTGACTCTACATCTTGGCAATTGTGAATAATGCTATGATGAACATGGGATTGCAGATATCTCTATGAGATAGGTATTTATTTCCACTGGATAAAGTATTTCCAGAGGTGGGATTGCTGGGTCAACTGGTAGGTCTATTTTTAATTTTTTTTGGAAACTCCATACTGTTTTCCATAGTATCTCCACCAATTTACATGCCCAACAGCAGTGCACCATCACCAACATGTGTCATCTTTTGTTTTTTGGATGAGGCCCATTCTGAAAAGTGTGCAGTGATAGCTCATTGTGGTTTTGATTTGCATTCCCCTGATGATTAGTGATGTCAAGCACCTTGCCCAGTTGTGTGTCTTCTTTGGGAAGATGTCTATTCAGTGCCGCTGCCCATTTTTTAAATATTGTATGGATTATTTTTGCTTTTGAGTTTTATGAGTTTTGTTTTGTGTGAAGATTTTTATTTTTGTCTTTTAACAATTGGTAGTTTTGTAGTTTTGTTTATTTTTTTTCTTGATTAAGTTATTACATATGTGTCCTTATCCCCCCCATTGTCCCTCATCCCCCATGCTCCATTCATGCCCTCACCCCCTGGTGTTTATGTCCATTGATTATGCTTATATGCATACTAGTTCTTATGAGTTTTTTAATATATTTTGAATATTTTCCCCTTATCAGATAAGTAGTTTCCAAATATTTTCTAGCAACCCTTACATTGCCTTTTCATTTTGTTCATAGTTTCCTTTGTCATATTGGAGCTTTGAAATTTGATGTGGTTCCTCCTTTGCTTATTTTTGCTTTTGGTGCCTTTGCATTTAGTGTCAAATCTAAATGACCATTTCTAAGACCAAGGTCTTACCCCTATATATTCTTTTAGAAGTTTTATAGCTTCAGGTCTTAAATTTAAGGCCTTAATCCTTTATGAGTTGTTTTTGTGTTTGGTGTAAGATAGGGGACTGGTTTTATTTTTTTATGTGACAATTTCATTTTCTCAGCACCATTTATTAAAGAGAGTATTCTTTTTATATTGTACAGGGTGGGAGCAAAAGTAGGTTTATAATTGTGAATATACAAAATACAGTTTATTTTGTATTATTATTTATTAATTATTGTATTATTTTTCATATGAGCATCTCTAAACCTAATTTTGTCCAACCCTGTATATTCTTGGCTCCTTTTTCACAAATTAATTGGCCATATATCAATGGTCTTATTTCTGAACTTCCTATTCTATACCATTAATTTATATTTTATGACAATACCATACTATTTTGGTCGCCATAGCTTTGTAATATAGTTTGAAATCAGGAAGTGTGATGACTCCAGTTTTGTTCTTTCTTGAGGTTTATTTGACTGTTTGGATCTATAGTTTTTAGGAATTTTTTTTTAATTCTATGAAAAATATCATTAAATCTGTAGATCACCTTGGTTAATATGGACATTTTAACAATATTAATTCTTTTAATTGATGATCACTGATTAGCTTCCCATTTGTTTGTATCTTCTTCAATGTCTTCTATCAATGTTTTGTAGTTTTCAATGTATAGATATTTTCCTTTTTAACTAAATTTGTTTCTATGTATTTATTTTGATGCTACCTTAAATGAGATTATATTCTTACTTTTTTTCTGAGAATTTGTGTGGATATGTAGAAATGCAATAATATTTGGCTATTGATTTTGTATCCTGGTAGTAGTATTTCATTTGTTTGAAGAAAGGTGGGAATGGAGAGACCCTCAAGCTATTATATATACCCTGGTGATTTTCCTGTACCATTTGACTTTTTTTCTTTCAAGCACATTTTAAAATCAATTTTATGGCTTTCTTCTCTTAGTTAAGAACAGGTGACTCAGCAGCTCATGTGAAATAGGATGTTTTGTAATAGAGAAGATGGTAACACAGCAATAAAATATACTTGTAAAGTAAGCTATGTCTCTAACAAATCATAAATTGTTAGATGCAGCAAGGCTAGAATTAAAAGGCATCAAAAATCTGCCAAGAGAGAATTAGGTTTATTTTCCCTTTTCTCAGTGCACATCATATCTACAGAATAAAGTTGTGTGCAGAAACTTGAGAGAAAATAGTCCCTCAAACCATATTGAGGGAATTAAATGAGAAAAATGTGGGAAGTCCCGTAACTAAAAATTTGCAAAACCCAGAACAATTAGGAAGGTAATTTCAGTCAATGAATTCAGAACTACAAGTCCCTTCTTCAGCTATTAAAACGACTTCTCCCCAGCAGAAAAGGGAGTTATAGTTTTAGTTTAGTTTTCTCTTTGGGTCATTTCCTACCACTTTCTTTTGATTTCATTTATGTTCTCTAACTTTAAGAAGGATGTGTACGAAGGATGTGTATAACAACCTTTATCTGTTCACTTTTAATTATTCATAGTGTATTTCTGTAATTTCTTTTTCTTATTTAAAGACATAGTCTCCTTCAGAAAATCCAGTATCCCATTTACTTTTTGCTTATTGCTGCTCTCTCTTGATTTGGTATTGCATGCAAAACTATCTCATTGAATCCCAGGGGGAAATGATTCCAAAAGTGAAAGTTCAATAGAAAAGAAAACAATAAATGAACTAGTACACAACTTGTTTTTGTCTGTTTAGAGTCTCATAAACCACGCTAGTGCAGGACTCGAATAGTGTGGGAAGCTGAGTATATATGAAAGCAGAGATACCTCTGTGTCTGCCAGTCAGTTTTGCTGTGAACTTAAAACTGCTCTAAAAAATAAGCTTTATTAAGAAAGGGAGAAATGAGTAAAAAAATAAAGGAAGGGAAAAAAGAGGAAGAAAAGAAAAACTTTAGTCCCTGCATAGATTTTAGTTAGTTAATTTACTTAAAAGTAGATATAATTGAAAAGGTAGTTCTATAACTTTTAAATCATAAATAAGATAAATATAACATATAACATAACAATTATATAAAGGTATATAAATAAAGGATTCTTGACAGAGTGCTTTTGAACCTCATCTAAAATCAAAACGCATAGACAGTCTTCTATGCCTAGATGTCATAGATTTTAAAAATATATCTAGTCATTCGTCAAGGACTTTTGAGCACAGCTATGTGCAGTGCCAAAGGAATGGGAACAAATATGTGTTTCCAAGTGATTGCTTAGGAAAAAAAAATAAGCACCCTCTTTTCTAGGAAACTAAATATTCCCTAAATCACTGTCAGAAACAGTTAACTCCCATCCAGTCGGTATTGGTTTCTAAATGCTTTGGAGAACACTAAACATCCCTGTTCTCTCTCAAGCAGAAAACACTTCATGACTCCAGCTAGAGATGTCTTATTAGTCACCTTGAGCAACAGTGAAGGACACACGTAGGAAAAGAAAAAGATGTGCAGGTGCAGGCTCTTCTTCCTCCAAAGTTACTCAAAAGACCTTTGAGTTTTACAAGAAATAAATCACTGAGACCCGGCCCCCAAAGACACGTTGCTTTCTGAAGTCATAGATACAGCTGCCTTTCTCTCCTACCGTAAGGGGAGGGGTGGGGAAAGGATATAATGTATTTGCATTACACACATTTGGCAATATATTGACAGAGATTTATGCAGTTTTGATAGACTACCAATGCACTGCAGGCCTGACCTCAGCCTCAGTAGGCAAATGAGTTGTCCTTGGAAAATACGAAGCAGAGCCATCTTTAAAAAACTCTAACCCATAGACAGTCTTGGGGCCAAGTCACGACAAAATTGGTTCCCCGCGTCTCCATCTTTGAAGCAGGCAGAAAGCAGAGAAAGCCAGGTGGTTTCCATCACTTCTTTCAAGTGGAGCATTGTCTTCGTGAGAAGGATGGTCAACTTTTTCAGCATTATTTTTCTGCCCCAGCTCTCCCCTGAATTGGAAATTAACTAACAATGGGACTTGATCTAGATAATACCAGGGAGTTCATGGATTTTTCTCTGGGTTCTTATAAAAAAAAAAAAATCTAGGCTGTGAGGAGCTGGGGTTGCTCAGAAATATTGCCTGATACTATTCTTCTGAGACTGATGAATGAAGCAGGTTCCTAAAGGTGTTTATGTTTCAAAGTGTCTGCCTAGAATCATGGGGATGTTTTATTTCTTTCAAATGTTGCTATTTTAGACCGAAGAAAAATCCTCATTTCCATTTTTGCAATATATTTGCCAGTTATTCTGTTGCAATGATTTATGTGTTGACATAAATTTTTATCAAGTGCCCTGAGATTTGACTCTGTTGTGTAATCGTGTGCTATTTGTACAATGTATTTCTAACATTTCTTCCTTTGCAAACAAGTGCCTTGCCGGGACACGTTTGATTCTTGTTTTACTCTCTGAATTACAGGGAGGCTGCACGTTGTGGGCGAGTGGAGGTTTTCTTTGCTTTCAGAGCTCTTAGCACAGCTCACGTCCTGTCAGGAGCCAGTCTGTCTCACACAGGAGTCCTGGAGCTGGCGCCTGGAGCTGGCCAAAGGGGCTCATGTAAAATGAGAGCCTCCCTCCAGTGGAGCAGATGATACTGTGTTTGTTTAAGAGTTTCCCCTGCCTACCTGTCAGCCAGGCCTGAGCAGCATTCCTTTTGCTCCATAGAAAGTATAAAAACTGTGATTTGTCTATAGAATCCTGTACCTTGTCCATCGTATAATGCTGTGGTCGGCAAACTGCGGCTCACAAGCCACATGCGGCTCTTTGGCCCCTAGAGTGTGGCCCTTCCACAAAATACCACAGCCTGGGTGAGTCTATTTTGAAGAAGTGGCATTAGAAGAAGTTTTAAGTTTTAAAAATTTGGCTCTCCAAAGAAATTTCAGTCATTGTACTATTGATATTTGGCTCTGTGGACTAATGAGTTTGCCGACCGCTGGTATAAGGTATTAAGCAAAATTGTCATATTGAACAAAACAAAAACAGTTCCTTATGAATCACCGATACATTTAGTCAGGAGGATGGGCCCTTCCATTGCCACCTAGCAGATTAGATTTGGCATTTTCCTTTTCGCTATGTGTGGTAGCGAGAATTGATTTCACTGAAGAACAGGTCCATCCGGTTGTTATGCTGCTACATCCTGCCCATTACTTCCCTCAAAGTCAAGAGCCACGTCGTGGTAGTTCCAGTGGGAATACCATGGTGGCCAGGCAAACACCTGAGCATGGAGGGCTGGGCACACAGAGGATTGTTGTGTATCAGACGCTGATGAGCAGCGCCATGAAGGAGAAGGAGCAGCCCCCAAAATTCAGCGACATCATCAGAATTAATGTGAAGCTGGAGGATTTTAAAAAACTAAATTTCAGAAGACTAAAATGAGCATGTAAAATTTATTAAAGCTATGACTGCAATGATATTTTACTGGTACCAGATCTCTTTCATTTAAAAAATGTAGGAGAAATAAGAAAATATGATGGAAGGCCGGGACTGGTTTGGCTCAGTGGATAGAGCGTCGGCTTGTGGACTGAAAGGTCCCGGGTTCGATTCCGGTCAAGGGCATGTACCTTGGTTGCGGGCGCATCCCCAGTAGGAGGTGTGCAAGAGGCAGCTGATCGATGATTCTCTCTCATCGATGTTTCTAACTCTCTATCCCTCTCTCTTCCTCTCTGTGAAAAATCAATAAAATATATATTTTTTTAAAAAAGTTTTGAAAAAAAAAGAAAAGAAAATATGATGGAAGGAATAAAAAACTCATGAAATGCTTTTTTAATGACTAAAGCCATTTTAAAAATATGGTATGAATTAACTGTAATTCATCTTCGATTTAGGGAATTACTTAAGGTAGTTTTCTGAGGAAAACTGCAAACTTTCTTTCCCTAGAGAGGTATTTTTAATATGATAATATGGACCCTTTAACAAAACAAGCCCATTGCCCTGGTCGGTTTGGCTCAGTGGATAGTTTCGGCCTATAGACTCAAAGATCCCAGGTTCAATTCCAGTCAAGGGTACATGCCCCAGTTGTGGGCTTAGTCGCCAGTAGTGGGCATGCAGGAGGCAGCCCACAAATGATTCCCTCTCATCATTGATGTCTCTCTCTCTCTCTCTCTCTCTCTCTCTCTCTCTCTCTCTCTCTCTCTCTCTCTCTCTTTCTTTCCCCTCCTCTCAGAAATCAATTATATATATATATATATATATATATATATATATATATATATATATATATATATTTAAAAGATTAAAAAAAACAGCCCGTTGGTAATGAAGAGGAGGGACCTACATATATGTCCCTGTTGCTGCTTCTCTCTGACCTATTTTTTCTTTAATTTGGTAGATCATTGGACAATAGAATATTATTGCAGTCATAGCTTTATAATTGTCTTTATCTCTAAAACTGTATTTTCATCCAATAGGTTACACAATCTTGACTGAACACAAGCACACATGTTCCTCTCCCCTTTACAGTCTAACAAGCATGTAGAATGTAGCTCTATAATACCTACCTGAAGACCCATCCCTGCTATTCTTATCTGAGAACCAACAAGAATGTGCCTTAATGTTTTCCTTGCAGCTCTTGCCCTTTTGCATGCATGTGCCCCTCTCTCCACTTTTAATAGGACTTCCTGGCTTAGGGATAAGGCTCATCAGTACAAACTCCTTTTGCCCCCAGAGTCCTATCTACTTTGCTCTCTTGGCTGCAATTTTTTCTTTGAAGAACTGTTTGTTGTTGTTGTTGTTGTTTAAGTCTTTGCCTGTTTTCTGGCTTTGGTTGCAATGTTGCTATATCCTGTGTTCATCCAACCCTTTATCTCCTCATCCTCATCTTTGCATGGGGTGCTTGAGGCTTCTTAGCCACCCAAAGGACCTCTAACCCTTTCTGAATATAGAAAAATAAGTTTTAATATCATATTCCCTCCAAAGACACATTCACTTTTGCATATATTTAATAGCATGTTTTATTCTTTGGTATCTTAATCTCTATTCCCTTCAGCATTATCAGATTTTCTTTCTATCTCTTCTGCCCTTTGCTGACCTCACTGTGCCTCCCAGAGAGTTGTCTCAAAATTATCTCACAAAGTAATTATCTTGAAATAGTTCCTGGTTAAAAATTGTTTTTCAGAAGTGAGATATTATCTTCTATTACTGCATTTTTTTTCAACTTACCCAATTGAACTGTCTTAAGAAATTAATAATCAGAAATACTCTTATCAACACTTCTATTATGCAGCTCATTTCCTGTGTGGTTTAACTTGGACCTATTGACTTCGCCTTTGAATGAATAAAGATAAGTCACAGTGTCCTTAACATGGGGGGAGCTGCTTTACCAATGTTTAAGTTCATTCAACTACGTTCTCTGGGGGAAAGGTGTGTTTCCTTATGCAAAACTGTCCAAATACCCATAGACTATCACAGGTGACTTTGCGAAACCTCTTCAACTATAGTAATCTAACAATCTAATGGCAAATTACAAGGTTTTCTACAAAAGAGAAAAAAGTATCATTCAGCACTCAGCTTGTTCCCACAGAGTCGTCCCTCGTGTAACCTTTTAGTTGGATCCACTCTTATTTTGTTATGGGAGATAATGATAGGGGTATTATTTGTATCATTTTATTAGCAATGCCTCTAACACCCGGTAACTGATGTGTTTGATAGTTGGCATAGCATGTTTAAATCACAGAAAAATTGGCATATCGGCTGCTGGATAATAATGCAGCTGTAGCTGGGTTTGGTACATTGAATTTCACTGACATCGCCATTTATGAAAAGGGAAATAACTCTTTTTTCTCACTTCATCACTTATGATTACAGCACCCAGACAGTTTGGGCAATGTAATGTGTGCTGTATATGCTCTTCTATTATTCCTGAAAAATGGATGCCTGTCTTGCTGGATCTATTTCTTTGGGTTAAAGGGGCAGTGCTATCATATCCCATGAATATACCAAGAAGAATGAGGGCACTCATAAATGAAGAGGAGGTTGGCCAGATCTTAGCAGAGCATTCTGCATTGATCCAGGGGCCCTCCAATGGCCTAGGGGAAGCAAGTTTTGTCCTGGAATGATGAATGGATTTTCACTTCTCCATTGCAGCAGTGAATGAAGGACCAGCCACCCAACCTCCACCCATGATGCCCCCAGCCCAGCCTGAGCATCCCAGCAGTGAGGAGGCACCGAGCAGGACCATCCCCACAGCCTGTGTTAGACCAACGCATCCACTCCGCAGCTTTGCTAACCCCTTGCTACCTCCGCCAATGAGTGCAATAGAACCGAAAGTCCCTTACACACCGCTCTTGTCTCAGCCAGGTAAGGTGGCCATTTGTCACATTGGAAACAGTGTTATCTTTGATGCCTCTACTTACTCCATGAGGGTTCCTGAGAAGGCCGATGCAGCATGTGCCCAGCAATGATTGTGTGCTCATGCCTGGTACTGATGTGTGCAGTGCAGCTCTTACATACAATAGATAGCTGCCTTAAAAGTAGCTGGCTTGTTGGTGCCCTTCATCCCTTTGGAAAGTTCTTCACTAATCCTGATGCCTGTTGAGTACTTTTAGTACAGGCTGTAGGTCTGCCCACCAGAGAATGTTGGGAAAGTTCCCGATTCTCCAGTTGGCCACATGGGTCCTAGCACTTAAGGCTAGACTACAAAACTAGAGGTAGAGGCACAGTGCGTGCTCTCCTAGTTCCACTCTGTGCCTTTCAATAGTCATCTTGGGGGATCCTTATTGCAGACTTCCAGGGCCACAAAGTGTCAGAATCTGTGCGGAATCCACCTTCCTTGCTGTAGAAATAAAGGAAACAAAACTTAGATGGGTAGGAACTAGCAACTCCAGGATGCCTTTCCAAGAGTATCAAATGTTGGAGGTGAGGAGCAGAGACCCCAGTTCCTAGGGAGGTCTTCATTCCATTGTCCCAGCTGGTACCCAGGGGACCTCCTTTTTATTTCTGTTAGGGATTTGGGGGGAGAAGTGAGGGAGACAAGAAGAAGGAAAAAAAGGAGAGAGGAGGAGAGGGAAGAGCTGGAGGATTGGGAACAGATAGATAGGGTGAAAGGTAGGACAGTAGATAGATACGTAGATTCATAAAAAACTAGATAGTGCTTACAATTATTTTGAATATTAGAATACTTCTTAACGACCCCAATATATAAGACATAATAATAAAGTTTGATGGTTCCAAGAAAATAAACGTGGCCCTTTAGCCATAGGCAGCTGGCCTGTCCGATCTGCCATTGTGCAAAGACCCATGAATAAGCTTCTGTTACTCAGACTCAGACCCACAGCAGTTTTAGCCACTGTTTTAGTCCATAAGCCTCATGATGACTTATGACAAAACTAGGACAAATACCATTGCACTGAGGAGTGCTATCTTCACGTCGATATTAAGACTGTGTCTTGTTCCTGGCATCACAGTCATTGATTTGAGCACGTCACTTCCGGTGTTGGCAGCGGCCATGTGGTATGCAGTATGAATGCTCAGCGGCCAAACCCTGAGAGGCGGGCTGGAGAGGGGAACTCCACATTCAGGAGAGATGCGGGTTCCACTGCCTGACATGCGCAGTGCACATCCGGCCTGGTGTTTAGGGTAGATGGCAGGTTAATTGCAACCACACCCAGCATGAGCTCTGTGACTGGCCTGCTCCTGGAGATGGGTAACATTGCTTTGTATCCTCAACACAATTTTGTGAGTACCTACTTCCTTAGCCTCACCTCCTGGATATGGAAGCCGGGACACAGGGAATTGAAGTATAATAGCATGTTTAAGTCTACACAGCCAATAAAAGTTGATGCCCCCTTTCCTACTCTTTGCAAAAAACATGGGTTCCCAAATGTTAGGAACTGATTTGTAGCTCTCAGTTTGTGTCCATTTAATAACAACAACAGCAAAAACAAAGACAGAAGTTTAAAAATCTATCAGATTAAATTATTCCAAAACGGATAAAAAGGAGAAAATTGGAAACATCTGAAATAATGCTGAGTTAAGGAAGTTTCTTCACATGCTTTTTTTTTTTTTTAAGCATAGTTGGTACACAGTATTACATTAGTTTCAGGTGTACAATATAGTAAATGATTTGACTCTTTTACACTTTATAATGTGATCATCCCGCTAATTCTAGTAATCATCTGTCACCATACAAATTTATAACTGTATTATTACTATCTTTTGTTTCTTCACTCACATTTTTTAAAGGAAACATAAGAGATTTAACCATCCTATGCTGAAGAAAATGATTTTTTTACAAAAACGAAAGTGCTATGGTACTTTTTACTGTTAACTATACTCTCTACTTGCAAGTAAAGTGGGGGTTTTTAGTAACTGTGTTACATAGAGAGACAAAAAGCTGGAAATGATTCTCTGGAGTCCATATTACATGAACATTTTCTGGTAGTGGAAATGTTTGGTTTGTAATACATAGTTTGGAGATTACCTCATGCTTCAGAGATATAAATGACCCCAAAGAACTCTAATTTTAGGGCAACACCTGCCAGGAGATAGGACAAAGTAAGGCCATTGTTATTTACTCGTCATTGTTTCCTTCTAGTTATGAAAATACTACAGCTCACCGAACCTGGTTTGGCTCAGTGGATAGAGTGTTGGCCTGAGGACTTAAAGGTCCCAGGTTCAATTCCAGTCAGGGACATGTACTTTGGTTGTGGGCACATCCCCTGTAGGGGGTGTGCAGGAGGCAACTGGTTGATGTTTTTTCTCTCATTGATGTTTCTAGCTCTCTGTCCCTCTCCCTTCCTCTCTGTAAAAAATCAATAAAATACCACAGCTGCCGTAAACAAAATCTGACACACCGTAGCACAAGCAGGTATATTATGTCTTTAAAAGCTTTGAAACAGAGTTTGTTCAATTTCTACACCTAGTCTCTCAAATAACAAGCATCTAAGAAGAATCATTCTCTGATCTGATCTGATGTCATGTGGGCAAGATCTCATTTTCTTTTTAATTCTCATTGTACCTTTATGAGTTCTCTGTTGTTTCACTCTCATTCTTGTTTTTATTTGAAGTTTCATAAAAGCCATAGCATCTTTCATATTTTCCAGTGTCCGTGTCTTGCATTTTGGGCTGGACTTTATGGTTTTCATCTTTTCCCTTTCTAGCTCTCTCCCCCACGCACCTTGAGGCTTACCCGACCAGCACTTTGGAATCGTTAAATGCCTTTTCCTTTCACATTTCTCCTTCATTGTCTGCCTGTGATTCTGGTTCATTTCATAATGTCCTACCTCATGATTTTCAAATAAGTTCTCCCCGCATTGCTCCTGACACATGGTAAATAGTATGCTTTTAAGAAAGCGCTGATGTTTACTTATTCTAATAGAAAAAGAAAATTAGCTGACTGACAAATGTATTAGCTGTGACATTAACTACATGTGTCTCAGCCTAAAAAATGAAATACTTAGAGCTTTCAACCAATTTTAATTCTAAGAAAATCATTACTCTAGTCAAACTGATTGATGAAGTGAAGTCATTCTCTTGTCGGCTAGAGAAAAAAAAAGGAAAAAAAAAAAAAACACATCTCAAAGAAATTTTCTCTGGGTTTCACAATAAAAGGCCGAGTGAGTACTAATGACTGTATCTTTACTTAACACAAATAATTACTCTCTGTGGGGCTATGGGCGGCATTGCTATAATTTTTTAAAGATCCTGATGAAAGCTCTTTCTGCTTTGAAACCTGAAAATTAGGATCCATGAAGATGCTCCTTCCCTCTGCCTTTCCACGAGTGGGTTTTCATGGGTGTCACTGACCTGTTTGTCTTACACTGAGACACACAGCTGTGTTCGCAGCACTTATACACTGCATGGCCAGGTTATTATTACCTCATAATAATACTGAGTGGCCACATTAATATGCGTTCAAAGATCATAACAATCTGGCCACCCAGTGTATCAGTGGACATGAGGCACAGGGCAGCACTGTTGTGCGGGAACGGTCTCCATGGAGTGGCAGAGAACTGTGTGGTGTTTCCCATAGTGCCTGGGAGTTAGGAAGTCAACCATGCTGTTTTCATAGCGTCTGAAATCTGCCTCCCCGAACACACAGACCCAACCCTTTGGTTTTGTTTGTTTGTTTGTTTGTTTTCCTCCCACCTGCTGATTTGAAAATTTTGCTTACTAGACTCTGGGATATTTTATTGTGTTTCTTACAATTTCGTCATCACCTTATAATAAAAGAGTTCTGTTTCTTTTTAAAATATACACTGAGTGGCCAGATTATTATGATCTCACCATGCATAATAACCTGGCCACTCAGTGTGTGTGTGTGTTTGTATGTATGTGTGTGTGTGTGTGTGTGTGTGTGTGTGTGTGTATATATATATATATATATATATATATATATATATATATATATATATTAGAGTCCTGGTGCATGACTTTGTGCATGGGTGGGTCCGGCCAGCCTGGCCAGAGGGAAGGAACATGTGTGATTGGCCGGCCTGCCTACTAGTCGAACTCCTGGTCTAGGGGACAATTTTCATATTAGGATATACACCAAGTAGCCAGATTATTAAGCATTCAGAGATCATAATAATCTGGCTACTCAGTGTATATTTTAGACAGGAAGGGAGATGAAAAGAGAGATAGAAACATCAATGATGAGAGGGAATCATAGATTGGCTGCCTCCTGCGCATGCCCCACACTAGGGATCAAGCCCACAACCCTTGACCTAAATCAAACCTGGGACTCTTCGGTCCACAGGTCAATGCTCCATCCACTTAACCAAACAGGCCAGGGTGTTGTTCCGTTTTTGGATGCTTCCTCCACAGACGTGAATAACCGGTGGTCTTCACACAATCAGGGGTTGGGGGGGAGGTTGCAGTCACAGCACTTTGCAAATCCCAGGGTGGACACGTGAGGGATTTGGCTTAGTCCCTTGCAGGCTAAATGGAAAATGTCTGATGGAGCGCTGGGCTGAGGGCTCAATAGATCTGACACATATCCAACAAAAGGCCATGGTAAGGTGGGGCTTTTTTCTTCCCCAGTGAAAATTCCTTTCAGCGATGAAATGATCGGCTGCACTTTAAATGAACCTGGATTAGGAGACCATTTGTCTTCTGGGCTGTGATTCTAAAGGGAAATAAAACTGGACCCTTTCAAGGGGGACTTTTACACCGTGCGCCATTTTGCAACATGAGCGCCCAAATTCTTGCATCTTTGCAAAGCTGCATAAATGCTCTATTGTCCTTCATGTACACATCGCATTTCTATCCATTTTTTATTTGTAAAAGCCAGACCCTAGAACAGTCTCATCTTTTCAATCTTCTAGGGATCAATATGTCAGTGGACATGACAAGACCGAAACTCACTTCATTGTCCTGCGAAATTGAGTTTGATTTTCCCTCTGCAAATTGTGGCATGCGCTTCAATTTGTCTGAGCATGGAGGACAAGGAGTGGGTGCAGGTGGCTGCAGGGGACAGAAGAGGCACTTGATTTATCTTACCTGGCTGGTCAGGAAATCATGTGTTCCTGCTCCTACTTGATCTTTATGATAGGCCTCATTTCAGTAAATATGCTATCACACAAAACCGCCAATAAATTACTCTAATGCATTCATCCAATTGCTTCTCCTGGGCCACTTGTAGGCCACCGGCTGGGGTGTTCAGCAAGGATGCCCCATGTGTGGTCTGTTCTGCTGACCCCAGTCAGAGGAAGAGGTCACGGGAGATCAGACATCCTCTAGTAGGTGAAACAAGAAGGTCACTTTTCAGGCCAGTCAGATCAAATAAATCATTTGGACAGGTAAGTGCAAGGGATATGTTGATCTGGCAGTATTGGAACCAATAACACCAATCCATTCTAGGGTAGAAAATTAAACTACCGCCTTTTCAAATTCCATCTTATGTGTAAACTCATCTGTGAGGTTTTGTTTGTTTGTTTTGTTTTAGTAGCTCCTTGGAATTGGCCTATTCTTATCTCTGAGTGATATTTTAATAGATGAATTATGATTTGCTTTGGTCTTAATAGATGAATTATGATAAATTAGTCATCCTAAATTATCCCTTAATTAAAAAAAATATATTTAAGTCAAAGTTGCCTTATATGTTACCAATATTTGTGACTCTGGAACCTACTTGGTATTTTAATAAATTACTATTTCCTCTATTATGGCATTTCATATGTAGGAAAGAGCTCTGCTAATAATCTCAGAGAGGGAAACAACTTCTGGAGAATTCCTTATGAGGAAGCCACGTGTCTGCTGCCTCATTTGTAGGTAACAAAGCTGAAGACTGAAAGGCAAAGCAGCTTGCCCAAGGTCCACAACTGAGCTAATGGCTAAAACTCAAAGAACTCAAAACAATATAAATAGAAGGAAAACAAAATATTTTATTTTACTTACTTCGGGATGTGAACACTTATTCTTGAATTGGCTTTTTTTTTCTTTTTTTCTTTTTTGTCTATTTTCAAACTTCGTTACTTAGTAGGCTCCATAATTTAAAAGAATGTCCTTGGATTAAACTGTGGAGTGGGTGACCTTGTAAGTAGCAGAGAACTGTGAGGGAAAAAGGGAGCAAAAGGTTGTTTTCAAAGAAGGAAATATTCATTTCCCATTTCCTAAGAACCTGATAAGTCACATGGTTAACTACTGTTATATAGATTTTGTTATTTATAAAATACCTTGAGGGTTAAAATGTCTTTTTAAAAACCAGCTTAGTTGAAATTAATAAGGTTGATGCATTAATTTTGTCACCTTTTATAATTTATTGAGGTCATTTCCAAGTGAATTCATGCCTACCTGAAGCTTAACTATTATCACCAGTATAGCTGCAGACGTAGATATTCAGAGAAGTTAAATAGCTTGTAACTGTTCCAGAACCATGTATCATTATTCTTGGGACCTTTATACAAACACACATAACGAACACTCAGTAAATATTCCCTGAGAGTGCCAGAATAGAATAATAAAGTTAAGATTAAAAAAAATTGAATTCAGGTTTCAATTTTAAGTCTCCTGATGATTATAAGTGAAACAAGGCAACCTGAGAGTCAGTAAAAGTTTAGATATTGATTATAAATGCAGGTAAGATAAAATGGTTTCCAGATCCATGACCATTTGCTTAGAAAATGCTAAATGTTCCTAATGATAAGTAACACCTCAGGCTAAAGTGAAAGTGAATTGCATGGAATGGAAAAGCAATATGAAAGCCATCCCTGGAAATTCCATTTAATAACTTAACTTTGTGAAAATAAACAGATACGCAGTGACATCCATAGTAAAATGGAGAAGAGTAGCATCCCCTTTGTTCCTAAAAGCAGGGTGTGCAGCTCCATGCAAATAGAGTCTTGAGGATTAATCTCTTCATTATGCCAGTTGGGGAATTGATTTTTGCTCCCCTTAATCCTGCTTATTCTCATCTGTGAAATTAGTCTTTCCTCTTAAAAAAATACTGAACTCTAACAGTCTTAATTACTGCAGAAATAAGAGTGGATATTCTCTTGGTGATTTTTCTTTGCTTTGTGAAATAACATAAATGAAAGATTATTTGAGTAAAGATTTTAAGCAGTTGACAGAGTTCTTTATGGTTTATCAATTAGTGTCAGGCTTTATGGTTTCCCAATTTCTTCTTGGAAACAAGAAGAAATTTTGAAGGAAACAAATAAAACATGTCCACATAAAACTCTGTGCTAATGGACCATTGAAAATGTGTTGTGAGAAATCTAACACAATGAAAACTCCAAATCTGTGATATGAAAATCAAGTGAGAATTTAACCATCGGCAAAGTATTTCTAAAGATATGATCTGTGACATCTAAAAGAATGTGAGAACACATTTAAAGCTGTGCTTCTGGATGTTTGTAACTTTGATCCTACTGGCAGAAACTGAACGAAGAATTCAAGTGCCATGTTAAACAGTTCGTGTGTTTTACAGCATTGACTTTTATCATAGGCTTGCAGGATTGATGTTCTTATTGCCAAAACCTATTTACTGGAACATCAAGGCTCTCCAAAGAGAATGCCTTTACCATTTGTGCTAAAGGGGATTTTAACAAGTGTGTGTGTGTGCGTGTGTGTGTGTGTGTGTGTGTGTGTGTGAAAAGCAATAATAAGTAAGCCCAATTGATTTCAAAATGAAAGACATATTATGGCATAATTGCATATTAGAGACTTATAAGAATAATGGAACTTCAAATGACTGATCTTTTCATATCTCCTCATATTGCCCTCTTCACTATGCTTTCACATTTTCTGTTTCCTTCTCCAGTTGTTCTTATCTTTCTAGTGTGATCATCAGCTTCGGGATTTTTAATAGAAATGGAATATTTTACACTACAGTCATGTGTGAGCCTTTAAAGTTCAAGATTGCTAACTTAACATATAGTTTCCATTGGTGTTGTGTTTAAAATCATAGTGATCTGTTTGATATTTTCCTTTTTGGCTACTCAGTTGGGTAAGAGAAACGGGCTGCCTGTGCACATGGGCCTGAGCTGATGGTGACCACAATGCAGGTGAGAGGTAGGAGGCGTTGCCATGTGGCAGGGAGAGGTCCACCTACTTTCCAGGTCTTTTCACTGGCAGAGCAACCTGGGACTGAAAGGCAACTTACCTGAGGAGAATTACAAAAACCCCCTAGGACCCAGCTCCCTGGCTATTGGCTGGGTCACCCTTGAGTAAGTCATTTGACCTCTTCATGTTGCAATGTCTCACAACTGTCAATGGGGAAAGTAAAAGCTAGTCTGGAAAGGGTTGGTTTCATCTTTTTTAAGGAGTAAAAGATTGTGACCATGAATTGGGCTAAAGATGTTAGCTCTGAATTCAGGAGGGCCTGATTTGATATGATCAGGAGCCACATTTCTGTGGTTCAGTGAAGTCTCTGATGCCTTATATTAAGGAGCAGTGAGGTCGGGTGGAAGGAGGTTAAAGTAAATGTCAATAGTTCCATGGCTGGTGATGACACAAGGTCTAACTCCCGAGTGTTGTATTTCATCACAAGTGCATGCACCAGAGAAAGGGAGCCAGTGAATTGGGCCCTTGCAAGAAACTTGGTGAGCAGAGAAGAGCAGGGCAGCTGCTCGGAGCGGTCTGAACATTGTTTCCTGAGTCTCGAGCAAGCCAAGGCCTCTTCCAAGTGGACATGACTATTTCAAATCATAAATTTACCCGGCAGCCAGGAAACAATCTTCCAGCAGCAGCTTTAAATGATCAAACTGATAGCCTTTCCCTTCCAGTTTCTTCATCTGTGTCTCCACCAACCGTTATACATGTTTGTTCGGCAAGCCCAATAAGGATTTACGTCCTTTAGGATCGCATGTTTGGTGGCAACGTGTCTGACTTCCTCTCCTAAACAAAAGCATCTCCTGAATTTTTTCTCACCATGAGCCAATTTAACGTGTCCATAGTCTATGGAATTTCTTAGAGCTCAGCCTTACCTTCCCACTTAGCTATCCCTAGCATGAATCTTCTGGAAAGAGAATAGCAGGGCAAGGAGGAGTAAGAAGTGAGGAGTAGGAAGTGAGTTGTTGAAAGTGGGGAAAAGAGGTTATACCTTATTGAACACAGATGAGACGTTGCTGACACCATTGTATCATTTACAGGAAATATAGGGTGTTCCCAAAAAAATGTGTACACACACTTAAATAATTAAAAGGCAGTGTTTATTGAAATAAATTTCATTTTCAAAATTGAGCTACCAGCTAAAAATTGGTCTTAATTTTCACAATTTTTTTTAGTTTCTTTTCCAAATATGCATGGAGCACATTTTTTTTTCATATTTGAGTTGGCCCAACATATCCAACTGGGGAACGTTTTATTTCAGATTGGAACACTAGCATAAATATCTGCATATTGTCAAAAGCCCAAAGATGATGTGGACTAATTTCTAATCCCAAAATAAGATGGCCTACAGCCTATTTTTTCACAACCAGCTTCCAATCATTTTATAGATATAAAATATTCAGAAACATCATGCTGCAGAATATGTTGAATATTGAAGAGTTTATGAAACATTGCATAGAAACATTTTGTTCTCAGAAATAATTTCCGATATGTGGGTTCGAAGAGCTCTTCTTCTTGATCCAGCCATGACAGAATTAGTCAAATATTTTAATTGGCATTTAGTTCCACTGCAGATAAAGAAAAATAAAATCTCAGTTAACTAGTATCTTTAGGAAATAGACTATTTTCAGAAAATTGCATTTCTGGACAGCTCAGAGCAAAATAGGAATCATTTTATAATACATAAATGTTTATCTGTTGCCAAATCTATGTTATGTATAAAGTAAGGACTGGGAGAATGTCGTTTTGCACATGTCTTTTCCTTACATCCTGCACTATCTCTATAAAATAGATCAAGTCAATTTATAGGGCCTGAACCCAGAGTACAAAAGCATTGAATGACTTCTCCAAGGTCACAGTATTAAGGGCAGGGGCAAGATATTAGTCTTGTTCTGCATTGTTATAATATTTGTTCTCTTACCTGATTGCTGGAGAATCACAAAAGTGTACCAACAAGAAGAACAGAGTAAGTAAAAACTCAGAGATGAGGAAGTACAGGATGTTTTTCAAGTCTGTATGTAATGCAGTCTTGCTAGGGAGAGTGATTTATAGAGTAATTATGAGATAATAAGATGGCGAAGGGCAGGGTACAGTGAGTGAAAACAGAGCAGTGGGAGGATCCAGTGGTAAGCCAAGGCTGAGATAGAAGCGGTGTGATGTAGATTTATGGCAGTGAGAATAGATGGAAGAGACAGCCATAATAGTTATCTTTCAAAAGAAGAAGCAGGTGGCTGAGTGAATAATTGGATATGAAGAGTGAGGAACAAGGTGAAGTCCAAGGTGACTCTTTTGTTGTCTTTGGGAACATGGTTATAAACAAACAGCAAGAGGGAAGTGAATTGAGAAGTTACTCCTTAAAAGGAATGGGAGAATGGGAAACGGTGAAGTATGATGGGTCAGTTGAACATCCAAGTGGAAATATACAGTTTATATGGTAAAGTGTTAAGAATTCAAGAGGGAAGTCACAGCTGAAGAGTAGTTTGGGGTAATCACAGCTGAGATTTAAGAGTTCGGGCATATAGTACACAGAATTAGATCACAACTCCCAAGAACAGAATTTGAAGAAAAATGAGAACTTTGAAAACTGAAGTTTAAGGTAAATCTATATTTTTATGAGGGAGTAAAGACCAGGTACTAGAGATAAGAGAACAATAACAGTGTTATTTTTAGAAGGTAAAAAAGAGGAGTACTTAAAGGAAGCCACAGTTTTAAATATAACAGTTCCTTGATTCAAAGATGCCTTAGGTTTTTTGCTTCTAATGTTTTATAATAAAAAAAACATCAAATGCTCAGGAAAACTGTACAGTGAACTCCTAAATATCCACCACCTATATTCAATAATTAACAATTTTTATATTTTCTTTGCCACATATTTACTCATCTAGCCACCTATCTTAATGTTTAATGCATTTCAAATAAAACTGTGGACATCCGTTCACTTTACCTCTAAACACTTCAGCAAGTATATAAAGATGCCATTGCCTTTGGAGTCTACTGATGATTTTGTTGTATACTGATGATTTTGTTGTATAACGTTAAAAGAAAAGTTAAGTACAGTAATTGTACAAAATCACTTGTAAGAAGCATCTCAGTTTCAGTGATATTGCTGTGTATCTTAGAGCTGAAGAAACATCATTACTAACAAATCCCATAGAGAGGTTAATAAGGCAGATACTCATCAGGCTGAAAAGTTATGTGAGTATTTATGACCTTTACATATGACATTTATATATGTGCGTGAGAGCAAAAGCCAGGTGGCGAGAGAGTGGTGGTGAATAAATTATTAGTCAGTGTGCAAGTGTACAGTAGATTACCCTAGAAGTATGGCAGCAAAATACAGAAAAGAAGTTGGTCAGTGGTAAAAATAGTAATGCTCTCTTGGCTGTTTTCCTTAATGGCATAGATTTCTTTTGGGGTGGAAGTGGTGATGTTTAATTCTTACAGTTGAAATTTAAATATAGTTTAAAATAATATGACCATAACTCACTAAGTTTCTTTGAGCTTTTAAAGTGCTCTTATGCCTTGAAAATACTATTCATGTTGTGCTTTGATCAGGGTGAGAAATACACATGTAAACGTTCGGAGAGTAGGGGTTAAATTGATAATATACTAACCTCAGGATGTAATCTGGAAGTTATATTTTTGGTTATAGTCATTATACCTATGTGAATGTGTATACAGTTTGATGACTTCTATTAAAGATCAAACCAGAGAAAAAAATTATTTCAGGTTATTAAAAAATCTGGTTCTCAGTAATAAAGGCTTTACTATAAAGACAGAATCCTCTGTGGTAATCAAATTGTCTTTATAAAGGGAAATATTTCCAATGTTTATAAAATGAATTTTTAAGTAGAGATTATTACATATATACAGCATATGAAATATTTATCAGAAATATATTCTATTGCTTACTAGTGTGGCTGAATTTAGACTATGATGACATTCTATACGTGGAAAACTGAAGTCCGGATATTTACACTGTTTCTTGATTTTCCTGATGTTTTCATAATTTGGAAACTTTATGCAGTGTCATATGTCTTTGTATGCTTTGAGAGTCTGGTTTTTCTCTGAAGTTTGATCAATAGGATATCATCAAAAATAAGATAATAAAGGAGGGGTTGTAAGCCTATTTTTCATAAAGAATGGGATTGACAATTTTTCTTCCTGGAGCACAAAACATCTGAATTGCAGTAACTATAAGTAAAGTACTTAAGCTTGTTGCTTCTTGTTGCAAACAGGGTAGAAAAAGTTAGAAAGAAAATTAAAGGATAAAGTTGGCTAGAAGATTTAAATGTCTATTTTTTAACAAACTTTCTAAGAATGATTTTAAATATCCATGAAATTAACTGAGAGGATTTTAAATATCCATGAAATTATCCCCTTGGTTTTGACATTATGTGAAATTAACTATATATCTATATATCTATATCTATATATATATATATATATATATATATATATATCTATATATATATATATATATAGTAGACCTCTTAAAATGAGCAATGGAAATAATGTAGAATCTTATTTTTACCTTTAATTATGGGAGTTTCCCAATAAGCAAAACACATGTTTAGTTTTGAGTTTGTAGTTTTGCTTTTGGTTTGTTTTGGGTGTTTTGTTAATATGTGGTGTAGGAATCCCAGAGAAGCATCAAAAGGAAAGGAGTGATACAAACCTGTCCTGATGAGTTCATTTCTCATGATCGTTGGTGGTTTTCCTGAAATGTTTCTTCTTCTATGAGGTTTCTAAATCAAGAAGCAGCAGGAACGGGCAGAATTATGAGTCCAAGGTTCCTGCAGGCTCATCTACTTGTTGTGACTTTTGTCTGCCTCAGTCTCATTTCCAAGAACAAATTCACAAAGTATGATGTCAGCTCTGCTCTGTATGAATTAGGCACTGGGGTAGTCCTAAGGACAAAAAGACACATTAAACAATGTTTTTGTACTACAGGGCTTCTTATTCATCCTTTGCTTAGTCATTCTTTCCCAACATAAATTTCATCGATGACTACTAGAGTATTTATCTTTTCTAGCACTTTTTAAATCCTTCTTTAATTAAGGCTCTTCTTACTCATTATAAAATGCAAAATAGACACCCTCAGAATTTGTATGGATTCAAAGCCATCTGGGATAATATTTATCTCATGTTTCTAACACATTTGTTACTTCCTCCCCTTTAGTATTTTGGTAACATTGCTATTATATTTTCTTCAGTTACCATAGGGTAGCTTCTGATGTGCCCAGTGCATTAAGAATTTAGATTCCAACTCCAAAAGGTACAAAGGTAGAACAAACCCCAAATAGGTAGAAGAAAGGTCATGGCTTAATCATTGGGGCTGCTAGAACTTATAATGACTTCAGGAGAGGGATTAACTTACTTATTGGATTATTATTTAATTATTCAAAACAGGAAGCTGGAGGTATTGTAGCCTAGAGCAAAAAGATGTTAAAAATATCAGCATCATATTTGAGAGGTGTCCCAGGAAGCAAGAGCATTTCCCTACCCAGGACTAACTGTGACATAAGACTCATTTGTAGAAAAGCATTCCTTATATGGCCCTTTCTATCATTTATTTTTTTAATTGTAAACAAATTCAAGAAGGGAAAGATAATAAGATACTAATAACAGTTTGTCACGGGTTATATGGGGGATATCGCATGTGGAGTATATACAAAAAGAAGGTAATGGAGAACAATGTGGAAGGGAAAGTATATCAAAAGGAAGAAGGGAAGATATGTGAATACAATGTTCATCCTTTTCAGTAGTCAAACAAAGGTAAACTGTAAAACTATGTACTATAATAGTGACCTGATGCACAAAATACATGCACATTAAAAGGGATATATTTTAGGGTCTAGATGCAGGGGAATGGATTTCTTGGTTGGCAGGCTGCTGACAGCAAGCTGACCAACTGCTGATTCCAGGAGGAATGGGGCTCCTCCCTCCCTCCTCTCAGGGTCTGGTTTGAAGGCTGGCCATGCCCCCAATCACGTGAGACCCAGAGTTCCGTTATGCCCTGGCCCGGGCTCAGAGCTCTCTCCTGCTCAGACCCATCAAATTTATCCTAACTGCTCCTCCCCCTGCTGTCCAGTCGCCCCCAACTCCTCCTCACACCACCAGCCTGGTTGCCCCTCACTGCCCCCGCCTTTCCACCCCCCCCCCCTGCTTGCTGGCCTGGTTGCCCCATGCAGCCTGCTGTTCAATCATTTAGTCATCCCTTACTGCCCCCCTGCCAGCCTGGCCACCCCATGCAGCCTGCTGTTCGATCCTCAATCTGGTCATTTTAGGTCATGATGGTCCCTGGCTTTTTATATATTAGGATTATTTTTTCCCAAGATGTCAGAAGTCTTCACTTCTATGATACAATGACATTTATATTTTCATTGGTTCACCTCTTAGATGGAAACAAGTCTAGCTAAGATCAAGATAGAGACGTGAGCAGGGGTATGTTGATTTCTTCTACCTCTATTCCATGACTCACCTCCGCCATTCTATACTGTCACTGTTGTCTTCTCTCACTCTTTCCTTCCCTTTCCAGCACTAAAAATGTTCTGTCCACTTCCCGTTGCTTTTCATCAATGCCTATGTTGTAGATTCATTTTTATTTGTTTTTGTCTAAGGAAGGACATCTACTTTAACAATAGTAGTAGTCAAACCCCACTTACCAGCTGAATGACTTTGAGCAAGTTACTTATCTTTTTTGAACATTGACTTTTCCATCTCAAGGTGTGAGCAACAAGATATGTTTCAAAAGGCCTGTTTGAAAGAACATACAGGACAATGTAGACAAAGTTGTTTTATTGTAGTTCATTGAACCTGAGAGAAAAGGAGGGGGTATGTAAGTTTTACCCTTTTTCTCTCTGAGTTCCAGGTCACGGAAATAATAGGAAAAAGGGGGCTTATAACCAAATGGGAATCAAGGACCCAAGAGAATCATGGCCCTCGGGAAGAACTGGGTAGGAGCATTCCCTGAATTTAGGATTATGGGTTTACCAGCTGTGAGTTGGAACAAGTAGTAGAGACTTGCTCTGTGGGAATCAGGCCTTGCCTTTTTTTTTTTTTTTTTTTTTTTTTTTTTTTTTTTTTTTTAAAGAAATGGAGCCTTCAGAAAGTTCAAGGCCAAAGAGTTGGGAGTTTTCTAAGTCTCAGGGCAGACAGGTTTAAGAACTTGCTCAGGGACCAACTTTGCACATTAATTCTACTCTTCCACCTTCACAGAGAGATGGCACAATGAAATTCACCTTACTTGTCACTCAGAATAGTCCAGTCTTACATCTTATACCTCACATGGGGAGAAGTAGAAAGGGAGAAGAGATGGGCAGAAGCACCACATTAATACATCCTTTGTTTCCTTTGTCTTTGAGGAGAAACAGGAAGGTCAGATGAAAAACAAAAAGCTTCTGTTCCCAGAAATGCCATTTAAATACATTTATCACCCTTATAATATACTTCACACAGGAGATTAAATGATTTAAGATTGATGCCAAAACTTATGTTTGAAATTCACTTAGGAGGAATGCCTGAGGCATTATACTGTAGTTTAACACAGCTACTGTCTTTTTGTTCAATACCTGTGCCCATGAAAAGGTAGGGAGTATTACACATTTTTCCCTATACATGTCTTATTTCTTTCAGGACCTCAAAAGCTCCTTACATGTGAGAAGTCTACACAACTACCTGTCACTTCCATATGCCCACAGACAGCCTGAGAGCAGAGAGTAGGTACTAATCATAAAAACATGTCAGAATAAGATTATAGTTTCTATAGAAACTAGACTAAGAGTGGCTGTTGCCTTTGTCAGGCATTATAGAATAGGTCAGAGTGGAGAGGAGAATCCAGGCCTCCTCAAAGTTACCCATGTTGATTTTATTCTTAAGGGTGAAGGAATGGAAAAATGAGATAGGAAATAGGAAGATGTAGTCAATGATCAGAAAATTCATATTGAAAACAAAATCATGCTGCACACTGGGCTCGGGTTTGATGTGGGTGAGTCAGTCTTTTCACTCCATTCCCACGGCAGGTTCATCTAATGTTTCTCACCAAGAATCATTTTACAAGGGAAAACCCTCTGCAGGGAGACCAGCAGGCATGTGCACCTGGCAGCCATATATTATGCACCTAATGAGCAAATGACATGTTTAATAACTGTGCTGTGAAAATAAAGCTTAAAACAGTAAATTCCTGCTGAGGCGGCTCATCCACCTCAGAGGCAAACTGCTGGCCATCTCAGAACTCCAGCATCATTCTTATTCCAACCCCTTACTGGGTCCTGCTGAGAAAAAATAACATTAAATCCAAAACTATGCTCACTTAATTAGTTGTATCGGTGTCGATCCATTTATTTAGCCTATCAACATTATGTGTTTCACCTCAGAGTCACCTGGAACACATCTTTGATATGCACCCTGGGTAAAAGGACATCGATAGCACTTTAAGATTGAGCATTTGTCAATTTATGTTTTTCAATGAATCATGGATTATTTATACTCAGAGTGATTTAATTCTGCTTGTTTATATTTGGACTGAATTTAGCCTTTTGGGAAGGCCACTGTTGTTAGTTTGAAATAAGAATGCAAAATAGCCATAGTGGATATGATTTTTCATTAATAATTTTAAGAGAACATTATAGAACTTTTTTCTAGAAAACACCACTTTAGAATCTAATTATTGTAATTTATGAGTTAAGGATTCACTTGCTGGAGATTTCTTTGGATTCATTTTTTTACCAGTGGATTAAATAATGCTTCCTTAATCTCTAGAAGAGCAAAAAAATCCTAAAGTAAAGTTCAGTTTAGATAGAATAGCTATATTCTCCTTTCTTGTATAATTTCTTAGCTTAAAGAAAAAATTGTTTAACCTTTATAGATATAAAAATTTGAGACCCAAAGAAATAAGACTACTTATTTCTTTGGGTATCAAAGTAAGACTGAATCTCCTTAGTCCTAGGCTAGGACTCTGCCTGCACATTTGGATGTTTACTTGAGTACTCATTCTCTCCTTGGAATTTATTGTGTAGGTCACACACATCATGCTATGATGGGGGGGGGGGGGGCGGGGGAGTAAATATAGGAAATCACAAACCTTTTATCATGAAGATCAGTTTGGTCTTCTAGATTGGGAACCCCTCATCTTTCATTTGCTTATCTTCTTCTCTGCAAGTGACAGGTTTTCTTGCTCCCATTCTAGAAGTCAGTCTTCATAGTTGAGAGTGACTACAGAGAATCTTGATGGCCAGGCTAAAATTATATTAAATTAGCAGTTGGGCTCCATGGAAAGAATTCTTTTAATTTCTGTCTTTCCTTTTCTTTTGCTTTGATATATTTCTAGTCCTTCTTGACTTTTTAGGTTTAATAGCCTAAAGAAAATGTTTTGGTTATTTTTCTAATTGCTACAGTTTTCATTTAATGGCTCACTTCAAGTGTATCAAAACACCACCAGATATAGCAAAAGCTACTATTACTTATAAGAGCCCATCATGGAAAAGAAGAGCCCAAAGAAGTGGGGAGCATGGCTCCAAAACAAAGTGGCTTTAAAATGCACTTCTGAGGGTAGTGTAGAAAAGGCCAGATAGCAGTGAAGGAAGTGGGACAAAGAAAGCCCCAGTGCAACTGAAATCCAGGACATTTCAACAAAAAAATGGACTCAGGATAAGGGGTCTCCCAATAGTTGCACTTCATCAGCAGATGAGGGGCAACAAGATTATTCCCAATGTCCTCTTCAAACTCGACCAAGCTTCCAGTCATCACTTAATTTTCCAAATGACAGGTAATTATACTGCTTTTTCACTTAAATTTAGTCCATGATATGAGACTGGTTACTTTATATAAAAACTAGTGGCCTGGTGCATGAATTCATGCACATTAGAAGAAATATTTTAATATTGCTATTCGCCCTTTCTCTATAATAGAAGTAGCAACCAAATTCACAATCCACAGTGACAGATAGAAACATGCATGAGATTGGCACCAGCGAGATGAGATTAGATAGATGATAGATAGATAAATAGATAGATAGATAGATAGAGATAAGCTTGCTTAATTAGACCTGCTTTCTGATTTAACTTAACTTTTTCCAGTCCAGTGAAGCACCCCAACTTCTCTTTCAGGTAAGTGTCAGCAACACAGCAATAAATGTCAACATGAAGCATATCATAATTATAGATCACGCAGGGAGAACAAAGGATAAAATATTTAACTGCAGCAGTGTTTGACTATATTCAGTGCAGTGAGAAAACCTGAAGTCATTTTCAAGATCCACCATTTCTTACTTCTTTTCAGTAGGTTCAACTTTCTAAACTTTCTAAATCTCCATTTTCCAGCTAATGAAAAGAAAATAGGTTTCCACCAAATCTCCTATTTATCTTCTCCAGGACTTCTGTGAGGATTAAATGAGATAGGATACAAGGGGGAAAGCTTCATAGATATTTATTTAAAGTGTAAAATGTTTGCACCTGGCTATAACACAAGTCGTGTTCCTGGGCTGAAGAAACTGTAAGGAGGCTAGTTGCTAGGGAGGGGAAGCCAGGCATTACTATGTGGCATCATTATCCAGTGCCTACAGCCACCATTTCTGGGCTGGCCATGGAATCTCAGCCTTGGCTGGGATTTGGTGGGCTGTCACTCCAGAGTGGTGGTGAGGTCTGTGTCCCACTTGGGGAAAGCCGAGTGTTGCTTTGTTGGCCAGGTCTGCACTGCCATTTCTCTGTAAATGGCAAGTGTGCATCACAGCTCCTGCATTGAGCATATGCCCCCCTGGTGGTGAGTACACATCATAGCAACCAGTTGGACAGTGGGAAGAACACTTATCATATTAGCCTTTTATATATATAGATGTCTGTTTGGTTTCAATGGTACAGAAAATGGGTTCAGAATTTAGCCTTTTGGAAAGGCCACTGATAAGGTCTCAGACATGCGTTGAAGGATTAAAGACATGTCTCACAGACTAGTGGGAGAACAGGAATGAGGACAGGAGCCAGTAACACATGGTAAACTACTGTACATAAGTGAAAGAAAGAGCACAGCTTGGTAGGCTTTTAAGGACCTAGGCTTTGCCAGTGTCCAAGCTTAAAGCTTCTGAGGTTCAGAATAGAAAATGCTGAATCTGCTCCAATATCAGCATAACTCCACAGCATAGGTCAGAGTGAGTGCTCACTCAAGAGCCAAGTCTTGGTGTCAGCTTCCCAACACAGGATGATTTCAAGAGAAACTTTGTTTTAAAACATCCATTCCCTTCTACTAAAAGGTAATTTTGAGACCTAGATTGTCCTATTGGCTGTTGACAATATCTCCTGGGATATTCTCCTTGTAGTCTTTTCTTTGACTTTCATTCATTAAAATGAAAGAAAAATATTTCAGGGCATAGAGTACACTAGAAAAACCTTGCTAATAATGAGCTCTCAGAGACTCTTTAAATTCTCCTCCTGTACTGGAATTTAATTGAAATTAATTCTACCTTGATCTCCAGGGACCTCAGTGTTCTCTTCAACAAAATAAAGAGCCAGGAAGGTTTCAGCATTCTAAATTTCTTTGAATGTGTGAATGTTACTTGAGAAAAGGCAATCACTTGAGGTTTAAACACATTGTGTGGTCTTTGAGTCAAGACAATGTCTTTGATTCCTTTTGCAAAACGCACTGTGTCTTTTGCATTGTTCAACACTCAGAAGGTTCTAAATGTATAATTGTTGCCTGGACACTAGAGACAATCAATTATTATAATGATCTTCTCTTTACTGGGTTTGAGTTATGGTGCTCTTTAGGCATACCTGCATACACACAGTATATGCACTGTGATGTTTAGGATCGTGGGCAAAAAATATGTCATCAGAATATATTTTTATAAGAACTATAATTTCTCTACATATAAAACTACAAAAAATAGTCAAATAAATATTAGGAATTTATGTAGAACAGTCTGATGAAGTCTAAATGTATTCTTATACATTGCCTAATATAAAATAAGAATTTGAATTGCTTATATAATCAGCTATGCTCATACCATTTGCTTTTCTTGTGTCACTCTCTTTATATTTATCTAGGTTAAATGAATTGATTTGCAATATATGTTAAACACACAGTCTATGTGTTTAGTTAAGAGTTAAATTATATTTTTTCAGAAATAGTTTAGCTTATTTAAAATTTTTAAAAATAAACAAAATAAGTGGGTTTCACCATCCAGGAACTCTGAGTCCGAATTGTAGCAAAAACTTATATTTTATATTATATAAAATGTATAATATATAAAATTATACATTTTATATAATATAAAATATATGTACAGGAAATGTTGTTAAAAAGCAGCTGTTCTCTGAAACACAGGGAAGGAAGAAATGGCACCTGGACTATGCTAGAAGGAGCATCTTTCCATGGCAATAAAACTAAACTCAGGTGTAAGCAGAACATTGTAAACATTCCAGAAGGAACTATAAAAGTCAATCAGAAAATGCAACTCACAGTGGGAGTTCCATAGATACATTCTCAAGCCTTGCCAATGCTCCCTGAAAATTCCCCTTTAAACTCTTAAGCCTTATACTTAATGAATCACCTACAATATTAATGTTATTGCATGTGTTAGATCATCTGGAAATCCCTTTCTTAGCACCTCTACCAGGGTTTTAGGGCCTGCCTTTGTATTTGGGATTACAGCTAAATTGGCTCCGGGAACAGTGTGTTTATAGTCAGAGACTAAAGAGAAAAGGGTAGAGGTGGGCTTAATGTACAAGTGGTTTATTCATATCGAGTGAAGACCAGCTGGCATTACAGTCTCTGGAAGAATGCCTATTGTTCAACCGGAGAAAATTGGTAGTGAGAACTGAGCATATGTGACAAATCCAAAATGACTTGTGACATAGCAGTCAGTATCAAATTTATGTGGCCATTTTTTTAGCCCAACAACCGCATTCATCACATTACATCAATGATGTTTATTCAAATTGTACTATTTGGATAGGATTGGAGGGTGTATAGATCACCCTCTAGTGATAAATCATTCCAACTGCAGACTTATGATCCTTGAAGTTGAAGGAAAGAGTGAAAGAATGTAAATATGAAGGAATTACATGTTAGGCCATGGTCTGAGAAAAGTGCTTTTGTTAGGATTTCTCATTTATTGCCAGCCTACTAGACAGTTTGCATCATATATATATATATATATATATAGTTGTTGTTGTTGTCATTGATTTCAGAGAGGAAAAGAGAGACAAAAATATTAATGATGAAAGAGAATCATTGATTGGCTGCCTCTTGCACATCCCCTATTGGGGATCAAGCCTGAAACCTGGGCATGTGCCCTGACAGGGAATCAATCTGAGACCTCCTGGTTCATAGGTCAATGCTCAATCACTTTGCCATGCTGGCCCAACTATTTGCATTTTTTCTTTCCCAAGAAGTAAATGCTACCTATTTCTCTGACTGTAGAATAAATTTTGAGCTTTATTAACTGGAATTACATTTCCAAATATGATCAAAACAACTTACAACTTTTTCCCTTTAAATATAGAGTATGGGATTGGAATCATTAGAATTCAAATATCACTGATGATAGAAATGAGCAATTTTTTTTTTTAATCCTCATCCCAGGATATTTTTCCATTGACTTTTAGAGAATGAAAGGGAGGGGGAGAGAATGAGAGAGACACATTGATTGGTTGCCTCCTGCATGCACCCTGATCAGGGCCAGGGATTGAGCCTGTAACCAAGGTATGTGCCCTTGAATGGAATCGAACCTGGGACCCTTAGTCTGTGTGCTGATGCTCTATCTTAGGGGTGTCGAACTCAATCAGAGAAGGGGCCAAAATCTAAAATCCAGCCTAAATCGCGGGCCAAATGGTTTACTGAACAGTCATAAACTGTCATTGTGATGGAAACGCAGCGGAGTGCAGTGATGACAGCGCGGTGCGGGCCACATTGCAAGGCCTGGCGTGACGGATTTGGCCCGCGGGCCTTGTGTTTGACACATGTGCTCTATCTACTGAGCCAAACCAGCCAGGGTGAAGCAAACTTCTTTTAATTATTTAATTCAATATCTCCTATGCTTAGGTCTTAGTTATGATGCTTGATTACAATGCATGAGGTATACTAGCCTTCATAAACTTTTTATTTTAGGCTATAGGAACAGAATGATATTCTTGCTATAAGCTAAGCAGAGTTCATAAGGCAGATTTCAGACTCAAAAGGAAAAAATAGCCATTGCTCACAGCAGACAGAAATGTTATCTAGAAGTAGCTCAGCAATTCTTCAAACAATTTGCATGAACTTTGGAATGTATTTTATTGAGAGAAACTGTACTGATCAGGACAGAATAATATTTTGCTTTTTCCCTAAAGATAATTAGTAATGAGATTTTATCAGGTTAGCCATGAAGGACTCTCTCTCTCTCTCTTTTTATTTTTTTTTTTTTACTATTAATATAATATCTAATACTCGTTTATAGGTCAGAGCAAGGATTTCTTTAAACTGCACAGAGTCTATGGTACTATTCAATATCTTGGGGCTTATGTAGGTGGTTTAGCACCAGGCTTTCTGGCCCAAAGCGGAGACTGACACCAAAAGAGCTTGCCTGACACTTCCTAGGGTATGACGCACAGCCCAAGCTCCCAGGCAACCTTGCTTAGCATGATTTGAAATCCACTTGAAATTACATGAGATGGTGGAGCTTCATCTGGAGGCACCTAATCAGAACCTGTCTGCATTTAGTAGCAATTAAATGAGCCCATTCACGGTGTCAGAATTCATCTCTAAACCACATAAGGCACAATAGCCTAAGATCAATGCCAACCCTCTGGATTGGGCTTCCATGCTTGAGAGATTGATGGCCAGGCTGCTTCATCTCTTCCTTTTGTCACTGTCACTGTGCTTTCTCTTTCAGGGCCTGCTCTTCCTAAGACTCATGTGAAGACAGCCTCTCTTGGGCTGGCAGGGAAGGCAAGGTCTCCTTTGCTTCCTGTGTCTGTGCCAACGGCCCCTGAAGTGTCTGAAGAGAGCCACAAACCAACAGAGGATGCAGCCAATGTAAGAGCATCCCTCCACCCCGAAATTCCCACTGTGTCACCTGAAGCAGGGCCTAGGACTGTGTGATTGAGCCTAACCCAACTAGAACTCTCCATTAACCGCAACCATTATTGCTCTGTTGTTTGTTTTGTTCTGTTTTTATGCACTTGAATGAGAAGAGTTTGAACTCTAAGAGAAGATTGTAGGTGGGATTTAATTAAATTTAAAAATTACTGGTACTTAAAGGCAATCCTAGAATACATGTGGTAGCTACAGAATGTGTGACTTTACATACATATCTATATAATAGGTATCTATGTGTGTTTGTATGTTATTATATTTTCATATATAATATGTATACCAGGTCCTTAAATATCATTTCTTTCAGCGTTGTTTCATTATAATGTTGATGAGATGCCATAAGAATTGAACACTTGTTTGTGTCAATTAGCTATAATTAAATTAGTTTCTTCATATGTGATTTCACTTAAAGTTGCAGAACTCATCAATGACATAAGTGAAGTGTGTGTGCGTGTGTGTGTGTGTGTGTGTGTGTGTGTGTGATTTTACTTAAAATCATCAATAGAAATGTGGAATTGAGAAGAAGAAATTACACATAAAAATGAAGGAAAGGATTTTTAAGAAGGAAGTAAAGAAGGAACTGACATATTTGGAAAGTAAAAGGGGAAGTTTCTTTAATGAGATAAAATGTGTACTAAGGGAAGAAGCTAAAAAGTGATTAAATTAGAAAACTCAGAAAGAAAATCCATGAAAACAACATAATCTAAATTTTGAGAGAACTACGAAGTGTTTTATAAAGTATTGCCTAAAGGCAGCAGTTTAGAAAACTGTAGAGTGTTTCTGAATATAATTCAAGAGAAAACATTTAAAAGAAGGCCAAGGAACTGACTTATGAGATACTCTGTGAGATGGAGGAGATTGAGAGATTCTAACCCTTTGTAGACCTACTGAACCAAATCCCTGATAGCTGATAGTCTGGTATTACTAATGACGTGGTGCTAGCGACTCACAGTGAGAGCTATACAGAGTAGGTTCACTAAGAATCCTGCAGTCTAGATAGACTCTTCATTTTATACACCAATAAAATCCTGCCATAAGGTTACCTTCACAACTGCGCATAGAGCCAACTCTGATTATAGTGAGAATTTTGTTTCCACCTATAAACTGATGCCATAATCCTCAGACTTTTCATTGGTCAAGGCAAAGCCCATCAAGTTCCCACACAAAAGGGTGCCTAGGTTGGGTTACAAAGAAAAGAAACTTAGTGATGTAATTCTGCTCAGATCCTCATGGGGGCCTCTAAAAGAAAAGGAGCTAATGTATTGAAAGTGTACCTCGTGCTGTACTGTGATAGGCACCGAACATGCCACAAGATGCTCAGAATAGCCTATAGAATAGATGCTGTTATCATTTTATATATAGCAGAGAACTATATATATACACCAGAGAGGTCTCCTAACTTGTCCAAGACCACATAACTATTGATTATTAGATCTTGATTTGAAACAAGGTATTTTTTTCACTCTAAAGCTTTTTCCTCACTACAGGGATGAAGCTGGTGAAAGAGTATGCAATCATTCATCACCACCTTTTACTAGTATCCCCATTAATGATTATATTTTGAGCACAGCCCCTGATTATGGGCCACTGTGTCTCCCTGGAGAATACAGAGTGAACCAGCTAGACATGGCCCCTGTCTTCGCAAAAGAATGTGTGGCTATTCATCTATTCCAGTGGTCAGCAAACTCATTAGTCAGCGGAACCAAATATCAACAGTACAACCACTGAAATTTCTTTGGAGAGCCAAATTTTTTAAACTTAAACTTCTTCTAATGCCACTTCTTCAAAATAGACTCGCCCAGGCCATGGAATTTGTAGAAGAGCCACACTCAAGAGGCTAAACCACGGACTTATACTAACACTTTGCTCTCTTGTCCTTTCTGCAGGTGTACGAACAGGATGATTTGAGTGAACAAATGGCAAG
The DNA here is from genome assembly GCF_014108245.1 of Pipistrellus kuhlii. Taxonomy (NCBI): domain Eukaryota; kingdom Metazoa; phylum Chordata; class Mammalia; order Chiroptera; family Vespertilionidae; genus Pipistrellus; species Pipistrellus kuhlii. Next base: position 18,794,250 of record NW_023425562.1, read on the forward strand.
TTTGGAAGGGCTAATGAAGCAGCTTAATGCCATCACGGGCTCGGCCTTCTAACACCCATTGCCGAGTAGATGGGTGAATTTTCCGGGAATTTTACAGCGTATCAAGTACCCATCAACAGCACATTTGTGTTCCAGAACTCCCACCAGTGCACAGGACAACCATCAGGACCACTCAGTTCCAGAATAACCTGAAGCAGTGCAGGAGGAGAAGCAACAGTCCCTTCTAGCACAGGCATCAGGAATTCAAATATGATGACAATGGTGTCCCTCCACAAACACAAGGACAAGTCCGCACCGCACTGTCAGAGCTGAAGCTGCAAGAATAGTCCTGGGTCTTTCCCACCACAGTGATCTCACTGTCACAGCTAATGCTTATGTTTCCTTCATCCAGGCCTGTCATCTCGTTATGTGTAGGTCTAGTCTTACAAAATGCAAGTGCATTACTTGAGCCTGTACCATGCCATGGCAAACCAGTGCAAGTTCACGCTTTCATTTGCAACTTACAAGTTCAAAGCACCCACAGGAATTCTCTCTACATAGCACCAAAGGATTGGAAGTTTTTCTGACAGCACAAAAAGTCAACAAGTGAACAAACAAAAGGCAGCCAATGCTTGTGTTTTGTAACTTAGTCATTCCTCTTGCCCAGGTGGTGGGTATTAGCAAGTGGCTGTAACGCTCACCCATTTTTAGCAAGTATTTGTGAATCTACCCATGGTTAACACATTATGTCTGGAGAACAGGGACATGAAAGTCTGCACCCATGGCAGCAGTCTATTTCCTGTAAGAGGATAAAATATGCAGTCTTCTCAGACACGTGGTAATTATGTGCTTAAGGCCATAATAGGACACTCTTCGATTTGGGTGGCTTTTGGGCCATACCACACTGTGATGACATTTCAAAGATTCACCCAGGCCATCTTCCTCAGGAGTCTGGCTGGAAGAGTTCCCCTTCCTCCCTGTCCCTCCCTGAGTTCTCCTTGGCAGCCAGCCTTGGGCCAGGTGGCCAGCTCCACACATCGCATGGCCTCCTGACCAAGGTTCCTGAACCCTTCTGCAGAAATGGCAGACTCCTTGAGAGCCCTGAGGAAGGGAAGGAAGATGGAAGGCAGTTTCAAATATCACTTGACTTGGTGTCACTTCCACCAACAGGGCTCTCACTGGCTTAGAGTAGGCAGTTTTGGTAAGTGGCAACCAAGGGCCCTGTTGTCAAGGGGACCTCCTATCCCCACCCCAACCCCCACCCACTGCCCCCAGCTTCCCAGAGTCAGAGAGGAGCAGAGGGTCAGAAGCCACTGGACACCTCTGACACATCCAAGTTCCAGTAGCTGCTTGTCAAAGCTGCATCTTCATTGTGAGCTAGAATTGTAAACTTTTATTGCCCTGTCTATCAACCATTGGGAACTACGTGAAATTAAAAACATTTTGAGTACAACCTTTTAGTTTCTGAATTTTCAGCTGCATTTGGAATTAATCCCTGTTTATGCAGTGAAATTGCCAAAAGAGAGCTAGTTTGCATATTTATCAGTTCGGCAACTTGAAAACCCAATAGGAGAGTTTCCACTGAATTATTCCTTTCAGCTCTGCCTTTGATTTCAAGCTTGAGTAGGTCATAATTTTAAAAGAGCATGGAAGGGATGGGATCTTTACAACCTAATAGCTCCTTTTATTAGGTGGGTAATTATATACAAATCCCTGAATGAACTATTTTGAGCAAAATGGCACTGTAACAGAAGTAATAATTCAGATTATTTTTTTACAGTTTTATGTCGGGAAGGAAATCTGGTGTCAGAGAGAGAGGGCTTGTTGAAATTGTTCATGAGGAAGTCCGGTCCATTGATGAAATCATTCCCTCAATAAGAGTGCTTGTTCAATTTACTAAGACTTTCTTGAAGTCCTTCTGAAGAGCTACGTGGCGTTATTCTGCGGGCTGTATTACTCTTATTTAACATCTGAGCGCTTAGCAGGACTCACTGACCTGGAACAAGGCATTTCATATGAATTTCCATAAAAAATTCATTACTTCAAAAGAGAAAATGCTCAGTAGGCTAGTCTTACCTTCTCGGTGTCTTCAAATGGCTTCTCCATTTCTAATATTCACAAGCAAGGCACTTGACATGCAGGAAAAGCCACCCTGAATGCTGTTTGTAATAGACTGCCGATCTCAGACTTCAGGGGTTGAGTCCTATCTTCAATCTGTAGGCTGCATCTGGACAATAAAGACAACTAGCATGTTTACAAAATTCTAGACTCTTCAAATCAAAGTCATTGACCTTAGGAAATAACATTTTTTAAATACACAAAAATACACATGGTTTTCAGTGGGAGGTATATTTCTGATGCATGCTCTCGAAACAAAATATAATGGTTCATTTTAGTAATTATTGGCGATGCTAATATGCCTCAGATCCATGCAGTGAATGTAAAGAAGTATCCATTTAAATGATCTCGAGAGACTCTTGTGTGATTTATCCAGTGATTTCAATATACGAGTTCACCACAACTCCCATACAACTCTGTTCCCCACTCAGATAGCTCACATATGTGTCCAACTGCCTGACCAAGTTTACAGTTGACTTTTAAACTCCCCAATCCCCTGATCTCTTGACAAGAAGAAATTTAGGAATACTGCAAGATTGCCTCAAATTTGCTCCTACTCTGAGTCTAGCTCATGACATACAGGGCTCTTGAAGCTCATAAATCTGACTCCCATAGGGCGATGTGTGACAGCCATCCAGCAATGCTGCCGCCAGGACTCCCTTCTCCCTGCAAAAGGAGCAAATCAAACGTGGCAGGGCATGCTCGAGCTTCCCCTGCCCTGTGCTGCCCTATCTGGCAAGAACCGCCTCTTGAAAACTTTTGGTATTTTTATTTTGCATTTCTTTCTGATAAAGCTAGTAGGTAGTTCAAAAGGCGTAAGGCATATTTGGATGATGCTCTAGCCAAAAGTTAAGTATTTCTCAGTGATTCGCATTCAGTAAGAAACCAGTCATAGCTATCTCCATGTAAAACAGAGTTAGAAGCTTCTAAGATATTTAAATAATGGAACTTTACATTTGGGTATTATAAAATACACAATTCATTTGAGCAATCTGGAAAAAAAAATAAGCATATCAAGCTTTGGCACTCACTGGCTTTTCCAATAAATAATCTCTAAGTACAGGTCTTTCCGGAAGCTTTTGTAGTCTGTGCATTTTTATCCCTTCTCCATTTTATAGTTTATTGCTCTTTTAGAGACAGGGAGGAAGGGAGAGGGAGAAAAACAGAGAGAAACATCAATGTGAGAGAAGCATTTTGAGACCCAGCCTACAATCCAGGCATGTAACCTGACTGGGAACTTAACCAGCAGCCTTTTGGTGTACAAGAGGATGCCTAACCAACTGAGCCACACCAGCCAGGGTTCTCCACCCTTTGGATTCATCTGTCTGTTGCCTTTGGTTAAAGAAACATCTTCAGGTCTTCTCTATTTTTTAAATATATTTTTATTGATCTCAGAGAGGAAGGGAGAAGGAGAGAAACATCAAAGATGAGAGCTAATGATTGATCGGCTGCCTCCTGCACACCCTCTGCTGGGGATTGAGCCCACAACCCATGCATGTGCCCTTGAACATGGGACCCTTCAATCCACAGTCTGATGCTTTATCCATTGAGCCATGCCAGCTAGAGCAGTTCTTCTCCACTTTTAATAGAGTGTCTCACATATGGAGGTAGGACTGTAATTCTGACCAAAAAAAAGTCCCCGATAAAGAGATCACCTTTCCATTTTCTATAAAATTGTAGCCCAGACTCAGATTTCTTATAATTTTAGAGTGTCTATTTTTAGTCTTGAGGGGGGGGAAAAAGAAAAGAAAAAATCCCTAATTTTATATGTTTTTAGAAAACAAAATCATCTGAACTTTGCAACAGCTGTGGGACAAGATTGCTTTTCCTCCCTCTTACCATTTGCTTCATGCAACCGCAGACCACCCGGAAGGCCAGGTTAGCATCCCAACACCGAGCCCACCACATTCTGGAGCTACGGCAGCTCTCCTACACTCAGACCTGCAATCTCCCTTTTTTTTTTTAAATTATTCCAGAGCAGCCCCTGACTCACAATTCATATTTCTCTAGCAACTTTCAGGAATCACTTGAACAATTTACAGAAACCCTTTCCCCTGGATTCTCATGTTTTAAATGAAATTGGATAGCTGGGGAAATCACAGATTGTTTTGGATACTATTCCATTCTATTGGAAAGTATGCACCCCGTGTCTCAGTGTCACTTGCAGCCCAAGTAGCTGTTTTCAAAAGGTATTGATCCTGAAAAGAAATGCCTGCATGTTTCCTGGTCAGTGAGATTATGGAGGAGACCAACAGCACACCCACAGCAACAGCGAAGGTCTCCTCTGCCCTGCCCACGGCCTGCTGCCAGGTAATGCTCACGTGGCATGCTTCAAGAGGCACTCTCAGAAAGTTTTCTCCTCCTGCCCTCCAATGTACCCTTCGTACATTGTCATCCTAGGATGTGGGGTCGGTAGGAGAGCAACAGCAAAACTCTACCACATGTCCGAAACACGGACACATGGGCCGAGGGAAGTCATTGTGCTGAAAGTATTTTCAGATGCGAGGAAGGAATGTTGGGGAGGAGGAGAAGCGCTGTTTTTTATTGTTGTAGGGTAAACCTGACAATTCTGAACTTGAATTGTCAGCTTGTTTGGGGGCTGGGTGGGTTGGGTATGGGGTGTACTTTTTATAAGTAATATTTAATTTATTATTTAGAGTGGCTTCTTTTTGGATAATTTATGGGGGGTGGAAAAAAGGAGATCTGGTTGGGAATTTAGATAAAGCTGTTAAAGCTGCAGTGTTCCATGTCTCAGAGGGACCAGTTTGGATGAGTTGTCCACTTGCTGAGTATGAGGGTAGCCCAGGCAAAGCCTCCACCGAAGCTCCATCACCTCCGCCTCCTCCCTTTTTGGGGTCATTCAAACATGACAGCAGCACCCCAGAAATGTGCTGATAGCATTTCCCAGACCAATGCTACTCATCCTCTCTAAGGGCTTTGCGATTCGAGCAAATTGTTAATGTGCTAGTGGTAGGTTTATTTGGTAGAAATGGGTATACTACAGCTTTAACTAGCCTTCGTAGAAAAAGAAAATTTTTGTGGCAACAAAACACCTTTGAAAAAAAAAAAAAAAGGTATTTTGAGCCTACAAAGAATTTCTTTAAATTGTCAGACTCTAGAATTGTTAACCAAATTAGACTAGTGATTGCAATATTTAAGTGTAAATCTTGTTCTATGAGAAAGGAGACTTGCTTACAGTTTAAAACAATGACTGTTTCTACAAGATCTTGTATACTACTACTCGAGGAAAAGGGGTTTTGTAATCACTGTAGAACAGTCTCATATTCATTTTTTATAGAAATGGTATTCCAATGGTGCATTTTTTGTTTAATAAATAAAGTTTTGATACAAAGTTCTCTTGTCATGTTTTTTTTTTTAAATATTAAACTAGAGGCCCAATGCATAAAATTCATGCATAGGGGAAGAGAGTGTGTCCTTCAACCCAACCTGCACCCTCTCCAATCTGGGACCCCTGGAGGGATGTCCAACTGCTCACTGGGATCAGGTCTAAATGGGCAGTTGGACATCCCTATCACAATCCAGGACTGCTGGCTCCCAATCACTTGCCTGTCTACCTGATTGCCCCTAACCACTTCTGCCTACCAGCCTGATCATTCCCTAACCACTCCCTTACCAGCCTGACTGACACCTAACTGCTCCCCTGCCAGACCAATTGCCCCTACTGTCCTCCCCTGCTGGCCCCGTCACCCCTAACTGCCCTCCCTTGCCAGCCTGGTCACCCCCATCTGCCCTCCACTGCTGGCCTGGTCCCCCCCCCAACTGCCGTCCCCTGCAGGCCTTGGACCCCCCAACTGTCCTCCCTTGAGGCATGGCTTCCCCCTCCCCACAGGCCTGGTTGCCCCCAATTTTCCTCCCCACAGGCCTGGTTGCCCCCAATTTCCCTCCTCTGCTGGCCCAGTCACCTGCTGGCCTGATTGTCCCCAACTTCCCTCCCTTGCAGGCCTGGTCCCTCTCAACTGCCCTCTCCTGCTGACCATCTTGTGGCAGCCATCTTGCGTCCACATGGGAGTGGCCATCTTTGACCACATGGGGGCGGCCATCTTGTGTGTTGAAGTGATGGTAAATTTGCATATTACTCTTTTATTAGACAGTATGGTTGACACAAACTCACCTGACCCTTACCCCTACCTATCTGTTCTTATCTGCAGAATACATACTATCTTTTTGACCTGTAGCAGAAGCTCTGCTTGAATCCTTAGACCAGTTTTATGCACATGCTCAGTATGCCTCAACTCCAACAGCCAATGCCCATGATCCTTTTGTTGGAGAAACCTCAAGCTTCCAGAACTTTTTTTGCCCACATGCACAGGGGAGCTGGCAATGTCTGAACACATCTCACCCATAGCTGATAAGTACTCCAGCCCCTTTGCCCCTGAAGGAGACAATCTGAGGTATAACCCAATTTACTGTTATAGGCAGTTAGACATGAGCAGAGCAGGGATGCAGGGCCAAGTACAGAAGGCAGAAATCCTAGGGTGCCTGGCAAAGGACAATTGTAGGGTGGGGCCTGGCCCCCAGGGTGACCTTTCCTCCCCTAGCATATTGCTGGCCATTCAGTTTGGACCCCCTGACCTTTCCTTCTAGGAATAACATTAGGCCTCAGTTATATTTCAGCTGCTGGCCCAGAAAAGCAACAAAACCAGATAAGCAATGCCACAGCTTCCCTCAGGACCAGCTGCACTGAATAATCCCTGTCCTGGAGCTGACCCATCACTCAGCTCCTGAAAGGACACACCTGGAAAGCTGGTGTGTCCTACTGAGATCTACCCTGGGGACCACTCATGCCTTTCCCTTTGCTTTCCCCACTCCCACCCTCAGGTGCATCACCTTTACCCTCCTCTCTTCTAAGCTCCAAGAACTTTGCCTCTTTAACTTGTTTCTCCAGCCCATTTTTTCTCTGAATTACTTCCACCTCTGTGGTTTTCTAAATAAATGTTCTTTTATAGTTTGAGTCTTGCCTCTGAATTCCTACATAGCCACAACTCAAGTACCAAGGTTGCTAAACCCAGGTCCGGATTGACCCCATGGGTCTAACACCTGGTGCAGTTTCTTACTGCCGCAACTGATGGATGACTGCAAACAATATGTGGCCTTCATCTTAAAAGAGAATGAAACTCTTTGCCCTGACTGGTTTGGCTCAGTGGATAGAGCGTCCGCCTGCAGACTGAAGGGTCCAGGTTCGATTCCAGTCAAGGGCATGTACCTTGGTTGCTGGCACATCCCCAGTAGGAGATGTGCAGGAGGCAACTGATCAAAGTATTTCTCTCATCGATGTTTCTAACTCTCTATCCCTCTTCCTTCTTCTCTGTAAAAAATCAATAAAGTACTGTATTAAAAAAAAGAAAAGAAAAAAAGAAACTCTGACACATGCTACACTTTTACATTTATTTGGTGTTGGTGTATTGAAGACATTATGCTAAATGAAATAAGCCTGCAACCAACGAACAAATAGTGTACTATTCCACTCAGATGAGGCACCAAGAGTAGTCGAATTTTTAGACACAGAAAGTAGAATGGTAGTTGCCAGGCGTGGGAAGATAAGGGAATGGGGAGTAATTGCTTAATAGGTATATTTTAGTTTGGGAAGGTGAAAAAAGTTCTGGAAATGGATGGTGGTGATGGTCATCCAACAACAGGAATGTACTTAATGCTATTGAACTGTACTGTACACTTAAAATGGTTAAAATGGTAAGCCTTGTGCTATGCATATGATTTTTTAAAATTTCCACATAAGGATATTCAAGGGCCAACTTCTATAAATGCTGAAATATAAATTCTGACTCTTGAAATATAAATATGTTAACACCAAAATATTTAAGAAGATTGATATGCAGGAAATAAAAGCAACATATTTATCGCAGTTTATTTTATCTCACACTTTATAATTCCATATTCAGTTTATATAAAAGAATTCTATCCATGTAAACCTGCTTATTAGAAAAAAAATAATAAAATGAATTACTAGGGTCTGACCCTGAGAGGAGTAGGTAAAGGGTTAACCTATTAATATTTTTATGGGAAGGAGTTTGGAGAGGCCAAAGAATAATATGCTCTCTACCGTAAATATCCTATGATGCTACAATGAAGAACAACAGATTAGTATTAAATCGCATACAGGTGAATTTAATTGATCTGAGGAAAGTAGATAGTCCGAGGTTTACCCAGAGCTAGAATACAAAAAGGCTGACATTGCCGGTGTTGTTGGAAATGTTCTTCAATTCATTGAGAATGCACCTGTTCCATTCTTCAATGTGTTTTAAAGGTGTCTCTGTACTTCTGAAAAATACTTCCTGATTAAGGTTAGCGATGTGCTTGTCTTCTCCCAAGACCACACTAAATTACAACTAATTATAGAACCACCACCCTGAGAAACACCTGAAGACTGAGCTCCTATAACCAGGGAGTGAAGAAGAGCCATGTTGGGACAATGAAACAGGCTGGGAGAAATATTTTTAGACACAGGAAATAGAACAGCAGTTGCCAGAGGCTGGGAAGGTAAGGGACTGGGGAGGGAGGGGCCCCAGTGGCAGGAAGAGGAGGACCCCCACAGCCGCTGGCTGTGAAAGTGGAGATTTCACCTGGGTGAGGTACAGGCCTGCTGTAAACCCAGGCCTCCTTTTAAAGGGTCCAAGCATGGACCAAAGTCCTTGCAAACACCCACCTTAAGCTCCAGAGAAGGGACAGCAGCTCAGAAAGAGTCAGGGACATCCAGGGAGTAACTGAACTGTCTGGCTTCAGCGAGAAGGGAGGAGAGGGCTGGAGGGGCGGGTCTCTCAGGAAAATGGAAGGAGTGAGGGGAGATCTCATTATGGCTTTAGTTTGTATTTCTCCAGTGATTAGTGATAGTAAACATCTTTTCAGATGTCTACTGTCCGTTTGTATGTTCTCTTTGGAGAAATGGCTATGGAGGTTCTCTGCCCATTTTTTAGTCAAATTGTGGTGGTTGTTTTGTTTTGTTGTTGTTGGGGGGTGTGTGTGTGTGTGTGTGTGTGTGTGTGTGTGTGTGTGTTTTGACTTGTATGAGCTCGTTACAAATTTGGGATATTAACCCATAAGGGGTGTATCAGAAGCAAACATCTTCTGCCGTTCAGTGGGTTGTCTTTTGGTTTTTGTGATAGCTTCCTTTGCTATGGTACTAAGAGCAATGTCAAAGAGTTTACTGCCTATTCTTCTAGGAGTTTTATGGTTTGGGTCTTCCATTTAAAACTATAGTTTGCATTTATTCTTGTGTAAGAAGGTTATCTAGGTTTTTTTGGGGGGGGGTTGTTTTGTGTTTTGGGAGGGTTTTGTTTTGTTTTTTTTGTGGGGGTTTTTTTTGTTTGGTTTGGTTTGGTTTGGTTTGTTTTTTTTTGTTTTTTTTGGAGGGGGGTGGTTTTGCATGTATCTATCCTAAAGTGACACTGCATGGCTTCTCAGGATTTTTCATAAAAGGCCACATTCTCCCATGTTTGCTGGAATATTCACTCTTGGAGCCCTTGCTATCTGACAATTCTGAGGAAATCTGACAGCCCTGAGGCTGCCATGTGTAGCACACAGCAAGTCCACAAGCATGCCTTCTGCTTGGCAATCCCAGCCTTTGAGTCACCCCAACCCAGTAATCAGCAAGTGAATAATGGAACTCTGGATGGTTCCAGCCCCAGCTGCCAATCATCATCAGCCTGTAAGCACTTGCTGCTGAGACTCCAGGCATCACAGAGCCGACAAATCACTCCCACTCTGTGAAATTCTGACCCGAAGTATCAGCAAACAGAATAAAATTATTGTTTAAATTGCTAAAAAAAAAAAAAAAAAAAAAAAAATCCTGATTTTCATTCTGTCTTTAAACTTCAAATTTTCATTGATTACTCTTTTTTGGTTGTTAATTCTTACATGAGAGAGAGGAGACTGAACCATCAAAGTGTGAGAGACACAGCAATTGGTTGCCTCCCACCAGCACATCTTGCCTGGGTCAGGGATCAAACCTGCAACCCAGGTGCATGCCCTTGACCAGGAGTCTAACCTGTGACTCTTTAGTTTAGTACGCAGGCTTGGCACACAGATCAAGGGGATTGCTCTCTCTTTTTTTTTTTTTTTTTTTTTTTTTTTTTTTTTTTTTTTTTTTTTTTTTTTTTTTTTTTTTTTTTTCCTAAATATTCTGTGTATCCTGAGGCAGCCAGGGTGATACTAGCATCAATATTTGGTTGACATAAACTCTTTATTTGTGAGCTGAAGATAATTTTGCATAAGCTACTGCAATATAGTGAGTATGGTCCATCTATTGCATTTTCTTAAAGTTTTATTGGCCATATAGTTAGTAAAAAATAAAAAATAAAAATTCTGAATTCTGCCAAGGGATCCTGCTTTTCAGTAATAATGCTTTTTCTCCCCTCCTTCCAATCCTTCTTCCTACCCCAATGTATTTTTTCTGAGTCCATAGATATAATAATGGGAAATTTGGATAGACTGTCAGGAGCAACTTTCCAGATGGTGTGGTAATTACTGCATCCTATATATTTTTAAAACACCCAAGTTTTATTCTGTTTTATTTACCTAAATCAATGTTTTATCTGACTTTTTATGTACCTAAGTCAAAGCCTACCATAACTTTTACTTAGCAATTTCTTATTTCCATATTACTATATTCTTTTTCCTTTCATTTGTGATTAATCTCTCTCTCCTTTGCCTTAACTTTAGAACTCATAATTTGACACAATAAATACTAAGGCAATTATTCCTGAGGTAATCCAAATGTTCTCATTAGCAGTTCAAAAGATTTCTTGGAATAAATAACAGAGGTTATTTTTCCCAGATTCCTCTCAGGTTTTAATTAACATTCTTCTTCATAAATTACTGACAGTTCTTTAATGTCCCTGACTTACCTAATTTCTATTCTGACTCTTTATGTGAATTTGACAAAATACCCCTCAGTAGAACAATTTCTCACCTTCTTAATATTTCTTGAGTATTTAATTCTTGTACTAGTCTTTGAATATGTGATGGATTCCCTCAGATTTTTTTTTTTTTTTATTCAAGCAAAAACTGTTCTCTGGTGAAAAGGTATCTTAACAATAGTAGCATTTCAATTTTGTAGATGTGACGCCTTATTTGTCATAAATTGTTCCTATTTCTCCCCTAAATAGGATATTTCAAAAAATTAGCTATAACATTTACTTCATATGTATATGTGGGCTTAAATTACGCAATATATATAAAACTCCTAGTACAATGTCCAGTACTTGCCAATAGCTTAATGAATGCTACTTTTGTTCTTTTTTGTCTCTATACTTACTCTTTCCCCTTGTCTTTTGTGAACCTTTACTAGTATGTATATATATGTATATTTTAAATATGGATGGGAATTTAGCAAATTTGTAGTTTGTGTGTGGTTCTAACTTCATAGGTAAAACAGCATGCATGTAGATATGTGTGTCCACTTAATAGGCAAATTTTTTTCAAGAAATATACAGTCACCATTTAGTATCCCCAGGTTTCCCATCCAGTGATTCAACCAACTGAGGAGGAAAAGCATTGTTTTTGATCTGTGGTTGAAAGACTGCAGATACAGAGGGCGACTGTATTCATTTTTTTTATGTCATCTATAGATAGGTAGGTAGGTAGATAGCTGATAGATGATAGATAGATAGATAGATAGATAGATAGATAGATAGATAGATAGATAGATATGGCTAGTATACAAAGTGTCCCCTTGGAAGTTTGACCAGGAGACTGGGAGTTCGATTGCTCACTATAATGTGCAATTACCACCAGGGGACAACACGGAATGAAAGAAGGCCCCAGCCAGCAGTTGGAAGGCCCCAATTGCCTCTGATTGCTGGCCAGGCCTAAGGACCCTACCCTTGCATGAATTTTGTGCACCAGGCCTCTAGTTTTATATAAGGAATTTGGGCATCTACCAATTTGGGTATCCACTGAAAGGCTTGGAACTAATCCCCTGAGCATAATGAAGGACAACTGTAAAGATTGTGGGGAAATAAAAGTTATTCAAGGGCTGTTGACTACGCAGGAGTTGACATTACCCAGGCATAATGATTCAAGGGCCAACTGGTGCCAGGACAAATAGGCTAATCCAATGCAGGAGGAGGGGGCATGAGGGAATGGGCCAAAATGAGCCTTTTCTTTGTACATTATTCTCTTTTACTTAAAAATTTTAGAAATACTTCTATGTTTTTGTAGAGCTTACTTGATTCATGTTAAATCAAAAATTGAGCTTTTCTTTGAGATTTTGCTCTGTTTCAAGAAGGAAAATGATTATTATTAAATTAAGATGAAATAGCTTTACTGCCTACTTGCAACTCATTTAAAATTGGATATACTTTAACACTGAATATTTCCTAAAATGAAACTTTATAACCATCTGGATTCAGTGCATTCTAGCTGATGTTTCTTGTAGATAAATGGTTTCTTAATGACACTTTTGATCCCAAAGGATGTATTAGACTTTAAAATTATGTGTTTATATAACAACCCAAAAGGAACCAATTTGATTTCTGCAACTTCTTTACCTATAATTGTATTTCAAAAATTTAAGTGTATAAGAGTATTTTTCTCAGAAGTTCTAAGTCCGGAAAAAAAAAAATCAGTCAATATTATTGTTCTATGTTATTATTATATATACAATGATACATTATTGTTCTTTATTGTTCTATTCTTCTTTTAGAAATGTCTTGTATCCAATCTGCTCCTTTCTCTTCAAATCTACTTTGCACCTATGGAGGTTCATCAAATACTAAGGGAACATTAATTTGTACATGTTGAGAAAAGCTAATTATCAATTAACATTTTTCTTCAAATCTTAACAAAATCAGGTGTAGAATAAAAACAGAGGGTTTTGGAAATCACATCAAGGTATCTCACCTAGGAGAATACTTTGTTAATTCTTCTTACAATGCCTTTTAATATAAATACTAGAAACCTGGTGCACAAAAATTCATGCACTGAGGGGGAACCTCAGCCCAGCCTGCCCCCTCTCACAGTTTTGGAGCACTCAGAGGATGTCCTACTGAGGTTCCTGGCCAATCAGGGGAAAGCACCACCCCCATCATCCTGCTGCTGCTGCTGCTGCTGCTGCCACTGCCAGCCACTGCAGCTGCTGACCCTCTTCAGCCCCACAGCCACTGCAGCTTTGTCCAGAAGGACATCCGGAAGGAGCTTTGGAAGGACCTCCAGAAGACATCTGGTCTATCCAGTCGAATTAGCATATTACCCTTTTATTAGTATAGATATAATTAAATATTGATAAAGGTTACTTAAATAATAATAACTAAGATACTGCTACAAATATGTACTATAAATATATGTAATATGGGTATGCAGAATGCCCCAGTTCCATAATTTCCCTCCCTCTCTAACTTAACTATATTTTGACAGATGAAAGAGTGAATTAGAGAGACTATTTCAGGTAATTACTTTGAACACAGATGAACCTCAGAGTGTAGGCCTCTAAAAAAAAGGGCCCCTGAACATCACTTTCTTCATGTAAAAAGGTTAGAAAATAATACCTATTTGCAGTTATTTTTGAACTTTGGATATATAAAAAGTGCTGGTGGCACAGAACAGCCATTCCACTCTTTTTAAAAAATATGTTTTTATTGGTTTCAGAGAGAGGAAGAAAGAGGGAAGGAGAAATATAACATCAATGATGAAAGGAATCACTGATTGGCTGCCTCTTACACACTCCCTACTGAGGATCAGACTGCAAACCCAGGCAGGTGCCCTGATCAGAAATCAACCACAATCTCCTGGTTCTTGGGTCCACATTCAACTACTAAGACACACTGGCTGGGTCATTCCACACTTTAAAAACATCTTTCAGATTTTCTCCTTCTCTAGTGCAGAATTACACAAAAATAATTTCATCATCCAAAACATAAAGGTAACCAAAAAATAAAGAAAATAGAAAAGTAAACCCTGATCTTCAAGACATGATATTTAAAGGGCAGTGGAAGAAAATAAATTAGAAGTGACACCAAGCTCTGCTAGACCAACCTTCAAAAATATCCATCGATATTTGATTTGAACTTTTCCACTCCTAACACGCCAGAGGGGTATCTTCAGTTCTAGGGGTCAAAACTGAACTTGAGCAATAATGGGAAATGTAACGGTTCCCATAAGCTAATGTTCAAGAACATTAGAAAACACATATACAAATCAGGGGCCCTCGTGTAAACAGTGCTCCCTCAGGTTATCAGTTCCCACAAGACTGGAATATGTCTGCGGCTAATGTTGGGTTGTACCCTCAGACCAGCGCACCAGGTCTGGTTAATGAGATCCCTGGGAAGAGCTCTTTGACCTATTATACTTTGATGAAGTGCCCTTCCTTGGACCAACCACTGCAGGCAGGTGGATGGAGTAGTGTGATGGGCGTGCTCTGGACTAAGTGGCCACACCTATGCCTAGGAAGAAGGTTTTGTGCTAGACAGCTACAACCAAAGCAGCATAGCTGGGAGGTGGGGTTATTGGAAAGAAAGGAAGGATGAGGAAAGTAGATGGAAAGAGAGAAATGACCGACTAGTAACTTTTTCTAGAAGAAAATAGTCTGGAGTAGAAAAAAATCTCAACATTGTCAACTTCAGCATGTTATGCATTAACGTCTAATTTATATCATAAAAATACCAAAAAATTGTGAAAATAAAGAAAATATTAAAAATATACATTTGAGCGTATGAAACCATATATTATATGATAGAAGATATCTGGAAAAATTTGATTCTGCACATTGGCAGTAGCATGAGCAAAATGATTAGAAAGTTGTTTCTATTTAAAAATGTGGGGACACTTATGCCAAAATTTCTAAATGCTTCTATTTAGAACATTTTTGGCATTACTGAAGTGACTGAAGAGTCTTAAACATTCAGAGATTCGTCTTAAAATTTTTTTTGTTTGTTTGTTTGTTTTTCTGGTAAATGTCCCAGTTTTAGGTATTGGCATTTCCCAGAGCGCTAAAATCTTCCAAATCTCATTCAAAATTAGCATCATCCACCATGGAAAAATGTACAAGTGTATTGATGCTTTGTCTTCATGAATACTTCAATATTTGAATGTTAAATGCCAGTAGAGGAACAGTTTGATTTCAGAACTTTCTGATCATTGCACCAAGGCTACTGCCAAAATCACTGTACTCACGCTTTTCATCCCATGCACAGTTTCACATATTAGCATCCTTTTGAGCATTCACTCATGATTATCCTCTACGTGCTCTGGGAATGCTTGAGCACCTAGGACAGGTGCTGTCCTGAATACATGTGGCTTCTGTTTGCTGGGCAAGGGCCCAGACTTACAGAGTGAAGTGGGCTTTGCAGAGAGATGTTCTCCATAAGCTAGAACCTGTCAAACTCCTGTGTGAAACCTAGCGTACCCTCACACAGGAGAGGAAAGAAGCACGGAAGCACGTCAGAGTTGACCAATTTGGTGACTCTCCAGGGCTGTGCTGAGATTTGGCCCTAGAATTGTAAGAAAATACTATGAACAACTCTATGACCACAAGCTGGACAATGTGGATGAAATGGATAAATTCCTACAAAAACGCAATCTCCCAACACTGAATCGGGAAGAATCAGAAAGCCTGAATAAGCCAGTAACTACTAATGAAATAGAAGCAGTCATAAAAAAAAATAATAAAAATAAAAATAAAAAACTCTCAGCAAGCAGAAGCCTGGGTCAGGTAGCTTCACAGAGGAGTTTTACCAAACATTCAAACAAGAACTAACACCTATATTCCTCAAACAATTCCAAAAACTCCAAGAGGAATGAACACTTCCAAGCTCCTTTTATGAGGCTAGCATTATCCTAATTCCAAAACTAGATAAAGACACTACAAAGAAAGAGAATTACAGGCCAATATCTCTTATGAACATAGATGCTAAAATCTTCAACAAAATTCTAGCAAATCGGATCCAGCAATATATTAAAAAGATCATGCATCATGATCAAGTGGGATTTATTCCAGGGATGCAAGGCTGGTACAATATTCACAAAGCAATAAACATGATACATCACATAGGTGTGGTCCTAGAGGAAAAAATGACAGCACATATGGGACAAAATGGTTTATATGTTCTTAATCCTTTAAGTGCATTTTTCTAAAAGATGGACACTTGAAAAACATCCATTCATTTATTTAATAAGCATTTGCTCAACCTCCAACCTACATCTGCATGGCACTTAGGAATAAAGCTTAGTTTAGTGACTCAGGGTTTCCTATATCAGAGTGCTGTTTTGTTCAAGATGGACATAAAATATTACGAACATTGCAGACAGTTCGTTTACTCACTTAAGTATTTCTTGAGCAGCTCCTCTGTGGGAGGCGTCATCTGAGGCTGCAGGAATATTATCATAATCTAACCAATAATGGTCAAAGTGGCAATAGGCATGTCAGAAGCATTACACTTGAGTTCCAGATGTTTTATCACTAGTTTGGATGATTCATTGAATTCCCTGCCCTTCCCCACAAAACATGGCCAGTAACCACTGCCCCTCATAATCTTATTGCAAGAATCTATTTTTTTAAATATAATTTATTGATTTTTCTTACAGAGAGGAAAGGAGAGAGATAGAGAGATAGAAACGTCGATGAGAGAGAAACATCAACCAGCTGCCTCTTGCACACCCCCTACCGGGGATGTGCCCACAACCAATGTACATGCCCTTGACCGGAATCAAGCCTGGGACCTTTCAGTCCGCAGACCGACGCTCTACCGCTGAGCCAAACTGGTTTCGGCTAGAATCTATTTTTTTTAAATAAAAAAATATGTATATCATTTTCTAAGCTTCAGAATGCTATACACATTGCTGGTATGGTGCTTATTTGTAAGAGATCTGTCTCCTATCTCTTACTAAGTAAAAGGAAGGCATTAAAACTCCTTCCACCATTCTCTTCACAGGTGCTTCTCAGGATGATCTGCCAGCCTTCTCTGCTCTCTACCAGCTCATCACACGAGTTACCTGGGATTTGGAAGACTGTGCTCCTGCCTCATGCCGTCTGCTAGGTGAGCATATGCCAAATTACTACGGCAGAGCTTCTCCGTGGGGTCACATACATGGGGTGACTGAGCCTGTGCCAAGAAGCAGAGGAAGACACCATGGGGTGCTATTAAATTTCCCATTAACTTTGTTGCTACGGCCCTTCTTGACCTTCCCTTGTCTGTCCTTAATGCCTCTCAGCTGAAGAAAAGGCTGTTACCTCTCCCAGAGATTCTGACCGAATCTGTGCTGTGGGTTGAGATGCCATCAGGAGATCTGTGGGGGATAATCAGAGCGGCCAGTCACAGAACTGAGAAGGCGGGTTTGAACCTGCAGAGCTGCTGGGCTTTCAGCAACTTTGTGGCTGTTATTAAATGTGATTTCTGTTAATAACAAAATCGGGCAGTGTAATTAATAATTGAAGAATCCACAGGTGATTTTCCTATGAGCACTGACAAGAAGGCCTTAGGAAAAGAATGCCTCCATTGTGGAAGCTGGTATGTGCACTGAAGGGTGTCTACAATTCTGGGGCAGTGTTGACTTTTCCAAAAGTACCAATAGATTTCAAGACCTATTTTCCCCCTACTTATTCTTAATCAGTTTGATGAGGTATAATTGCTGTACTGGGTTGACAGTATCTCAAAAGAGTGTCCCCCAAAGTTGACATCTATCAGCAACTCAGAAAAAGACTTTATCTGGAAATAGGGCACATGCAGGGGGGTCCTGAGCCCTAAAGGCTGGTGTCCTTTGAAGAAGAGGGAAGTTGGGGCACAGAGAGGAAAAGGCTATGCTGATTTGGAGGTAGACTGGAGTAATGTTGCCACAGCCAAGGGAAGCCATGGATGGCCCTTCCAGTGGAAGCTAGGAAGAGCCCAGTAGAGACTTCAGAGGAAGCAGGGAGGTACCCACACCCTAGTTTAAGCCTTCTGGCCTCCAGAGCTGTGAGAGAATAGGTTTCTGTTGTTGTAAGCCACCCAGTTTGCTGTGCTTTGCAATGGCAGTCCGAGGAAGCTAATACAATTGCATAAAATGTACAGCTTTTACATGTCCACTGAGTTCTGGCAAATCTTTACACCATGTAAGCACCACCACAATTGAGATATAGAATATTTCTATGAGCCTAAAGAGGTTCTGTTTGCCCTGTCCCAGTCTATCCCTCTCATCCCACCCCAACACAAACACACACACACACACACACACACACACACACACACACACAGACTCAGGAAGTTCCTGGCTGCATTCTGTGATTAGGTTTATTCTAAGATATCATATAAGTAGAAATCACATAGTAAGTACTTTTTTGTGTCATTGAGCACAATGATTTTGAGGCCCAACCTATTATATTTATCAGTAGTTTGTATTTATTGCTGAGTAGTATAACATTAAAAAGATATATCACAATTTGTTTATATTTTCACCTGTTATTGATTATTTCGATACTTCTAGTATTGGCTATTATGAATAAAGCTGCTAAATCCTTTGAACATAAGGTTTTGTGTGGACATATGTTTACGTTTCTCTTACGAAGTACCTAGGAACCTAAGATCATATGGGTCAAATGGTACTTATATGTTTAACTTTATGAGAAACTTCCAGACTGTTTTTCAAAATGGCTGTACTCCTTTATTATTTTTAATGTATTTTTTTCATTGATTTCAGAGAGGAAGGGAGAAGGAGAGAGAGAGAGAAACATCAATGATGAGAGAGAATCATTGATCGGCTGCCTGCCTCCTGCATAACTCACACTAGGGACTGAGCCTGTAACCTAGGCATGTGCCTTGACTGGGAATTGAACTGTGACCTCCTGGCTCATAGGTCAATGTTCAACCACTAAGCCACATCAACAGGACTCTTTTATATTAGCATCAGAAGAGTGTGTGCGAATTCTGGTTGTTTCGTCTCTTTATTAATACTTGATACTGTCCGCCTCTTTAAGTGTAGCCATTCCATCAAGAATAAATGGGGGTGGGATTGTTAGTTGATGTGATTTCTTCTTAAAAAGTCAGTTAACTGGCTACCATTTCTTTTGCTGTTTTATGGACTTTAAACAAAATGGTTCGCACTTATAGACAGGTAATCTGATTTCATCTTATTAGACAACTCTATAGCTGAGAAGTTTCTAGTCAATGTACTCACTCATCCATCTTTTCTATGGCTCATAACACTATTTTCTCTAAGCTAATCTTCCCATGACATATTGGTGAAACATAAAGGGAAACCAAACTACACCTTCATGTCAAAAACCAATACACAATGTGGATACTTAATAGATTCAGAGAGATAATTAGCAGTAACAAGTCCGAAGTTATTTACTTAGGAAATGAAGTTGAGATACTCAATGGCAAGAGCAGTCAGCAAAAAGCATAGCAGTTACAGTGCAAGATAGCAATTTCTCTTCCATCTCATTGGAAGAGAAAGCAGGGTATTATCATAGACTAAATGTCCCACCAAATACATATGAATATAATGAATACCTAGATACTTCTGGAAATAGCTACATAAAAATTCCAGTTTGAGAGGGAATAAAAAGTTTATTCTATTAGAGAAAAATAATCTGTTTCCAAATCCTAAATTATGTAGAATCATGTAGTAATTCTGACATCTGTGCCTACATGGCATTAAATACCCTCTGGTTAAAATTTTCTCTTTCCATGTTCTCCTGACAAGGTGCTGTTTCATGGCCCTGATAACTTACATTAAGCAGTGATATAAAGCCTGTGTTTTCCTATGTGTTAAACTGGATTAATGCCGTTATATCATCATAAAGTTATTTTCATCTTTAAGACAGAAAGTCTATAGTTAACATATAAAATATATGCAATTTTGGAGTGTATCTGGGCACTGCCTTTGTAATTGAGATGTTCTTCCCTGCCTGTGGACAAATTTTCAAAGATTACATAAAGAAGAAAATGTGTCTTTTGAGAATAAATATTACCTAGCTTATGGGGATGATTTCTCACTGTTATTCTCTCTCATGATATTTCTCTTCTGCCTCTGTCCTTTCCGTTACCATGTGATGAAATGTACACCAGTTTTGAGGTTGCAAGATGGGATTTGGAAACAGGTTATGAAAACATGGGTTAAAGTAAGATGGTTGTTATGTACCAGTTAAGCTTTTCAGTTATTTATTTATTTACTTTCCCAGCAATTCCACTTCTTGGAATTTATCCAAAGAAACTCAAAACTCTAAGTTTTTGTGTGCGTTTTTATGTTAATGCAGACTTTTGAGATGGGTGCGAGCTGTCCCACTATCAACCTCCCACGATTCCATGTTCTTGGTGTAATGAGGGCAACCAAAGTGCCCATTGACTGGATTATGCTGTCTTCAAATAGTTCTGTGGCTGCAGGGTCTTATATCCAGAAACCCTCCTGTCACTAAATGAATTAATCAAAATATCTGTCCAGTGGTCATTTCTGAATGCAGTCCAAGACTTCATTTCTGTCTAGATCCCCAAATAAGATGTTTGGTTTTTTTTATTTGTTTGTTTTGTTTTGTTTTGTTTTGTTTTGTTTGAGGTGAAGAAAAAAACTCCACTGTATATGACCTAAGTAATCTACAATATATGTAGAAAAAACTTCACTGATTAGAATCTTTTGGAGGAAACTATCATCATGATTACTATGAAACCAAAGCATTTATAGAACTTTTCAAAGAGGGCGAGTTAATGACTTTTAGGTAAATGTAGTAACTTGAAGAAGGTCAAGTTGTGGAGCAGAATTCTTCAATGATAGGCTTGATGACGGGTAATAAGTAGACCACTTGCAAAGGAGCACAGCTATTATATATATGTATTAATGGTACTTCTAAAGTACTTAAAATCAGCAGTCCCTTAAAATAATCTAAACATTTGCCCTGTAATCTTAATTGCACAATTAATTTGTTTATATATTATTTGATTTGAAATGCATTTGATGTGAAATGTACTAGTAGTGTAAGGGTGAATTTATTATCATTTAAATGGCATCCTCCATTCCAATACACAATAGTTCTAGATTTCAAAATATAAAGTCAAAATTAAAGAGGCTCACAGTGCCCAACCAGTGTGGCTCTATGGTTGAGCATCCACCTATGAACCAGGAGGTCACAGTTCAATTCCCAGTTAGGGCACATGTCTGGGTTGGGTTGCAGGCTCGATCCCCTATGTGGGGCATGCAGGAGGCAGCCAATCAATGATTCTCTGTCATCAATAATATTTCTATCTCTCTCTCCCTCTCCTTTCTTCTCTGAAATCAATAAAAGTATATTTTAAAAATAAATAGGCTCAAGGTGGTTCTGATTGTTCTTGATATTTCTGCCTAAGTTATATGGAGACACTTACTTTGTTAGCAGATAGACCCTGAGTCCAAGGGAGAGGACTGCTCCCTCTTTAGCCTTTATCAGTCTTGTAAGAAAGATTTTGGACAAGTGACAGACAAATAGCATTGTAGCAAAGCAAGCAAAATCATTAAGGAAACAAGGCAAGCAAATGTATTAAAAATATACTTTGCATATAGCACAAGTGGGACAGCCAGCTAATCTGAGTACCCCACCTAAGGACAGTTTAAGGATTTTATACTTTTCTGACCACAGGTTTCAAGGCTCTTCTGCTGGATATCTTGGGCAACAGACTAGATTTCAATGCCCCCCTTTTTACTTTGTTGTGGCTTTTCCAAGAATTTTTGGGAACATCTGGCAATTTTGTCTTGGCAAGTCCCAAGACTGCTGACTTCTTTGTTCAGTGAGTAAGATAAAACTTGCCCCTTTATGCCCTAATCGGTTTGGCTCAGTGAATGGGGTGTCGGCCTGCAAACTGAAAGGTGTCAGCCTGCAAACTGAAAGGTCCCAGGTTCAATTCCAGTTAAGGGCATTTACCTGTGTTGCAGGCACATCCCCAGTAGGAGGTGTGCAGAATGCAGCTGATCAATGTTTCTATCTCTCTTCTCTCCCTTCCTCTCTGTAAAAAAAAATAATTGATTTTTTTGTATATATATGTCTATATATATATATATTTTTTTTAACTCACCCCTTTTCCTTCCCTCTTTCCTCCTGCTGCCCTAATATCCCCTAAGTGAAATTTTTCCTTGGATTTAACTGGGGTCTTTGTTCTCTATTTTCCAGGTTGATTTAAGTTATATATTCTCTGATTAAGAAGGAGAGAAATTAACCATTTACTTTCAAGTGTCCTTGGTTGGGGAAGATAAGGTCTTGGAATTTCCAAGCTGGCTTCAAGCTCCCCAAACTATTTGGCCTTATTTGATTTTCTTGTCTCAGTTTCCCCTTCCACCTGCCCAGGAATTTCCTAGCTTCTTAGTATCCTGCCACAATTTGAGGTAATCATCTATTCAGGAATGATGACTTAAGGTTTTATGACTCAGGAATCACCATTCCCTCGGAAGAATTATTTTTACATATTGTCAATAACAAATTAAATTGGCAGGTGGGATATTAGAGAAGAATTTGGGTTTGTTAACAGTTATCAGCTGAAATACCACCTCCATTGCCAGAAGCTGTGTGACCTTAAGCCAGAAATGGAACTTCCCTAAGCTTTAGTTTGTGAGGGTTTTTTGTTTGTTTATTTGTTTGTTTTCATCTCTTAAATGAAAATTACAATGCAGAAATGATGGTAAAGGATGAGAAGACATGACTATAAAACCCTTCGCATGATAAATGGTAAATAATAGGTATTCAATAAGTGGTAGCTAACTCTCTTTCCGGATTGTTGGTTTTGTGGTTATACCATGGAATACAAATAAGAAAACAAAAAACAAAAGGGGAAATGTGATGCTGCCCTGCAGAGGCACGGAACACTTCTAACATGCCATTATAATATTTGCTGTAAACTGGGAAAGAGCTTCTGAGGAGTGGACAAATTTGTCAAGCCATCTACATGAATAAAAATGAAAATTTTATGCTTTCTAGTCATTAGAAAAATAATACCTGAACTGGCTGAGTTGCCGCAGAGCAACCAAACCTGAACAACCTCCAATAGGCCAGTCAGTCCAATTTCAGAAGAAGTTAAAAAGCACTAGCTCATTGTCATCTTTATCTGCTGACCTGATTTACTCAAAAAAATTTGCATCATTTGGCTGCATGAATGTCTGAAATGAATAAAATTTATTAGACCCAGGGAGAAATGCTTTCTTTTTGTATATAACTTATAATATCCCCTCTTGACCAATAAAACACTGGCCCATGATAAATTTATTAGAAAACCACCATTTTAAATTCAGATTAAAGTCTGAGCACACACTATTTATCATGAGTTAGTTTACTCCTCCATCATGTCTCTGTGTTTAAATGTAATATAATAGAAACAGCTTTCATTAATCCCCTCTGACATACTCCAATAAAATTTCCAAGGGCTCTGGAACAGAGGGAGAAATGCGATAGTTTAGAACTCATTCTGAGGTCTATCCTGGGATGATCATTTAAAGATAATGTCAGTGAAATAGAACATTTGTGCAGGATAATGGTCACCTGCTCTTAGAGTAATACTGAGATAAAGACAGAATTATTTTCAAGCACACACACAAAAAAGGCAAAGCAGGGATGTTTATTTTCAAAGTGGGGATCGTGTTTCTCTGAGAATGTTTTCTCTACCACCCACACTTTATTTTTCATACACTTTCTGAATAACTCAGAAAAGGTCTCTCTTTCAACTTGATCTCTTGGAATTGTAATGTTTGATTCATGAAGAAGTTAATCAAGTTTGGAGCATCACTGAGGAACATAATATAGACATTTTGATGGTTCTTTTGTTAGGTCACCCTGGCTAGGCTACAGTCCCTAGTCATTCAATCAAGCACCAATCTAGGTGTTGCTGTGAAGGAATTCTGTAGATGTGACTAACAGTTTATTATTAGTTGATGTTAAGAAGGAGGGGTCTGATATAATCAACGAAAATGCCTTAAAAACTGAGATGAGGCTTCCCAGAAGAGGAAGACATTCTGCTGTGGACAGCAGGAGGGAGTAAGCTCCCCCATCATCCGGGAAACCAAAGGAGCTGCACTCACATTCATGTGGGAAAATATGTTATTCGGACTCCCACAGAACAACTTCAATTGAAAAACCAAAGTTAAAAACCAGCCATCCATTTCTTTTTGCCAGTCCTGCCTCAGCCTGGCTTTTTCACAACCTTAACCTTTAGCTCTAACTTGAGGAATTTTTTAAAAAGACAGGTCAAAGAAATGCAGCCTCTGATAACAACAGGGGTGTCTGGAATTCCAAGGAAACTCACCCAAGTTCTCCCAATGCCAACCAAGGGCCTCTGTTTGTACCTAGCAGGGTCCTGGTCTATAAGGTGGGCTTGGGTGGGCTCCTCTCTGGTATTACACCACAATACAACAATCCTAGTCACTGCACATGAGTCAGCTGGGCATAAGCTCAGGAAAGAAAGTCTAATCTTGGGTCTCCAAAATGGTACTGAAAAAGGAATCTGGCCCTTCTAGGAGAAAGACTTGTGGGATTTAGAAGGTGTATTCCCCATATTTTTCTTTCTGAGTAGAACGCAACAACATGAAATCTTGCATATAAGAAGAGATCTTATCCTATTTCAAAACAGCCCCCAAAGCAAATAAATGAGTCCTCTCAAAAAGATGGACGGGGGCATTAGCCTTAGAATCTTATCTCACACTAACCAGAACAGCAAACGACCTAAGGGTGCAAAGCCCAAACAGCAGAGACAGAGGATTCCCTGCGTTCATAAAATGATGAAGAGCAATCTAAGTCCCCAAAAGATAACAAAGCAAGCAAAGAATATCTGTAACCAAAGTTACATTAGAGGCAGCCAAGAACTCTCCCTAGTTAAATGTTTCAAGCGGCTAATGCCTTGAGAGGGAGAGCAGGCAGGATCCCCATTGGACTTTTGGTACTGGGACTATAAATATCTGACAAGAAAATAAGCATCACCTGGGATGTAATTGACTCTAACTGAAGCAGGTGCTCAGAATATCTGCTCACTCTTGAGGCTTTTATTGGTTTTTATGACTTCTGAAGGTGTAGTGATTTTTCTTAGGCACTGGTGGTCTGGAAGGAATTCAGAGGTGAGGCCTGTGTCTTCATCATCCACACTGACCTTATCAAGCCTGTTGTGAAAGCTCACATGTGATATCCACCTGGAAATCTAGTTAAAATGAATAAACCAACAATGCTGAGGCTAATTTATGACCTTCCTGCTTTCTCCCCATATAGCAGTGGTTCTCAACCTTCCTAATGTCGCTACCTTTTAATACAGTTCCTCATGTTGTGGTGACCCCCAACCATAAGATTATTTTTGTTGCTACTTCATAACTGTAATTTTGCTACTGTTAATGAATCGTAATGTAAATATCTGTGTTTTCCAATGGTCTTAGGTGACCCTGCTAGCGATTCTCAACCTGTGGGTCTTGAGAACCGCTGCTGTAGAGCCTATGACCATCGGAAAACACAGATATTTACATTATGATTCATAACAGTAGCAAAATTACAGTTATGAAGTAGCAACGAAAATAATCTTATGGTTGGGGGTCACCACAGCATGAGGAACTGTATTAAAGGGTCGCGGCATTAGAAAGGTGGAGATCCACTGCCCTATAGCAGTGTCGACAAACTGCGACTCTCGAGCCACATGAGGCTCTGTGGCCCCTTGAGTGTGGCTCTTCCACAAAATACCATGGCCTGGGTGAGTTTATTTTGAAGAAGTGGCATTAAAAGAAGTTTAAGTTTACAAAATTTGGCTCTCAAAAGAAATTTCAATCATTGTATTGTTGATATTTGGCTCTGTTGTCTAATGAGTTTGCTGACCATTGCCCTATAGCATTTTACCTTCCTGTTGATTTGGAGAATACAAATGGTAATTGATCACAATATGCAACAAGCTCCTTCTTCTCTTTCTTCCCCTCCTTTCTTTTCTCCCTCCTTCACTAGACTTGACTTCTCATTCCAGAGTATGGAAGACAGGAAATACTGCTAGGGGTGACATCTAGGAGAACTGAGGCTGGGAATTAAAATGCTTAGCAGTGGTTGCCATGGTAAATGGCTATCTCACCTGTTGTTTTTTTATTCTTTCCAAAACAGGAGCATTATTTTACAACCCATTTGCAAAGGCATGGGAAACATTAAGTAGTCACTGAAAATACAAGTGATCAAGTGTTACACCTGAAGCTCTGATGCTAGCTGCTGGGAGAAATAGAAAGAAAGAAAAAAGTGCAAAGAGAATTTTTGTGGTGGTGATGACCTTGTGCAGGAACTTGGAGAATGGGTAGGTAGATGGATGGCAGAAGACAAAGATCAAATACATTAAAGACTCTGTCTCTTCCCTTTAGACTGCTGGCTGATTGAAATTGTCATCACTATCATGATACGGTGATGGAAGATATTGTCTTAAAGTGGCTTGCATAAATGTAATACATTTTTTAAAAAGCAACTGAAAATATGCCTTTTTCAAGGTCAATTGGAAGAAGAGAAAGAAAGTTCATGAAGAATATTTAAAATGGGCCGAAACCGGTGTGGCTCAATGGATAGAGCATTGGCTTGGGGACTGAAGGGACCCGGGTTCGATTCCGGTCAAGGGCATGTACCTTGGTTGTGGGCATATAGCCAGTAGGGGGTATGCAAGAGGCAGCTGATCAATGACTCTCTCTCATCGATGTTTCTAACTCTCTATCTCTCTCCCTTCTTCTCTGCACAAAATCAATAAAATATATTTTTTTAAAAAAGAATATTCAAAATAGAAAATAAGTAAAATATATATAATCAACTAAAGGGAAGAATTAAAGTTAATATGTATTATTTTTGTAACAAGCTAATAATCTCACAATAAATAAGATGGTTTGGCAAAAACAAACAAAAACCATGAGTCTTGCTTTTAGAAAGACAAAACTATTTAAAGTGAGGGATATAAACTGGGGACCATGTGCTGGGCTTATAGAAGTCTAAAAAATCCTGAAAATATTATGCAAAAATTTTTTAAATAATATTATGCACACACACCCCCATCCCCTTAAACAATGTGCCTAGCAGAATACTATTTTAGAAAAGTCTGATCTAATTGCATTCTACATCAGCATTTCTCCTTTATAAAGTTTAGGAAACTAAGGCCCAAATGAGTGAAGTGATTTACTTGTCATAGCTAATAAGTAACTACTTCTGAATGACTCTTATAGCCCTGTTGTCCAGTTGGTACTCTGGTATCCTCTATCCATGACTTTCTTTGGCAGAACATCTGCTGTTGGTCACTGTATTAATTTCTTAGGACTGCTATACTGAAGCACCACATCATGAGTCAGTTAAAACAAGAATTATTCTTCCACAATTCTCAAGGCCAGAAGTCTGAAATCAAGATATTAGCAGGGCCATATTCTCTTGGAAACTCTGAGTAGAATTCTTCCTTGCCTCATCCTTGCTCCTAGTGGTAGCCATAAATCCTTGATAGTCCTTGGCTTGCAGCTATATCTTTCCAGTCTATCACACATAACATCCTCCCTTTGTGTCTCTATCTTCACATGGCATTGTCTTCTTCATATAAGGACAATGGTCATTTTGGATTAAGGTTCACTCTGAGGACCTTCTCTTAACTTGATTACATCTACAAAGCTATGCAAATAAGATACTGCAGTTTAGGTCATCAGCTTCTCTTTTTGGGTAACATAATTCTACTTATGAGAGCAATCTATTTCTCTCCATCCTCCTTCCTAAAATAGCTGCTCTTCTCTAGCCTTGTAAAGCTATCATTCCAAAAATAATTTAATGCATCCTACTCAAACTTCTTCCATTAAGGTTCAGGTCAGTCATTTCACTAAGTCATCAGCAAATTGTCCTAAATTCTAAGGAAAGATAAGATGCTATTGTTCTACATTCTTAATTTTAGCCCAACTTATAGAGCTGAGCCCCTCCACATGCTCTGTTGTGTTGACTCTGAATCATTGGTAACTAGTCTCTTGGCCCTCCACACATCTGACATCAATAAAGAACAATATTTTTTTCTGGATCCTTTATGAATATATCTTGAGAAGAAAAGTCAAAGCCTCCCTGAAGGAAAGATATATTATGCCTATTGCTTTTTCCAATCTACAAAACTGGTCACTCCATCATAAAAGAAAATCAGAGAGGTCTAACATTATCTCTGCTTCCTGTGGCTGAGTTGACTATTACCCAACCTTTGTCAATTTGGGAATCCAACACATACAAAAACAATATTTTTCTTAAAATATAAGGCTGCCCAAATTTTATGTTCTGTTTCCTTATTAGACAGCTATTTTGACCCTTTTAGATAAATGGGTCTTTTTTACCATCTTTGACCTTGATAAGAAACTTCACAATTCTCATAGGAAATTACAAATCTCAGACCATCCTGACCCACAGAAAGGAATTATCTTTTTAATTTATTACTTCCTTAAATTCTTGTGAAACTCTCTAGAGACCATTTGTTAAAATGTGCAACAGAAACTAATATAATGATAAGGTGATAAAACTTAGA
The DNA here is from genome assembly GCF_014108245.1 of Pipistrellus kuhlii. Taxonomy (NCBI): domain Eukaryota; kingdom Metazoa; phylum Chordata; class Mammalia; order Chiroptera; family Vespertilionidae; genus Pipistrellus; species Pipistrellus kuhlii. The sequence continues at coordinate 18,822,764 of NW_023425562.1, forward strand.
AAAAATACTGCCATTTGCAACAATATGAATGGATCTTAAGAATACTATGCTAAGTGAAATAAGTCAGTCAGAAAAAGCTAAGAGCCATGTGACTTCATTCATATGTGGAATAAAAAACTGAAACTCATGAATACAAACAGCAGTGGAGTTGACAAAGAGAAAGGGGTAGGATGAGAAGGGACTCCTAATATATGGTGACAGGAGAAGATTGGACTTTGGGTGATGGTTAAACAGTGCAATATACAGATCTTGTAACATAGAAACCCACACAAGAAACCTAGATGGTCATGTCAACCAATGTCACCCCAATACATTTAATTTAAAAAAAGAAGACATAACAAGTAGTGTACACTGAATGAGTGAATTGCTTAATTCTTTTTAACACTATTTATACACTTTAAGGTTATAACATAAAAGTTGTATATTACTATATTAGCTACCTTTAAGATTGAAAAAAAAAAATTCACTCTTAGGTTGAATGAGAATATGCCATTTTTGTTTTTGTTTTTGTTTTTTACCTACAGCTGGTTTTGATATTGCACCCACATTGTGTTAGTGAATTCAGAAGGACAGAATTTTATTCACTACATTTCACTACCCACAAGTTATCCTGAAACTTTGAGTTGTCTAGAAGAACATTAGTAGCTTGTCACTCAGTGTGATACATGACTATGCACATGGCACAGTATACAGGGATCCTGCCAAATTTGGTTTGAAAAGCAGTCTAAACTATTTAACTTCACCTTGGCAAACTCTCTTCTGGGACCAGATTGCTTCTTAGAGCAAATTTCACTTCTTGACCTTAGATTACAGGCTGTCTGTCAACCTTCTCTCTCATTTCCCTTTTCTACAACAGATGTGGCATTAACATCCACATGTGTCTCTTTTCATGGCTTTATTATCAGTCATGTCTTCAAATCCATCCCACTTGCTGGCCTCCCAAGTGACTCCAGTCCACACATTTCTGGCAAAGACTTCCTGAGGTATCATAAATGGCCATTGAGTTTCTGGATAGTAAACTTGACACTAAGTTCCAATAATTGCTGCTAACATATGGTAGGAAACTGGGTTGTCCAGAATTTTTAAACTTGATTTCATCTTCAAACTCCATATGAATAATGCTTTATGTCTCTACCATTCTGTTCCTGGCTCTATTTGTTTCTTCAAATCTTGCAATTTATCTGAAACAGCAGAGGACTGATTTCTTAGTGTTTGAAACAAGTAAATGATTTTGACTTTTGCAGTCAAAGTATCTCTGCATGTGCATCAACAGCCAAATCAGAGGTTAGCAACTGAGTGAAACAACTAGATACTTCAACAGATATAAATACGCATATCATGAGTAATAAAAAATAATAATTCAATATTTATCTGATGGGAAAATTCCTTTCAAATGAGAAAATGGTGAACCCAATTTTAGTGAGGAGAAAAATACTCAAGATTGAGCATTGAACATTGAATGGATAAAACGAACACTAGTTGCTTTGATGTTTTTGTTACTTTTATCTTTATTTTTACTCTTAAGATACAGTCCAAATTCCTTAGTACAGTTTTTCATATTTTCAGTCCCTAGCTCACCCCACTCCAACCTTGAACTCTATGTCCAAGCAAACTGAATATTTTATATTTTATAAATACAATGTGCTCTCTCTTGATTCTAAGCTCTTCCTAGATTATTCCGATCTTCTTAGCATAGTTTTCCCTTTCGTCTTTACTTTTCTATTTCCTTAAGGTCTCATTTAATATATAATTTCTTCCAAGAAGCTTGCCCTGACTCATTAACTGTGCAAGGTGCCACCACTTTCTACAATTACAAGATATTCTATGGTCCATACCATGCATTTGACACCACATGTTATGAGGCTCTGGCTCTTTTTCACTCTGTTTAACCTTGAACCCTATGAAAACTTAGACCCCCTTCTATCACATTAATCTAACCACCTACAAGTACATTGCCAGATATATACAATGCTTAAATATGTGATGAGTAAAAGCATAAATACATATGAAGGGAAGAACAGGTTTGCTTTCCAAAAGATAAAAATATCAAAATACTTATGCTATTTAATACACAATTAAAGCCAAAATGTCACTTTTAAAAATTAACATTTATTGATGCCTCAGATTGGACTACAATTAGTGTCTGCAGCACTGACTTTTCTCTTGAACCCCATCCTTAAACATCCAATTTCCTCTTAAACTTCAATTAAATGTCTGGTTTCAAACTTCACATGTCTAAGAGGCTTTTCAATGGTTCTTCCACAAACCTGACCTACCTGCAGACTTTCCCAACTGTTTTGGTAATTACATAGGCAAAAAAAAAAATCTGTGCAGTTAATTGTTAAGCCCAAAACCTTGGAATCATTTTCGACTCTTCTAATTGTCCCAACATCCAGTGCATCAGTAAATTTCTTAATTTTTGCCTTAAAGTACATCCAAGTTTGACGATTTTCTTATCATTTTCCAAGATACTGCCTCATCTCAACTGTATTAGTACAGTGGCCTCCTTGTTGTCATTCTCTTCTATTTCAGTCTATTCTCACAGAATCAGAGTGACCTCTTAAAGCATAAGTCAATCCATGTCTTCCCTATGCACAAAACCTAGAAGGTCTCCGCACTGAGAAGACAGACGTAAGCCCCAAGAGGGTCCCACGAGGCTCTCTGTGACTCACCCTCCTCATAGTCCCTGATCTCTCCCCCTGCTCTCTGTCCCTAACCCAGCCCGGGACCTTGGTGTCCTTGCTGTCCCTTCAATGGTCAGGCCTTCTCCCACCTCTGGGCCTTTTGCCATCCTGCACCCTGTCCCAGGAATAGGCTTCCCTCTAGTACCATCTTCTCTCACTTCCTTCAAGTCTTATTGGACTGACACCGTCTCGTGGCCTCCAGACTACCTTTTTGAAAACTGCGATTTCCTTACCATTCCTATTCTTTTCTTTCTGTTTTCTTTAGAACTGGTGCACCTCACCTTCTAATACATCACATCCCTTACTATTTATTTTGTGACTCATCTGTCTCCTCTTATTGCAATAGTTGCATGGGACAGAGATTGTTTGTTTCTTTTGTCAACTGCTGTGTTCCCAGTGACTGGAAAAGATTTAGCCTAACAGGAATTCAGTAACATCTGTTAAAGAACAAATGTGTAGAATGCCAAGGCCGCAACCTAAATACGCCTTGCTCCATGCCTGCACAATCTCTTACTAAGGGAATCTAGGGGAAGGCTCATTGTTCCCAGTGGGACAACAGGCATTTCTAGAGAGTACCATTCTCATAATTCTGCCAGGTGTAGCCTCCAGGTAGCAGCTGACCTAGGAATGGACCGAGTTAGAATCCAGTGATGGTCAGGATCATTCTGCCTAGTCAAGTCAAACAGATCTTTCACCCTTGAGTTTAGGCATCTCGGCTTCAGGGAGATTGTTTCTGAAATGCACATTTTCCCCAAGCTCTCCATGTGATTCTCTTTTAAGAGGAAACTTTGTGATTTGGGGCACTTAGTGTGCTTTTTCCTAGCCCTGGAATTCTAAGATCCCATAACTCTAGGGGAGGTAAGAAGCTTAACTGTGATTCAATAATAACTCACTTTTGTTTTTTCTGAGCCATGGCTAAATGGAAACTCTTTGCCCCGTGGCCCCTGAATGGGAAACAAGTACTGCTGGCTATAAGTGTGCTTTGCCACAGCTGGTAATCAGAGAAGCAAGAATTCTCCAGGCGGGATGAGCATACAGTGAAGTAACTTATCTTTGTTCAGAGACCATAGCTCTAAATGCAGGCATCCTCTGCAGCACTCGCTCCCCAGTCTCCAATGTTGAAACCCATTAAAGAAACCACTAGAGCATTGGCAGATTTCAAACAGAAGTTTGCAGGGAAAGATTGCCATTGAAAACCGATGGACTTGGAAACTTACTTTTTGAATAACCCTAAGGAAAGTATTTCAAGAGAGGATATTCTTGCTTTATTGTATGTAAGCCATGTGGCTATTTAAAAATCCATATGCGTAGCATGTGACGACTATCTAAATTTATAACCAAAGAATCAATCTTTCTTGATTTTGTTCTCAAGAATTTTGTAGGTTGTAAACATTGTCTTTAAACTGGCCTGCGCGTTGGAGTTGGTTGCGGTCATTTGAGAGTTCTACCTTAGATAAATCCTTTGCTGCCACAGGCCACCATAAAAATGTTACAAATTGAACGGAGACTTGTCATATTGCTATCTGTACTCAGAAGGGTGAGAACCTAGTGACCCATTTGAGTATAATGGCAAGAGAGTCGGTGACCCAGAAGTCAGCCTGTGATGTAGCATCCAAGGGTCAGGGCAGGCCAGGCCAGGCTACCATCCTCCTGAATTGCTGGCAGACTCACTTGAGGACTCACAGATACAAGTACTGTCCTCTGCCACCCTGCCCTTGGCTGCCTCACTTCTTCCAACACTTTGGTGGGCCATACAGGGCGCCCTGACTACCACATGTGAAAAAGCAAAAACACAAAGGGGAAGAGAATTGGAAAGGCCAAAAATCATCTTCACTTTGGATATTTATGCTAGTTCCATCCAGAGAATCTGTTGAGCTCAGAGTTTTAAGAAAAGCTGTCTCACAAGACTGTATATCATTTTATTTTTTTTCTTAAGGGCATGACGTCAAATAATTTTGTATCTTTGGTTTTACTGCTGCTGTGCAGTAAAGACCACTGAATTGATTTGCAATATAGTAAATGCTAATTTCTGGGTGTTTGAAAAGAGTCGATATCCAACTATCTGACACAATAGGAGGGAAACGCGATCTTTTTTCTAGAAACATTCTAATTTTTATTCATTTCATGAAAATACATCAGCTTTTTCTATTGTTCCCAGATCTACAGCCAATCTTCACAAGGACTGGTAAAATATATACACTAGAAACTTGGAATCTGAAATCTTTGTTCTCAACTTCTTGTTGATCATTCTGATGTTCTTATGTATATTATTTATAAGAAAAGATGTGGACTCACTCAGAAATAAGACTCCCTTCAAAATGCATGCAAATACATTAAGTTGAGAATGGCTGTTCCACTAAGAGGTTTCAAAGTATAACATAAACACTGAGCATTTACAGTGCATATTGCCATGGTTTCTCAAAAAGTCATTTTCAGATCCCATCTTTTATATTATTCTATGAAAACTGAGAAAGCAGAACTGGCAAGATCCTTCAACCAAGATCAAAACAACATTAATGCAATTTTGGAAAAGAAACTACTTTAAAAAATGAGAATCTGTGGAGCTCAGAGTTTTAAGAAAAGCTGTCTCACAAGACTGTATATTCCTCCATGAGACCGTTGTCCTTAAAGACAGTAACTGTATCTTCCATTTCTGTATAGTGAATGCCTAGTGTTTGAAGCTAGAGTAGGCATTCAATACCTATTTGTTAAATTAAATTCCATTGAATTCTCCTCTGATCAGGGGTGGAAAACAGAATAGGACTTTCTACGCTTACTTGAGAGAAACATATTATATCTAATTAAGCATTTGATTATGTTCAAGTACCTCATTTTAAAATGTACTTAGTTACCTAGAGAAAAAATTTAAAACTATTTTTACTTCAGAAAAGGAAGTGAAAATAGAACCAGCTGGATAAAACCTAAGTTAAATTAGATGAGATTTTTCCAATATTTGTACTCATGAAATAAATTATTGAGTGGTTTTATTGATTTTTTTCTGTTAGATACATAAACCTCACTGGAAAAAAAAAATGTGTCTCTTTGCTGTGGGTCCTTTTGTGAACTATCATGAGACACAAAGCTGAGAAAATATTTGAGACAATTTTTTTTTCAAATTCATGGTTCTTTCTCATTTACCAAAATTTTTTCTGTATAACAAAAATATTAAGCAATTCATTATTGGAAAAGGCAACACCCTAGTTTTTTACAAGGAGAAATGAGCCTTCTAACACAAACTTGACTTTTATTACTATGATATTTGTTTAGTTGTTCTGTAAGTAATAATGTATGGGCATCAGCAGTAACCTAATTTGTACTGAGTAGAAAATAAGCTGGGCATGCAGAAACACTGAGCATAAGGCCAAATGTCAGCATCAAGACAGGATCGTGATGAATCATCATTGGCCATTCTGTTATTGATGGTTTTTCCTGATGTACACGATTTCTCTCCAGTGATTTCCTCCATGACCTTGGACCATTCACATTACTCTAACTCAGTTTCCTCAACTAAAAAGAGGTGGATGACAAAATGGACAAAGAGCCTGTCCTGTGTTGCTCAGTTGGTTGAGTGCTCTCCCCTGTCATCTAAACCGATAGTCAGACATCCCTCGAGGGGTCCCAGATTGGAGGGGGTGCAGGCCAGGCTTAGGGACACCCCTCCCTATGCATAAATTTCACACACCAGGCCACTAGTAAATAAATAAAAAGGAATCCTACCTAATAAAGAGAGAATATGCTAATTGACCATTATGCCCTCACAAAGATGGTAGCACCCACAGCCAATAAGGAGGAAATATGCTAATTGACTTCCATGCCCTCAAAGATGGTGGTGCCCACAGCCACAAGATGGTGGCACCAATCCCCTCAGCCCCACTGGCGGGGGGGGGAGGGGGCCGCAGGCACACAGCACAGTCCCCTTAGACCCCCAGCCACCCAGAGCTGACCTGAGGCACTGGCAAGCCTCAGATGGCAGCTGCCCAGCCTCCCAGGGCTGCCCGAGGCTCAAATAACCAGTGCCAGCCTTAGCTTGAGCTGCCAACAGAAGTGTAATGAGGGCATCACCTTTCCCTGATCACCGGATCACTTCTCACTCCTGAGGGCTCCCAGACTGTAAAAGGGGCAGGCTGGGCTGAGGGACCCCCACTCCAGTGAATGAATTTTCATGCACTGGGCCTCTAGTAAATAAATAAAAGGGGATCAAGGAAATGATGGGGAGAGATGACAAGTAGGCCAAGCATATACAAATCAGGGAACGTGAACCCAGCCAATTCCTTGGAAATGTTCCATGAATATAAAGCTTTATTTACTATTCAGAATCTAGACAGGCACCATAGCACTAGGCTCTCATCCTATCTTCCTATTCTTGAAAATATAATTCTGAAGTTAAGCACAAGATGAAAATCTGTCTAAAAAGAGCAACAATAAGCATTAGCAGAATCAACACTTAGTTCTCCTAAAGTAGATAATTTTTGGCAAATCTTGCCTGCAAGAACAATATTTCACCTCACTGCTCATTTTGATAACAGCTCACATCTATTTACTCTTAACTTGGCATGTAGCTTGCATTCAAGCACTAAAATCATTTAAAAATGTGAAAGTCATAAACTGCTGTGAATGGAAGGGCCTTTAAAAATCACCTATGCCTATCATCAGTCTAAAGGACTCTCAGAAGCTTGAACAATCTCAGTGATGTGGAACTCACTACTTCCTGGGGCAACTTATTCTATCTTTGGACCAAGTCCTTCCTTACTCCAGAAAGAAGAAAATAATAACTGCACTTCAGCTATGTTTTCATATCTGTCTGGTATACAAATTCTCCTTTCCCAGCCTCCAGTGAGTTACAGAAAGGACTTCAGAGCATTTAAGTAGGGAAATGGACCATTTCCTATTTGGATTGCACTGACAAATAAAAGCCCAAATCTTTGAGACAATCACAGAGTAAATAAAATTTTCATGATATCATAAACAACCATTTATTAATATTAAAGAAGCCTCTTTTCCAAAACCAATATCAACGGTTATTATAGACACCATCTGCAATTAGCCATATTGTACTTTCAGTCTGCCACATTTTATACACCTTAAGATACCACTCTAAGACCAAGCACAAGTGTGTAGCAAGAAATTAATTTCCTGTTTTTCCCTGGCTCCTATTGAAATTACCTCTAGTTCACAATACATATACAAATCCTTGTTCTATCTTCATCCCCCTAAAATTACAATGCTAAGATTTCTTTTCTTCCCATTCTTTGTTAAGTTTTATTCTCAAAAGATATTTCACTCATTATTGCTCCTTCTTTGCCACATTTTTACTCTTTAACTCACTGCCATCTGATTTTTACCCTAAGTACTGTGATAATACTACTCTTTTAAGATCACAATCAATTCCTAGTTGGCAAATCCGAAGAACAAATTTCTCAGATCTTAACCCTAACATACCTCATGGATGCACCTAATTCTGTTGATTGCTAGCTTTGTCTTATACCTCATCACTTATAATCTACCCTCAACTTTTTGTGTTGTTCTACTTCTCCATTAAATTAGTATTGTTACTCTCTAAGGAGTCACCATTGCAAATGTTCTATTTTTCCTCACAACCTCTTCTGGAGAAGCCCCATCTATTTTGAGTTTTCCCTGGTGCCTACATACTTCTAGCCCTGACCTCTCCTACAAGTTGTAGGTTCATTTGCCCCATGAATGAATAAAATATGAGATAATATTTAAAAGATAAATAAGGGTTAGTCATGAAATGTGGATAGAAGGATATCTGGAGAGGGGAAAAAAACATTAGAAGATAAAAATCATATTGAAAAGATTGGCAATAAAAAAAGGTCTATCCCAAGAAATAAATGAAGCAGAGATAGAAAAAGGGTATAAATGAGAAATCTGGATGGTGATATAGAAGAGCTAGGTCATATGAGGCTTTATAATCCATGTAAAGGAGTTTGGACTTTATTCCAAGAGTAACAGAAACTGGAAAAAATTAAAGAAATTTCATGATCATATTTATATTTTTAATAAAAATCTTAATGTTCATGAAGGGATTGGGTGGAGGGGAAGGGAAGGAATGTGGAACATCTAGAGAGAATTCAGAATTTTATTCAAGTGATTATGAGGGTGTGGGCTGAAAGTGATAGTTGCCATAGAAAGGGTAGATTCAGATCTTATGTACTGAGTAAAATGAATTAAGATGCCTTTGTTTGTTGATTTGATTTGAGAGATAAAGGAATCAAGAACTTTATTCAGTATTCTAAGTGGCACCTTGATATGTTGGCACCTTTCACTGACAGGGCACATTGGAAATGAGGACAAATTGAAGGCCAAAAATATGAGTTAAGTTTTCAACATAAATATCAAACTATCTTCTGTACAAAATAAGTAAGTCTAAACTTCACTAGAAAGTGTGGGAGGGAAGATTCATCAAAAGAAAGAGTATATTTGATGCAGTATTAATAGGGGAAAGTGGAATGCAAACTGGATAAGCAAAAACATAGGAGTTGTCCTCATTTTCTTCTCAAAAGTCACGCTGAAACCGGTTTGGCTCAGTGGATAGAGGGTCGGCCTGCGGACTGAAAGGTCCTGGGTTCGATTTGGGTCAAGAGCACGTACCTTGGTTGTGGGCAGATTCCCGGTAGGGAGTGTGCAAGAGGCAGCTGGTCAATGTTTCTCTCTCATTGACGTTTCTAACTCTCTATCCCTCTCAATTCCTCTCTGTGTAAAATCAATTATATATATATATATATAGATATATATATATATATAGATATATATATATATATATATGTATGTATGTATTTTAAAGTCACTGTTTCACCTCTAATTTCTGTGGGCCAAACTATTTTTTGACATTTCCTAAATTCTCATTAGTCTCTAAGAATAGGGCTTCTATGTTGCCTGAAATGGATCTCCCTATTGAACCACTCCCTTGCCCCCAAATCTTCATGAGCTTCCCATTGTCTGCTAAACAACATCCAAATTCCTCAGGCCCTCTGTAATCTGTCTTCTGCTTTCCTTTCCCAGATCAACTCAGCCAAGTGTTCCTACACAAAACCCTTAAAACGCATGACGTATTGGCCATCCACCCACTGAGCTTGAAGGCTTTCCTACTTCTCTATATGCTTTGAATTGTGATGTGCTCCATTTTATTCACCTGCAGAACCTAGCGGCATTCTAGCCATCCTTTCAAGTCCAGCTCAGGTGTGTACATGTACCCATGACGCCTGGCCAAGTCACTCCTGTCAGAAGTGATGGTGCTCCTCTCAGATCTAGCACAAACACATTATGGGATTCGTTCCGGCCAGACCAGCACGTAACCGATAGGCAATGGCAAGTGGGAAATGGGAGCATTCAATCAAGCAACTAATTATTTACAAGCATTTAAATTATTTCCAACAATCTACTGTTTACTGGTGATGATATTAAAGATCCATGTGCCCCTGGAAGGCAACAAAGGTTGATGAATTTCCCTGCTCTCTTGTATTCTGGAAGCAAATAGCAAAGGACCATCTGCCCTAGCATATTGTAAGATAAGACCAATCTCCATCCTTTCTCAGTAACTCAAATGAGATGCAGCTCCATACTTCTTAATGACCCTGTTATTTGCTTGCCTTTATAAAGCTCTGGGTCTCTCTCTCTCTTCTTTGAGACATTGCTCACTAATGAATTCCACCCACTCCCCACCACCACCACCACTACCCCCATTGTAATAGCCTAAATAAAGTCATCGCTTTATTTTCCCTGTGCCTTTTGTCTTTCCTACTGGATTATTTTGCGACTGAATGTACAAATGGACAATGAACAGACCCCACATAGAAATGGAACTCTGACCCACAACGTAGAGCAACCTGACCCAGAAACCAACCCATTATCTATAATAGCCAGCCCAGAAAGCCAGCCTGCTGTCAGTCAGACTCAGACTCATAGGAAGCCAGCCTGCTGCTGCTGTTAGAGACAATTCTTTTTTTTTTTTTTTTTTTTTTTTTCTCTTTCTTTCTGTGTTTCCTCTTCCCTGTCTTTTTCTTTTTTTTTTTTTTTTATTTATTTTTTTTACATATTTTAATGATTTTTTTTTTTTGCCCCCCTCCCTCCCTCCCCCATAGCCCCTCCCTCCCCATAGTTTTATGTCCATTGGTTGTACTTATATGCATGTATACAAGTCCTTCGGTTGATCTATTATCTCCCCCAGATCCTCCTCCCCTCCCCGCTGTAATTTGACAATCTGCTTGTTGCTTTACTGTCTCTATATCTATCTTTTGGTTCATCAGTTTATAATGCTCTTTATTATCCACAAATGAGTGAGGTCATGTGGTGTTTCTCTTTCATTGATTGGCTTATTTCACTCAGCATGATGTTCTCCAATTCCATCCAGGTTGCTGCAAATGATGAGAATTCCTTCTTCTTTATGGCAGCATAGTATTCCATTGTGTAGATGTACCATAGTTTTTTGATCCAATCATCTGCTGACGGGCACCTAGGCTGTTTCCAAATTCTGGCTATTGTAGATTGTGCTGCTATGAACATAGGGGTGCATATATCCTTTCTGATTGGTGTTTCTAGTTTCTTGGGATATATTCCTAGGAGTGGGATTACTGGGTCAAATGGGAGTTCCATTTTCAGTTTTTTGAGGAAACTCCACACTGTTCTCCACAGTGGTTGCACCAGTCTGCATTCCCACCAGCAGTGCACGAGGGTTCCTTTTTCTCCGCAACCTCGCCAACACTTGTCGTTTGTCGATTTGTTGATGTTGGCCATTCTGACAGGTGTGAGATGGTACCGCATTGTTGTTTTGATTTGCATCTCTCGTATAATTAGTGACTTTGAGCATGTTTTCATGTGCCTTTTGGCCTTCCTTCTGTCTTCTTTTGAAAATATTCTATTTAGGTCCCTTGCCCATTTCTTAATTGGATCATTCATCTTCCTTTTATTTAGTTGTATCAGCTGTCTGTAGATGTTAGAGATTAAACCTTTATCAGTGGTGTTATTTGCAAATATGTTCTCCCACACCGTGGGCTTTCTTGTTGTTTTGTTGATGGTTTCTTTTGCTGTAAAAAAGCTTTTTATTTTGATGTAGTCCCATTTGTTTATTTTCTCTTTAGCTTCCATTGCCCTAGGGGCAGTATCAGTGAAGAAGTTCTTTTGGCATACGTCTGAGATTTTGCTGCCTGAAGATGCTTCTAGTATTTTTATGGTTTCCCGTCTGATGTTTAAGTCCTGTATCCATTTTGAGTTTATTTTTGTGTATGGTGTAAGTTGGTGATCTAGTTTCATTCTTTTGCATGTGTCTACCCAATTTTCCCAACACCATTTATTGAAGAAACTGTCTTGACTCCATTGTATATTCTTTCCTCCTTTGTCAAATATTAATTGAGCATATTGATTTGGGTTGATATCTGGGTTCTCGATTCTATTCCATTGATCTATATGTCTGTTCTTGTGCCAGTACCAGGCTGTTTTGAGAACAGTGGCTTTGTAATACAGTTTGAAGTCCGGTATTGAGATCCCTCCTACTTTACCCTTCTTTCTCAGGATTGCTGTGGCTATTCGGGGTCTTTTATTGTTCCAAATGAACTGTTGGAGAGTTCTTTCTAGGTCAGTGAAATATGCCCTTGGTATTTTAATGGGGAGTGCATTGAACCTATAGATTGCTTTAGGAAGTATGGACATTTTGATGATGTTGATTCTACCAATCCATGAACATGGTATGTTCTTCCATCTCCTTACATCATCCTCTATCTCTTTTTTCAGTGTCGTGTAATTTTCTGCATATAGATCCTTTACTTCCTTAGTTAAATTTATTCCTAGGTATCTTAATTTTTTTGGTGCGATGGTAAATGGAATTGCTTTTTTAGTCTCTGTTTCTGTAGTTTCACTGTTGGTGTATAGAAATGCCATGGATTTCTTGGCGTTAATTTTGTATCCTGCTACATTGCCAAATTCATTTATTAAGTCAATTAGTTTCTTAATGGAGTCTTTTGGGTTCTTTATGTACAATATCATGTCATCTGCAAATAAGGATAACTTTACTTCTTCTTTTCCAATTTGGATGCCTTTTATTTCGTCCTCTTGTCTAATTGCAATGGCTAGTACTTCCAGTACTATGTCAAACAGGAGTGGTGAAAGTGGGCATCCCTGTCTTGTTCCTGTTCTTAGAGGGAATGGTTTTAGTTTTTGCCCATTGAGTATAATGTTGGCTGTGGGTTTATCATATATAGCTTTTATTATGTTGAGGTATGATCCTTGTACTCCCACTTTGTTAAGAGTTTTTATCAGGAAAGGGTGTTGGATTTTATCGAATGCTTTTTCTGCATCAATTGATATGACTATATGATTTTTATCTTTCAATTTGTTTATGTGATGTATCACGTTTATTGATTTGCGGATATTGTACCATCCTTGCATTCCTGGAATAAATCCTACTTGGTCATGGTGTATGATCTTTGTGATGCTCTGCTGGAGCCGATTTGCTAGGATTTTGTTGAGGATTTTGGCATCTATGTTCATGAGGGATATTGGCCTGTAATTCTCTTTCATTGAGTTGTCTTTATCTGGTTTTGGTATTAGGGTGATGCTGGCTTCATAGAAGGAGTTTGGAAGTGTTCCTTCCTCTTGAATTTTTTGGAAAAGTCTGAGGAGGATAGGTTTTAGTTCTTCCTTGAATGTTTGGTAAAACTCTCCTGTGAAGCCATCTGGCCCTGGGCTTTTGTTTGCTGGAAGCTTTCTGATGACTGTTTCAATTTCTTCCCAAGTCACTGGTCTATTGAGATTTTTAGATTCTTCCTGATCGAGTTTTGGAAGTTTGTATTTTTCTAGGAATATGTCCATTTCCTCCAGGTTGTTCAGTTTGTTGGAATAGAGTTGTTCGTAGTATTTTGTGACAATCCGTTGTATTTCGTTGGGGTCTGTTGTTATTTCACCTCTTTCATTTCTGATTTTGTTTATTTGGGTCCTCTCTCTTTGTTTCTTAGTTAGCCTGGCTAGAGGTTCATCTATCTTGTTTATTCTTTCAAAGAACCAGCTCTTGGTTTTGTTGATCTTATGTATTGTTTTTTTGGTCTCTATGTCGTTTATCTGTGCTCTGATTTTTGTTATTTCCTTCCTTCTGCTTACACTGGGCTTTTCTTGTTGCTCCTTTTCTAACTCTTTGAGTTGTAGAGTTAGATCATCTGTTACCCCTTTTTCTAGTTTTTTGCAATAGGCTTGTAAGGATATGAACTTCCCTCTCAAGACTGCTTTTGCTGTGTCCCATAGATTTTGGATTGTTGTGTTTTCATTGTCATTTGTTTCCAGGATGTTTTTAATTTCCTCCTTGATTTCTCTGGTAACCCAGTCCTTGTTTAATAGCGTGCTGTTTAGTCTCCATGTGTTTGATTTCTTTGGATTATTTTTATTGTAGTTAATTTCCAGTTTTATGCCATTATGGTCTGAGAAGATACTTGATATGATTTCTATCTTCTTGAATTTGAAGAGACTTTGCCTATGACCCAAAATGTGGTCTATCTTTGAGAATGTCCCATGTGCACTTGAGAAGAATGTATATTCTGTGGCTTTGGGGTGGAGTGTTCTGAAGATGTCAATTAATTCCATCTGGTCTAGTGAGTCACTTAGGATCGATATTTCTTTGCTGTTTTTTTGTTTAGATGATTTGTCGAAGGGTGACAGTGGGGTATTAAAATCTCCTACTATGATTGTATTGCTATTAATCTCTCTCTTAATGTCCTCCAGCAGTTTTTTTATGTATTTGGTTGCTCCTGTATTGGGTGCATATATATTTACCAGGGTTATTTCTTCTTGTTGGATTGTTCCCTTTAGTATTATGAAATGGCCTTCATTATCTCTTATTATGTCCTTCACTCTGAGATCTAATTTGTCAGATATAAGTATTGCTACCCCAGCTTTTTTTTCATTTCCATTTGCCTGGAAAACTTTTTTCCATCCCTTCACCCTCAGTCTGTGTGCATCTTTTTTTCTGAGGTGGGTTTCTTGTAGACAACAGATGTATGGGTCTTGTTTTCTTATCCAATCTGTTACCCTATGTCTTTTGATTGGAGCATTTAATCCATTTACATTTAAGGTTATTATTGATAGGTACACATTTGACGCCATTTTTATTCTATACCCGTGTTCCTTCTTCACTTCCTATTTCTTTATTTTTACAGTAGACCCTTTAGCATTTCTTGCATTACTGGTTTGGTGGAGATAAATTCCTTCAGTCTTTTTTTGTCTGTGAAGCTCCTGATTTCCCCTTCAATTTTGATTGATAGCCTTGCTGGGTACAGTATTCTTGGATTCAGACCCTTCCTTTGCATGACTTTGTATATTTCATCCCATTCCCTTCTGGCCTGGTAAGTTTCTGTTGAGAAATCAGTTGCTAGTCTGATGGGGGTTCCTTTGTATGTAACTTTCTGTCTCTCTCTGGCTGCTTTTAAGATTCTTACTTTGTCATTGTTGTTTGCCAATTTGATTATAATGTGCCTTGGAGTCTGTCTTCTGGGATTCATTTTGCTTGGGACTCTGCGAGCATCTTGGATTTGTGTGGGTTTTTTCTTCTCTATTTCAGGAAAGTTTTCTGTAGAGACAATTCTTGATAGGAAACCAATCAAGAACTCCTGTAGCTATTGGTCCCACGTGACCAGGATGTGATAAATTAACAGTCAGCTTCCTTTCAGCTTTTTGTCCCTGCTTCCAACTTAGGACCCACAAGGAAAGTCAAATATACATCTCTAGTCACACAAGATGTCCTGCTTCTGGTTGGCTCACTTTCCCTAGGTCAACAGCTTCTAATCAGCTGCACCCGAACCTTTCCCTCTCCCATTACTAAGCTTTCCCACCCCTCTGCCTGCCTTCGAGTCTCTGCCACACCAGCAACTACAGCCGACTCTCCTGCTAGAGCAAACTCAGAGTCATTTTGGCTTATTTTCATTTGGTTGGTTTTTATTTCCATAGCTTGACTGAATTATACCAGCTAATTTCTAAATCTCTTGGCATGAATAATAATATCACAAAGCCTGAGTGGTATCAAATTCACTTCACCACAGCTTTCCCTGAATGTTAAAGCATTTGTTCCTGCTCTTTTGCATACACATTCATCAAGTACCCTTATTTTAATGCATTGTATATAAAGGTATAAAATGAAGGCATTAACAAATGTGATTGGAAATTGGAACCAGTAGCAAATTTGTTTGATTTGCTTATTCCAAATACTTACCGCCATCTAATTGTTTTTCAATAAACGTTTGGCATAACTCCTTTTTTACTCAGTCAAAGCTGTGCATTTTCCAGTGAAATTCACACAACATTATGCCATCTTATTTTCAGCATATTAGTGTGATTTAATTAAGAATAAATGCTAGTTTAAATCATTCCTACCAAAGCGCCAAATATTTTGCATTCAACTGTTTTTCTATAAAGGTGTCTACAGAGCAATGCAACTAATTTATGATAATCTCAAGGAAATGCCTTGGTGTGTTTTTTATTCTACCTAAATAGTATTTCAAACTTTTCAAGATAAATACTTGTCATCTGAGGACAAACGTTCATTTTTATTGCTTTCTCCTTTTTCTCCTACTGTGACAGTGCTGCCTATTGTCCTCTGAGGAAAGAGGAAACTATAACGGGAATAATAATCCATGCCATATCACAAGAAGCAGCATCTATTTAAACCCTCTAGCTTTCCTGCTGCTCTAGCAGGTGAGGAATATATACATCTCTTATCACACGTTTATTTTCATCTTGCAAGTAACATGGGACTTTGTTTCCTCTATTAAAACTTCAGAGTCTCATGAGTTGATGAAGGATGAGAAAGATTATATGATCAATTGTGCTTAATTTTATTTCCGTTGATTTTCTAAGCCTAAGAATAACAGCAAAAAGCCTTTGCCAGTTGCACTCCTGCTCGATTTCCTTCCCAACAGGTTGCTGTCTGGTGAAACTGATTTAACTAACCCCAAGTTGTTTTGAGTGCTCAAGTTGGAAATGCAGCAGAAAAGGAGACATTTCTCTTTACAATTGCTTGAAGTAGGCATGAAAATGAACTTGGAAATTTGTCTATTGCCATAAAAGCATATGTCATGGGCGGAATGTCAGCCAGTCTCTTGCACAGAAGAATCAATAATGGGCATCACTAGGAGAAACTGTGAGCCCACATTTATCACCCAAAAGTGAGTGAGGAGGTCAGTGCTCATAAACCTTAGCCACATAAAGGGCACCTATCCAAACCAGTTGCTCCATAAAATCAAAGTCCTAATTATTATTATTACTATAATTGTTATCATTTCATTTAAAAAATGATTCAACAAACAGAAAAATTAACTAAGTCAACTTCAATTTGGTCCTGAAGTCACATCTGAGGTTAGGTTTTAATATTTGCATGTGCATCACTGTTGTCATCAGAATCCTTTTAATTATTAAGCACATTTGTGTCAAATTGTATACAAACACCTTAAACCTGGTGCCCATTGTCTGTCTTTGTAATCTAAGAATTACAGGTTTAAATGAACACAAGGCATACGATATATTGTTTCTGATGCACTTCATCAAGCAATTCAAGAGGATAAAGTTTTAAAATAGTTAAAATGGTCATTATTAATGGGTATAGACAGTTTCAGTTTTCCAAGAGGAAAATCGTTCTGGAGATTGATGGTTGCACAACAATGTGAATGTAATTAACTGAACTGTACACCTAAATGATGAAGTGGGAAATTTTATATTTTTTATATTTTACCATAATTAAAAATAAAATAATCATTAGAATTGGGGCATATAATAACTACTAGCTTAATAAAGTCCCTGTACATAGCCCTTCACTTCCATATATGCACATGGTCATGTGAGCCCATCAAAGCCAAGCCTATTACCTTTCCTTAACATTGAACATTATCTCTACACCTCATTCCCAATCTCCTACAAAATGAACTACTGAACTGAAATTTCTAGGTTGCCCAGTAATCAGGATCAAATTACTTTTCATCTAGATCAACTGAGTTTCCTCTTACAATTTGCATGGAGGCCCTGCCTTCCTCCAACTGCCACAGAAACATGGAGCTCACATCCTGTTTGTCCTCAGAGATGCTCATCTTTCCCAAGAATTCAGGCTCGTTAGTTGCACCGCACCCTCAGCTTTTAATGGGTGAAAGAAAAGTTTAGATATTGTAGATTCTCTGTCTTTTGGTGGTTAGTTGGAAGCCATGCTCTTCTTGGCTTTCTACACCATCCATGGAAGCCAGAAGTATCCATGTTTTTAATAAAAACTCTTTCCTGCTTACTCAGACAGAGTCACCTTTTGTGGAAATATACTTAAGAATCATGGAATGGACAAATGGAATGGAAAAACAAAAAAGATCATCAAAATGAAGAGCAGTTGAATTCTAGGTTCAGTTAAATCTCAAGTGACTGGTATTAAAAATTACTCATGAATGATCACTATCCCTCAAACTAACCCAGTTTGCGATTTTTCATTATTTTCTAGTTAAGTCTCACAAATTCTGACTTTGAAAATAAATTTACTATTTAAACGGAGTCAAAACAATCTCTGAGTAAAATAATTTGTCAAGAATAACATCTTTGTTTCTTTATAAAGAAAAAAGAAAAGCATTCCAGAAACCTATAGTTATGATAAACAACACAGCACAGCCAAATGTAACTTTAATTTAAACCTCAATTTTATCCTGATTGACCAACTCACTGCAGTTTAGTTGTCATAAATTCAGTTTTCTTATCAGACCAGAAATGGGATTCAGCAGAGTATCTGAACAGACAAATTATTTTGGGGTCTAAAAAGTATGATAGTTTCCCTTTGCTTAAAGGCTAACTCTCTTGTCAAGGTGCCATCCATTTTGGATGACTTATTTTCTCTCTTCTATGTCAACATCGGACTTCATAAGGGACTAGGACCAAGAAGTCGGAGTCTATTAGGAACCCAGAAATGTCTCTCAGTTCTGATTCTTTCTGAGAATCTCCTGCCTTCATTTTTCCTGAGACTAGTTTTCATTGCCTCCCTATGCATATGGTTAAACATTATCACAACAGAGCCCACAAGTTGGCAAGTCCTTCATTGAAGTAGATAACCCAAACAGAAACTGGCATCAAGTTCAGCATGTATGTCTTTGGGAGAGGATCTAATTGACTTAGCTGGGGACAACAGCAGACATGTAGTCTACCACCTGTGGTCAAGATTGCCAGGATCACAATTAATGCTGGGTACCTTGTGGAAAGAGGGCATTTTTCAGAGGAGGGATATCACTTCTACCAAGGTGCTTCCTGTGCTCTATGTTGCCTTTGACCCTGTTTATTTTTATGTATCCATTTCTACATGGACAGGACACTCTGAGCCTATAGGAGAAATGATATGCAGAAATTAATTTGTTTTAATATGTTGTTCTAGTATAATCTTCTTTCCCCTCTATAAAAGAAAAAAATGTGCGCTCAATGGAAAACTATGCTTCCTCAGAGTACCCTTCTCAGTTTTCAGTTTCTAGCTGTCCTCATTGTCTTTGTTCATTTTTTCATTTGTTAATTCTTTGTCAGTCATAGGCAGTTGATGGTGATTTTAATGGACTTTCTCCAGCTCTGTGGAAATTCAGTTTTGTCTCCAATTGCAGTTCATCTCAACATTCCTTTATTCCATCTAAATGTGTGCTCCTTTGACTTTTCCTTGAAACAGGTTAAACATTTTTCTAGTTCCCTCATATCATGAGTAAAATATCATGTCATAGGATTAAATATTTTTATATCTGTACAAGTTGTGATTTTCTTTTTCTGAACATTATTCTCTGTCACCAGTATCACTCTTCTGAGCTCTCTTTTTATTTGGATCAGATTTATGGCAATCTAATCATTCTTTTTATCAGAAGATTTTATTTAAAAAGATATTACTCCCAGAGTATGTAATCACAAATTCAAGAAATCTTGAATACAATTAAACTTAAAAGAAAAAACACTCAAACCCTCTTGTGGCTCCAATCCTTTTGGAATTATGGCTAGTGATTTATGCCTCCTTGAGGGCCTTGCAACTTTTATTTCTGTGTTTTCAGGCCCAAAACAGTTTATAATATAAGTTGAATAAAAGTTTGGTAAATTTAATTATGAATATCAACTTTTAAAGTAGTTTTCTGACTACACACAACTTTGGGGGGGGGGGTGAGAATTGGTCTATAAAATCAATATGTTCAAGCTTAATTTTTTCATATTATGGCCAAAGAGAAGGGGAAATGCGGCGGGAAGAAGATAAATATAGTGAGTTTAATATAAAGTAACTATAGAAACCAACATTAACTTGAAAATATTTTTTTTTAAATTTTGAAACCAAATGACTTGTATGCATACATATGAGCATAACCAATGGACACAGATGGGGTGGGGGGCAGTGAGGGAGAGGTCAACGGGGGTTGAAGACTTATGTAATACTTTAAAGAATAAAAGTTTGCTGAAACCGGTTTGGCTCAGTGGCAGAGCGTCAGTCCGCGGACTGAAAGGTCCCAGGTTCGATTCCAGTCAGGGGCATGTACATTGGTTGTGGGCACATCCCCAGTAGGGGGTGTGCAAGAGGCAGCTGGTAGATGTTTCTTATCAAAGTTTCTAGCACTCTATCTCTCTCCTTTCCTCTCTGTAAAAAATAAATAAAATATATATATATTTTTAAAAGAATAAAAATTTAAACATAAAAGAAAATAAGTAAACCTTGAGAAAAGTTAGAACCACCTGAATTCCTAATTCTGAAAGGGAACAGGTGAGGAAAGGAGCAGTAGCAAAGCTTTTAAAGAAACAAAAACAAAATAAGCATTGCTAGTATTTCCTCACCTTTGACACCGTATTGTGGAAATCCAATGTCAAGTATGATCCCATATTTGTTCTGTGAGGAAATGGGACAGAAAGAAGGTGGCCTGGTCTTTCTTTTTTGTCTTGGTATTTTTGTTAATTTAATGCCTTTCTATCTATTCTCAGCTGCTGTGTAGGCATTTCATTTTCTTTTTTTCCCCTAGCATTATTTTAAAATTGAATTCAGAATTTTTTTCTCTCTTTTGTGAGAATCTTTAGTTTCTCCCAAGAGAGAAGAGCAGTCACAGGAAGGCTGGAAAGAGACCCAAAATGCAAAGCTGGCAGACTATTCATCTGTCAAAATAATTTAGCACTTTACTCTATCCCCGAGATTATGGTTAACTTTACAATGTAAAATATCCTTCACTGTAGTGAATCAACAGAGACTTAAAGTTTTTTGAATATTTATAGTGCTTTAACTTTATACAAAAAAATTCTCTGTGATTCTAACATAAAAAAGCATATGTCCCTCTCCACTGATTCTGTTGATTAAGAAGAAAAAGAGGATGAGAAAGTAGAAAAGAAGTAATAGTCTATTTAAAATAAATTTTAAAATATTTTTAAATGACTTGTCATCTTTGGAATAATTTTTACCCTATTTATAATTGATCAAAAGTAAAACTAGAAGGTACTATTATTCCTCTAAATGTGGTATTCAAAGAAAGTTTCCAGAAAATGGTAAATCATGACTTTCATGCAGATATAAAAATGAACAGGTGTTAAAGATTTTATTTTACTCATTTGTTATGAGGGAACCAAGCAGATATTAATGGTTCAAAGAAAAAATAAAAAGACCACAAAATTTATATGGAGTAGAGGAATGTCAAGATAAATCAGGAATAAGGAAATGGGGACAAAACTTGATTTTCTAGAAGAAAAGAAATCAATTAACATCACTACCAAACAGGACAGGATTTATATTTTCATTCATTAGCCATAATTGATAAATAATTGCAAGATAGTTCAAAGAGAACAGGATTAGAATCAACCTGGAAGTGAATGCTGCAGACAGTGTATAGTTTTCTATTGAAACATACACACACAATTCTACAGTAATTTTCTAACACGATAGAATATGAGAATATAGAGGAATGGCACAGATGTGCCCACAATACCCAGTTACTACAGTAGGGTTTATTGTTCTAAATGTCACTCTTTTATGGATATTTTCTAAAAACACCAAAAAAAATGTAGTGACATTATGGTCTACTCCTTATCTTCACTTTTATCACTCCTTCCATGTATTGGTTTATTTGGGCAGTTGGATGAATGTTCGTTTTGTCCCACTATATGATATGTATGAACTTCAGGCATTCATACTTTATCTGATAGCTTCAAGGATAAAATCTAAAACAACTAAAATGAATGAAAGCTGGATTGACTTAGAAAAATATCAAAATATCTTTTGAAATCTTATTTTATACAGAAAAGTATACATAATGTTCACAAAATTATTTTGTCTTTTTAAATGACTAATTTACATCAATATAGAATTGATTTGAACATTTTTTGTGTCAGTGGAGTGAGGCAGAAAGGTGAGGGAAATGGGAATTATGATTACACTAGAGGCCTGATGCACAAAATTTCTGCACTTGGAAGGTGGGGGGGGGGGGCACCCTCAGGCTGGCCTGCATCATGTCCGGAAGTCCCCAGGGCATGTCCAACTGCCGCCTACCACAGAGGCAGGAGAGATTCCTGCCATTGCCACTGCGCTCACCAGCTGTGAGCCCAGCTTCTGGCTGAGCAGCACTCCCCCTGTAGAAGCACACTGACCACCATGGGGCAGCTCCTTCGTTGAGCGCCTGCTCCCTGGTGGTCAGTGCACATCATAGTGACCAGTCGTTCTGCCGTTCGGTTGCTTTGCATATTTGCCTTTTATTATGTAGGATAGCTTATATGGTTGTCCAGGTAGATTTTCAGGTCTTAAGTGAGGCTATTGTAACCTCTTAGTATTTTTCATGTGACTCATAGATCCTTTTAATCTATTATTTTAAAAATGTATAAAGAGTTCTGTGTAAATTTTTTATGTTTTATATTATTATCAAGTGGAATTACAACTCTCATAGGAATTTTATGAGAAGACATTGAACCTGTGTTTCCACCTGCAAATACCATTGTAACTACCCAAAATATAGGAGAGTCTATCCAGAAATGGATGATAAATACTGTACTTGTCAAAAATGGCTGTGTCCATGGCAGATGATGCTCAGTGTTCTTTCCCACTCAGCTGAAATGTGCTCTCAGAATATTATTTAATACAAAGCTCCAGGCGGCTTTACCAATCCATTGGAGTTGACAGGCAAATATAAACTTATTTGCCACCAATGGCATAGGTTATCAATTATTGATACTACCACAGAGATCAGACGCTAAAAGGAACCAGTAGATCAAACACCAGGCTGGGAAAGGACATACGTTCTATTTTTTATGCTTCCACGAACAGCTTTTTGTTGGCTTCATGTCACTCTTGGCTTGGGTTCATTTGGTTGTCCCAACAATTATTCCTGATCCCTGAGAAGCTCCTGCGGGGGTCTTTGAGCATACTAGGAAAATTGAAATTGCAAGAACTCAAGTGATGTTAAGTGGGCCCAGATGACAATGTCAACACCTGTACTATTTAGTTTCTCACAATGGGAGGCCACCTCCTCTAAAACCACTCAATTTCCAATTTTGTACTTTCCTTTCATGTCTTTTTTTCAAACCGCAGTCAGACTCTGTCTGATGTTGGCAGATATTGCCACAGTCAGCCCCTTGTAACCACTGTGCTGATAAAGTCTGTCTTCCACACGGTGCATCACAGCATATCTCCAAACCCGAGGAAAACATAGATATCTGTCTTGATTCATTGGGTACCCATGTTTGTATCCCTTTCCTGGTATTAGAGTATTGCAACTCAACATATAATGATGCTTTCAATTCTCATTTTTATTCTCAAATATCGTTATTCCTACCTATTATTCAAGATTATGATCAGTTTGGCTCATGATGAGCTCTTACAATTGCTGTCAAGTATCAACTTGAGAAGTGGCCACAAGGTAAGGTTAGTGACAAAGGTATCCTCCAAGCTGGATGGCGTTAGTGGTTTAAATCATGTACTTAATTGGACAATACTCATGCCATTCGCCTCCTCCCTACAAAACAATTCTCATTTATGTTTCCCCAGATTTAGTCTCAAGCCCTTTCTTACATTAGCCATCCTTGAAACGTTATCACTTTACTTCTCCTTTTCCATTGCTCTTGTTTTCCTTTCCCTTCCTTCTTCAAGCATTTAAAAAGATGCGGAAAGTTACATAGCAGAGAAGATCAAGTACCAGCTCCCAGAGCTTCTTAGTGGAAATCACAGATATCCAAAAAATAATTGGAAATAAAGTACTATGGCAGGTGTTGTTATACTAAACACTTGGAAATGCTCTGTGAAGGCCAAGGAGAGGGAATGCTTAAAACTTGGATTTGTCATGGAAAACCTTGATCCCTTCATGGGCACTATGATACTCAGTTCCTAAAACATCCTTATATGTTAGAGAGTATTTTGTGTGTCTTCCCTTTTAGTTTATCTTCAGCCTTCCTGCTCTTTTTCCTTGTATTAACTTGGTGTTTTATTATCCATATTCTCCTGTTTTGAATCTGGGGCCTTGCTTACCCTAAGGCAGTGGTCGTCGGCAAACCACAGCTCACAAGACACAAACCACAGCTCACATTGGCAAACCATGGCTCTTTGGCCCCTTGATTGTGGCTCTTCCACAGAATACTATGTGCGGGCACGCACGTACAGTGCAATTGAAGCTTCGTGACTAAGCACAAAAGTCAGTTTTCAGCCTGGGCAAGTCTATTTTGAAGAAGTGGCATTAGAACACTCAAGGAGCCAAAGAGCCTCATGTGGCTCGCAAGCCACAGTTTGCCGATCACTGCCCTAAGGGACTGCCCTTTCCAGGTCTAGCCAAATCCTAGATATAGGATGCAACTTACTCAAAACTGATTTTTCTAATAAAATCAACCAATCCAGAGCTCACACCCAGCTGCCCTATCTATCAGGCTGTCATACTTGGGGCCACAATCCACCCACCTTAATCACTTCAGGAACCAAACTAGGGAGTGACCCTACGCCCCAGAGCCCACCGAAATGATTCAAACTAGCCCAAAACCTGTCTGCCCTGCTCGCTCACAATGAAGGCTCTTGCCAACAATTGCTTCCTTTTCCTGCACCTCCCAATCAGCCCGGATGTTTCCCTGTGCCCCACCCCCTTACTTCTTGGGAACTGTGACCAACAAACTGTCTTTTCAATGGCAGTCATTTTCTGATCTGTTGGACCTACTAGCCCTCAAATCTTTTATTAATGCCTATATTTTAAAACATTTCCTCTCCCTTTTCCCTCAATCTCTTTTTCCTGTCCTCTCCATTTCATTTTATTAGTATAGACACTGATTTTTTTAAATTATCAAAAAATAGGCTCTCCCTTTACATATACCATATTTTCCGGCGTATAAGACGACTTTTGAAACAAAAAAAAAGTCAACCAAAAATCGGGGGCAAAAGACCAAAGTTGCACAAAAATTACCTGCAGATCTTGACGGCAAAGTAAGTCTTTTCTTTGAAGTTGGGGGGGGGGGGGGTAGTCTTATACAGCGAATATAGGCTTAAACCTATGTTTTAAATGTAAAATTAGGGGGTCGTCTTATACGCCGGAAACTACGGGTAAGCATGTGCTCCTCTGTCGACTACTTCCCTTATAAGAGCACTCTATTCTTTTTAAAAAATATATATGTTATTGATTTTTTACAGAGAGGAAGGGAGAAGAATAGAGAATTAGAAACATCGATGAGAGAGAAACACCAATCAGCTGCCTCCTGCACACCTCCCAGTGGAGAAGTGCCTGCAACCACAGTACAAGCCCTTGACCGGAATCAAACCAGGGACCTTTCAGTCTGCAGGCCGATGCTCTATCCACTGAGCCAAACCAGTCAGGGTGAGTACACTATTTTTTATACTGCTTGGCAGAACAACAGAGAAGAAATGACCTCTTTTGCCAAAAAATAATTTTACGTATACTGATAGAGTTAATGACTTTTAAACTTTATTTAACTTTAAAAGATAAATTCTATTTGCTTAAGCAGCCACTGTCTTAAAGCTGAAAACTATAAAAGAATCAATGATCTTAGCCTATGAAAGTAGAGAACAGTGCTCACGCACACAAACACTCAAAGTAGGAGTGTGTCATAGGTGGATATTAGAATGGAGTGAAGCGGAGACAAAGATGAACTCCCATCTCCCCCCACTGCAGAATTCTTGGTCTGGAAAATCATGTTCCGTCAAGGAGACAAAAGACTGAAGACATTCATTTCGTCTTCATTCTGAGACATTGGCTACATACACCAAGTGTTTTGTGCAAAGATAGCTGCAAATTGAAATGAGAAAAGAAAAATAAAGCAAAAGGACTAAAACAACAAGTAGGAAGAAAAAAAAAACAAAAAAACTTGTCTTCTGAATTATACACAAAGATCCCCTCTGGATACCCCAGCCCGCTAGTATTGAAGGACATATACAGTCTAGCAATTGTGGAAAGAACCTGTTCAGCTGAGAAAGTCTCTCCCTATCCATAGGCATCAAAAGTTCAAGAGCCCTCAGGCTCCACTAGCAGCTCCTTTAAAAGAGCAATGAGCCTAGAAAGCTCCACTGGGGCAAAGGATTCTGGGAAGCCAACAAAGGCAGCTCTGCCCTTCCAGGGCCAGAGCTCATTAAGGGGTTTTCCATTCCAGGGAAGTCAACAGAAAACTCTCACCATGTGTGCAATGAAAAGAATGTGAATGATCACCAATAATTAAAATAAAAAGGAACCAAAAATATGTCTGCATGACCAAACAGCCCTTTACAAGCAAAAAAAAACACACTTGCCTTATCCTGCAGAGCACACCAAAAGGGAATTCGTGGCATCAAGTGTCAGCTCTCTGCTTCACCACCGTCAGGGTGGGCCCTAGGCCGGATCTGCAGGTACAGCTGAGCATGATGGGATTCAGTCCTCAAGAAAAGCTGCCTGGAAGAGAAGAAAGAGGGAGGGCTGGCAGGCTTCACCCAGTGCTAGTTTCGCTTTTGAGGAGACATGTTGTGGCTCCAGACACATCATTTAGTCTCTTCACATATGCAATGAGAATAAAAATTATTTCACTGTCTGCTTCACTGTAAATACAAGTACATTGTAAATTTGTAGTGTCTATAGAATTGACAACCTTCTTATATATAAAAATAAAATCCAATTATTTGGATTTAGAGGAGGAATTAATGCATTATACCAAAAAAAAGAAAAAAGTACTGAATAGAACCGAAACTGGTTTGGTTCAGTGGATAGAGCATCGGCCCATGGACTGAAGGGTCACAGGTTCGATTCCGGTCAAGGGCATGTACCTTGGTTGCGGGCACATCCCTAGTAAGGGGTGTGCAAGAGGCAGCTGATTAATGATTCTCTCTCATTGATGTTTCTAACTCTCTATCCCTCTCTCTTCCTCTCTGTAAAAAAAAAAATCTATTTTTATTAAAAAAATATTGAATAGATTAAATTTCATATTTCTAAAATACTAAATAGATCAAATTTCATATTTCTGTATAGGTGGCTATCACATGGCTAAACAAATAGTTTCTGAATTAACAACCAATGACCTAGTTCTCATCCTAAGGTATGACGAAAGGGCATACCCATTTACCTACTGTAGCCCCTTTGACAATACCTAAGGATTTCTTCTGTTATTGTTCCCGTTCAGTGCTCATAGGATGCCCACTGAGGATGCCCAGGAGCAGTCTACTTTGGGTGAAATTTCTCAGTGGAGACTCATTCAGTTCAGCCACCAGAAGGGAGGAGACCTCTCTGGATGTGTTCTTTCTAATCACGTGTCCACTCATGGACATGGCTAAACTGACCGCATCAAATTGTAGAGCTTAAGTTACCAGGATCGTTTGGAACTGTAAGAGAATTTAAACTTCATATAATCCAGTAATGACTTTTGGTATCATTGGAGAAATAAATTCATAACCCCATTCTTCTCAGAACACTAGCCCATCCTGACTCCTGAATATAGACTGAGACTCTTGTGCAGACTGCTCATTTTGTTTCCCTCAGCAAAAAGGAGAACTACCTTACAAAGGGATATTTTTTGTTGTGGTGGCGGTTGCAACTGTTGCTTACAACATAAACACGGTGCAGAATGCAGTGTGCTTTTTAAAAATATATATTTTTTATTGATTTCAGAGAGGAAGGAAGAGGGAGAGATAGAAAGAAATATTAATGATGACAGAGAATCATTGATCGGCTGCCTCCTGCATGCCCCCTACTAGGGATCTAGCTCACAACTCAGGCATGTGCCCTAACCGGGAATCTAACTGTGACTTCCTGGTTCATAGGTTGATGCTCAACCACTGAACCACACCAGCTGGGCACAATGTACTTTTTTTTAAATAAGAAGAACATACATCAAGCTCAGATTTTCAAGAGTTACGGACTAACATTAAGTGTAACGGCCAACTCTGACCATTATACGGCCATTTGAGAGAAAGAAAAAGTGTGTGTAGTGGAGAGAGAGGAAGGATAAGGAGGGGAGTTGGAACAAAACTCAGACCTTAACACATCTAGTTAGTAGGTCCAGGTTGCAGGGTTAAGGATTTAGGTGCACCAAGTTCCTTGAGTCTGTGCCCCAGAGCCAGATCTGAGCGGATATTATTCTTAAATAAAGTGAAACACTGCAAGCCAAAAGCAAAATGTAACAGATTCACCAGCTGTGAGCCTACCGCTGACAGATTGGATTTGGGACCAAAACCATTACACAGTATAATTTATGGCAACTTAAGAAAATATGTTTTGACAAACAAAAAACTTATGGAAAAAAAAATAGGCAGTTCCAAACAAGATCTCTCTCCTCAGTAGAGTACAAATATTTTACAATGTTTTCTCCCCTTTCAAAGTTTAGATTTGGTCAAAGTTGACAGCATTTGTCTTTAGTCGGAAGGAGCAGGACTAAGACAAACAAAAGATATATGTGTATGTATATATATTTGCTTCGATCTTTCTGGGGACACAGGCTCATTTCAGAGTGCCAGGGAGAATGGTGAGTATTAAAACCTTTTTGATTACTTTTATTGTCCTCGGCTGTGAATTATTTGCCAGTTTGGATAAATATAATACTTTTAAGCAGCTGAGCTATACACTCTGTCACCAAGTACTTTTTCAAAGGAAGCTGTAAGTTGTCCTTGCAATGATTTTGAACTTGGGGGTGAGTCTATATAGTAAAACTTAAAATGGATCCTGAAGCAATTATATGAGTGATTCTGATGGTTTTCATCAATTATTTGGGTAGTTCGTGTTTTGACAGACGTGAATTTGCTATATTAAATTTTTTCCTGGGAGTTAAGATGTTGCTTTAGGAAATTGAATACAATTTTATTTATTGCCTACGATGATACTGCTGCTGAGTGAAGCACCAGGAATACAAAGATTTATAAGATGCTGCCTTTCTTCAGGTAACTCAGCGTCTACTGGGTTATTTATATAAGACCTCCATTTTGCCCACAAACCCAAGAGAAAATGCTCAGAGAACTCATAGAAAATGTTATTTAAAACACCGTCTAGTCACAGTTTTAATAGTTCATGTCCACAGTTAAAGAAAAGAGAAAAAAATTAGTGCTGCTCATAAAATTAAAAACATCCATTCCTTTCCACATAAAGGGAAAACATCTTGGAAGGACAGAAAAAAAAAATGTGTATGGCCCTCTTCATTATATCAGTAATTTGATTGGTCATTACGTAGACAAAGCCGTGCTTATATTTAAGAAGTGGCTTAGAACTCCCAGTTATGCTTGGAAAGGATTATTTTTTCCATGGTGCTTAGATACATTTAAGATGCTTGAAATGGAAAATATTTGTCGAGACCGGTTTGGCTCAATGGATAGAGCGTCAGCTTGGGGACTGAAGGGACCCAGGTTCGATTCCGGTCAAGGGCATGTACCTTGGCTACAGGCATATCCCCAGTAGGGGGTGTGCAAGAGGCAGCTGATCGATGACTCTATCTCATTGATGTTTCTAACTCTCTATCTCTCTCCCTTCCTCTCTGTACAAAATCAATAAAATATATATATATATATCGAAATGGAAAATATTTCCCAAGAAAACATTTAAATTCATAATCTCCCACTGTCTTTATTCTCAAAAAGTCCTGTTAAGTATGAGTTCTTTCAGACTTTAAAGAAACAGGAACAAAAAAGAAAAACAGTATTGGAGGATATCTTCTTGCTTAACTTCACTCAAATAAAAAAATCTGTAACTTTTTGAAATCCTAAAAAGTAAAAAAACTAACTCATAAAAAAAAAAAATAAGAATTAGGTGACACCTTTTCTAAAGAGTCATTTGATTCATCAAAGACAATTTCAAGGATTGGCAGTGGGGTAAGCTAATTATACGTAATATGAAGAGTAGCAAATGCCCACTCTCCCCAACAGCCAAATAGTGTCATAATATTTAACATTTTATCTATAATTAATATTTTAGCTGATATTAAGAAAACAACATGTCCATCCCTGAGATGCTAGACAGGCTTTGAAAGGAGAAGTGTTCCATGGTATACAGTAACAGGCTTGAAATGTTTTGCTCAAATATATCACAAGGAAGATGTAATTTTCAGCATATTGTAGTTACAGTAGGTCCTCAGGTTACGTTACAGATCCTCTCCTGCGGTGCAACATAACGTGATTTTCGCCGAAAGTCGGAACCCACCTGCATAAGCACCTACGTGTCACTCACAGGGAGCACAGACACAGCAGCAATGAAGAGAAACAGTAAAAAACATTTAAGAGAGATAACAATTCCTGACCTTTACTTGTGGTAAATAAATAATAAAAAACATAAAGCTCATATGTTCATACGTCGAAATGACGGAACTTTTTTTTATAAATAAACTAGAGGCCCAGCCCGCACAAAATCAAGCCTGGTTAGGGTCCCTAGACCTAGCCTGGCTGCCATCGCGTGGCTTCTGCCACCCTGTGATGCTACGTGAAGCTCCCCGTGCCGGGAAGCTCCTCGATGCTAGTGGTCTCTTGACTGCTCCGGGAGGCTCCCCGACCCAACTGCTCCACGAAGCTTGCTGCCGACCCGTGAAGCTCGCCACTGGACGCTCCCTGAAACTCCTCCCAGCCCCGTGACTATTTCATGAAACTCGCTGCCACCTGGGTGACTGCTCCACTAAGCTCACGGCCACCCCACGAAGCAGCCCACCACCACCGCTCAACAGTCCCCAGTCCTGCCCCACCGCCAGGCCCCCCTCATAGTAAGCGGCTCAGGGGGCTGGAGGAGAGGAGGGACTGAGAGGTGCTCCAGGCACTTCATGGTGATCGGTAGCCCATTTGGTCATGATGCCACCTAGCTCTTTATATATATTAGGATGGGAAATGGTGACATAACCACAAAAGGACATACATAGAGCCTGACGTAACCCAAGGACTGCCTGTATTAATCTTTTAGAGTAATATATCACTCTAAATATATTCAATAGCATGTAAATTCTATAGTAATTTGATACTCACCACCAACTATTTTAGATAAATGCATTAACAATTTTACATTGTATCAGTATACCTCAGAATCATATTTTCATTTCATTTATTCCACAAAATTTTATTATAATGTAACGATAGGCCTGGTACATGAAATTGTGCATGGGGGAGGGAAGCGCTTCAGCCCAGCCTTTACCTCAAAAAGGAGAGAGGTACTGAACAGAAGGGATGTCTACTAATGTGAAAAGTTCAACTATCAGTACGATTTTACCATTCTCAGGGTCTGACCCTGAATGCCATGACCTTCCTGCATATTTATTCATATTGTTCTCTTAATCGGGAAATAGGTTACTTTCTTGCAGACCTTGAGAAAAGAATGGATGAGATGAGCCCAAATGTAAAAGAGGTAATCCTATATAATAAAAGGCTAATATGCAAATAGACCAAATATTGGAACAACCAGAACAAATAACCAGTCGCGATGACATGCGCTGAGCACCAGGGAGCATGTGTGGAACATGGTGGGTGTTGGTCTCCGCAGGATGGTGGAGCAGGTGAGCGGAGGCAGATCAAGGTGGGGTGCCAGTCGTTGTCATTGAGGTGAGCCCCTGGTGATTACTGAAATGTTTTTTCTCCTGCACATCACAGTCCTGCCTGGTGCTCGCACCTGCTACCAGCACCAGCCCCACACACACCCACTGCTAGCACCCACTGCTGGTGCCCAGCACCAGTCCCAATCACTGGGCACCATCAATGGGTCTGAGCAGCAGCTGCCTGCCCTAATTGCCCCTGAGGGCTTCTCCTCCTGCTCCTGAGGGGCAATCGGGGCAGCAGCCACTGCTTGCACCCTCTTACAGCACCTGTCCCGCTTGCACCCGCTGATGATATGGAGTGATTAGGGCCAGCGCCATCAGTACATAGAAGGGGCGGCAGGAGCAGGATTGTCGGCAGACAGGGGACTGGAGCCATGGAGGGCAGGGTTGAGGGGGGCATGAAGGATGGGCCAAGACTTGCCTCTGTGCCTACGACAGCCTCACGGCCCTCAGTTCCTTTCAAAGTGCATGAATTTGTACACTGGGCCCCTACTATAAAATAAGGGTAAATTATCCTCTTATGGAAATACTCTAGGAAACCTTGTTTGAGAATCATTTATTAGATTTAATGTATGCTGTGCTAGCCTTTTTTTTTTCAGCTAAAGAAATACCAGGGGGCTTCAAGTGAATCATCATTTATCTTATGTCTTGTCACAACTACATTTAATTATCTTTCTGTCAATTATTTTAAAACCACTTTACCCTCCAGTCTTATATGTAAGTTTTGTTGGCATGGTTACCCAACACATTATTCTAAGCATATTGATCCTATAGCTCTTCAAAGCAATAAATTCCTTTTCCAATACTAGTCCAATCAAGGTTCAAAATTATAGACCACAATATCAGTTTCTGGGTAGAGAAATTCATTATCATAATGAGCTTTTGTAAACTAATAGCTAATTTCTCTAAATGGCTATTAAAGTTTCAACAGAAAATATTAAAGAAGGAACATACAGAGGCATCGAGACAGCTGCATCAATAGCAGACCAAAGAATCTCTTTTACAAATCTATCAACTGTCAAGACCAGCATCCCTCTAAAGTCCTGGCTGAATTCTATAGCAACTATTCCTTCAATCAAGAAGTGATAGCTGTGCATACCACATGTTTGACCCTAACCTTGCCCTAAATTTGCCCCTGCAGTCAGGGCTTTCTCTTTTTAGAAAAATAATAATTATAATAATAAGTCTCAAGAGTGTATTTTCTGGAAGGGGTATGGAAGGTTGGGAGAGATAATTGTTATCAGGATCAGATATAAGAGGAAGCAAAATAGGGAAAGAAGAAACAGTTTTTTCAAACAAGATTGTGCAGGTTGAGAACCAATGGCCTAATTAAACAACAGAGTCATTTCAGTTCAGTCCCATAACTTCTGTGCATCTGGATTGCTTTATGCAGACCAGTGGTTCTCATCCGGAAATAGTTTTCCCTTAAGGGGACCTTTGGCAATGTCTGGAGGCACTTTTGTCATCATAGTTTGAGAGAGAAGCTGCTACTGGCATCTAGTGATGTTGATAAACATCTTCTCTGCACAAGACAGCCCCACAACAAAGAATGATTGACCCAAGTGCCCCTAGTGCTGAGACTGGGACACTGATATAGAGATTGAAATTTAACTTGCCCTGACTATATTGAGAAGTTGTTTTGAAAATAAAAGGGAAAAGAATATGTATGTTTTAGGAATCCACAAAATTACATAATCAATTATGTCATCTTTACTGTATTATTTACTCCCATTCCCCCTTAGAGTTCCTTCCCTTTGACAACGAACTCTTCATATTCCACTCTTTTCAGGACACTGAGCCTCTCCCATCCAGCTCCCTGCTCAGGTCTTCCTCTTTATACCCTGCTTTCCCTTTCCTATGTCCCAGGTTTCATCTTATTTATTTAATGGCTAGTTTACCTGGATATTTTAGATGACTAAGTTGTATGAGAAACTACTTTGAATTGATGGCTCAAAATAAAACTGTTATTCATGGTTTAATATGTATCCAAATGCACCTTGAAAACTTAAACATGAACAGAACTTAGATTTCATTTTTGCAGTGATTTTCTAAATGTGGGTGGTAGAATCCTAGATTCTGGGGAGGCCTCACAATGGGAACAATGAGGAAGCAAGAGAAGAAATAGAACAGATTTCTTTATAAGTCCTCTCACCTCCTTTTAATTAAAATACCTGAACTTTTATTTATTTGACGTACCCTGGTCTTTCTCCAGCTTTAATTTGACAAAAGGCTTTCACTAAGTAAATAGCCCCCAAAGAGCCTCTAATCTCATCTGGTTCCTTTTATAAAAGAAAGAACACGAGGTTCCAGGAGCCTTGGAGATTGGTAATAAAAGGTGAGAAATACAATAAATCACAGACAAGTACCAAGAGGTGAGAAATACAATAACTCCCAGTCCAGTGACCTGTCCAGAGTGTGCTGTTGGTTCATAGATAATGACTGCGTTGGAACAAGAGGCTTCCGTGGCCTAATGCAAAAGAATGAGTCATGTGAGATGCGGGGGCTTTGAGCAGGAGAAATAAAAGGGGCATTTTCCAGCGGAGTCTTTTAGCTCCTTCAAATGACAGACAGCTACGTTCACAGACTGTCAATAGTCTGGATTAGAAAATTGAGTCAGATCCATAAGGAATAAACCAACTAACTCCCCACTCGTTGCTCCTTCTCTCCAGACCATTCCCTTCTGTGAGAGAAGAATGAATGGATACAATAAGGCCGCTCCTATTTGTCTTCATCATGTACCCCTAAACCAACCTGGTCATAAAAATCACTCAGGGAGCTTGCTGTAGAGACGCTAGGATCTGTGCATCACAAGCAGAGTAGGAGTCTCCAAGGCTATGGTTTGGCAATCGGTATTTTGGCATGGCAATCACAAGTAGTATACTCAGTACGTTAAAAATGCATGTTTTAAAATTGGGTTAAGTGAATAGCTGATTCCACGGGTCTTTTATTGATAGTGTCACTGATGTTGTTCTAGTATTCCACAGCCACATGATGCGTGGCCTGCAAAGGACAGATCTCACCCTGCAAGGATGTCCATGAAGCTGCCGAGGTCTTCTCCACAGCTGGCTCAGTCCCAGCCTGAGCCTCAGGGCCATTCAGACCATTGCACAGGTCACCCCTCCTTCTGTCATTCCTCCTACAGAACTTAAAACCGATAACCACGAATGTGAAGCATCCATATGGCACTTTTTATCTGCACAGTGTTTTATATTCACTTTTATTGGTCATTTGGAAAACAGCTCTCCAAGGTACATTGGTGTCATCACCCTTAGATGGTAGATGGGGAAACAGAGCCACAAGGAAGGCCTAGGTCACAGAGCAAGGGCAAGGCTGATTCTGTCTCCAGGTTCCTGCTGCTTCCATCTAACCGACTCTGCCCAGCTTGGCTGGACAGCCTCATTTGCCCATCCAGATCCACTCTCTTCTGCCTAGGGAAGCTGACCTCCCTCCACTATCCCCTTCCCTCCATACTGCATTGGCGCCTGGCTACTGCAGGGCGCTGGAGAGAAATCCAGGGAGTGAAGAGAAGATGGCTGGAGCATTTAATTTCCCAGCCCTCTTTCTGAAGCGTCATGTAAGAACAGCAGCAACCTTAGACCAGAAGCCATGCTCCTTTCAAGATCATGACTCTCCTTGGGCTGTAGTAATGTCCCCCTTCCTTACCCCTTAGGCCTAAGAGCGATAATGGCCTCTCATCCCCCATGACCAGTCCCTGGATGCTGCATTAATCCTTTTTCTTTCATCATATGTTACAATGTATGTTATATTTCTATAAACATTTGTAAATAGTTCCTTGTTAAACATTCTTCAAACTACTCTGAGTATGTCACTTAGTGGGGTGTTTTCTCTCTCTCTTTTTATTTTCACATCCATTACAACACAGAGAATATCTTTATTACTAGGACCCCACTGACTCAACAACCAAACATCCATGTAAGGCTGCAATAAATTTGCAAATAGAAGTCATTCCAAACAAATCTGATATATGAGAATTCAGTCTTATCAAATCATTAAAAAAAATTAGGAAACAAAATGAATGCATTCGTTTTAGAATTTCGTGAACGCTACGATGCTTTCACAACAAGGCCCATATGCACACCCACACACACATTCACATGCTTTTAGTTAGCAGTGGTTGCACAGACTTCCTGAAGTCCAGGTTATGAGCACATACTTTAGGGATAAGCTTGAATTCAACATCCTTATTTCATGTGTGAAGAAGATACCTGTCTCAGATAAAATGAATAGCTACTATTAGAAATGTAACTAAAAGTCAGACCTGCCTCTGGATTCCCAGCCTAACACTTTTCCTCTACACTGAACATAAATGTTAAACTGAGATTAGTTATTAGGAAGGAAGGAAGGAAGGAAGGAAGGAAGGAAGGAAGGAAGGAAGGAAGGAAGGAAGGAAGGAAGGAAGGAAGGAAGGAAGGAAGGAAGGAAGGAAGGAAGGAAGGAAAACCACTGAGGAATTTATGGGAGTAGCATACTCTTCAGGTATATTTACATTTTAAAAAATTATTCTTAATGAGACAAGCTAACTAATTTATAAAAGAAGGCTGCCCAGCCAGCATGGCTCAGAAATTGATTGTAGACCTGTGAACCAAGAGGTTATGGGTCAATTCCCAGTTGGGGCACATGCCTGGGATACGGGCTCAATCCTCAGTGTGGGGCGTGCAGGAGACAACCAATCAATGATTCTCTCTCATCATTGATATGTCTATCCCATGTTCCTTTCCCTTCCTCTCTGAAATTAATAAAAATATATTTTTTTAAAAGGTACACTTGTAAGTATCCTCTTTCACAATAAATAGAGAAGAGCTAAGAAGTGAGAGTATAAAAATAAAATCCAAAGACCTCAGAAATTCAATCATTACTACTACATCTATTATAAGTTTTATGCAAACTCATTTGCAGGCAAAATCTGACCTGAATTGACTTGAGGCAACTTATAAGCTATTTTATCCTACTTAGCATAAATGAGCATATTTTTCACTGCAAAGGTATTATTTTGATTACTGGGTATTACTTCAGACCCTACTAGTGATCTTCTAATATGCATGCCTTACACATGCCTTCTAATACTTGCCTTCTAATATGCATGTATTACCTTTAATACAAAATAGACTTTACTTTTTTAGAGCAGTTTTAGGTTCACAGCAAAATTGAGAAGAAGGTGCAGTGATTTCCCATACACGCCCTCCCCCACACATGCATAGCCTTCCCATCGCTAACATCTGGCACCAAATCAATACAGTTGTTGCAATCAATGAACTTACATTGGCCCATCATCTTTTCCCAAAGTCCACAGCTTCAAAGGGTTCATGCTTGGTGTTATTCAATCTATGGGACAAATGTATAATTACATGTATTTTGCATAAGAGAATCAGAAAGAGAAAATTCACTATCTTAAAAATCCTCTGTGCTCCTCCTACTCATTGTATTATCTTAAAAAAAAAAAAAAAAAAAAAAGATAATTCTGGGCTTGACCTGTGTTTCTCAGAGGTTAGAGAGTAAGGCTCCCAATGATCACAGGTTCGATTCCCAGTCAAGGGCATGTACCTGGGTTGCAGGTTCAATCCCTGGCCTGAGTCTGGGGGTCTGGGCTCATGCAGGTGGAAACCAATCTATGTGTCTCTTTCACATCAATGTATTTCTCTCTCTCTCCCTCCCTTCCACTCTCTCTAAAAAACAATGGAAAAGATATCCTTGTGTGAGGAATGAATGAATGAATGAATGAATCTGAAAAACATCAGGTTCCAGGGTTTCAGGTTAGGTGTGGTAAGCCCGCATTTCCATGGAATACAGAACTAGAAGTCTCTGGAATGGGAAGGTAAAATAAAGGCTCTCCTGGTTAGCTAACATTAAGAAAAAAATGTCATCAGTAGGCGTTGGATTAGGGGCCTTGAAAAGTCTCTTATATCTGTTATCTCTACTTAATGTCTGAAATTCAACGATTTTAACTCATTCTCTAATTTCTTTCATTTTGCCTGCTATTAAATAGACCCTAGATGCCATAAAAAAGAGCACTGAGACCCTATAAGTCATTTACACCTTAGTGTAAGTTTTGAAAAGAAGGAGTGAGTTCAGAAGTAAATGCACTGCATGATAGAATAGAGCGAGTGCCTTTCTGGAGAAGAGAAGCTAGAAACTGTCCTAAGGGAAAGGCCAGCTCATCCTAGCACTTGAGGATCAACAGATCTGCCCCTGCCAATCAAAGCAATGCCTACTTGATCTGGTTCTGATCAGAATTTTATATATAAGATATACAATATGTAATTATAGCACCATTATATTATTCATTAAATTGTGTAAAATTATTAATACTGATATTAGATTTAAAGAAAAAATATATTCACAGGTGAATCCTTGAAGTAGGAAACAGCCCCCCACACTCTCATGAGATAAGGGTAATGACCCATAAACTCAAGGAAGTCAGGTGACTAACCCAGCTAACAGCAGAGACAAAACTTTTATTGCTATATAAACACAAACTTAAACTGCTTGATTCCTGGGTAACACGTTCTAAGGCCCTCTGAAAATGAAAATTATGATCTTTAAAGACCCGTCAATCTTGTGGAAGAAATTAAGCCAAAATCTTAAGAAAGCAAGTAACTCATTCAACAGGGACGCAACAAAAGCCCATATTGTAAGCAGGTAATTGAGGCAAGTCAGGAGGGTTAAATAAGAAAAGTTCCTGCATGAAAAGAATTTAGAACCACCTCATTCAAGATATGACAGAATGGCCTCATATTTTAATTTTTTGAAATAAGTCCACTTGAAAGCTGTATATTTTTTAAAAATTGAATCCAAAAGGTGTATTTTCTACTGTTACATTTTAAAGAATCTTTTTTCTCTGAAAAGTTCAACAAATCTTCTCTGTCATTTTATATTTCTTACAATAGTCCTTTTTATCTCATAATATAGTATGAGTCCTATAGCACTAAATGGAAATAGATTTCCTAGAAGTGTCCATTACGATATTTACTCTAAGTAGGTAGCAATCAAGAAGTGCCCAAGGACAAGTTTCTTTGAGTTGTTGTATTCTGATGGGGCTCTTACTGGAATTCACAAGTCAAAAACTTCATTTACAGGGGGGAAAAACTGCATTTTTTTGTGTGTGTGTCTCAGATTTTCTTCCTAAAGATTAGCATGTGACAGGAGTTTTTGATGTACTCTTCCCCAACAGGAAAATGGAACCAGATATCAATTGGATGGGTATAGTGTGTGGACACCATCTGAAATGGGTTATACATAATTTTCTATTGAATGAACACAACTGAGAAAATGTTTTATTCATAGTGAAAAATATATAATGTCTTTCATCCTGTTGAAGCTCCACAATTATTTTTAGCTTCCAATATATCTAAAAGAGCAATTATTCTCCATCAGCTCAATCAGAATGTATCAATTGTTTTATACGCACGGAAGACTCTTGAAGCATCAGGCCAAAAGCATAATTACTGGCCAGATGAAATTAGAAAGAGAGAGGAACAAGTTACAGATGGCCTAAGTGAATGTGGTCAATAGAGAATCGAGCTTTTGAGATCTGAAATGACAGCTCAGATGTGTTCCTTGAGATGAGTTTTTTACTCTTGTTTTTAGGAATCCATTTGCAAGTCTATCATGGGAACTGCTAAAATGTAGTTCTTGCAGAGAGCATTTATTGCTTCCTGCTAATGTAATATTCAATGGGTCAAGGTCTGATGACCTACATATTAGGATATAATCCTGAAATCATGCTACCTGAATTGGTCAAAATTATCCTTTCTGACCCTCAATAAAGGTAACTATCTTGAAAAAAGACTCATTTGCAGAATTATTGCTACCAGGATTAGACCTACTTAACAGGCACATTTAAGTCTTGATTAGGATTCAAGGACAACTTCCCTCAGTTGTTCCCATCACTTAAAATGGGACTTTTTTGAGTGGAAAAGAACAAGAATAGGAATACACATAAGAATGGAAAGAAACCATGTAATAAGATTATTCCTTTAAGTCCTAATAAAGAATTCTATTACTGAGGGAGAATGTAAGGATGAGAATAACAAATTCTATTTAAAGCATCATTTTAAGCACTTCTTGCCTTTTCTTCACCTCTCATTTAAACACAATATATCCTATGGGCTTCTCACATTTTTATTTGAGTAGCTTACAGATAACTTCATCTCTAAAGAATTATCTTTTCACTGAATTTACAAACAATCACAAGATTGGCTGTAACTGAGATTTTTGAATTTACAATAGCTGAACTCAAGAAAATGCTTTTCATCTTTCCCAATGGCCCATTATATTATGGATTTGTGGGCCATGTGACAGTATGCATGGATGTGAAATAAAAGCTAACAGCCACATGATGAATGTATTGATTTGACATCTATGGGAATGTAGAATTAAATAACTATTCCTTTTCTTTTTGCTTTATCTGCAAAACACAGGTCTCTTAAGCCTACAGATTAAATGTCTGAAAATGCAATTTAGGAAATATCTTGAGTAAAATATTTTATAAAAATGGAAAACAAGATATTATGAATTAAGAATGTGACATAAAACCACATTAAAGATATGTATATTACATTTATATATATATTTCTCAAATCTGATTGTACAGGTACCCCTTTTAAGAGAAAAAATACAATGGACTTCTAATGTTGAAATTAATTGGTTAAATATGTACAAACAAACAATGAAAACATATTTTTAGTTTTTACATAACCATAAATTCAAAACTAATTTGTAAATTAAAAACTAATAGATCTAAAAAAAACTAATAAAAATAAAATTAATGACAATAATTTAATGTTCTATACAATGCCAGGCTGTATCTGTATCACCATTAACAATGTGACTGTTGTGAGAATGTGTATAGACTAATTTAGGTTTGACTTGTTTATTCTATGTTGTACCATCAGATGGCTCATTTAAAAAATATTTTTTGTACGAAACCGGTTTGGCTCAGTGGTAGAGCATCGGTCTGCGGACTGAAGGGTCCCAGGTTTGATTCCGGTCAGGGGCATGTACCTTGGTTGCAGGCACACCCCCGGTAGGGGGTGTGCAAGAGGCAGCTGGTCGATGTTTCTCTCTCATCGACGTTTCTAGGTCTCTATCTCTCTCCTCCTTTCTGTAAAAAATCAATAAAATATCCTTTTAAAAAATAAAAATAAAAAAATAAAAAATATATATTTTTGTTCAATTTATTGCAAAACATTTTACTATGGAATTCACTTGATGAATCATTAAATATTATTAGATGCACCTTTCTAATTTTTTCTAGCAAATGATGACAAATTAATCAATTAAGAGTTTCATTATGATCATGGGTGCAAATAAAAATACAGGCATTAAAATCATGGCTGTCCTCTGTTTTAGGATGGTTTTCCATAATACAAAAAATAAACTCTGTACTTTATGCACTCATGACTGTAAGCCTACTTTTGCCAACCCTGTATTTACTAGTCACATTAGGCTTTAACAATAAACGTCATTGTCTACTTAATACAGTACATTATCTATTCTAAATACATAATACAGTACATAATACAAATAAAAATTATCTCTTTTGGTTAAAATAAGTTTTAGTTGGTAGGTAACAAAACAAAATTGTTTATTCTCTTTTTCTCTATTAACACAGACACACACACACACACTTTGTAACTCAAAGAAAAATGACAAAAATATTTACTCCAGTGTATTTCCTATCTTAGTACAATATCTCTATGTAATGTCACTGAAAATCTTATCTTTTTTTTTTTGGTAGGTTGATTCTATACTTTAACTTTATTTTTTCCCTCAAATGCTTTATGAAAATATTATTCTTGTTGTAACATGTATCTTATAATTTGAGATCTGTTTTTATTTTTTTCAAAGCCTTAATCACTTATAAATTATTAATGTATAAATGCATTAATCTATAATAATAAAAGTATAATATGCTAATTACACTTGTCAGCCAGGTCTGTGAGAGCCAAGGCAAGCCACCAAGGCAAGCTGCTACAGCTGGGAGGGCTGAGCCCCTTGCACAAATTTCATGCATCAGGCCTCTGCTATGAATATATTATTAAAAGTATTAGTAAGAATAATTTATTATTCATGAGCGATAACTGAGTTCAAATGCCAACTCTTCCTAGCTATGTGACCTTGGCTGGTCATTTAACCTCTCTGATTCCAACAAGTTTGGACAAAATTATATTAACTTATTTCATCTTTCTATCAACCTATATTTACCTATATCTATAGGATTTTTTAAAGAAAAGGAATTTTCTTTAATCAGAAGGAGAGGGATTTAAAAAAATTTTTAAATAAAAATTCCAGGAGATAC
Source organism: Pipistrellus kuhlii (assembly GCF_014108245.1). Taxonomy (NCBI): domain Eukaryota; kingdom Metazoa; phylum Chordata; class Mammalia; order Chiroptera; family Vespertilionidae; genus Pipistrellus; species Pipistrellus kuhlii. Next base: position 18,864,695 of record NW_023425562.1, read on the forward strand.
AGTGTTTCCCAAAGTGTGGTACGCATACCCCCAGGGGGACAGGAAGAGTTTGGTGGGGATATGCACTGCACTGTGCTTAGCTGCGCCAATTCTATATTCTCATGAGTATGAGGGGTACTCAGCATTACGAAAATTATAGAAGGGGTACACATAGGTCAAAAGTTTGGGAAACACTGAGTCCTATGAGGTTGGAAAAAATTGAGAATATATAATCATCAAATGTTATCTTTGTTTTCAAAAAAGAAGGCATGGTAGAACAATCAGAATAGAAATTTTGAACTCAGAGTTTGAATCCTGATTCTATCACTTGTTGGCTTAGCTTCTGGGTCTTTTAAGCAGCGCTAATTCCTACCTTACAAAGTGGCCCACCTTTTGGTTTCTTCATTTATCCCTGGCAACTTCTACTTATCCCTTTCCATATTTTCCCCTTAACTTTACCTTAAAATGTTATAACTTCTCAAGTGTCAGTTATGGATTTTTTTTTATTTCTCTCTGCATACCAGGCCCCAGATAAACTATCCTTTCTTACATTGTGCAATTCTAGCTCTATGCTTTCAGTTCCAAAATATATCTTAGCTCAGCCTTCTGAGATCTGAAATGCAGATTTATAGGCAACTGTCTATTACTGTTGCAGTGAAAGAGCTGAGACCTGCCAAAAACTTGACATGTGTTTTTGAAACAGAATTCTCAATTTCTACTTCATCTGCTCATATTACTAGTACATATAAACACACACACACACACACACACACACACACACACACACTTTGCTCTCTGACTTCTCCATATGAGCACATGGTATCATCATCATATGACTAATTTCTGAAGCCAGGACCCTCCCAGCCCTTCTGATTTCCTCACTTCACCCTCACACACACAATCAATACCTCACCAAAATATATCTTAAATATATCTCATTCTGTCTGTCTTTACAGCTATCACCTCAGACCTAGTCACCATCAACACATCTTTTGTGATCTATAAAATTGGCCTCCTAACTGGTCTCCTGCCTTCCTCTTCTCTTGGATCCATTCTCCACTGTTGTCAATGTGAACTTTACATACATAAAGGAATCCTTGCTGACAACCCTCCTAATAGCTTCCAATGTCCACATAAAACAATTCCAACTCCATATCCCCAAGACCCTGAAATGATCTGACTTCTCCTTACTTTTTCAGTCTCACATTCTGTTATCCTCCCTTGTGCTATATCTAACCTGATTTGCTTTCCATTTCCTGAGAAACCAATATCATCTTTGTCTAAGCGCTTTTGAACTTTTGTGTTATCCTCTTTTTTGCTTGCTAGATCTTTATTTCCTCTAGGTTATAGGTATCACCTCCTCAAAAAATCTCTGACCTCCAATCTAAGCAGACAATCATACATTATTAGATACCTATAGCACTTGTCACAATTTGTAATTATATATTCATGTTTATCTACTTGTTTGTTTTCTGTCTCCCCACTTTGTCTATTATAATTTATCAATATTATAGCCAGTGCTTTCAACAGCTTAGCATTTATGGGTTCTCCCAATATAAATATTTTAATGTACGAATAAATCCAATAAATAGATGTGGTTTCTCCATGCTTCCAACCCCAACACCACCCCAAGTTCAGTAGAGTGGTAAAATGTAAAGAATCTAAAACCTTTATTCTAAGTCTGGCTTCACCACTTTTAAGTCACACAACCACTTTAAAATACAGTGCATTACTAGAAATTACCCCTTGCTCCAGAGAGGAGGAGCATAATATGCCACATGGAGCCACAATGAGAAACACCAGGGTTGGTCAGGAGGCAGAGGGCGTGAGAGGGAGAAGCTATAGGCAAGAGCTTCTATTGTGTTTTCTTCCAGAAGGAATGGGGGAGGCAGGGTAATTAGGTTTAGGGTAGGCTTGTATGAATCATTTCAGAAGGCCTGGAGCAGATGAGCTGTCCTAGTGTCTGGTACTTGGCCCTTAGGAGGTGAAGTGTGAGAGCCTGAAGTTGGTGGCAGTTGGAGTATGGGCTCTGAATGGGTTGGTTTGTATTTGAAAACACAATCACAGATGAGATGTTTACTATCCCTAGGAATTATCCAGCTCTGGGAGGGGCTGTCTTCCCAGGGTCAGCAAGGCCCCAGCTATCAAAGCATCAGAAACCCCAAACGTAAAAGACATGATTAATACAATGATTTGGATGGGTAAGCCCTTTGACATCACTGAATCTCAGATTTCACATCAGAACAGAGGAAAAACCAATGTTCTTTTCTCTACCTCAAAATTTGCAGATAACAGATGTGAGGCTACATTGAAAACACTAACCCCACTTATGAAGATACTTTTTATTCTTTCAAAATGAACAGCACATCAAGGGAGCTGCATTTTCTTTCCACAGCGTTGATGTATTTTTAGTCTCATTTGCTTCACTCTCCTCTACCCCTCTGGGAGACTGATGGTCTGTTTACCAGGAGAGTTGCCTAGAGCTGGAGGAGAGAGGCCAGGCAGAGGCCAGGAGAGTGACACTAAATAGGCCTGGCCTCATTAGCATCATCTTTAAAAATCTGAGCTAAGCAGTCACTGTCATAACTCAAGGACATGAGAGGAGTATCCAAACCATATATCTGTAGTAGCTATTTGAAAGCATTTCTTTCTTTTTTTTTTTTTTTACCATGAAAACTCATTAAAATAAGAGAGTGAGAAATCAAATAAAACAAGTAGAAATATTAGTGGGGGAATTTTCTAATTATTTGAAGCAATAGCATATCTGTGTTAAAGGAATTTTAGAAACCTGATGAGGTTATAAATATTTATGTAAAAACAAGTGGAGAAAGGGACCTCCAATTCATCAGCCCTTCTCATTTCTTCACCCTCTTCTATATAAAGTTCAGATTGCATGTTAATCACAAATTTGAAAGTTTGATCTCAGGAAATGGGTAAATTTCTGACAGACCATTTCTAGCCTATATAATAAAAGGCTAATATGCAAATCAACCAAACAGCAGAACGACTGGTCCCTATGACACGCACTGACCACCAGGGGGCAGACGCTCAATGTAGGAGCTGTCCTCTGGTGGTCAGTGTGCTCCCACAAGAGTAGTGCTGCTCAGCCAGAAGCCAGGCTCAAAGCTGGCAAGCATAGCAGAGATGGCCGGAGCCTTTCCCACCTCCATGGCAGGGCTAAGGATGTCTGACTGCAATAGTTGTCAGTTGGACATCCCCCAAGGGCTCCCAGACTGTGAGAGGCTGCAGGCCAGGCTGAGGGAACCGTTCCCCACCCCCACCCCCACCCCACACCCAGAGCATGAATTTCATGAGTTTCATATACTGGTTCTCTAGTTTTCTCTATAAAGTAGGAGTGGCTTTCAGATTCTGAGAGGGTAGTGGAAGGAAGAGAAGAATTAGAACTTTGAGGGGAGAGGAAAAATCTAAAATAGGCATTGTTTGTGGGGGGAGGGAACAATTCTTAAGATTGTTGGTTTTATAGAGAATCTGCTATTTTGTGTTACTAATATTCTTGCACATTCCTAGCTTCCTTTTATTTTCCAACCCTGGGTGGGTTCAACTCTATGCTCTGAACAACTGAGCTTTGATAAAATTACACAATACAAGGTTAGAATGTCTGGGGCAAGGGAAATAAATTTTAAAAAATCCCCAGCATCCTTAATTGAAGCAATCACTTTATCTAGAAATCCTATTAGGTTTGTCTGGGCAACTCAACCTCTTCCACAAAACTCTCCACATGTCTATTGAAAATCTTAAAATTCTCTTTCTAACACCCATTTAATAGATTAACTTAAAAAAAAAATAGAAGCTCTCAGCTAGGAACATGTCCATTTCCCTGAGAACAAGCATACAAACCTCTTTCCTCTGCAACCATTTTGTTCTCTCTCCTGCTTTGAACAAGGACAACTTGCTCCGATCCAAGGTCTACTTATTTCGTTCTGGGGAACATACACTGTTACTCTTATAATTCTTCACACTGTTATTAAATATTCTCTATCAGTCCTATTAAAACGAATAAACAATAAAGCAAAAATCCCTCAATATTTCCCTCAATTAGTAATTGACTCTCTTTTTTCCTTTTCACAACCACATTTCTCAAAACCTTCATCTATTCTCTATTTTGTAATTTCTCACTTTCTGTGCACTGTCCAATAATTTTCAGTCTGGCTCTTATATATCTCCCTAGTACCAATTACCTCCATGTCATTAAAGCCTGTGGATTTTTCCTAGTATTCATCTTACCTCACTTATAATAATATTCAAATTTCTTGATACTCCCTTGTAAATAAATTATCTTCAAGAGAATTCATTAATAAATACTCTCCAGATTTTTTCCCTACCTCTCTGAGAGTATTGACCAAATCTTCAAGTTTTTTCTTTTCTGCCTACACCAACAAATAGCAGAGATCTTCAAAGATTCAGCCTTGAGTTCTCATATCTTCTCACCTAATGCTCTGTCCTTGGAAAAGCTCATTTGTAACTGTAGCTTTATTTACTGCTCTTTTTCAGAAGACTCACAGATAAATACCTATTTTCATCCTAAACTTCTTTTCTTAGCTATAGACCTCCATATCCAAATACTAACTTGATTCTTTTTAAATAACTCATAGAAATGTCAAAGTAGACAAGGTCACAACCAAACCTCCTGATCTTCTTCCCTGAACCTGACTTTCTTCTAGCTACCCATGGGAGTCAATTCCCATAATTCAAGGCACAAATGGAGGAGTCATCATTGATGTCTCTCACATCCTTCCTCATCCAGCTTCATCTCCTATAGATTTCTTTAATCTACCAAGAACTCGACATCTCTTCATTATCATGCTGATCTAAGCTACCACCATCTTTTACTTGACTAGCCTATAGCACACATTTATTTCATCTACTCTGATTCCTCTTCAAGTCCCACAGTAACATTTTCATTTTCATCCCCTGATTAAAACTCTTGAGTGACTTTCCACTGCATTCAGGATGGAGACAGGATTTCTTAAATGGGTTATGAGTTCCTGCATGAACTTCCCCATAACAGTGGCCTCCTGCCCAGTCTAGTCTTACCTACAGGTCACTACCCTCTCTCAACGCATCTCTGGCTTACCTCCAGCCCATGTGTTCACCAAGATCTCTCACAATCTGGAATTTGTATATGTCAGTCCTTTTTCCTACTTTGCTGAAATAGCTCCTGCTTATTCTTCAAATCTCAGCTCAAATATCACTTTTTAGAGAAGATTTTCATGACCATTTTGATTGAGTAAAAACACTACCAATGCTATTATAGAGTTTTATAGCACTGTTTCTCCCCAATATCACATCTTTGAGAGACTTTATTTGCTTAATGTCTCTTTCCACATTATAGTATAAGCAATCACATCTGTATTTCTCTTTATTTTATCACTGTTATTTAAGGTATTGTTACAGCATTTAACATAGTTTCTTACATTCCTGCACTTATTGAACAAATATTCTTAATATTTATATTATAAATGAATGCACATAAATAGTAAATATACTATAAGTAATATATATATATATTAGGGGCCCAGAGCATGAATTTATGCACGGGTGGAGTCCCTCAGCCTGGCTGGTGATTGAGGCTGATCGAGGCCAACCACAGGGAGGTTGGCCATGGAGCTTGGCTATGGGAGTACACTGACCACCAAGGGGCAGCTCCTGCATTGACCAGCTCCATCTGGTCATAATGGTCACTTAGGCATATACACTGATTAGACAGATTATTATGGCCACCTGATGTTTGTAGGCAAATTAGCCATATTCTTCTTGGTCATATGTGATATGGAAGCTGAAGGCCTGTTCTAACACCTTTGCTATCTGCAGTTACCTAGGTAAAATGTCTCCAATTCACACAGGAACACAAAGATTGGACAGTCAGGCATTGGAAAAAAAGTCATGTAGTCCAATGAATCACATTTCCAGTTACATCACGCAGATGGCAGTGAGAATTTGGTGGAAACAGCATGAAAGCATGCACCCACATGCATGAGTACAACCCTTTGAGCTGGTGGGGGCAGTGTTATGTGGGATATCTTTTCCTGGCATGATTTGGGATCATGTCTAAATGGGCAGTCGGATATCCCTTAGAGGAGTCCCAGATTGGAGAGTGTACAGGCTGGGCTGAGGGACACCCCCTCCACCCCATGCATGAATTTCATGCACTGGGCCTCTAGTTATCTATAAACCAGAGTCCAGATGCCTGGAGAAACCCACAGGTATATTTATAGGGGCAGCAGTCTGACAGAGAGTGGGGTGCTAAGAAACTCTATAAACCTGTATTAAGTTCCCTGAGTTTACACTTCTGTCTGTGTACATCATTATCTTTCTTCTTGGGAAATCGCACAGTGGCTATTTACACACAGTTTAAACACCCAGTTAGTTATTTCCTGTCGTTCATCCACATAACCAATTATTTCACTGCATTAAATGCTTTCAAATTGCTATAACCAGTCAAGTCAGAGACATCTGCCAAGCTTGTTTATAAGTGAATTCTTTTGATATCAACATGGAGCAGCGGTATTAGCAAAAACATTAAACAAAATGCTCCAGTAGTTTAGGCAGCTTGTGTTTATAAACTCAGACTTAAAAAACTGCTGCTTGAATTTAGTTACAAAATCTTAAAAGATTTGAAAAAACATTAAGCCAGCCAATTACATTCAGCATAATTTTTATAAATTCACTTTCAAAAACTGGACCCAGAATTTGTTGCTGTTTCCCCATTATTAGATAGAAAATACATAATTATTCATTTTAGAAAATTAGAAAACAAAGAAGAGAAATTGAACTCACACTTCTCAATGTCAAGGATATTTCTGGGCAATGACATAGAAGCTAGAGCCAGAGATACATCCTCTCCAGAAAAGCAGGTTTGTAGGGTATATATGTTGCATGTGTTTTTAATGATAATATTAAAGAACTAGAGGCTCAGTGCATGAAGTTCATGCATGGGTGAGAGGGGTCATCCCTCAGCCTGGCCTGCACCCTCTCCAATCCGGGATCACTCAAGGAATGTCCAACTGCCTCTTACAATCTGGGACCACTGGCTCCTAACCACTCACCTACCTGCCTGCCTGATCACCCCTAACCACCTCTGCCTGCCTGCCTGATCACCACAAAGCTGCTCCCCTACCGGCCTGATTGCCCCTCATTGCTTCTGCATCACCTGACACCCAGGATCCGGGCTTCCCTCCCTCTGGCTGGCCACAGGCACCCAAAACCCAGGCCGGCTTCACCCAGGCCAGCCACAGCCTCAGGCACCCAGGACCCTGGGGTGGACAGCTTGTCCCTCTCCTGGGTCGGGCCACAGACACAGGCATAGCCACTGGCACCCAGGACCACAAGGCAGGCAGCTTGTCCCTCTCCCAGGCTGCAGCCCCAGCCGCTGGCACCCGGGACAGTGGGGTGGAAGGCTTGTCCCTCTCCTGGGCCACAGCCTAACTGGTTCCCATTTCTCTCTCATGAGTTAATTTGTGTCTGGCTGGTCCCCATTCCTTTCTCCCCCAGTGTTGAGTGTCTGAGCCTTTACCATATGACCAGCTGCATATTAGCTCTTTCTTATATAGGATATATAAAATATATCAGGTTAAAAGCAATATGCATCCACTCCTAGGTATTTGCCCAAGAGAAATAAAAACTGTTGTTTCTATAAAAACCTATTCATGGAATATATGTAGCAGCTCTGTTCTTCATAACCAAAGATAGAAACAACTGAGATGCCCCGCAACTCGGAAATGAATAAATAAACTGTGGTACATCCATATAATAAAATACTATTTAGCAATAAAAACTGTCAAGATGTACAACATGGATGAATCTCAAATACACATTGCAAAATGAAACAAGTCAAATTGAAAAGGTTACATGTTATGATTCCATTTATATGACATTCTGGAGAAGGCAAGGCTCTAGAGAGAAAAACAGGTTACTGAGTGCTAGAATTTTTAAAGGTTGAGGGAAGACTTGACCACAGAAATAGCATGTGGGAATAATTTTTAGGGAGCAGAATGATTGAATTGTTCTGTACTTTGATTATTATGTTTCTGTGACTCTATGCATTGCTCAAACTCATAAAAGTGCACATCAAAAAGAGTATATTTTACCATGTGTAAGTTAATATAGATCTAAAACATATTTGCACAAGGGTGTGACTAAAGGCCTGTCTTTGTATTTTGTTTATATATGTGTGATATCTGAACTATATATCATAAAATTCAAATGATGATGCATGCTTGTACATGCATATAAACCATTCCTGGCAGGGTACAAGGAACTATGCATGTGGTCACTCCTGAGGATAAATATTAAGGGTCCCCTGGTGGAAGGGGCTCTTGATTTTCATTGTACATATTCTTATACCATTTACCATATCACTATAGCACTTTTCAATTTAAAAAAAAAACTAATCTAGTTTTACATCCCACATATGAGTGAAATCATGAATTTCTTGACTTCTTTCATCTGATTATTAACCAATGTCACCCTGATAAATGTAATAAAATAAAGTATTACAGAAAACCACTAATCTAATAGGAATATACAGGGGCAAAAGGTAGGCTTATAGTTGGCCATATGGAGAATAATACAATAATTAACAAATAATAATACAAAATAAACTGTGTTTTGTGAACTCACAGCTGTCAAGCTACTTTGCCCACCCCTGTATGAACATTTGGTGTTGCAATTTTGGAGCCTCGTTCAGTGCATTTTCCTTCCTGACAAGACAAACGAAATATCCTCTTTCCTAGAGTCAGGGTGTAATTAGGTTATGGAAGGTTCTGTAAGTTACTCGGCAATAAAAGCTGTCTGAACACTGGGCTTGCACGCTTTCCCTGTTCCACGGGAGAGTCTGACAATGACTCCCTGGTGAGCAGTACCAGCCAAAAATCAATGGAGAAGCAGCAGCAGGCCTTTCCGGGGTGGAAATGAACTCAGTTCCATCAATAGCAGCAGCGCAACGTTGGGAAGCCAGAAAGACTCAGACTGCTTCATACAGTAGCCAGCTAAAACTTTATGTATACAAGGATGTCTATTAAACTCTCCACTTAAACTGCCAATACACATATTTCAGATGGAGAATTATCTTGTCATCAAGAAAGCTTTAAGCAGAACGCTGTGCAGAGTGGCTCCAGGACAGCCACGACCTGGTCCTCCAGGGTTATTCGGGATGCAAGGAAACAGTGGCTTGCCTCACCAGTGATGCATCTCAGACAGCCAATAAGGTTTACCATGTTTGGAGAAGAAAGTTCTAGAATAGTACTAAATAAAAAGTAACATAAAGGCCATATTTTTTTTTAATCTATATGTCTGTAGTATGTATATATAAACTATGCATTTCCAGGTTGTTCTATGTCCCCTTGATTATTTCATAGGGAAGTTTCCATTTCATTCTGCCTATCCCATATAATAATTAACTTATATAATAAATTGACCATCACACCTTCACAAGATGGCTGCCTACAAGCAGGCTGGCAGGGGGGTTTAGTGAGGGACAACCAAATGAATAAACAGCAGGCTGCGTGTGGTGAGCAGGCCAGCAGGGGGGGGGTTATGAGGGGTGACCAGGCTGGCAGAAGGGGGCAGTTGGGGGTGACCAGGCCAGCAGGGGGGTGGGGGGGACAGTTGGGGGCAATTAGGCTAGCAGGGGGGTTGGGGGGGTAAGGGGCACAGTTAGGAGTGACCAGGCCAGCAGAGAGGAGGCAGTTAGTGGGGACCAGGACAGCAGTTGTGAGGAGCAGGGGAGAGGAGCAGTTGGGGCAATCAGGCAGGCACCAGGTGAGCAACTGGGAACTAGCAGTCCAGGATTGTGAGAGGGGTGTCCGACTGCCAGTGTAAACCCAATCCCTGGGATCGATCGGGCCTACACAGGCAATCGGACACCCTCCAAGAGGTCCCAGATTGGAAACGGTGCAGGCTCGGCTGAAGGGACCCGCTCACGCATGAATTTTGGCAACTGGGCCTCTAGTCTTTCCATAAAGGGAGACTGTGTTGATACGGTAAGTAGGTGGGAAAACAGCTGAGTCAGTGTTAACAGGGAGCTACTGTTGTGCAGAAACACACCTCCATATCATCCAAGCAGCTCTCTAAGAATTTTGCTAGTTGAAACGTGATGCTCAAAACTTAGATTTTTTTTGTTGTTTTGTTGGTGTTACTTTTGTTTGTTTGTTTTAACCTTTAATTGAGAAGCTTAATTCTCACACAGAAGGGTACATGAAATATAAATGAAGAGCTTCTTATTACCAGAATTTATCAGATGAGTTGTGCCGCAAATATTATAGTATTCCAAATATTTGCCTATTTCAAATAACAAGAAAGCCTTCTTGTCTGCTTTTGGAATTACTATAGTTTTAATTTTATGTTGAAGGTTATCAAGTTTATGGACATAGAATTGCTCATAGTAGTTTGTAGTATGCCTTTATTATTTTAATGTGCATGAGATCTGTAAAGATATCACTTCTTTTATTTTTATATTAGTAATTTGTGTTCTCTCTCATTAGTTTAACTAGAGGTTTATCAATTTTATGGATCTTTTCAAAGAATTAGCTTTTAGCCAAGACCGGTTTGGCTCAGTGGTCAAAGAACTAGCTTTTGGGTTTATTGATTTTATTAATTTCTATACTAATTTCTTCTTTACAATTTCTGATCCAGTTGATTTCTGTTCCAATTCTTTTTTTTTTTTTTCTGCTTACTTGGAATTCAATTTGCTCTCTTTTTTCCAGTTAAAATGTAATCTTAGATTATTAACTTTATATTTTTCATTTAATATAGTCACGTATTGCTATAAATTTTCTTCTAAGCATTGCTGTCATCAAATCCCAAAAACATTGCTAAGTTATATTTTCTTTTCATTTGGTTCAAAATATTTTTTTTAATCTCTTGAGATATTTACTTTGACTCATGTATTATTTAAAAGTGTGTTGCTTAACCTCCAAGTATTTTTTGTATTTTTCATATATCTTTCTAGTTTAATTCTGTTGTTGCCTGAGAATAGACATTGTATGGTTTCTATTCTTTTACATTTGGTAAAGTGTGTTAAATGGCCCAAAACGTGATCTATTTTTTTTAATGTTCCATGTGAACTTGAGAAGAATGTGTATTCTGCTGTTGTTGAATAAAGTAGTCTACAAATGTCCATTATACCCAGTTGACTGATGGAACTAATTTTGTATGTCATATTGTATGTCAGGTGTAATGGAAAAATAAAAATTATTTTAAAGTCAAAAATGTTTATTGGTCAAAGCTAATAACAAGGCTGGTCTAAACAAGAGTTGGGAAAATAGAGCATCTCTTGACTAGAAGAACTGCAAAATCCATTGCCAAGGGTGCAAATAGAGAGAGAGAGAAAGAACTAGGGGCGGTTTTGCGATCAATCCATCACATACTCAATGCAATAGACATCGAAGAGGCAGAATGGTTCATTTTAGTCACATTGCATGATTCCTTCTCCTTTATCCTTACACAATGTAATTATCTCTGAATCATCCATTATTAGAGGAAACTATGTATAAGACAATAGGCAAAAGAAGATGAGGTAATCTCAAATCCATGTTCCATACAAAATAAACTCTGGGATTGACCTTCTTTCTTTCCTGGTACATACCATTCCATTTGGAATTCATCCGCTACAATGAGATTACCTAGTGCTGCCTAAGGTACAGCCTGGCCTAGCTATTGTGTTTTCTGGGGACCATGCCAAAAACTCAACTATATATAAAGTCCCAAAGTATGAAGGAATCATTCTAGAATTTCTGTTTAAGGATAAGGTCAAAGAACTGGGCAAAATCCCTGCCCTTAAACTGCCCTAAGGGGCCCTTGCCTTTGCTGTGACATAATCTTCACAAGACTTTCACCTCTACTGACCTTTAAATGACTGGTTATGGGTCAGCCACTCAGGGATTTGTCTAGACCCTTTGTTAACTCACTTAAACTTCCAGCCAGTACAATCTTTTGGGAGTGTCAGGTTTCAGAAGTGTTTTGAGAGTTCCCAACCCTCCAGCCATAATTACGGTTCTGTGATAGAAAAGTATTTGGCACTTAAGGTTTTCAAATCCACTTACAGAAAAGATTGCAGTGCTGTGGCTTCTGGTAAAGTCAAAGAAAGAAAAAAATGTGTATGTCTCTGTCTTTATGTCTGTTTGCCTACCGGCTTTTATATTTTGTAAGATGAATTAAGAATAATATAATTTCTTCATTAATACTATTTATTCGCTTTACTTGTTTACTCATACAATATTCTAATACAGTTGGTGAAACTTCCTTTTCTCCAGTTATAAAAGAGCAAAATTGCTCGTCACTTGGGTTTTCCCCATGTTCCCTCAGCTCTAGTGCATGAAAATAATGAAGCAAGTTACCCATTTTATAATTATATTTTTATTTCTATTTTAGATTTATTTTCAATTTTTCTCCTATTGGAAAAAACTCATAACCTCCTTACTTCCTGTGGGAGTTCATGGCTGCTGAGGATAATAACCAGCATAATACTGTAGAGTATAATAATATCTCTACAATTTCCAGAAACAACTTGATAGTCACAAGTTTGAGCTCTAGAGCTTCAATGAAAAAATTAAACAAAAATAAATACATATAATATAATCCTATCTGAATTATACCTATTATTCAGTATAATGTATTAGAAGGAATGATGTAGGAGAAAATAGCAAAGAAGCAAGAATAAGTCATCTCAAGCCAAGATTTCTTACAAAATAAACTCTAGGAATGATCTCTCTTTCCTGGTATATAATATTTAACTTGGAATTTATTAGTCAACATGTTTTTGTTTTGGATTCTACATCATCCACCTTTTACTTTAAGGATGTCAACTCCCCCTTATCCTGCATCTAAATGTTTACTTTTACACAGTAGATATGGAATTCATTATAAAGATTTCAATCCTAAATCTTTCTGCCTGAAAATGTTTAAAGTTCAGATTTTAGTTATAGTGTCCTTCAAATATTTTTCTAAAGTTCTACTTATTAACTTCCTAAATTACCTCTTAAGTTAAATATTCTGTAATGAAGAAATGTCAAAATGTTTACTCTCCTCCAAAACACATTAAAATTCTAAAAATGGATATGTATATGTAAGATTATCTGCTTGGTGCTTTCTTATCTCCCCCACCTTATGGTAATATCTCCTTATATTTTAATCCATTACTCAAGTAAAGACCTTATCAACTTAGTTAGGCAACAGCAGTATCTTAAGAACCAAAGAAACTTACTAGAACATGGAATCATTTGTGTTCCCAAATGCCAAGCTAACACATGTGAAGAATCTGACCCATCAACATTTTAGTCTGCCATTGTGGTCATTGAAAGCTAATCTCAAGATTTGAGGAAGTTCTGTCTAAACCAAGTGTGTGTGTATGTGTGCTACCCTGTTTCCCTGAAAATAAGACAGTGTCTTATATTAATTTTTTCTCCCAAAGTTGCGCTAGGTCTTATTTTCAGGGGATGTCTTATCTTTCCATGTGCTAGGTCTTATTTTCGGAGGATGTCTTATTTTCGGGGAAACACGGTATTTGGAGAAACAATGACAGAATTGCCTTTAATGTACATTTAGTTAAGGAAGTATTCTTTTTGGGATCTCAAGAATTTACTAGTAGCTCCTATTAAGAATTAATGTTTCATCTATATTTACAAAAAGTATTCTCAAATGCTAGCCTCCATGTCTGAGTATCTAGATCAGAAAGAGATCTCCCCCCCCCCCCCCCCGCCTTTGAAAAATGCTGTGTCTAAACAACTCTTGGGGTGATGAGTGCAAATCACCAATCAGGATCTCCATTTCTTATCAGATGAATTCCTTTAGGGGCTCCTGGGGGCCTAAGTTAGAGCCACCTTAATCTGTCACAGAAGTTCATCATGACAACAATGAATCACAAAAGAAAGCTGGTTGAGATCTTGATCATTTTCTTCCCTTACCCTTTGTGTGAATTTATCTTCTACTTCCTCATGCCCACATACATATATACTTCCATACACCAATGACAATTGGGGCAAGCAATCTTTGTCAAAACACAAAAAGATGCTGTTAGCTATAATATTTTCCCTGAAGCAATGGGTACCTATGTACCTTAAAATTATTTTCAAGAGGAATAATACCATTGATTCTGCCAATAACAACACAAATCTGCTCTAATGTGGTTTACTGTCTGCAGCTCTGGACATATTATAAAAGTGGATATCATAATTTTAAATTCTGCCTTGCTAATTAGCATCCAATGGGGACCATGGCAGTCCCTCCCAATCATTTTCAGGTTATAGTACACATAAAAAATGATTATGTCTCTCTGACACACAGGATTAACTGGAATAGATTTGGGAAGAATCTATATAGGGCTTGGTAAAAAAAAAAAAAAAAAAAAAAAAAGTTACATTTGCAGCATAATATAGCAATGTGAGAGAAATAGAATAAAAGTGGTAGAGAAACAATATTAACAAGTGAATTTATAAGGAACTTGTAAATAAAGACTTTTCAATTTTTTCTTTAATGAGAAACTTGAACTTACCTTCATAAAAATAGATTTTTATGGTTGGTTTTATGATTGAGCTGACTACAGGCAATTACTAATCATGACTTTTAATGATAATATTTCTTCAAATGCTTAAGAGTCACATCAAAAACAAACTTTATTCACATATAAATAATAAAAATTTATAAAACCACTTTTCCATTGTTATAGCTGTTTAAAAACAAGCAAATTGAAATTCTATTTTAAAAATCTGAAAGCACTTTCTGGCTCTCACTGACTAATAACAAGGAAATTTCTTACAGCAATGCAAAGGGTTCAACCCCAAATAAACTTTTGTAAATGAGACATTCCACAACAACAGGGAACATCACATTTGCAAAATACACATCCATTTTAGAATACAAGCACGTATGCCCTCACAAAGCATATCACAGACAAATTCAGGAGTCCGTTCCTACAATGACATTTCTCCCCACCCCTCTCTCGTGAACTCTCCCCCTCATGCCTGCCCAAGTCACCTGGAGCCATGTTCTAGGTTCTGCACGAACTGTTTCGGCACCAACCTGTGCTGCAGGCTAAGACTAGCAGGTTATAATAGATGCGAGAAGTCCTCAAAAGGTTGAATGGCCATCTTCAGCAGGGCTGAAAATCTGCATGTTTTTACTTGCTGCTGCAACAGCCGAAGGCAGTTTCCCCTACCCAATGTAGGCAAACTCATTAGTCAACAGAGCCAAATAGCAACAGTACAATGATTGAAATTTCTTTAGAGAGACAAATTGTTTAAACTTCAACTTCTTCTAACACCACTGCTTCAAAATAGACTCACCAGGTCGTGGTATTATGTGGAAGAGCCACACCCAAGGGCCAAAGAGCCACATGTGGCTCACGAACCACAGTTTGCCAACCACGGCCTCAACCTGATCATCTTTTCCTGTTTATCAAACTCTATCTGTTTGCATTCCTAAAGGGTCCATGTGCTTCCCAGCAAATAAAAAGCCAGCCGTGGGTCCGGACATTCAGAGAGCCCACTTCTCTAACAAGTGGAGCCTCCCCTGGCTCCCCCATGCCTCCCAAATTTATATTTCATGTCTAGCCTCTTTATTCAGACATTCTTCTCCAGATTCCCAGACGCTTGCAGCTGTGAGAAGACCCCAGCACACCTGGGAGGCTTTAGTTGGATACTAAGGTAGATTCAAGAGCATCTCCTTAGTGTTCAGCAGGCATTTTAAAGCGAGCACTTCCAGATGGGACTACTCCACCTCCTGCTTGATGGCCCAATTTAGATGCCCCAAAAGCTAAAGGAGTAGTTCTCAAAGTGTGGTTCTCTCCCCCGCCCCGCCAAAAACAAAAACAAACAAACAAACCAAAAAAGCATCAGCAGCAGTAATCCCCAAAGACTTACTAAAATGCAAACTCTCAGGCCCTGCTCAGGACTTATAGAAACAGAAGCTCTGGGTGTATGATGGAACATTTTGTGTATTAACAAGCTTTCAGTGTTTTCTAATTCATGCTCAAGTGTGAGAATCACTGGGATTTTTAAAAAATCAATATTTTAGGGAACATCTGTGACCCATTCCTAGCAAAAAGATGTTGAAAAGTCTTGTGTAGGTTTTATTGTTGTTGCTGTTGAAATTATATGGTATTCTCCAAACTTTTGTATGAAGAGTCTTCAAGGTTGACGGCCATATAAGAAAGTCTACTCAAATTATAAAATTTATATAATTATGTTTACCTACATTTTCACACTTTGGCTCAATGACCCAGAGTTTTATAGCTACCCATTCCATGCCCGTTTCTATCTGAGCAACACAAACAAAGTAAGTCCCTTTCCAGGTAAGGTTACCCAAGAAAGACCTTGAAAACATTTTCCCCACCAAAAATATCTCTCAGTTCACCTTCCATGGAACCTAATACTTGTTAACTGAATATTCTAATGTGGGGTAGAGCATTCACCTCCAGCATTACTCCTTTAAGATGCAAATACCTTTTTGATCGGGAAAATATTATAATTATCCATCAACACCTTAGTTTTCAAGGTTAATTTTTGACACCTAGAAACATTGTGTGAGGATGGGATGTAAAATAAGAATGGCTGGCACTGAGTGAAGTGGGAAAGATTCAAACGAGGCAGAAAAGAATAATCAGACCAAAAGACAGCCTGAAAATGAGAGTGCTCAGCACCGCATCCTGAAGAGCTAAGAGGCAGCGTGACAGTCTTGGTTGTTTAAGTGTGTGTTGAAGCAAACAGAAGTTTAAAAAATATGAAAAGACTGCCACGTGTGGGTTTTCTTTTACACTATCTCCTAGTAGGTCCTTCATTTCTCTCACCATTAACAATGGCAAATGTTATCTTGCCCACCTGCCTATCACCAATGGAAAATTAGTTTCGCCTCAAAGAGCCTTTCTTCAATCAACCCACTTATTCTATGCAATTACTAGCTGTTATCAACCAGTTTATTTCATGTCACTTTCAGCCATGACTAATAACAATTACTCCCTGAGTATCAGGAATTGAAGCATTCTGACATGCCATGGGGTTAGAGTTCAGAACAAAGCCTGTTCGCCTGTCACCAAAGCCATAAGCTTCTTTCTAAAATTTTGAAGAAGAATGGGGAAAATTTGAGAGTCAACGGGAGAAATGAAAACTCAAGTAGAAGGTGAGTCACTCTACCCTGAGAATACCCTGGGATATTTTAGTGTTATTTTATTTGCTTACCAGAAAGCATTAGCTAGATTTATTTCCATTCACAGTGTATTTGATGCTAGAGACAGTTTTTTGGCCTCAGGCATCATGGAAACAAAATATATTTTAGTTATTTTTTAAAATGAATGTCTCTTAGTAATGTATTTCTAACTTTCCATTTCTATTCTCCACAAGAAACATACACCCAGCAACAACACTATCTATCATCTACATTTTAAGCAATAGCTTGTATGTTATCCAATTTAAGATTAAACAAATGTAGGTCATGGGGCCAAATCTTTATTCATCAAGACATGACTCATAGGTCAGGCTCTTCTAATAACATAAAATAATATTTGGGGGGTGGGGGGAGGGGCGAGGAGCACACTTGACTTCTGATATCAAGGATTATACTTGGTCTTCTAAAGACCCACTCTGAAATACCAGCCCAAATTATGTGGCTGAACCCTGGAGATATACTGAATGTCTTTGAGTAAACTTAAGATAATATCTGAGAAGGGAAATGTCAGGAGCTATGCTATTTATATTCAGATTATAATATTTAGCAAAAGTCAAGAAATGTAAACAGTGGGGATTTCTTGGTGAACCTGCATCATTTGTGATGGAGGTGATGAAGAGGTGACTGAAGCAAATATGAGTAATAAGAGTAGTTTCCTTCAGAAAACAAATGCTCACATTCTTTGTTGTTAGAAAATAAGTCAACCTATTCGTTTTCTAAATTAAGAATATATTGAAACCTGGGATTCAGAGATGACTTTCATTGGCTTGGACAGCTTGCATGCCACAAACACAAGTGTGCCTCCATTTTGTAAAAGGCAGGTTTGCCACACAGATCTTGATTAAGAGTGATCAGCCTACAGTACATTGCTAGTGTGTTTTTAAACTTTTTTCAAGGAGATGGTTAAATAAACAATTTCCCACAATTTTGGTATTTTTACTTTGAAATAATTTTTCCCCACAAGGTACCAGCAATTGCTTTCTTCCCTCAGCTCCCCTCTCGTCTCTTCTCCTAGCTTCTCCTAGGTTGGTGCTTCATAGAGAAGCAGAAAACAGTGTAAAATACACACATACACACACACACACACACACACACACACACACACACACACAATATGAATATATGTAAAAATTTGTAAAATAGCATTAGTTCTTTCAGCTGAGTTGCACAGAATGGCTGGAAACCCTTCTCCCAATGAAATTGCCATTCTTTAAATATTTTTGAAACTCATCCTTTGGAAGTTTAATTTTAGGACTTCAGTATCCTAAAGCCTGTGCTTTCACCAAGAGGGCTGGTGTGTTCATTTGCTAGGCTGCTATAACAAAGTACTAAAAATTAGATGGCTTAATTAAAACATTAGAAATGGATCATCTCACAGTCTGGTGCCTAGAAGTCTGAAATCAAGGCCCATGCTACCTCTGAAGACCTAGGGAAAAGTCTCTGCTTGTCGACTCTACCTTCTGATGTTTACCAGCAATGCTTGCCTTCCTGGATTTAGATGTCCCCATCAAATGACTGTCTTCTCCCTCTGTGTCTTCACACCATCTTTCCCAGGTGTATGACTGTGTCTCTGTCCAAATTTCCCCTTTTTTTAATAAGAACACCAGTCACATTGGATTAGGACCCAACCTAATGAACTGAATTACCTCGGTAAAGATCCCATCTGTGAGTAAGGTTCCATTCAGGGCTCCAGGGGACCAGAATGTCCACTTATCTTTTTGAGGGGTAGATCAAATTCAACCCGTTAACAGCTGACCTTCTAATAAATAGGATTTTTCTTCTTTGAAATGTTCAAAACTATATTTAAATGTGAAACATTTTTCAGAAATGCCATTTTGAAATATAGTATCCACACGTGCTTTCTTTTTAATAGGAGCTGGTGAGGATATACGAGCTTCTTAGCTATTTAATGAGGGGGCAGGGAGAGAGTGTTACCACCACTTCTGAACTGCTGGTGAACTGCTTGCTCTTTCGCATTTATTTCAGACGCCAGGAGCCCAGATCTGCATTACCACTTTGTCAATACCTTCAGAATGCCCCCTTCTCCCAAAGTAAGTCTTGGGCTGGCACCATTTTCTCATTAACAGCCTTGCACACATAATTATCTCGGTGCCTGAAATAGTTTGTGCCAGAATTTGAGGGAAGAAATTCAGCATTGTCTTCCTCATTAACATAAATGGGCCCAACATGATTCATTCCAAGTTTGCTTAATATTCTCTACTAATGGATGCATGTGGCATTATGAGAAAATCCTAGCCATCTACCTGGTAGGTTGTATTTACTCCGAACAGATGTTACTGCAATGTCTTGGCACTTGCAAAACAAAAGCAAAAACTTGTCTTCATAAGACAACAACAACAACAAACCTCAGTAGGTGATACATTTACTGAGCCTTCAGGTACAAGTTTACAACTGGAATATAATATTGTATTCCAAAGGTTTTTGGATTGTACTTAGTGTGCTGATGGGAAATCAAAAAAAAAAAATAGTTATAAAGAAGAAGTTGTAAGCGAAAGGATTTCAGATTTGGAAGCTCCCCATGTTTATAATATTACTCAAAATATACACAGACTTTAGAACACTGTCTCATCCTGAGTCTTCTTAATATCACAAAATAACCAACAATCTTGACAGGACCACGTTCATCCTAGAAGGAGCTCATTCTCTATTCCTTAGAACAGTAACACAATGACAACATTTGCATTTCAAAGAAGAACTGCAAAATTTTACAGAAATATACACATTGACAAAATGTTAAAGTCATTCCCAATAGAATCTGGTATTGATGGAGAAATCCAAAAACATAGTGCTTTTTCTGAATGTTGAGAAACACTATTTCAATGTGAAATTAATGGAAATTTCATGATAAAAGGGCTATACAGCCAACAAGGTTAGGAAAGAGGGTCAGTCATCCCCACTGAGAGAAGCACAAAGCTTTTGGGACACATAAAGCTTTGAAAAACTCAATGGTTTCTCTCTTTATCTCTCTGTCTTCTCTGCTACTCCTTCCCTCCCTCCTTCCTCTTTTAATTCTAGCATTTGAAAGTCATGTGTCTATAGAACCAGATGTGTGCTTTTATCTCACACCAACTGATGACTCATTTCTCAGAAATAGATTCAGACAGAGTATTTCCTGTTTGTTTTTAAGAAGCTCCTAGACTCATTTCAAGCCAAGAATAAACTGACTGTATGTAGCTCTGGTTCCAGTCCCCTCTATTTCTGCCTGGATTTGAGCATTAGGTTGGGTTCCTGTTTGTTACGTGCTCTCAACATCAAGATGGAAATGAGTCTCACATTATAATGTATACTTTGACCAAAGCTTAGTAAAGCCAGCAAAAAATCTACAAGAGATTTGCATTTTAAAGCCTTTTCTTTCCCAATAACTTATCTACTGTTTTAGCAAGTTTCAGCAATATCAGCAGAAATATGAGATTTAATGTGTTTGCAGGTTAGGAAGAAAGCCGGGGAGAAAAGGAGGATGGGAGGATACAGCAATATACCTTTACCCGTGATCTGTCTTGAACATTCGGGTCCCAGCATATGCTTTTTTAAAAATATATTTTATTAATTTTTTTTTAGAGAAAGGAAGGGAGAGGCATAGAGAGTTAGAAACATCAATGAGAGAGAAACATCTATCAGCAGCCTCCTGCACACCCCCTACTGGGGATGTGCCTGCAACCAAGGTACATGGCCTTGACCAGAATCAAATCTCTGACCCTTCAGTCTGCAGGCCAATGCTCTATCAACTGAGCCACCAGTTAGGGCCCAGCACATGCTTTTAACTCTTACAATCATGTTTCTCTCCTGAACCCTCCCTAGTATAAACCCTCACCATTTTACTGGCTAATTTCAATGTGCATTCAGGTCTCAGTGAAAACATCGTTGCCTCTAGGATGCCATGCTTAAACCCCCAAGTCTGAGTTAGACTCCCTCCACTCTTTTTGTTCTCATAGAGTGAAGATAATTCCTCCAATTTTGACACTAATCACATTTAACTTCTCTCTCCCCTCACAGGTGTCCTGATTTTAAGAGTGAGACTTATATCTTTATCAGGTTTTACCTCTGGTACCTTTCATAGTGCTTGGCAGAAGAAATGTGCCCAGAAAATTCCTGTTCAATGTGACTGGCCTTGATGCCACCCTAGCCCTGGCTGGTTCTGAGTTAAATCCAGGAAATGGTCAGAACTGCCAGCAGGAGTGGCTGGGACAGGAGCCTTCCTCTCCTCCTTCACTTTCTCTTGGCCCTGACTTTGCTCTCCTCCTCCCTCTACCCATCGTCAAAGCAGTTATGTGTGCGTCTCTTCTGGGCTGAACCCGTTCCCATTCCTCTTCCAGCCACTTCCAGAGTTGCCACTGCAAATAGGTGGCTGCTCCCATCCCTCTGGCATCCTGAACTACGGGGGTGGGCAGGGACTCAGCGGTTCAAGAATTTTTCAAGTGGGAAAAGGATTCGCGAAATGAAAGCTATTAGGACAGAACCAGAGAAATGCTGAGCAAGAGAGCTCCAGGTGGAAACGTGTATTAGGGGTGGAGGCTGGCAAAGATGATCAAAAATGGTTCATGTCTCGGGTACAATAGTCAATATTAGCAAACATTACACATATTATAAGAATTATATAATGAAATGAAAAACTCAAACGTGTTTTAGTCATATAAAAGTAATATTATACTATTTGCAATAATACTATACTAATTACAATAATATACTGCTTAATTGCCATACATTCACCATCACTTAATATTAGAATAAAATGTTAGTTTTACTTGATTATACTTGTGAATGAAACTACTTGTATAAACATATAAATGAATGTAAATACAAATTAGACAATTATCTAATGTTATACAAGAATGTATTTTATATATATACTAAGTGGCCAGACTATGATCTCTGAATGCATAATAATCTAGCCACTCAGTGTGTGTGTGTGTGTGTGTGTGTGTGTGTGTGTGTGTGTGTATTAGAGGCCTGGTGCATGAATTCATGCATGGGTGGTCCAGCAAGCCTGGCCAGGGGGAGGGGACATGAGCATCTGGCTGGCCTGCCTGCTAGTCAAACTCCTGGTCGAGGGGACAATTTGCATATTAACCTTTTATTATATAGGATATATAATGAGTGGCCAGATTATTATTATGTGTTCAGAGATCATAATAATCTGGCCACTAGATATAGATATAGATAGATATAGATATAGATATAGATATAGATATAGATATAGATATAGATATAGATATAGATATAGATCAGTATATTATTTTTACAAACATTTGTTGGGCGCATTTCCATGCACCAACAGTGAATAGTGTATCTGAATTAGGAAGGTAATAATGTAACTAAAAAGCAAAAATTAAATTTTTGTAGATGTTTCAAAACTTAGAGAAACTATCAGCTATTAGAGAGAGTGAAGGAAAAGGAGGTAAGAAATATAGATTGTTGTTGGTAACAAAGTATCTATTCTTTGAGACTGAGTATGTGAGCTTAATTCTCCACACAAGGAGAATACATGTGGAAGTTAATTGTGAGCTGGTAGACATTCCTAAGAATTCTCTCTACTTAGAAAAATATGCATACACTCCAATCAAGATAATAGAGGTTTGTAACTAGGGACCTGGTTTCTAAAAAAATTGTCAGTTGCTGGATTTTTATCTTCATTATACTGAGAAGATAGAATCTCAAACAAAATTAGCAGATATTGTGCCTTTAAAAAAATCCCCTATTCTGCAATCATGAAGATATCCTTGGATAGCAACTCTTTCACTAATTAATTGGGCTAAATCTTTTGAGACTATATGTATCTTCTTAATGATTTCATGTAGTAAATATTCATAAAATATTCTGCTCTCATCTCATTTTAATGGCATAAAACTTTCAAAGACCTATTTCTACGGCTTTTACTATATTTCTTCTTAAGTGTCCTAAAATCCTTTTAGAATCGACATATCCTTAAAATCTTCTTAACTTCATCCATTGATTCATCGATTCACTCATTCATTGATTTATTCACTCAATTATTGTAGGCTGGGGAATTTGAAAGCATAAGTCTATGTTTGTGGAACCACTAAATTATGTGAGACAGGTATCCTTTTGGCTATTACAATTAATTGATTCATTTGTGTTCTAGCTAATATTCTTTAAAAAAAAAAAAAAAAAAGACATAAATTTGAAGTTTGAAAAACATTCCATTTTAACCCTGCAACTACACCCAAAGCCAGCACCGGCATCAGAAGTGACCAGCAAGTCGAGTATTTGATTAAGGTAATTTGGTCCAGAGAGGATACTCAAATTATGTCAATATTAAGATGAGGTCCAACTCACAGTTGAACTAGAAAGCAACAGAAGTTGTTTACAAATAGTTTGTTTTTATAAATACCTTTCTCTCATGCCATCCTTGATTAAAATGCCAGTTTTGTTCATTGGGGGGAAAGTCCCATTTGGGCACCAGAAACAATATTCTAGATGAGCCAGGGGCATGTCCTTATGCAAATCCATGGTCTTCTGTTCCTCAGACATTCAGGCTTCCTCTCTCTTCTCTAAAGGACCAAAGTTTTGAAGAGGTAAAATCTCTAACTTCTGCAGGTCCTTGCATACCCCATCAAATTGGAGGCATATATGCTCTCTTGAGGCAACAAGGCAGGAAGAAAGCAGAACAGCAAGACCTATGGGTATAGGGGACCAAAATGTTTACCTTTTCTGGTCCAAATTTGAAACTCAGTAGCATAACAATGGAATGAGAAAGAGGAGTCCCATTTGACCTTCAGAGTTCCTGAAGGTAAACAAATAGCATTGGGGCGGCAGGGCTGTATCTGTCTGAACTGATCTGTTGGTACAAAACTGGCTCATCTTGAAGGGTCATTTAAAAAACAGATATAAATTGTAATTTGAGGTTAACTTTGAGGTTAGGGCAACAGACAACTGTTCGCTTAGTCGGAGCAAACAAACTGAACACACAGAACTGGATGAATGGGCCTGAGTAAACCTCTCTGACTGGCTCCTCATGAGGTATGACAGGCTTCAGAAGTATCTGCATCATTCCTAGGAAATTGATGCCCAGAAAACCAGCCCAATTAAATACTTTGTCTCTGCTTCCAAAATCACCGCGGTTGAATAGAGCGAGTCTATGCCTGAAAACCACGGTCGGTTTGTTTTCTTTCCTGGTACCCAGAGATTAAATTCTCCCCTCAAAGTCTGAAGCATTTCCAAGTCTTGTGTAGCTTTGTGGTGTTCCACATCAGCCTTTTGGACACAGGGTTCTTAAGTACCATTGTTAAGACCAAACATCAATTCTCAATTGCAAAGCAGGAAAAAAAATAAATACTGATGTTTCCCATGCAATCCCAGGAGAAAAATGTGCCAGGAAAGAGTCAGGACATTAATTTAATGAAACAGTTGCTTATATTATGTCACTGGCATTAATTAGCAATGTGTTGTTAGTTCTTTTCTCCTCTGAATGGAATTGAAGCTAAGAAGTATACTATGGTCAGATTTTCAATGTTTCTATCCTAATGTTAAGAAGTACAAAGGACATCTAAATACCTGTATCATACATACTGTACTTCTTAGATCAAATTTTTGTCTCTTTGCCATTTTTATTAACATTAGAATCAGATAATTAAAATATTCTGGGTAGAAAACATTAATCCTCATGTAAAAGAGATACAAAAGCATTGGATTTATTTTGATAAATTTTACAGGCTCACTTCATGGGTCTTTGAGCTGTTACTGCGAGCAAATCTCTCTCCCTGTTTTTAGGATCCCATTGGGCTTTCGATGAGAGGAAACTCCATTGAAGCCTTCTTCTAAATTATACTTGCAAAACACTGGAGAAGCTTGATCTCAATCTAATGATTATAAAAGTTGAAAATGTATTCCTTCTCACCCTTGTTTTGCATCATATCTCATTAGATAATAAACTTTATATAAAATAGATAACATGATTAAAATGGGCTTTTAAATCTCACTTTGTTTACTCTTTGTGTAAGCTAGGTGTATTCATTCCCTTGGGTTGACATAAAAAACCATAAAAACATAAAAAACAAAAATATAAAAAAAAAAAAAAAACAAAAAAACTAACAAAACACCTTCAATTCTGGAGACTAGAACTCTGAAAACAAGGTGTTGGCCCCGGGAGTTTATTGTGGAGATCTAAGGGACAATTGATTCCATGCCTCCCTCCTGGCTTCCAGTGGTTGCTTCAGTCCTTGGCATTCCTTGGCTCAGTGGTTGGCAAACTGAGGCTCGCAAGCCACGTGTGGCTCTTTGGCACCTTGAGTGTGGCTCTTCCACAAAATACCATGGCCTGGGCGAGTCTATTTTGAAAAAGTGGCATTAGAAGAAGTTTAAAGAATTTGGCTCTCAAAAGAAATTTCAGTCTTGTACTGTTGATATTTGGCTCTGTTGACTAATGAGTTTGCCGACCACTGCCTTGGCCTATAAGGAATCTCTGCCTTAAATTGAGAACAAACTGAAAATATAAAATTTCTAGAAGAAAGCATCGGGTAAAGGCTCTTGATATTGGCCTCTGCAATGTGTTGGATATAATACCAAAAACCCAGGGAACAAAAGCAAAAATAGATCAGAGCATTTACATCAAACTGAAATCTTCTGCAAAGCAAAGGAAATAGTCAACCAAATAAAAATGCAACCTACAGAATAAAAAAAAAAGTATTTGTAAACCATACATCTGGTAAAGGGTCAATATCCAAAATATATACGCAACTCAAATAAATCAATAGCAAAAAATAAATCAAGGAACAGGATAGAGATTTTTCCAAACATGACAAACAAATGGCCAATGGGTGTATAAAAAGGTGCTCAACATCACCAATCATCAGAGAAATGCACACTAAAACCATAATGCAATATTGCCTCACATCTGTTAGGATGGCTATTAAAAAGAAATTAAGTATTGACAAGGGTGTTGAGAAAACGAAACCTGCCCGTGCTATTGGTGGAAATGTAAATGAGAGCAGCCACTATGGAAAACTGTACGGAGATTTCTTGGAAAATTAAAAATAGAACTACCATTGATCCAGTGCTTCCCTCTTGGGTACATATCCAAAGGAATTGAAATTATGATCTCAAAGAGGTTATCCACATCTCCTTCTTTATTCCCTCATGAGTCACAATAGCCAAGATATGGTAGCAACCTAATGTCCATGTTACACGTATGCAATGAAATACCCTTCAGCCTTTAAAAACATGGAAACGCCACTATTTGGGACAACACAGAGGAGCCTGGGATATATAATGCCAAGTGGACTAAGCCAGGCCCAGAAGGAGATGATACTACACGATAACACTTAGTAGCGGTATCTCAAACAGTCCAAATCAGAGAAGTGCCACACTCCAGGTGATTTTCAAAGCTTGCCTTTGGCTCTATTTTCAAGTGCAGACAGATTCCCAAAACACTTTCTTCAGAGTATTTCAGCTCTTTATGCTTTCTTTTCTGAACCTTTCCCCCTCTGTTCCATGAGTTTCTGATTCCATAGCTCTCTCACCCAACCTCCCAAAAGGACCACAGAGAAAACCACTTTATAGCTCTCTGCTATAGCTTGTGATAAAACCTCAAGGAACTTCTGGTGCTTCCATTTTATGCTATTGCTTTGATATGCATACTGTGTGTCTTTGTTTATTTTTCTCTTACAGCACTCATTCAACTTGTTTTATTCTTCTGATAGATTCTGGCAGCAGAAGCATCAGCAAAAACATGACCAAGCTTAAGACTGAAGGTGCACTCGGCTATATTTTACCAGGCCCTTGAATTTTCCAATGCAGTTCCCAGAAGCATAAGACACTCTTCATCAGGAAAAACGTTATTTTTATTATACATTTGGTACACTTAGCCAACCCAACAATTTTTCAACACTCACAGAAATCAGGAAGCAATTTTATTTTAGTTTCTGTTGTTTTCCCATCCTAAGTCTGTTTCTCTCTTATCTGTAGCCCCTTTGTTCTCGTGTAGATACATTTTCACTGTAACTCACATCCACAGAAGATGCTCTGAGCATCCCACCCACCTGGCTGAATGCACACATATTGCCTCTTTCCTCTAGCCATTATTTTACCAACCACTCATTAAAAGGGCTTGGATGAGAAAAACCAACTCTCCACATGGCTATTATGTAACTCACAGTTGAGAAGGCACATGTTTCAGCTAAGCTATCAGTATGATTAAAGTAGGCAAGTAGATTCCTTTTAAACAACTGGAACTGACTGTGCTTTTTTGTGTCTCCTTTCTAAACCATCTAATTTCTTTTCTCTCAGCATGAAAATAACACCAGCACTCACGTGTGTGTGTGTGTGTGTGTGTGTGTGTGTGTGTATATATATATATATATATATATATATATATATATATATATATATATTACATAACTTAATTTGGTAATTAAGTATTGTAGAAACTATCTTCTCTGAAGCATGAAATTGATATGTAAATACAGATTCGCTACCTATAACATCCGATTTTAAAGCTTTTATCCAGAAATAATGTCCTAACAGGTAACTCAAGATGGAACTGTACACATTCAAAAAAATTAAACCTATAAAGGAACTTTGGGAGGATTCACTCATCCTGTGTAGTAAGGATAGAAACTCCTTAAATGTATTTTCAAAAAGCTTTACTCCTAAATTGGCACCTTTAGGCTTTTCAAAAAATAATTCCATGTATTAGGGAAAATAAAAGAATAGTAAAGACTAGAAATCAATGGGCATGCATTCTGACATTATTAATAAAATGCTTTCTATGTCAATTCACATAAGCTACTTTAGGTCTAAATCAACATGGAGCTTAAATCAACTGAACATACTGTAGGTAGGGCCATCTTATAATTAAGTTGTGAATTTTCTATTCCATTGCCCTTTAGATCTACTATAAATATCAAGTATCCTCACACTGCTCATCCTTCCATTCATATGTCCAGAATGCTGAGGGTCAGCAGAATTTGATCCCGTGCGTGGGAGAAGGGTGCTTGGGCTGCGCAGACAGCGGAGCCCATCATTACTGGGGCCTTAAATATACACAGCCAAGGCTAGAGCTACCCAGCTTCCAGCTCTCACTACTTTCCCCATCCCATAAGCATAACTGCCTCTCATTATTGACACCTTCATTAAGTTTGGATACCTGGGTGTGGGTTTGTGCAGTGGTATTGAAAGCACAAAGCAAAAGGCATGGGCATTCCTGGCTGGAAGTGGGTGAGAGGCACAGACACTGTCCCAAGCCCTGTGCTCCTCAAAAGACTCCTTCCCCAACTCTCATGGCACCTGTGCAGTGAATGCAGCCTTTATTCAAGGGGACAGGGGCATCCCAGAGCAACATGGGGACTATGAGTGATGGAGCAGGAGGCAGGAGTTCCTGGACCAGAGGGGGTGAGCCCTGGAGCTACAGCACTGACCTTGGAATACTGAAGAGCAAAGGCCCAGGACACAGTGAGGGCAGGGTCACAAACAGCTTCCCCCTCTCTCTGCAGCCCCTTTTCCCCCTGGGTGCTTGATGACCTTGACAGGAGCAGGGAAAAGAATTCTTGAGTTATAACCTTCCTTCTCCATAGTGGAATTAATTTTAATTTTCTTCTATTTTATTGTCATTATACTAGTGATGCGTGTAAATGGTTAAAAAAAAAAAAAAAAGACAACACACAATCCATTTCTTTAGTTCATTG
Source organism: Pipistrellus kuhlii (assembly GCF_014108245.1). Taxonomy (NCBI): domain Eukaryota; kingdom Metazoa; phylum Chordata; class Mammalia; order Chiroptera; family Vespertilionidae; genus Pipistrellus; species Pipistrellus kuhlii. Next base: position 18,893,509 of record NW_023425562.1, read on the forward strand.
GAAAATCACCCTAATTATATTGTGCATTTCTACATTTTCTCATTCTAAGCTGCATCTATAGTCTCACTAGAAACGTCTAGTGGTCACTTCAGTGGCCCAAGCCTCACCCTGAAATTAAAAGCCCAAAAGTCCCTTTGAAGCAGGGCTGGAAGTCAGACAGCTCACACTGGAGGTACATGAATTGAACTGCTCAAATTCTTTTATACAAGATGGAAAATGTCTACACACATCACCCCTTCTTAATGCACAGAATTTTCCCCGAATCTAGCAAAAACCAGGTTAATGCCTAGACCCCCAGCACAAGTCCCTGCAAAGCTATTGCCTGTGTCCATTCAAATTAGTCACATTATTACATAAACATTGCCCCTCCTTGGAGGATTACATAGGGCAGCATCCAGGTTTTTAGAGAAAAACATTTGAATGAACAAAGATTACTTCATTCTATAACGTTTCCATAACTAAAGGTCATTTTCAAATTGGGAGTTTTATCAAAATTTTACATTTGCACATCTAGAATTAAATAATTTGTTAGTTTTTAGTAGAACTATCCTTCTTGGGGCAGAGTAAACTGAATGGATAAAAACACAAGTTTTTGGTGTTCTTTTAAAACAGCAGCATGCATTCATATGTGGTAAATGAGCCTTTAGGTTCCCATGGCAACTTGATCACATTAGTAGAAAGACATTTTTTTTAACATATAGAAATGCCTGATCTGTAACAGTTCCACTGAGCTTAGCCTTGCAGTTATTCCCAACCTAAATGTCCACCTTTGCTAGTAAGTTCCAAGAGTGCTATCTATAAAACAACTAGATGCCCAGTGCACGAAATTCGTGCGAGGGGCTCAGCCCTCGCAGCTGAGGCAGCTTGCCTTTGCCCTCACAGTCCCAGCGTTGTCTGGAAAATCATCCAGAAGGTTGTCCAGAAGGATGTCTGGAAGGTCGTTCAACTGTCCAGTCTAATTAGCATATTATGCTTTTATTATTATAGATGGCAAATGACATGATGCTCTCCACATTGAATCCTGAGAAATAACAGTATCCATAGGGAAGGATCTTTCTGTCCATAGCATAGTGTTTTGTTCTATGTATCTTGAGAAATTTCATATACTTTTCCAGTTACTTTCCATCAGCTTTACTGGTATGCCTAAAATACCTACATATTGATGATGGAAATGTCTGGTGCTTCCAATGATTTGGCAAAAGAGTGTCTTCCTGTGATGATTTTGTCATCCAATCCTTGATTTTCAAACTCAGGACCTGTTTGATCAGTCATCTGGATCCCCTTTTAAAAATAGAGTCCCAGATTTCACTCCAAAATGATGACATTGAAACACCCAAGAGTGAAAGCAAGAAGTCTGGATTCTTAAAAATCACTCTAATTGATACCCATGCATAGCTAGTTTAGAAAATTAGTGACCTTTTAACTAATAAGTCATGCACAAAACTACTTTGTTGATTTTTAATTAACTAGTTGGTTGACTGATGAGTGTTGTGATTCAGATAAAAGGGGAAAACCAGAGTGTTAACCGGAAAAGCTAGCACATGATTATTATAATGCTTGACTGTCAGAGTACAACATAGACATTTCTTACTCTGTTCTATTTCATGTTTTCTAACATGTGTTATTCAACACTAGTTTGTTTGGCTCAGTGAATAGAACATTGGCCATGGACTAAAGAGTCCTGGGTTCAATTCTGGTCAAGGGCATGTATCTTGGTTGCAGGCTCAATCCCTGGCCCTGGTAAGGGTGTGTGTGGGAGGCAACCAAGCAATGTGTGTCTCTCACATCAATGTTTCTCTCTGTGTGTCTCTCCTGCTCCCTTTCACTCTCTCTAAAAATCAATGGAAAAATATCCTCAGAGAGGATTAATACACACAAAAAAAAGTGTTATTCACAAGCCACTTAATTCATTTCATTCCCTATTAATAGATCCTGACCCACAATTTGAGAAATGATGTCTTAAAAGGAAGTTTTTCAAACATTCATAGCCTGGGTCAGCATCCCTGAAAGATTCTTCTACAGAATGATTTAGGTGATGCCATACCAATGCACATGTTTAAGTTTCTTCTGGTAAATCTGGTGTTATTGAAAGATATACTCCAAAGTAGGCTCTGATTAAACCACGTGAGATAAATCTTTGGTTTGTGTGAAATATGAGGTAGTGTGAAATCAGAACAAGATAAGATGATTCCATGATCAAGCAGAGATTTCCCTTTTCCAGGGACCAGATTTCATGAATCCACAGAGCTGGGAAGTTGTTTCCCAAGCAACTGCCAGATGCACAATGACCACTTCTATCCCTTTGAGCATCCCAATTCTATGCTTCCCATATTCACTTTCACACTGGATGTGATGCAATTAGGTTTGTGATTTCTAACTAACTTATTTATATCTTTACTTCTTATAATTATAATTAGGTTATCTTGATTGGAGTTTAGGATTGCCCAAATGCTAGACTCACTCATCAGTAAATAATCTCTTTAACTACTTCCATGGTCAATTAACCACTTCCGTCCATGAGAGCAAGAGACCAAGTCTGTTTTATCTATCACGTAGTTCCCAGTGCTTATAGATGTGCTTGGCATACATTGGGCATCAATAGATATTTGAATAAATTGTGCCTAGAGATATCACTAGTTTAATCCCAAGAAGGCAACTTAATTTCCCTTACCTCTAAATTCTTAGGGGAGGCCACAGCACGTTCTCACATGGAGACAACAGTAAACATTTGATTTCATTGACTCTAAATAAGTTGGCACATAGGAAAAAATACTGACATCAATAAGAGAACCAGGTATATAATATGTGCAAATCCCCTCTCTAATCTTGTTGATATATAAGGATAAATGTAGACATTAAGACTAGGTCATGCTTTATGTTTAGACAAAAACTTGAAATAGCACACATGAAGATTTCTTTTCCAGTATACAGGGTGGAGCAAAGGTAGGTTTATAGTTGTTTCTATGAAAAATCTCTATATATAAAAGCCAAAGTGACCGAATGATCAAACAACCAGTCAACCAGTCACTATGATGCGCACTGACCACCAGGAGGCAAACATTCAACACAGGAGCTGCCCTCTGGTGGTCAGTGCAATTCCACAGCAGGAGTGCTCTCAGATAACCAATCTGTCCCAGCAGCTCACCAGGCAGGGGGAGAAATCAGAGATATATGAAATATTAAAAGATCTCAACTTTCTCTTACTGGCTTAAAGGTGGATGGGGCCATGTGGGAAATATGGGAAAGAACTGAATTCTGACAACATCCTGTTTTAGATTTGAAATAGTTTCTTTATCGGAGCCTCTAGTAATGAGAAAAGTTCTACCAATACCTGAACTTTGGCCTCCTGAGACCATAAGTAGAGAAACCCACTGGTCTACTCTGCCCAGACTTCTGATCCATGAAAACTATGAGATAATAAACAGGTGTTTGAGCTACCATTAAATTTGTAATAATTTGTTATGGTAGCAAGAGAAAACTCAAACAATGAGTGCAAGTTTTATGTTAAAATACAAAACCCAGGAAAGAGACCAATTTCCTTAGTCTTTCTTGTGAAATAGTAACCTTCCATTTAATATAAAATTTGAGAAATTTTTAAACAAACTAGAGGCCTGATGCACGAAGATTCATGCAACGGGTCTTCCTTCCCCTATCTGCCTGAGCCACCTTTTTGCTCTGGCCCAGAGCCGCCTTTCCACCTTCCCACACTGCCCAGAGCAGCTTGGGTGGTGCAGAACAACTATGTCGTCACATGGTGACAATGCAAGCATCCTGCCCGGCCACTTGGTGCCTGTATATGCAAATTAACCTGCTATCTTTGTTGGGTTGATTTGCATACTCATTCCTGATTGGCTGGTGTGCATCATGAAGATACAGTCAATTTGCATCTTTCTCTTTTATTAGTGTAGATAATAATTGCTTAGTGGCAGTTATTAGAAGAAAGGCACTCAGAGATCAATGCAGCACATCATTCTTATCTCAAGCATCCCCCCTCAACCCCCCTCCATCAGATAAAATCAAGCTAGCTTGAAGAGAAGAATGCTATGTAAATCCCTTTCTCTGCGTTTATGCAATAGGTCTTGGTAAAGAATGTAACCTTTTTCTTATAGTACATTTGTCACTTGCTTTACATTTCGATTATTTGATTGCACCAAAATTTGCCCATTATCTATCAGGAGAAAATGTGAGTCTCCATTGCAACAGAAAGCATTCACAAATTGCAAACTGACCCATGTTTCAGCCATTTAAAAAATTGGTTTTGAAAACAGCTAACATTACAACTGCAATTGCCATAGAAAAAGAAAATTACATCCCTTTCAGTAAGTTTATAGATTAATGTTTTCTGTTATTATAAGTGCTATAAAACACATTAGAAACAAATATATATAATTAACAGTTTTTGTATCTTCTTGAAGACTGAACAGCAATCCAAATAAAAGCCGCACAAAAACAGCCCACAAGAGGAATTCTGAATCTTTCAGGGCTTTACCAATTATAATTAAGTGCTCTAATTTGTTGAAGACATTTTTCAGTGCTATAATTAACATACAGCCCCAATAGGTTGAGGTGTACAGCATAAGAACCTGGCATACATGTATTGAGAAACGATCACCACAAGTTCAGTTAAAGTCACAATTTTTTTTTCTCTTTGTGATGAGAACTTTTAGAATCTACTCTCTTAACCACCTCCGAATGTACCACCAAATGGTGTTAACCATAGTCATCCTGTTTCACATTACATTCCCAGTATCTAATTTATTAGAGACTTTATCTAGTTTAATAGTTTTGATTGTTGAGCTGAGAGCCTTCAATCATTTTGTTCCATTTCAAACTGTGTGTTGTTGTTTTTATAGTTCAGAAATAAAAAGCTATATTTTCCATTCTGCCACTTTGTTCCCTAAAAAGGTAAAATTGTATCCCAATTTCTGACTTTCTGTCATTCAATGCTTAATAAATGAAGAGGAATAGTTAATGTCCTAATGATGTCAAACTCTTTAAATGGCATAATTGTAAAACATACATATTTCCGCATTCCACTATTCTTGCCTCTCCTCTAGCAGGTTACCTATTTTAGCAGAATTCCAATGAAAATGTAATGGCCTCAAATTGACAGCAGTTAGCACCACATTGAATAACTCCCTTCCTTGTTAATTCATATGATCATTAAAAGAGTGAGCTTCCTTTTATTTGTTAGGAACTTGCCTCTGAAGAGCTGAAAGCACTGTAAAGATGTCAAAGATACTGATTTTCAGCCAGAGGAGAAAATAGGTTTGGTTAACAGCATTTTCACCAGCGGAACACCCAGTTGGTTGAGGATATATAAAAAAATATGGGGACAGCGTTTACATTATCAGAACATTTCAAACAAATAGCCTGACTTCACCTTACACTATCAGGTAATTGAAAAAAAAAATGGGCCCCAACCCATCTTTTCTGCATGGCTCTACAGACTAAATTAACTGGATAATTGCCTATTTCTTGAGTACCTCACTCTGAAACCATTCCCTCCTGTGGGATCTCAGCCCGCCCACTGCCTTAACCACTCCTTCAGGGCATTGCTTTCTAGTGCCAGTCGCATCTTAATGTCTACTTCATTGAAAATGAGAGTAAAGGGAGAAACTGGGAGGTGATTGTGTTTTGTTTGTTTTTTTGAGTGGCTAGCAGGTTGCAGGCACTTGTAGTGTGTGTGGATTTGCTGAGTGCTAACTGATTGCAGAAAGGTAGAGGCAGTCACACCCTGCGCCAAGGTGCGTGAGCAGTGGCTGTTTCTTCCCTGTGGAAAGATGAACCCTGTATGACCCTGAGCTTTGTCCTAATACCTCCCTGGAAAGTGCAAGTGTTGTGAACATGCCCACAAAGGGAAGAACATAAACTGCTAATGTTATCTCTTCCTTTATATTTATGGAATGCTAATAGCTAGCGTTGACAGAGCACTTACTTCGGGCAGGCACTGTTCGAAAGGACTTTACATGATGCTTTATTTCATTCCCATGACAGCCCCATTTGTTCCCATTTGACAACTGAAGAAACTGAGATGCAGCAAGGGAAGGTAGGACTTTCTAGGTTATCTGACTGGTAGCAGGTGGAGAATTTAACCCCGGTAGCCTGTATCTAAGAGCCCTTATGCCTAACCACTACCCTGGGTCCCAGTGTAGTCCCTGGGATAGAGTGGCTGTCCTGTAGGGAGATCTGACATGACTGACCTCCATGCACAGTGTGACCAGCAACTGTAGGCCAACTCCTCACCCCTTAAACTCCTGAGGTCCCCCCACCACCACCTTAGTCAGGAGCTTGAGACCAAGAGAAGCTATCTGACCATCAGACATGGCTCCTGCTTTGTACACTTCATGTCATGGGAGATTTTCCACCTCAGGCTCATAAAATTGAAGTGTAACCTCTAGTGTACATGCTTTCTTCTTGCCAACACTTTTCTCAGTAGAAATGCTACAAGTATCTAATATTATGTGGTTGTCACCCTCTCTGATGGCCACGTGACAGCTGCCTCCTGCCAGTCGCACTTCTGTGTTAGCCCCTTCCTTTGTGTGTGGACTGAACTTTGTGACTTGCTTCTAATGAATAGAATGCAGAGAAGTGCTAGGATACAGCTTCTGAGATTAGGTTATAAAAAGACGGTCTTGTCTTAGGTTTGGATCTCTCTCTCTCTCTCTCTCTCTCATTACATTGCTCAGGGGGAAGCCAGCTGCCATGACCCTGAGGCAGCACTGAGGAGGAGCCCAGATGGTAAGAAACTCGGTGCCAACAGCTGAGCCTTGACAGAGCAGCAACTCTGGCCAACACCTTGACTGAAGCCTCACGGGAGACCTGGAACAGAACCCACCTGGCTAAGCAATTCTGAAATCCTGACCCACAGAAACTCTAAGATAATAAATTGTTATTGCTTTTAGCTTTTAAGTTTTGGAATAACTTAGGTGCACAGCAATAGATAACTAAACTATGCCATACAGAATTTTTATTATGTATGAGAGACAAAACTAAGCACTTTACAGCTCATTTGCTTTCTATAACAATCCCATAAAGTAATTAGTATTATTATCACCTTTTTTATATGTTAGGAAGCCAAGGTACAAAGAAATAAAATAGAGTATGGTGGGAGTACCTGGGGTGTCATCAAAGTATTTCTAAATACAGGGTCTTGCATATAGTATGCACCAAAGAATCTGTGTTAATTGATTCAATATGATCATGTCCAAACAACTAAAATAAAACAAAACACAATTTCTATTATTTCTATTCAATTGTAATACCCTGGGGTAAGTCAATTTCCCCCATGAAGACTCCTCATGCCTCTTTTATTACCGTGTTCACCTGAGGGTACTGCCTTTCTTTTTTTCTCTGATTAATGCTTCTGGAATCATGCTCCCCATTCCCTACAAGTGATTAAAAGCTGGCCAGAGGTTTGGTAGTTTCCATCTTTTACTACACCTTTCTGTAGGCCTTAGCGTCACTTCCTGGCCTCCTTGACCTGCCAGTCAATGATTACCGGTATACTTCAAGTTTCTGCATCTTTTATCTTTCCACTATTTGGGACACACAATTCCCCTTATAAGTTAAGTCCTTTCCCAGTTTTGGCCTGAAACAGGGTTCTTTGAGGAAGTTCTAACTCCATATACTTGAACATATCATCATGACTAATTGTTAAAGCCCAATTAAACAGATGAAAGATCCTTATCATTGATCTCTGCTCAAATTCCAAGGGCCTCTTTCTGCCTATTACTTTTAATAATACCTTAACATTTTTTTAAAAATTTCTATACCCTCTCCATTTATACATTACTTGTTCATCCTGTGGCCATGTTGTCCATGCCAGTCCACATCTAGAAATGTGAAACCTGTGTTCTGACCTTTTACTTATTGCCAGAGGACCTGCTTGGTGATAAATGACAGCCAACCCAGGTATCTGATAAGACTGCCAATCATTGCTTCCCATTACTGCGCTTTTCCTACAGTTGGACTATGCTTTACTTTAACCTGAATCTCCATCATCTACTACTTGCCCGGGAAATGCTAATGTAAAACCCCTTGGAGACTGTTCTGTACTCTACACCTCGAACAATCTTCCAACCCTACCTGGAGCAAATGTGAAAGACGGATCATTATTTCTGTGAATGTTATCACTAGTAAAATGGAATATGAAAATGTTCTGCTTATTAAATGTCAGAAAATATGCTAACTGCTTTATGAGAAAATCTTATTTATTCCTTCTAACAAGGTAGTTTGTATTGGACCCACTTCAGAAATAAACAAACTCAGGTTTATAAAGCTTAGCAAGTTGCCCAGTATCAAAGCCAATTAGTGGAAGAGACAAATCTCTCATCCAGATTTATACTTCTGGCTATTAACGGAGTACCTGGCATTTCATAAAATCTTTGTAAAAGCTGTGTGAGATTCAAAACAGCTAAATGAAGGCACTGGAGAGCAACCAAGACATCCAAACCTTGTACCTAGTTCAAAATAGGCTGTTAATTTAGAACACAATGTTGGTTTTCAAGGTCTGGGGGAAAGGGGTCATGGGGAGATATGTTGGTCAAAGAGTACAAAGTTTTGCCCTGGCCCTTCTAGCTCACTGGGCTGGAGTATCGTCCCATGCACTGATCCTGCCTCTCCTATATTCTTCATATATATATATATATATATATATATATATATATATATATATATATATATAATTGATTTTTTACAGAGAGGAAGGGAGAAAGTTAGAAACACCAATGAGAGAGAGTCATCGATCAGCCTCCTCTTGCACGTCCCCCACTGGAGGTGTGCCTGCAACCAAGGCACATGCCCTTGACAGGAATTAAACTCGGGACCCCTCAGTCTACAGGCTGACGCTCTGTCCACTGAGCCAAACCAGTTTCTGCCTCTCCTATATTCTTGCTATAAACTCTGCCTTGGGCTAAGCTGGGGAACTGTAGTGAGGGTGCTGATCTTTCGATGAAATGAGAAGCATGGGTTTTCTTCCGGTCTTTCCAGCAAAATGACAGCCATAGTCTCCTAGGAAAAAGTTCACTTCCAAGTGCTCCCAAACCAAATCCCAATATTACTTCAGCTGGAAGAATACCCCCACACAGCTCGGAGTACAGCCTGGGATCATGGGCAGCCATTTACAAATATTCATTGATGAAGCCAGGGCATAGGCTGACCTAATGAAAGTCTCTGAAAATACTCTTTTGTTTTTTGTTTTTTTCATCTTGCATCTGTAACCTAAGGAATCTTCTGCTCCTCGGCTCCAATTTGTTCAAGCTGCAAAATTAACTGGGGACCTCACCACTGGGGGAAATGTGCAGTCATTATGCCTGTATTCCTATAAGGAGAAACAGCACTCGCTGCATTTTACATTAAGTTGGCTTAGTGCACTTTAAACTTGCCTCTCTCTTTGAAGTCATGCCTGTTTGTAACGCAACTGGGAGGAAGGGAGGTAACAGGGAGGAGAAGTTAACAGGAACACGATGTTATTCAACTGAAGTAGAACTCGGTGGAAAAGTACTGCTGATTAGGGGTGGTAAAGTCATTTGGGGATGAACTCATTGATTGAACCTAGAGAACAGGGTGCCTGAGAATTAATTTATTCTGATAAAATGTTACTAATAAAATGATGGATCTCAAATCTAATTCCCTAAGCAGGGCCCATCCTAGGGAGACCTTCAGTCAGTAAAATTGCAGACCCCCCACTGTCTCATTATGCCCTTGGAATCTGAGGCCCTGCTGAAGCAAAGCCTATAATGGGATTATCACAGCTTGCTGCCTCTGAATTTCCCATTTACGCCTCCTTCGTCAGTGTCTTATCCACATACTAATTACCTGCTCTCTCCATTTTATTTAATAATAATTCCAAACAAAGAGGCCACGCTAAAAGAAGCAAGTGGGGGTGCAGAGAAGAGAAGGGGATTGAAGGATGTAGGTTTCTCTGTGCGATAACAAATAAGGACTTAATCAAACTAGACTCCATGCCCAGAAAAACAGCAAAGGGAAGCCAACTGTTCAGACAGGCAACTAAATGAATTTCTAAAATGACTGCTCATCCATTCAGACAAAATTGGGCCTTTCTGCCTATTACTGTAAATTTTCATAGGAGCTGCAGACCTCCCCAAGAGAAATGGCCAACAGTTCTTTTTGCCCAGGGACCCACATTTTCTCCCTGCAGGCTCTTTGAGCCTGGTCCAAACCTGGGCTGGGAAAGTTGCCTGCTGCTCTGCCTAGAATCAGCCGAGTTTAAATCATTGTGAACACTAGTCTGCGCCCTCCTTAGCAAATCTCTACCACGGGAGCCTATTCAGTCTAGGTTGCTAGTACCTAGTTTTCATTTAATAACCCCCTGGGCTAAAAGCCAGACTTGGGTGAGGCCTGCAAAATTTCCTTGCATCCTATTCTTAATGGCTATTCTTCCCAGCGACAGGCACCTTCCTAGTTTCTATTACATCTGAGAGGCTCTGTGCCACAATAGCTCCCGCATGACCCTGGGCTTAGGTATATACATTTTCCACTTCTTATCAAGGAATTTCTTCACGTTCCTCCTTTCACTACAAGTTCAAAACTCCATTCTTGAATGTTCCCCAGGTTTCAGCTCTTTTCTCTCATTTTTAATGAGATTCGTTCTCACTGCAAAGTCCTTTTTAATATTGAGTTGGTTGACCTCTTAGGTTGTTATTGTTACTTTCTTCTGAGGATATTGTCACATATGTAGTGACCTCCTCTGCCTCACGGAGACTTATGGACATGGCTTGTCTTTCTCTGTGCAAATTCCTGAGGATTTCCATGTTTGACCCAAACCTCCTGATATTGTCCTAGATGAGATATCTAGTCCATGTATCTTAATTTTTTAATCTCATCTACCAGTTTCCATATTTGTCTCTTCAAACTTTCCCTGCTTCTAGTCCCTTCTATAGGCAATTCATTTGTATACCACCTCCACATATGCCATTTCCAAAGATCATGTTTTGCTTCAAAATCTAATTGCCCTGAGAATAAAATCTAAACTTTCTGAACTGATAATTAAGGTCTTTCATAACCACTCTCCCATTTATATTCCCAACCTCATTTCCCACTGACACATTATAATCTCTCTGCTCACTCCCACCTAGATGCACCTTAAAGTAGCCTATTTTTGTTCATATATTCTTTTCCTCTGTGAAGCACTGGTCTCTCTTTTTGTCTGCCTATCCCATTTTCCTTCACTCTTATCTGTAACTTCTAGAATAAGTTTTCTTCTTATTTATAAAATCTTCCAAGATCACATTGGCCTTCCCTTTTCAGATCTCTCAGTAATCACTGCCTTTATATTAAACATATAATGCCTTGCCATGTCTCTTTGTAGCGCTGCCTATGTGGTAAATAACCTTCCAGATAAAAATATTATTTGCTTTAGTGACCTGGAAATTTTAGGTAAATAAATCTTTTCATTCAGATAATAACTTCAAGTCAACTCTGAAGTCAACTGACATAGGCATACCATCTAAGCTTTAGTTGACAGTTTAGCTTATCGCACGTTAGTCATCAGGTAAGTATCACCTACACAGATTCATTTATGTAACATAACATAGACGTAATCACTCTGCATTCATCTCTGGATAATTATCTCCTATGTGTAACCTCTTTAAAATATTAGATGTTAATTTCTATTCACAAGATGTACAGTAGGCGACAATGTCTTTGTAATTAAATAGATAACAAGTACTCTTATCTCAGAATGTATGGCTTTGTTAACTTCTGTTATATCTCTTTAAATGTATCTTCAATATCACTTTCTACTTATGTAATCACCTTTTACAATCAAAAAACAGTTAGTTATAATGTAAACTTCACAATATAACACTTATTTCTAATATAACTACAATGAAACATTCCAAAAGTCAAAGTTATGTTCCCAGTAACAATTATAATTTCCCTCTAGCAAGGTCAGTGGTGGGACTAAAGTTCTTTAGGATTCTCTAAAGAAGAACTAAGAGAATAAGTCTAATATGAGGTCCAATGACTCCTCGGGGGTTCATCTTAACTTAATCATGAAGACAAGAAAATTAATAAAATCTAATTTAAAAAAAATGACTTTTATCACTAGCAGTGTGGCTCAATTTCTTGGAATAACAAAGGCATTTAATCCATGGAGACAAAATGTTCTAAATCATAATTTACCCAAAGGCCCACATAAAGACTATTTCCCCTGGTTGCCATCATCACATTTGCACTCATAACATAACATTTTAGCATCTAAATCAACTCTGATATTTATAGCCAATAGAATGCTTTACACGTTGCTTTCTCAGTAGGAATTTAACTATATATGATCTGATTTCCCTTCCAAATTCATCTAACTGTGGTAAGTAAACCTATTAAGACCCATTGCTATACAGGGTGGGGCAAAAGTAGGTTTAGAGTTGCATGTGCAACAAAATTTAGTCTTATATTTTTTATTATTATATTATTTCCCAAACAAATATATGTCTACTTTTGCTCTACCCTGTATTTATTCCACACCAATCTCTGGAATTAACCCTCCATTTAGTACCGGTATTTAAAAAAAATGCAGACTTTGGAAATTTCCCACTTCAGCCTCAGGAGAAAGTTCTGAAGATATGAATGAACTCAACTTTCCACTTGGTCATATCCTTGTCTTGCTTTTCAAGATTCTTGTGGACTAGCTCTTGACTACTAGTGCCTGGAATCTTCTCCTCAGACTGTCCTAATTCTTTCTTTGGTCCACTTGGAACTGAACAAAGTGGCTATTATTTAGACTTCTATCATTCACTTCTCTACATTCACTATAGTATTTTGTAATATTAGATACTGTAACATAATGTACACACACACACACACACACACACTCTCTCTCTGTTATGTCCCAAAAACATGTATACACACTTTGAATAATTATAAAGGCAATGTATATTAAAATACATTTAATTTTCAAAATGTAATAGTATCTACAGGCATAGTATGGATACATTTTTGGGGACACTTTATATATATATATATATATATATATATATATATATATATATATATATATATGTGTGTGTGTGTGTGTGTGTGTGTGTGTGTGTGTGTGTGTATATATATATATATATATATATATATATATATATAAATTATTACATAATTTTATTTGTCACCTATGTAAATTCCAAAACAGTTTTCACCCAAAAATAGCTTTTTGTAAACCTATCTTTAGAAACTTCCCTTTTTCCAGATTCTACCTAACTCTGTTGGTTATCTTAAATGTCCAATCCATGGTCTGGAGTATCCTACCATTCACCAAGTTTCTTATTTGCATCTACTTTTGTTGAGTTAGGTATTTCATAATTTGAAGAAGAACTTGCTAAGAATCATGGGGAAAGTTGTGCCCAAGAAAGCATAAAGAAATGAAGTGTGTAATGTGCATAGTGATGAGTTAAATTTTATTAATGCCACAAAACATAGGTAGGGAAGGAGAATCCAAGTGTAAACTTTTCAGTTCTACACCTCTCATAGCAGACATGTAGGAAAGTAAAATTGAAATAAAGGTCGACAGCAAAATAAAGGCAAGTCAATAAATTACAGAATTATCTAAATAGTGAAGATGAAGACAAAAGAAGTCTGTAAGTGTGCACTGTCAATGATATGCAAATTAAATAAAATTTAGAATATGTGAGTATACAGTAATTTAAAGTGTTTCATAATGTGTATGGTTAGTAATTTATGGTCTATTAAAATCTAGAATAAAAGTATAATTACATTTGTTATCTATTTGTGTTCAGTTATAAATAAATGACTCCTGTGTGTGTGTGTGTGTGTGTGTGTGTATGTGTGTGTGTGTGTGTGTGTGAAAGAGAGGGATGGAGAGAGAGAGAGAATGAGAGAGAATTATTTCTTTAGGAACATATATAGACATGCAGGATATATAAAAATTTAAAAAAAGGAAGTTTTCACTTAGATGAATAGCCAACCCCAAAATCAAAGTAGAATCATAAATATTATGTATTACATATTAACTCATCCAGCAGTTTTTTTATGGAATAAAAAGGGTAAGGCAGGTTTAATTCTCAGCATACTCCACGTTTCATTTCAAATAACTGCAAAGAAAGTATAATAAGCATGAAAACACAAATTCCATGAGCAAATCTGCAATATTTGTGTAGCAGATAGAGACATCAAAAGAGAGAAATAGGAAAGAGAAAAACAGCAAGCCCTCTACTCCCCAGGTTGATAGGAGTGGTTCCCTGAAGAGGATGCCAAGAGAACTAACACAGCGGGGAGAACTGCAGGGGCCCCAGAAAATACTCCTCAGAGAGGAGAGGGGGAGGCACAGGAAGTGGAGGTAATGCAGAAAATCCCTTCCCCTAAAGAACAAAACTTACCCTCATCTCCTCAACAACAAACAGTACAGGCTTCCTCCCAGGTGCCTAGTCACCAGGTGACTAGTCCCCATTCTTACCCATTATTTATACCAGTCAAGCATTTTTAACTCCGTTTTACTAAGAATTCAACTAACATAAAATTATTATACCAAACATTAAGTGAGCAAAGCACAAAGAGCCCCTGAAAATACTGGTGTCATCTCCATCTGAAAAGCAGTACCCTCCACCTGCCCCATCTTTGATGCTTTGTCCCTTTCTTTGGCTGGATGTGAGTATTTTAGAAGCACAATTCTCCCTGCTCAGATAATGCTTTTCTGGATCTGCTGTCTACAATAACTTTTATATTCAACAAAATCTGTATAGAATACACCACCACGCTACTAAGACAAGCTTGCCTTACCTAGATGAGCCCTCACACACAACACAAACAGCCAGGAAACCTCAGAACTATGAGATTAGCTACTTCTGCCCACAACTCCTGGTGGTTCCTGTATCTTGGCACTTTCTGTCTCCTGTCAACCATGATCACAAAAAACCCACAGCCTGCTTAACTTGTTATATACTCCAGACCCTTGGCTCCCCTATCATTGATATCTCTCTAACTTGGGTGCAAGAACTTAAGTCAGTTCCCTCTTACTTCAATTTCCTTCTATAGCTTTTTCTCTCTTTTCCAAAATGGTTTACAATTCCCATCAACTTCTCCCATTAGCATTCCAAGAATATAAAAGAACTATTGCTCAGACCCAAAGCCCATGACCTGAAAACTCAGAAGCTAGTACTGGAAGGTTCAAGTAGCGCATTTAAAATCATCTAATAAAAGTGCTTCTTTGAGCAAATTCCAATTAAGCTCAAGTACAGTGTGTTTACTTGCATATTGTGCATGTAGTGTGTTCACAAGTGATGAGCAAGATTAATCAAAGAGATAATGCTAAGACATTTCTTATTATTCAAGTGTTCATAAGTAAATGGCATTCTTATTCATTAAAATTCAAATTCAGATAAATAGCATCCCCCACCCCTTATAGCTGAACCCTCAGCAGGCAGGTCAGAAAAGAGGCTGCTGGAATTCTAAAGCTTTCCTCCACTTAAAGCGGCAAAGGAAAGTAATTAGGTTGAAGAGGACCAAAGTCTTCAAAACAAGAATGGATAGTTATGGTAAATAACAAAATATCAATATTTTCAGAAAATTGAGACTTCACAAGTAATAAACAGTGCTGTTCTCTCCCTGAACTCTGGGCCAGCTATTGTAAATATGAAAATTAAACAATTCATCACAGGAGACATCCTTTATTTTAGCTACTTTCACCTGGTAGTAAATAGAAATTACACTTCTTGGATAAAGCTAGAGAAGGAGAAACATTTATTTTTCTTGATGAATTTGGCCCAGGATAAGAATATTTAATATATCACATAGCTTGGCATCCTAAAAGACCAAAAGATGTTACAAATATAATTATCTCGGTATCAGTGCCACATGGTAATATTGTCAGGCGGAGAGGGGGCAAAAAAAAAAATCCCATAAGATGGCAAATGCAAACAGGTGCTCTTGCCAATAAAAACGATGGGTCTGTGTGCATCTTTGGAATGTCCAACTTTTTTAACTGTTTCTTATTTTTTTGTGTGATTTTATATTTATTCATCTATCATCATTTATCTGACCATGCAGATGGAGTTGATTTTCCTCCAATCATCTTGGCCAAGTGTTGGCCATTAGTACATGACTGATTTTAAAAGTCACATCACTACAATATTTGCCAATAAAAAAGTGGGGGAAACAGCATGACAAGTCGAGCAAGCAAGAGCTACCAGTGGCGTGTAAATATTTCCTAAGCTTTGTATTTTTTGCCTCTAACAGGGCATGCTGCTGTTTGGGTGAGCCGGCTGTGCGGATTCAAAGCGGTAGAACAGTCCATCTGTCGTTGAAAGAGCTGTCAACGCGTCGACGGGGAAGCTCGGTGGCCATCGTCCTCTACTCACTTTCCCAGTAAACCCGCGTTCAGTGTTAACGGTTTTTAAGTCCTGGAATCATGAGGGGGCTTTGTTATTGTTTATATTAATCCTACAGGTCACCATATGGTGATCCAAGGTTCGGAAACACAGACATGTGTACAAACTAAGACAAATGGCCCCTCTCTCCTCGGTGACAGCCAGACGGAGAAGAAATCTGAGAGGGTTGTCACCTTCGTGGAGGCACAGGGAGCCTGGTGCCAGGCTCAGACAGCTGTGAAGTGAGCTGCTCTCCCCAGAGAGGGAGACGCGGCAGCCCTGCAGAGGGTGCACCGCCTAACAGCAGGAGAGGGATCCTGGCACCCGCACAGGGACAGCTGGGCTCCTGGCTCTCTGTCTCGAAAGAAAAGGGAAGGAATTTACAGAGGAATAATGTAAACAGCAGAAGGGAGATTTCCATCTGAATGTTATTTATGAGGTCGGCGCCCATCAAATGAAAAATATAGAGCGAACACAAAAAGATAGAGTGAGTTAAGCAAAATAGTTACTAACATACATGTGTGCTCTGCTGCTTCACACTTTGATTTGTCTTCATCTCATAACTTTCTCTCCTGGTCAAGGAAAAAGTGGTCCCAATGATGATGAAGAGCCCAGATTCTAAGAGCTTTCCTTTCAAGCTGCCTCCTGGCCCTGCAGGCGGGCTCCTCCCTGATGCTCCTGCTCCCTGCAGTTCCCTGTTAGCAGCACTAACAGCCCCTGGGAAAGGACCACGCTCTCCTATAGGGAGTGATGGATGAATTCCTTTTCCACACTCAGAATCACTCAATTGTAGGTAATATGTTGTGCTCTATGTATCAGATATGATGAAACCAGCAAGGCAAGAATTCACATTTTTCCAAAATGTATGAGTGGGCTTCCTTGCTCTATCTCAGAGAATAATAATAATACCTCCACTTGGTTGCACAAGTCTGAAACTAGTCCATTGTCCAGTATTCCAACTCCTCCTTTACCCCTGAATCTAATCAGTTATAGATTTCTGTAGATGGCACCTCCTCACAATTATTCTCAGAACTCCCTATTCCAGCATGGTTGTCTTGCTTCAGCCCTCCATATTTTCTCCATGTAGCATTTTAAGTAGCATCTTTGACAGACAGCTATTTCATATTCTTCCTCTTTTTTGCAAGCTTCCAGTGATCTTCACTCTGTATCATACGTATTCCCCGCCCCCTCTCCATTGGGTTTTTCCACTCAGCATGCAAATTATTCCAAAATATCGTAGTTTCAACTGGTAATTGGTTCCTGATTTTGAAACCTGGGCTGGGCTCAATGGGGGTGGTTCTTCCACAGGCATTACCTGGAGTCCCTTATGCACCCGCAGTCATTTAGGGGCTTGACTGAAACTGGAAATCCATGATCATTTCACTCAGAGGTCTGACCTCTCAGCTGGAAGGCTGGAACAACTGGAGCCTAGCTGGCATCTCTCTTCTACTACTTTCTTCTCCTCCTTCTCTGCCTCGTCTCCTTCTCTGCCTCCTCCTCCTCCTCCTCTTCCTCCTCCTCCTCCTCCTCCTCCTCCTCCTCCTCCTCCTTCTCTCTGCCTCTCTCTCTCTCTCTCTCTCTCTCTCTCTCTCTCTCTCTCTCTCTCTCTCTCTCTCCACTGAAAATTTATTCTAAATATTTACTAAAATTATGATATAAATATACTGGAAATACAGGAAATATACATGTGTGGACTAAAGAGTGAAAAGATAAAAGTTAGATTTTCATCTTACACAGTAGGAAGTAAATAGCTAATGCTTAAAACTGATAAATCAAGAAGTAGCTAGGTATGCATGTTATTCATAAACTAGAGGCCCAGTGCACAAATTCATGCATGAGTGGGGTCCCTGGACCTGGCCGGCATCAGGGCTGATGGGGGCCATCTCGCCCACTCCCAAGGGGGAGGGACTGCAGGAGGTTGGCTGGCCACTGGAGGCTGGTTGTGGGAGTGCATTGACCACCAGGGGGCAGTTCCTACATTGAGCATCTGCCCCCTGGTAGTCAGTGTGCATCATAGCCACCAGTCAACCAGTTGTTTGGTCAACTGGTCATAATGGTCACTTAGGCTTCTATATATATAAATTTAAAGATACACATCAAATTAACTGAAGGATTGAAAGTCATTTTCATTGGAAGTGGGAACTTGTAGGGGCAGGAAAATTGTTTTCATATTAAGCCTTAGAAAACTATATGATTATTTAAATATATAATTTTGAATTAAAAAAAAAACAGATAAAAAATAGTTATCTTTGGAAATTCATATTATCTATGTATTCCACTTTTCTTTCCAGTTTTTATTACTTTTCTCTGTTATGTTTTTGTTGTGGTTTTTGTTGTTGTTTTACTTTCTTTCTTGATATTTCTGCTAGGGTGACAAATGAGGCTTTAAAATATCTCAATCCATTCCTTTGTGGCCATTTAATTCCTAAATATTTTCATTCAGTTTGCCAACTTCTCTTCTCTATATAAATTAATTCCCGAACAACCAGTGTTCAAATGATGTACAAGAATTCTAAGAATAAAAGAATGTGAAGTGACAGATTGTATTTAAGTAGAAAAGCTGGCTGGTAAGGCAACAAGTACAACAATAAAACTATATACTTTGGCATCTGCTGCAGACCTCAAGATCAAGAAAATGTACCCGCCCTGCCTTTGATCTACCTCCCAGATAATGAATGGTCAGGGAGTAATATCTTGGGGGAAATTACTGACAAAAGTACATAAATTTCATATGACATGTGCCAAATTGTTTTATTAAGCTGATGGATAGCAAGATCCTTCCATTTGTTGATATGGGAGGTCAGATTTCTTACACCCATGAATATAATTTAATTTCTCAAACCTAAATGAAAGACTGCAAATATAAGAAGGTGGTCCAGAACCCAGGAGAAATTTGTCTTTTTCCTACTTATTGTCAACATTGTTCCATTCTGAAGCAATGAGGTTTTGATTCTTGTGTTTGGATGGCATTTCAGATTAGGGAATCACTCACATTTTGATTTTTCTTGCCTTTTGTGACAACCAATAGAAAGTGCTTTTATAAGTTACAGTTGTGACCTTTTTAGGATTCTGTTATTTGATTAGAAAGCATCCAAGGTCTTCTGTCTGGCAGTGTTTATTGCCTGTAACAAAGCAATCAGAAATGCAGCCAAAGAGTGATTTGTAAGGGGTTATAGATTTATTCACAACCAGTATTTTTTGTTACTGGTGCAATTCCACATTGAAAATTAAATATGCCAGAGATCTGTTCGTCTTTCTCTCTTGAGACCCATGACACTTGACTATATTGGAGGTGAAAACAATTTATAAAGATGGCCTTTGGCTATCTAAGAGATTCAAAGCTCTTGAATGAGATCCAAGTGAAGCCTTGCTTATGAAGCTCTCTCCAGAGGAGGTGTGACATGGCATGATGTGAATGTAGCTCTATACAGGGTGGGGTAAAAGTAGATTTATAGTTGTGAGTACAGGAAACAAAGATTATTCTTTTTTAAAATATATTTTTATAGATTTCAGAGAGAGAAAGGGAGAGAGAGAGCAAGAAATATCAACAATGAGAGAGAATCATTGATTGGCTACCTCCTGCACCCCTGCTAGGAATTGAGCCTGCAACCCAGCCATGTGCACTTGATGGGACTCAAACCTGGGACCCTTCAGTCTGCAGGCCAATGCTCTATCCACTGAGCCAAGCCAGCTAGGGCCAGAGTTTATTTTTATATCATTATTTATTGTGTAATTTTGCATGTAAACCTGCTTTTGCTCCCCCCTGTATAACTACTTTATCCTCTTAAACCATGTTGTCTGTAATGCCTGGGAGAAACCTAACTTTCTGGGTGTTTAATTTCATAATAATATCAAATTACTGTATTTCCTATGTGTTGACATAATGGTGCAAAACCTCTACACCATTGAACAAGTATTAAAACAGTGGCACCAAACTCCTCTAGTTTTGTTTTGTTTTAATAACAGCTTTAGTGAGATGCAATTCACATACAATATAATTAACTCAAAGTATTCAACGTCTAGTGTATTTTGCAACACCACCAACCGATCTCAGACTCCAGACACCAAATGAGTATCCAACAATTCAATTTGACAGTACCTCTCTGGAGGTAGCACCAGATCCCATACATTAAAGGGCTGAATCTCATAAGACTGCTCCCCAACTTCAGGTGCCAATGGAAGTCTAGGTTATTATCACTACTTCTGATTACCCACCTATCAATCAAAGGTTCCCACAATTCTCTCCTTGGGTTTGATAATTTGCTATATTGGTTCACAAAACTCTGGAAAACATTTGGTTATGTCATCTGTCTATAATAAAGGATATTATCAAGGATCCACATGAACCGTCAGATGAAGAGGTATGTAGGGCAAAGTCAAGAAGGCTCCTAAGTGCAGTAGGTAACACTGGAAGCTCCAACACCCTAATTACTTGGTCTTTCTGGTGACCAATTCCATCTTGAGGCTATCCAGAACTGCTCCCTCTGCCCCTATAAGACACCTAAACTCGGATGTGATGAAAAGGGGCTTCTTAGGAATACCACTTCTATTGTTTAGGGAATTCCAAAAGTTTTAGGAGTTATGTGTCAGGGGCAAAGACCAAATATATTTCTTGTTATACCACAAATGCATGGGATTTAATACATTCATAAATTTATGCATTCTTTACCACAGTCAGTATTAGACAATTTCATCACTTCTAAAAGAAACCCCATAGCCTTTAGGGTCCTCCCAAAGTACTCCCATCTGTCCCAACCTTACACAACCACTAATTTACTTTCTGCCTCTATAGAATCTCCTTTCTGGCCATTTCATATAAATGGAATCATATATGTGTTTTTTGTAATTTGTTTCTTTCACTTAATGCAATATTTTTAAGTTTCATACATGTTTCAGTATGTATCAATATTTAATTCCTTTTTGTGGACATATAATATTTCATTACATGGGTATACAACATTGTATTTATGCATTCACCCATTCATGGGCATTGGGGTTCTTCTCACCTTTGGGCTAGTATGAGCAATGTTACCACAAACATGTGAGTAGAACTGTCCTTGTGGATGTTTCCATCTCACTAAGGTTGTATATTCTAGGAGTGATTTGCTGAGTCATATTGCAATTCTACATTCAACCATTTGAAGAACTTCCAGACTGTTTTCCAAAGTAGCTATAACATTGTCTATTTCCACCATTTCCCTAGATGTTTGCATAAATTATTACCTCATTGCCTATGTACCTCTGCTCAGAATCCTTAAGGAGACTTTCTCTGACCGCCCTATTTAATGAATACCTTCCTGCTCTTATCAGTTATTTATCCTGCTTTCTACGTTTTCATAGCCTTGTCACCACTTGACCTATTATGTATTTCAAAGTGTGTGTGTGTGTGTGTGTGTGTATGAAATTATATTCATATATATATGAAATCAATATATATATTAATTTCAGAGAGGGAGAGAGATAGAAACATCAATGATGAGACAGGATCATTGATTGGCTGCCTCCTGCATGCCCCTTACTAGGGATTGAGCCAGCAACCCAGGCATGTGTCCTTGGCGGAATCAAACCTGGGACCCTTCGGTCCACAGGGCTATTATGTATTTAAATAGTGGTTTGGTTTATGTCTTTCATCATAGGGTGTTATCTTGATGAGAGCAGGAATATTTTCTGAGGTGTTTTTTTATCGTACTACTATATTTTCTAAACATACACAACTATCTGGTATAAAGTAAGGAATAAATACTTATTAAACCAACAAGCTAATGAATCAATTGCAAATGTAGACTGACTTCCTCTACCTTTGCTTTTCATATAGCAGAATGTAGAAATAGGCTTTCCAATAGCAATCATCAGACAAACACTTCTTAAGGGGGTGGGAGAAGTAATTCATTACAGTGGACTTGGCCAGAAGTCATTGAGAAACAGGGTTATTTCTTAAGGAAACAAAAGAACTAAACGAGGGCATGAAGTTTGGATATTTCAGCTTGAGGGTCATTATTTCCTGGTGTTTGCTTTTAGGTTGGGCTCTTACAGGTCACCTGGAAAAGAAACTAAAGTGTAGCAGCAGTGAGTTTAACTCAAACAAAGATGTGATGAAAATCTTTCCCTGGTGAGGACTGCTGACCCTGGAAGGCAATCACAGTAAAATGGTGGAAGGTGCTTTAAAATAACATCACTAGGCACTGGGAAAAGTTACAGAATTGAATTTGTCTAGGCTTTCCTGCCAACTGGCTGTGTAAGTTTGAACAAAGTATTTAGTTTCCAGCAAGTGTTCACTTGTCAAATGAGAGTGTTAGTTTTAGCCCCTATGGTTTCTTTATCTCTCTTCCCTGAAAACGCCAGAAAAGAGCCTTAGCTAATAGCGATAATATTGAATGTGATCCTCTGTGATTAAGGACGTTAGTGATTAGGAATCAATGACTTGTGATATAAAACAACACAGATAACCAATCAGTTAAATTGAGATAGACATTAATTTATTGTTATTGTAGTAGCACAAAGAGAGGGGGTTATTGGACATTTCATGGAGGGTTAGTCCTTTAGGTTTTCTCCTTAGCTCTTCATTGCTCATTGTCTGTGTAGACACCGACCATGTAAAACCGGTTCCACTTAGTTGGGTTTAGAACAATCCAGTCTGATGTACAGAGAACAGATCCCTTAATCAAATGTCAATTAATATAGTTTCTTCGAGTTGACCAGAAAAGAGAATCTGAATCAAGCCTTATATAACAGGATATTTAGAAGAAAACAACTTGCAACTTGGAATTTCAGGACCTGTTTTATAAAAGGTTTACCTCTTCAAATACAGAAAAATAAACACTTCCTTAAGGAATTCAGATACAAAATGGGCCTCTCTCTATTCCAAACATTTTGGTTTTGCAAATTGGTATTTTGGTATATACACTACCATCACCATAGATCAAAAGCTCAACTAATTTCAAGCAAGACTGGTCTTCCTTGCAAATGAACACTATTCAACCACTAGAGACCCAGTGCACTTGAGGGATGTCCTCAGCCCAGCCTGTGCCCTCTCATAGTCCAGGAGCCCTTGGGAGATGTCTGGCTGATGGCTTAGGCCCGCTCCCTGTGGGCTGACAATTGGACATCCTTAGC
Organism: Pipistrellus kuhlii; assembly: GCF_014108245.1. Taxonomy (NCBI): domain Eukaryota; kingdom Metazoa; phylum Chordata; class Mammalia; order Chiroptera; family Vespertilionidae; genus Pipistrellus; species Pipistrellus kuhlii. The sequence goes on from NW_023425562.1 coordinate 18,916,956, forward strand.
ACTGCCACGGAGGCAGGAGAGACTCCTACCACCACTGCTGTCATGAGCCCAGATTCTGGTTGAGCATCACTCTACCTGTGGGAGCGCACTGACCATCAGGGGGTCAATGCACATCATAGTGACTGGTCATTTCACTGTTCAGTCAATTTGCATATTAGCCTTTTATTATATAGGATTACCTTTCTTGTAAATATCCATGCCAAGAAAATGTCTTTCCAGAAAGCATTTTTTTTTCATTAATAACTATTTCTCGTGATACACAAAAATCAGTGACTCTCACATGGTACCTGATGTGTCACAGTGACAAAAAAGGGATGGCCACAAATACATGCCTTCCACTACCCACCTGGGCCTTCCAGCACTCGCTCTCCAGGTTCGAACAGCTTTGAATTCTGTTTAATGCAGTGCCTTGCGCTGCACATGGTCCCTCAGCAGTTTTTATCTCCTCTTCACTCTAGTGAAGCTAAGTTTGTCTTTGTTTTATTTCATTTTGTTTTCACTCAGAGGATTCCAATTATAGTTATAACAACAAAACAACTCACACATTCATATCACCTCCTGCATCTTCCCACCATCAAAACAAATGAATATGCTAGTCTCTTAAAAAATGGCCCTGTTTTATAGATAATCGCCTTCATAAAAGCTGTCATGTATGTATACCATTAACACTGAATGTGTTAAGAGTCTATTGCTTTCAACACCAAAAATCAGATATTCTCTGTGAATTTACTAATAAGTTATCTTTTGGATAAAGAAAAACTGATTTAAAATACTGGCTTATCTGCAGTATTTTCAGAGTGCTATTGCAGTAAAATATTCTTGAATTTGTTAATCTAACTAGAGGCCCAGTGCACAGATTCATGCACATTGAAAGGAAATTAATTAGAAGGTGGCCAGCATGGTGGGACTGGGCAAGATGGGCCGGACACACCCTGGAGCCAACCTCCCACAGTTCCTCCCTGCTGGTTGGCCCTGGGGCAGTGCCATGGCTCAAATGGGTGTCTGCAGAGTGAGTGGTGTCCCTCAGCCTGGCCTGCAAGGATTGGGCCAAAAGCAGCTCTCTGACATTCCCCAAGGGGTCCCAAAGTGTGAGAGGGAACTCTGAAAAGTTGCTGTCATACAGGGTGTGGAATGCAAACACAGTGTGCAGTAAACCAGATTCAGGGCTGACAGTGCCCCAACAACAACATAACTCATGGCCAAAGGTGGAATTGTGCAGCCCTGTGAGGACTCAGGCTTCCTCCTCTCTGGTTCCAGGGTGCACCACCTAAGGACCACCACTGTCAAGTAACCACAACTCAGCAGCTGCTGCATTGAGCACCTGTCCTCTGTTGCTCAGTGTACAGCATACCTACCAGCCAGTCAGACTATCTATATATATATATATAATATACCTATATATTTATATATATATATATATATATATATATAGAGAGAGAGAGAGAGAGAGAGAGAGAGAGAGAGAGAGAGATAGATAGATAGATAGCTGTTACATAAATGTACTTAAGCCTTGAAATTGAAGTTATCGGAACTAATACAACCTCAAAAAGTAAGTATGAGGACATAATTTATTATTGCATGAATTATTGCCCTGGGCCTCTAGTCAAATATAACACATGGTCCCATAAAGCTGTGGTAAGAACTAACCAAAATCATGTCAAATGAAGCTCTTGGAACACAGCAAACATTATAAATATTAGCAATAATTTGGCAAATATAATTAATTTATTTCTCAGTCTCACTAGACTGAAAGTTCCTGAAGGATAGAGAAAGGCTTGTCTAATTTGCTCAAAATTTTATCACTAACACCAGGCTCAGTGCCCAGCACAGAGTAAGACCTCAGTAAACACTATCTAAATGAAAGATTCCAGATGGAAGAGGAGGGGCTGTATGGATTGTTAATTTCAGGAAACAGGATGGACTTTACATAGAATATGGAATGGGAGCCAGCCCTTGGGTGATTTAGTGATCTTAAATAAATGGGAAGGAGAGGAAAATGCATTACAGGTAAGTGGGATAGTGTTTTGAAAGCTATTACGGTGAGAACAGAAGATTCCTACTTGATGGACATTAAGGTCGATCTCAACAGGGGAGAGAGATGTAAAAGGAGACTGGGATTGGGATATAGGGCTCTGGGTCCAGGCTAAATCCTCTTACCTTCCTACTTTCAGCCTTTGCATCCTTAGAAAGGGCTTATATTATCCCCCTCCTCATTCACTTGAGGATAAGGCTCTAATCGTTATATTTTGACACATGTAAGCTATTCAGTGCCACTAGAAAGAAGAAATATGTGTAGTCGAATAGCATAGGCTCAGATGTCAAGGCTAAAAGGCTAAGCTAAGGTCTTGCCTCTAAGATCCCCACTATAGAATACTACATTAGACAAACCAATTCGGCCTCCCTCAGAAAGATGGATGGCTTAGGCAGCTCTGCTGGACTTTAAATCTCTCTCCCATGGCTTTGAAAATGAATGAGATGAGGGTGCCAACAGTCTTAATGGTCCCATTCCATGGTATTAGTAATGATAATACTCAACTTTGTCTCAAAATTGCACATGGAAAGGGGCTGGCTGTAAGCTTTAAGCATTTGGAAATCAGTCTGGGCATGGAAATTTGAATAAATCCTCCCTGAGACAATTAGGAAACTCAGAACACAGTCTGTGTCAAGACTATCAATTAAGAATGGGGATTAGAAATCACCTCCTGCCTGGCTAGATTTCATTCGAAAACCAAGGAGCATGGAACATGGAAGGTCCTCAATATCAGGATTGCATTTTTCAAAGCATAATATCCTCTATTCGCTGGTGAATAACAATAAGGACTACTTTTTTTCAAATATAATTTTCCAGTGAAATATTTTGTACCCTTTGACTTCTCTAAATTGTAATAATTTTTCTTGTCCTATTTTTGAATGCTCTTTTACAATTATCCCCAAGATTTTTAAGAGAATTTTATAGTTTTATCACTTAATCAGATGTCTTGTCTCTCCAAGTAATTGATTTTATTATTGAAACTGCAGAGGTACAGTATTCACCATAGCCTAGTTCTTAGGACTAAGATTCTATGTCAGATTAGGGAAAGATCTGAGACTACTCATAGCCAGTGTTCTTTCTACTATTAGGCCTTACCTTTCATGTAGTGATTTATCATGTTACTTTCTTTCCCCAAAATTTATATTTTTAAGAGAACCCAGGTAAGAGGGAAATGTATAACCCTCGATAAATGAATCCCTAGCCATTATACAAGGACACATTCTGGAAGAGGCAGTCTTCTTAGCAGTCCTTCCCTGGTCCTATCTAACCAGAAATAATTTCTAAGGATCTGAACCATGTAGATTTGTTTTCTACCCTACAGGTTCCTCAAAGAGACTCAAACGTCTGGAAGAAATGTTCTTTCACTCAATGACTAGTTTGATTATCTACTAATTCCAGCCATTCTGTGATTACACAAGACAGCTTTTGGGCTTAAAGTGTTTTCAGAACAGTCCAGAAAGCAGACATTTGGGTGATTGCAGTAGTATATGTTAGTGTTGAAGGAGGCCCTGGGTGCCAATATGAAATGAAAGACTCTATCACTCCCTAAGAGGGTTAAAGAAGTTTCCAAGGATGGCATGGCACCAAAATAGTCTTAAAGAATGAGTAGAAATGAGCCAGATGGAAAGAGGGGGCAAAGGAAGTATAAGTAGCTGGGATACAGTGAATTCATGGGGGCATATGTTGTTATGATGTGTCTGGGGAACTAACAATGGCTTGGTATGGTTATATCAAGATTTAAATCCAGATCTTTTTATTCTAAGCCGTAGGGTTAGAAAACACTGGAGTTTGTTTATACACATATGTATAAACTAAGGCTAATAGTTCTAACCTTGTGAAGGGAATGATATGAGAAGCTCAAGAAAGATATGAGCTAAAATATCAGAGTATTCTACTTAAAACTAAAATAACCAGGGTAAAAAACCTTAATCTGTTGAAACATAAATAGCCTGTCATTTGAAGCTGCAAACTTTTTTGTGTTCTAGAATACAGTCTTCTTTGAGACTTGCTGTTAAGTTCATCCTGAGCTCCCTGGGAATACGGGTACTATCCAAGAAAACAATGCAGGCACCATTAATCTGAGTGCAGATGGTTTAGGGCCATTGCTTGATACACCAGTCAGCATACACTGCTGTATGAAGAAACTATTTTTTGAGAGAGAAGGATGGGCTGGAAAAGGAATTGTTTGTCTCTTTTAAAATGAGAAATTGAGAGGAAAACATCTTTTTCTCATATACATTTAGATAACACTGTATTTGAGCCAATGCTAGATCTTGTGGTGATGGGAGTAGTGTTTTTATTATATTCTGAGGATTATTTAAAGAGATGAAGTACAACATAGAGAAGCCTTATCTACTGATACTGCCAAACATATCACAAGGTAATAATTAACGTTTCATAGCAGTTTACAGCTTACAAAGAAGCTTTTATGTACCAAATAGTGTCTCCTTGAATAGCGCACATTAGAAAATCTGGCCGCTTCTAATTGGTTCCGAGAGAGGTTCAGTGAGGCAGGGAGGCGGCTTCTGGTCCCGGTTCCTTCCTTCCACCACTGACCTCAGCTGCTGCCTCTGTCTACACACACAGCCGCAAGAGGCAAATACTCCTTGACCCCCAACTTTTGAAGGTCCCATTGTGGCCTGGCATTTCTACAGCCTATTGATTTGTGCACTATCTTTTTGATGGGCTGTGTGGTATCTGATGTTCTTTCAGTCAGTCAAACACGTGCTGAGGGGCAGTGAGAAGGAGACACAATGAGAAGGAGACACAGGGGTTCTAGCTGTGTCTGGAATGTCCCATTCTTTCTCCCAGTCTATTATAAATGGACCTATAAATAGCCAGTGTTCAGGAAAACTCTTGCTTCCTCTCTCGGTTTCCAAAAGTACCAGACAAATGTGCAAAAATTAAAAGAAAATAACTCCTGGGTTTGGGCAAATGTAAGTAAAGCTTATACACTTCGGCATTTCCTCTGTTCCATTTTTAGAGAACGATCTCATTAAACCTGATAGTATCTGTGAGAGCCCGTCACAATCTTGGAAGTGCTTATAATTGCCATTGCTGTCATCACCATCACCCCCAAGACTTCCCGCTATATAGTACAAAGATCCTGGATGGCTAATCAGGGGCATCTCGTTAGCGTGTTCTACATAATCAGAAGTGGTGTTCCAGGCTCTGTGTTGAGGATTCTGAGACTGTACCCAGGCTCCAAGAGAGAATACAATAACTCTATTATGTGAGGACATCATGAGCAGATGTGAGATTCTGGCCATCTCAGGCACAGATGGTAAGGCCAGTCCCTTTGTTCATGATGTTAGCTATAATTTCAATAATGCCTGAAACACCTCTCCCATTTCCCAAGATACACATCACCTCTTGCCACCTTGTGGCTTAGGATATGACCACAAATAAAAGAATAACATTTTGGTGAACTAGAATAAACAGACAGGAATATTTTTTAATCAGTTTTATTTAATAATCCCAAGCCTCCTTCCACCATTTCTTTAATTTTCAAAGTTCTGTTTTTCACATAATTCAAATCTGAATGAAATAAAGGTGGTCATTTTAGCTGTGCAATCCCTTCACCCACTTGCAACTTCTATTCCCAAAATTAAATTCAAATAAAGGTTGTTAAATTTTTTTATTTAAAAAAGAAACACCCCTGAGCTAAACGAATCCAAATAGTTAGGAAGACTTACACTTCCTAGCACTCTTTTCTCAGGATATAGATAAGACTGCCAATAGCATGATGGGACATGTGGAAGGTCTATTGAAATAATGAGTGCAAAATGGGGCCAGTCCCAATTCTTCAAGTTCACCATTCTCATTAACAACATTTAATGGGGGCAGCGAGGAGAGCACAGAACAACACCAGCATCCCCCCAAGTTATAATCTGCCTCCAAAGGGAAGCAACTCAAGAGAGTAATTCACTACCGAGGCGAAAAACTTGATTTCTCTCTCCCTCTTTCTCTCTTTTACAACCCTTTCCTGTCCAACAGAAATTTTCTAAGGTTTGTGTAGAGCTGTCTGATGTTAAGCCTTACTCTTCTCATTAGAAATTAAGTTGCAAAATAACCTTTCCCTCTGTCACTCTGCCAATGCTTAAAAGCTGTTCTTACTAACCCATCTTGTATAAAAATATACTTTCCTCCAATGTGAATTATTGTAAGGACTTTTTCTGGTAAGAAAATCTACATCTCAACTCCTTGGCCTGCCTTTGGAAATTATTTTGCTAATAGAGACTGAGATCTTTGAAAATGACCTTGGTGCAAGCTCACCCACTGGCTGACAAATGTTACCTTTGACTTGGATCTCAGGGAAAGGAAGAAGCAGTGAGCCTATTAATTTCTATACATTCTGAAGACTGGGGCAAATGTGTTTGTGGAAAATCTAAGGGATCTACATCACTCAGCCCAAGTTCAAATGTGTGTTCTTCTTACACAATCACCACTCCAGCTTTTACTTTAAAAACATGAACCACGTCCAATTCCTATGCAAGTTAAAAGTAAATACACATGATTACCAAAATTTTCCAACCAACCACATTTTAATAGGAATAGGGATTTTCACAGATTGATAATGATTTTACCTTGCTCACCAGAATATTGACTGAATCAACCAAACTTTTTGTACAAATATACAAAAGTTGCAAATAAGAGTCCTAAGGAATTTAAAATGAAGAAGGGAGACAAGGGTAACACACAGGAAATAATTAAGGAATAATAGGAATGTATATAATTAAGAGTTGTCAGAAGGCAACTTTATGGGGGATAAGGAGAGTGGAAAGCCAAGGATCAATGTCATCATGGGGGTGGGATATATATGACACATGGAAAGCTTATTAAGGTTGGAATAAGTACAGGGGCTAGGAAAAAGGGAGAAGAGATACCAGTTATGATCCTTCATTATTGTATTTTGTTAATTCTAAGGTAATAAAGATTCAAAAATTCTAAGATCTGTTTTCACACGTTAACATTGCAGAGACTAAGCTGCAGTTCTCATTCAGTGGCATGTCATAGTCCAATTGGCCTGGATTCCCTATCATGATAGTACCATCATGGTCCTCAATGGTTTGTCTTTTGGTTGATGGTATCTCATATCCAAAGATGTAGAGAATGTATAATCATTTTACATCCTAAACAACAGAGAGAATGACAATTGGACTGATCCTTTGAATTGCAATGTGAGGCTGCATGGTCCTGGCTTGTGATTTATTTTTATTTATTTTATTTTTTTTTACAATAATGCAACTTTCTAACCTGACTTTGCCCTCTATCAGAAGAAGGAATGTGCCAAGTATCCATTTATTGCCTCTCAAGTCCAAATTTGCTGTTCACTGCTTACTTGTGACACTCAAACATTTCTCCCTTGCCAGCTGGCATGACCTGAGTCTTTCTCGGTACAGCTATGGGAGGGCCTGGAGAAGGAAGGCTCTGGTGATTTGCTTTAATTCTTCCTGCACCTGCCTCTGGGCTGGGAGTCAGGATGCCCAGGGAAACTCACCCCTAGAAAGCTCAGCAGCTCACTGCAGGCAGCTACTAAGAAGGTGCCATATGCCCCCCGCTGGCTTTCGGAAGGTGAGTTCCTTATCCTTCGCCTGTGACTCTGGATAAGCTCTGACCTGGGCAACTTAGTAAACAACACTCTCCAGTGAAGTCCAAATTTTTTACATGTAATGGGTTCTTCCCTTTTGATTTCGTTCCTTCTTTCCCCATCAGTCATTTCCAGTTCTAGTTTATTTCCCCTTGGTTAATCTCCTGAAAATAATTCGTAATTCTTTATCTTAAACCCTCTCTGTTCAAAGTACTGCAACCTGTCTCCTGATTGGACTGTGACTGATACAATGGGAATAGAGCTGGCAGGAGACCCGAAGCTTCACCATCTTTAGGATGGAAATGGATCCCACATACCAGAAAGAATAACCTGATAGACTTACCAATCAGCTTTCTCAGGTAAATCCAGCCCATGAGAGCACAGTTAAAAGTGCATGTTAGGGTTGGGGTTGGCGGATAAGGAGCAGAATGGAAGGACTGGGAAACATAAGAAGTTAATGAGGGGATATCTGTGTGCAACTGTCAAGGTGTTTCATTAGAAAGCCCTTCTCAACTTCTGTTCCAAGAAATAAATTTCATTATCAGAAAGGTCAATGTCTTTCAATCCTGATCCCGACAGAAATCATCCTGATGCACCCAGAGCCTTCCACCACTAGGAAGGTACTTCTGCATGACAATAAACTTCCAGATGTTTCCAAATTTAAACACACACACACACACACACACACACACACACACACACACACACAGAAATATTTAACACGAGAAACAAAACAGTTGCCTGACAGTTGATTTAATGTTCCTTTTTCCCCTCCAGATGTTTTGCTTTCTCACACACACTTTCTAATGATTTTGGTGCACTATTTCCTTGTACAGCTTGGCATTTTAAAGGTTCTATTATGTTAACATTGAGAGGCACAATGCATGTGAAAATACGATGAAAATTATCTTAATTTTCAACTCAAAAATACAATGAGCCAATTCGTGGCTTTAAAGAGAAAGAGAAGATTAGCTCAGGTGAATTACCATCCAAAGCTCATTTTTTAAAAATACTTTCTGTTATATTTAGACCTTAGTCTCCCTTTGTATTTGTAGATTATAATGTAAGATACTTAAACTTCAGCTGAAGAACTTTATAAAGTATTCAAAAATATTAGGTTACTTTCACAAAATAGTTCCCTCTTTATTTATCACTTTAAAAATAGTGTACAGCCAAACCGGTTTGTCTCAGTGGATAGAGCGTCAGCCCGTGGACTGAAGGGTCCCGGGTTCGATTCCGGTCAAGGCATGTACATTGGTTGCGGGCACATTCCCAGTAGGGGGCGTGCAAGAGGCAGCTGATCGATGATTCTCATCAATGTTTCTAACTCTCTCTCTCCCTTCCTCTCTGTAAAAAATCAATAAAATATATATTTTTTAAAAATAGTGTACAAATTAAGTGTAAAGTTTCTTAAAATCCTAAAACTCTCCTTGAAAATTAGAACACTCTAAACTTAAATATAAAACTCTATTTTACTCACATTATCCTCCTTCACATTGATAGTCATGTATTACCTTGTGTCTATCTAATATCTTTTTTTTTTTTTCATTTCCTGAATGTATTTTCTCGTAAATGGAATTTCTGTCAGGATATCACGGCTGGGCCTCCCATATCCTTATTCTTTTTTCTTTCCCTTTTTTTCTTGAAGTCAAAGAACTCAAAAAAAAAAAAAAAAAAGACATCTATTATTTTGAGCAAAGGGGTTGTTTATATTAAACAAGAAAAAAAAAGGCTTCATTCAGACATGCGAAGATAAACTGAGAATGATTATTTTACCCTTTCTCGTGGAGCTGCGTCAGCCCAGAGCCAAGGACACGAGCTGGTTTTATTGTGTTCGCTGTGTTTGGGATGAACTAGAGCTGTGAAATACAGGCTAAGCTTCCCCAGCTGGATGCTTGGGAGAGATGGTTCAAAACCCAGGAGCTCATTTTCCGCATACGCTTACACCCACTTGGTGCATATATTCACTGATTATTCACATACATCACTCCCGGAAGGGGAGTTAGACCTGCACTGCATCCTCCATCCTGCCAGCACAGCGGTGCAGACATTCCAATGCTCTAAAACAGCATCTGAGGACACAGTATCCTCCCCCTCTGCTTTCTCTAACAAGACAATGCTGGCGGTTCTCTGAATGCGGGATGTTCAAATAACACTCACTACCATCTGCTGCACTTGGTAATGAATGTGCTGCCATCACAGAGCATAACAAAGGGAAGAGACCTTGGAGAGCATCTGCTTCCTCTGTTGAAGAAGATTAAAGGTACCATCTCTTTCTCCCCCAACGTAGCTCCCCTTTGCCCACCTTCACCTACCCTCAACCCCCTTCCCCATGAATTTGAATCTGCCCTAAACTGAGCTTCAGGTTAATAAGGTTTTCAAATATTTTCAGAAGGCTAGGAGGAAGTGTGATCTTGCAATTGCATCATAAAAACAATCACAGGTAGGTCCTGAAGTGGCCGGAAGGGGCACCACAGCCTGAAAACAACCTCAGGTCAGCAGGATGCTGTGAAGGCCGGCCCAGCTGCGTGGACCTTTGTGTGGATGGACTTGATGTGAAAACACAAACTAATTGCAGTCATACATTTCTGCTCACTGAAACCTTCTCCTCTTTGCAGAAAACTCCAGCTTCAGAGCCCATTTCCCAGCAAGTACCCTCATGGGGAGAATGGGGAACTCACTGCTTCCTGCTCTTATTGAGGAGACACAATGAACCAATGGCACTCCTCCCTCCCCTGGGGACTCAGCATGCTCCGTGGCCATCTAGCTCCTGTTTCCACTCCATAATGACGCTGGGGAGTTCTACGCTCTCTCCCAGGTTTTAGACAAGGAAATCTCCGTTATTCTTACATTTCCAAAGTATGAGAAGGTCTTCTCTACCTCCTCTCCAAAGACTTCTCATCCTCTTCCTTACACTGGTATATATTCCTTACCCCCATCCCATCACCTTTAAAAATATACTTAATTATTTTTATTTAAAATATTCACCATTCACATTAGTCAGTTTGGCAGCTGTTGCAAAAATACTACTGCTGCTATGAAGAAAACAAAGAAAAGGAGGGGGGGAGAGAAGAAGAGTTGACCTTCAGTCTCAAAGATTTATCTTTTGCTAGCTCATGTTACATGCCTATATGTCCACTGTTCTCACCACAACTCCACCTCTTTGCCCCAATCTATGGGGTCTTTATCAAATCAAAGGTGAGGAAAATTATTATTTCCATCATTGTGTTTTTTTCCTAAAATGGGTACTATATGTATGTCACAGATTTTGTGAATAGATTCCTTGTGGGCTTTGCTTTTGATACTCCAAACCAAGCTTCTAGAATTACAGAGCTTTCTTAAAACACCCAGCTTGTACAAATCAGATAGCTCCACCCCAAGACCATTGCTTCTGCCTTACAATTCAAAAGTTGGACATTTCCTTGCTCCTCACACTTGGCACATTTAGTAAAAGCATCCTGCTGAGGATAGTGGCTCCCCATGCTACTTGGTCAGAATATGTATGAAATGAAGAGTATGAAAAGCACATGGTTTGCTATCAAAATATTACTCTGCCACCAATAAAACAGAGATAATGTTCACCACCAGGGTCTCCCCTACATCCCTTTCTTCTTTTGTCTACTTGCTCCTCATCTTCCTTACCCTCATGACCTTGCCTTCTACTAAAAACTTCTTTAGAATAAGATTCTGCTCCTTAGTTGACTCCTAAGTGCAAGTGGATGAAAAGGCTTGAGCACTAACCCTCTCAGAGTGACTTGCTAGAAATAAAACTCAAATCTGCAGTAATGGAATTTCTAGGATAAGTGAGCCGCTGAGTAGACATATTTTAGGCCAATAAGTCTTCCCAGAATAATAAGCATTATACCAACTAGCAATTATTTCTCCACAAGATAGCTCAACAAACTGTTAGAGAAAATCTTGCCTCCCTGAACAGTTCGTTGTTTCAAATCATTATTTTAAGTGACATATAAGAAGAATGCAGATTGCAGATGACATACTCAAATAGGAATTAAAATATGATAACAATACTAAAGTGGACTGCTAATTAAAATATTTGAAATTGAAGTACAATTGTGAATCATATAGTATTAAACTGAAAGAGAGATGACCAAATATAGACCCTGCTGAGATGTTGGTTTTATCTAAAGACTGTTTTAATGCAGCATTTATGTTTGCAGGCATTTCATAGCTGGGAAATGTTTCAAAGAGTTACAAAAGATTGTTTTATAATATAACATCATGTTGATACATTAGAGGAAATTGTCTGAAATCAATACAATAAATGTCAAATAAGATCGAAAGAATGCAGAATACAGTAAAGATACAAAATGAATAATCACATGGAACATTTAAGCCCAGTCACAGCCACAGAAATAATAATTCATTCAGACTGCAATGAATATCAACCTTGAATGTTGCCTTCCTACCACCCCTAAAAGGCAAACCCTTTGATAAGGAGCACAAATAGAAATAGTATAGGTTCCACATTCTATATAATCCTATATAATAAAGAGCTAATATGCTAAATAGACCAAACAGCAGAAAGAACAACCATCCAGATGACCTTCTGGATGACCATATAAATGACCTTTCAGACAAAGCCGGGGTGGACATAAAAAAAAAAAAAAAAAAAAAAAGAATTAGGACTTAATGAGTCAGCCTTTGAAAAGAGATTTTTTTTCTCTCAAATAATGGGATTAGATTATAGTCTTAAATTTTAGAATAATGAATTTTAAACCAATAAATAATTTAACAACATAAGACTTCTTGAATGTATAGAAAATATAAGTAAAATTGATATTGGTATTCTAGAATAAAATAACTCTTAGAAGATAGTTGGAACAAATAAAATATATATTGTGGGGAAAAACAGAGTTGCTAGTCAATAGGTATAACGTTTCAGTTATGCAAGATGAATAAATTATGTAATACAACTTTTTTTGTGCTTATGGTTAACAATACCATATTGAGCATTTAAAAAATTGTCCAGAGGATAAATCTTATTTTAAATGTTCTCACCACAATAAGAAAAAATTTGCAATCATCATGACAATACGGGGAAATAAAACAGGTAATTTTTAAACATGAATTAATTCAATTTACCAAAATTTGCCCACTCCCAAACCGCATTCAAGAAAAGCAATAGCTGAAACCGGTTTGGCTCACTGGATAGAGTATCAGATCAGCCTGTGGACTGAAAGATCCCGGGTTCGATTCCGGTCAAGGGCATATACTTTGGTTGTGGGCACATCCCCAGTAGGGGGTGTGCAAGAGGCAGCTGATTGATAATTCTCTCATCGATGTTACTAACTCTCTAACCCTCTCTTCCTCTCTGTAAAAAATCAATAAAATATTTTTTTAAAAGAAAAGCAATAAAATGTGAGTTTGCTTCCAAAGTTGATAAATGGTGTGTTTTGAATATTACTGAGTGCCCAACACTAGGATGATCAGACTCCTGAAATAATATTAATGACATAGCATTATCGTACATTTGTGTGGCTCCTTGCCGTTGTCAAATCTCTTTCATTGTGGCTTTCTCCTGCTGCCCCAAGCCATTAACTACCCACAGGCTCTTTGTTTTCCTGAACCAAGCCATTTATGCCCCTTATTTATGACACTTTGTGACTATATGAACCAATGAGCTTAATCTGTGTTGGTTGATGCCAATCTATTCCACTAGCTCTACTTGTAATTTCCAGACTGTTTCTCAAATCAAGCTGTGCATTGACATGGAGAAAAACTAATTATATTCTAAGGAGGTACTGCAAAGTTCTCCAAACAAAATTAATCTTAATTTTTAAAAACTAATCTGCATGCTATTCCAGGCCTGTCATGCAATGTGAGGAATGGAAAAGGGTACCTATAAAATGAACAAATGAGAGGGCATCTGGATTGCAAAACAACAGAGCCTCACAGCTCTATGGGACAGTGCTTCTATCAAGGAGACTTTTTAAATAGAACTTTAAAAAAGACAAGTTTAGAATAGTGTGAGGTTTGTTCATTATTGACCTGGGTGTCACAGAGCTACCAGAGTCCTTTCCTTCAAGAAATACAATTCGAATTGGAATGATAAGACTCACAAAAATCGAATGAGGAAACTATGAAAGGTGGTATATAACCATGTGATAACAATGTGATATTCAAAACTCATATGGTAGAAGCTCAGAGCAGGGGAGACCTGTGGGTACAGCAGTCCCTTATGATGTGGGAGAAAATCATCTGTATGTTAGAGATAAGCAAGAGGGCCTTCCTGGTTAAAAGATCCATGTACATCAAGCAATGCACGCAGACACGTGCACAGCAGGTAAGATCTCCTGCAGGAGAGAATATCTGAATGTAATGGAAATATCTTCTGAAAGCAGATGGTATCAGATTATAAAGGGTCATGAAAACCTCTCAGTGAGTTTAGGCCTAGTACAACAACAGTGTAAAATAATTGTAGGTTGGTAAGAATGGAAAGAACAAGATAAAAAAGCATTGATAAAAGAGGCTAAGCCTCACAGAGGGATTTGTCAAAGCTCTGAATTCTACTCTTGATCTAGTCAGAGTGTCACTGTGCAAACTGGATCAACTCCTAACATTCTCAAGGCCTGAGTGCAGCCTTACGGTCAGCCATGTGTAGGCTTTTGGTGGGAAGAAGATATGGCTGGAACATCGCCACTAGAGCATGTGCATTTGGGTTACTTTCAAGTACAGAGATGCATATGTAGGACACCCGGGGAAAGCAAGTTTCTTATGGTAACACGCCTACCCAAGGTAACCACTTCTGCATACATGATATTGTGAAACATTTTCTCAGGTTGTAAAGATCAAGATTTTATTACTCTTCAACCATTTCATGTCTAATGGAACACAATAAAACCATTTCATTTTGTCCTGTCTTTTAAAGGCACAGATTTGTAAAATGTGTAGGACACACTTTGGAGTCACAAATGTAGCTGACTGATTTACCCACCAAATTGCCATATGGGCCAATAAGTGACCCATCATATCTCTTTCAGGAACTACACAAATTCTTTTTTTTTTAAATGTCATGTAGCCTATGCATTTTAATTGAAAAAGTAGTTCAATTGCCTATACATGGTTATTTATTCACTGGATGTTCATTGAACAACTATTATGTCCCAAGCACTATGGCTAAAATTACCTCTACTAGACATTATATCCTAAGCTAAGGAAGGAGGAGACCCAGAATTATTCCCCTGAAATCACATATCTCCCTGAACACAGACTAAGAGAAAAAGGAGTAAATGATACCTAGAAGAGGTCAACTCAAAAGAGTGCACTTCTGGGAAAGGGGAGGCAGGAATGAGAGAGTGGAGACGGTTCTGTTAGTTCTCAGTCATCAATGGTCCACCCTTTTATTCTTAGAAATGCTGTTCTCCCCAGTGGCTGAGGACAAAGTCTCACCAACTACAACAGTTATAAGTGATATAAAGACAGTGGAATTATATGTACTCAAACTCATTTATATGAGTTTATATGAGTTTAAACTCATTATGAGTTTGAGGACCTATAATGGGCTTATTCTGTAAAAAATGGAAATTCTGTAGCACGTGTAACTTTCACAGGCTCCTCCATTTGACCACTAAGCCACTTAGAAATTTTAATTTCACTTTAGCCATTATAAGCAAGCTGCTCTTGAGACTCTCAATTGTTCATTGTTCCGCTCTAAAATGAAGTTAGGCTCTGTGGCCTTAAGGCTGGCTCTCTATTGAAAACGCATTCATCTTCATTTTTAAATGTTGAATCACATAAAATTTTTATTTCAAACTCAATCATTTGGCCTGGAAAGTTCCTAATTGATTAAAATGTCACATACAAAAAGATAGAATGTTTAATTCGTTAAGTGGCTCACATTTTTGACAGGTACTAAGTGGACTTGGTGAACACTTGCTGTCAGAACTCATTTTATTAAAAAGGGAAAGAGAGAGAATCAGCCTCGCTGAATATATGGCTCTCCCCCGCCTAGCAAGCCTGCCTCTTCCTCAGGCCTCACCCCCATCTCTTCCTTCTGGAGGGTCACTGCCTTGCTCTGTTTTGCTTTCACTGACAATATGTTTAACAAAGAACAAACAAACAAAGGAGAATGCTGAGAAAGAAGGTTGGGTGGTTAGAAATAACTGAGTGTGTGACTCTAAATAAACACATTTTCACTCTTCTGGTCTAATGTTTCCTAACAGGAAAAGTAGGAAATTGAATCAAATTTCTTAGATGCTTTCATTTCATTCATCCCATGAATTCATACTGTGAGGTTGTTTTCCTATGTTCCTCCCTACCTACTTACCTCTTTCCCTCCCTTCTTGCCTTCTGTCCTTTCTTCCTTCCTTTTTTCCTATGAAAAATTCTTTGGAGGAGGAAAAGTATATCAACTGAATATCTTTTCTTTTTCTTTTTATAATAGCTTTATGAGATATATTCACATATAATACAATTTACTCATTTCATTTATCAAGTGATTTTTTTAAATACATTTTTATTGATTTCAGGGAGAGGAAGGGAGAGGGAGAGAGAGAAATAGAAACATCAATGATGAGAGAGAATCGTTGATTGGCTGCCTCCTGCATGCCCCCTACTGAGGATCAAGCCCACAACCCAAGCATGTGCCCTGACTGGAATCGAACACGGGACCCTTCAGAGCACAGGCTGACGCTCTATCCACTGAGCCAAATCAGCTAGGGCCATCAACTGATTTTTTAGTCACAGGTATTTTTTAAGTTAACAATGAAAAAAAAAAAAATCATATCCAGGCACTTGAAATCATGTTTTCCAAGAATCTTATAGATCAGTAGGGAAAAAATGACATAAAATGAGAAGCCATCTCCATACCTATTGGGGGGGTGGGGAGGGGAGACACGGCAGCAAAATGCTGTGGCTTTATTTAACCTAAACGTATCCTGAATCTATTTTTCCAACTCAGAACTCTCCATGTAGCCAAACTCATGTTTCTGCCTAACTACTGGAAACTGCTAAATGACTATTCAGAAACCTTAAATTCAATCTCTTAAAAATTAACATCCAACTTCCCTTTAAAACTGGTTCCTTTTCCTGCGCCACATCACCTTGGTCCCCAGACTTCTATCCGTCTAGCCCTGCAATGGAGGACTAGGAGGCACCTCTCCTTCAAACCCACCCTGAAGCAGTCAGAAACTGATTCAACTGCTGTCCGAATACTTCTCTCATCTCCACGGCCTTCTGGAACTTGCATGTATCATCTTGCATCGAGATATTTGTTTGTGTGTTTGTTTTACTCTTGTTACACTGAAATCCCATTGAATCAAGGACTGTGTCTTCTTCAGTTTTGTCTTGAGCACCTCGCATAATACTTGACACATAATAGGTGCTCAATAAATTGAGTTCTGCTCTTAATAATTAGTGAGGAACTCATGTTTACTAACTTCCTCAGAAATTGACACTTCCTAAAATAAACTTTTTAAAGCTTCAAGGACAGAGCTTAAAATTCTAGGATAATGGGATAGTCACACTCCTTAACATGTGTTATTTCCTACACTTGAATCACCTGCCCCTCACCTACTGCTCGTCGTTTAATTCAGTCTCCAGAACACTTCCTCAAGCTCTGAGGCTCTTCCGTCCTTTGAAACAGGGCTAATCTAGGAACTAATGGGCATCACTCCCATTAGAAAAAGTGGATTTTTACCAGCCAAAGTCCTACAAAGGCGTGGTACCCGCTAGCCAGGAAAACGAGTTATCTGAAAAGCTTCAGGCTTCCTCTTCCGTGGAAGTAGCACCTACAGGAGGTGGCAGAAAGCAGGAGCAGGAGGCACTGTGCTCAGTATGTGTCTCTGCCTAATTGGCCTGGATTTACGAGGGCCTGATAACCCTCTGTCTCCATCTTTAAACCCTGGCAGCGCTGCAAGAGCAGCCTGAGTGGTCTGCAGGCTGCTTTGTTTTATGGAGATCTTTATGGGAGGAGCCTGTTGTGCACACGCAGGGGGCATGCGCAGATGTTGGCACTCATTTGCCCTTCCCCGGGCAGCAGCAACAATACGAATGCAGTCGGGGTGACCAGGGTAAGAATTACACCCGGAGGCACTTGGTTTCGTTTAAGGAAATTTGTTCCTTCCCACTTTCGGCTCATTTTAGAAGTCAGGAACGAAATTGGCCAACCTCTCCCCTTCCGAGCTCTTCCCCTGATTCATGATGGTGTTTGCGTTTGCATTCTGGTCTGTAGGCTTCTCTGTTGCTTTGCATTTTGTATTCAGCTCCAGAAACAGAACATTACTGCTATTCGGGGCCTGCTGGGGGTTTGGGGTTTTTTATCCCACTGTCTGGTTACTTGAATGAGTAGTATGATGTTTTGGATGCCATTACCTTTTCTGGGACAGTCTTTGCTCTGCTGTGAGGAACGGTGGAGAGTAGTTTGTATGTAATCATGTACTTTCCTGATTCCATAAGTGAGTCATCTGCAGTGAGCAGACTTGCATGATTTTGCTATTGTGACAACAAATGAACGAAGATACTCACCTGGCTTTTCGGAACTCTAATCAGAGATTTGTTTAGGATTTTAAAAGACATTAAGTGGGACAGAAAGGTAAAACTTCTGGAAAATAATGCAAGAGCCCCCAAGGACTTCTCAGCTAGCCAAGGGTTTGGTTTCTCTGCTTTGCAATCTGGTCGGCTTCGCATAGCAAGCTTTTGAACTCACTGCAGTCTGCATCGGCCAGAAGGAAGCAGAGCCTACCTGACATGGCCATTCTCCCCTGCACCCTTCCCAGACGGGAGGGGCTCCCAGAGGACCTGTCCTGCTCAGGCACCCCTTACTTACCAACATTTTTATTTTTATTTCTATTTTAAATATATTTTATTGATTTTTTTACAGAGAGGAAGAGAGAAGGATAGAGTTAGAAACATCAATGAGAGAGAATCATCCATCAGCTGCCTCTTGCACACCTCCTACTGGGGATGTGCCCGCAATCAAGGTACATGCCCTTGACCGGAATCAAACCTGGGACCCTTGAGTCCGCAGGCCGATGCTCTATCCACTGAGCCAAACCGGCTTCGGCACTTACCCACATTTTTAATGTATAACACATCCGGGGACTCGGGAGTATCACAAAATAAGATTAATGTTATGCTATTTTCTCTTTTTAAAAGCCTATCACAATCACTCATTGATCTAGCAATGTATTTAGCTAAAACTGCACATCTGTTCTATTGTCATATAAACTGATTTTTAAAATTGCTTTAAACCAGCCCTGGCCAATGTGGCTACGTTGGTTGGAGCGTCGACCTATCAACACAAAGGTGTGGGTTCAATCCCTGATCAGGGCACATACTTGGGCGCAGATTCAATCCTGGTTGGAACGCATACGGGAGGCAATTGCTGGATGGTTTTTCTCTCACATCTCTCCCTCTCCCTCTCACCTCTATCTCTCCCTTTCTCTATCTACTGTAAAATCAAAAAGCATTTCCTCAAGTGAGAGTTAATGAATTTTTTAAAAGCTTTAAATCAGAGTTTCTCCACCCGGGCACTGCAGTGAGTGGTGTAACTGGGCTGAAGAAGTCTGTTGTGGGGCCATCCTGGGCATTGCAGGCTGCTCACAGCATCGCTGGCCTCTAAACACCAGATCCCCAAGGTCATGGCAACCAGATGTCCTGGTGGACACCAGTCCCTGCCTGACACAAAACCAGCTCACTTTTTAATGGAAGGAAGTTCGCATACTACACAACTCCCAAAAAGTGGGGACCAGGGCAAGGCTGTATCCCTGGGTTTGGGATCAGCCTGCTGAAGATTCAGTCACTCAGGCTACAAAACAGCAGATAATAAAACCTGTTTGGGAAGTATCCGAAAGGTAATATATGCCAAGCATCAGCAAACTATCGGGAACATTCCAGCTGTTTGAAAAGGAAGAGGTGTTTTACTATCAGCAAATGAAATCTAGTAAACAGTTAAAGCTCACTTTCAGCCACAAGATCATCTTTAGGGCCTGTTTCAAAGTCCACTGTCATTGAGAAATGAAGATGGTACGGAATGTTGGGCTGCATTTGTACAAGTCTGGTCTACACTTTCAGGTGGAGTGTACACTAAGACGGGATGGGGGAGGGGTCCAGAAACTACACCTGCATAGCAAGCTCCTGGGGTTACTCAGGTCGTATCCTTCTGTAATTACTACACTGCCCAAGTTACACTTACAATACAGCAGCAACTGCTTTGCTCTTTTTCCTTGCGATCCTTTCAAACCCAGTCATTGGGCTTGTTCTTCCCCTACCCCTGCGGGAAGACCTGGGCGTGTTCCACCATTTTCATGTGTACATTTTGAAAATTCAACGCAGCCCTTCACTTTGCTTCCTAACACAATCCCGGTTGAGTAGTAAAGATTCTGGTGTAACTCCGTATCAGAACTCCAACTTCGATTTCAAGTTTATCTCAAGACTGCTCCTGCAGGAAGCAATGGGAAGGGGGTGGGAGCTCCTTCTAACGAACATGCCTGGAACTCCCCTACAGGAAGGGAGAAGAGGAGAAGGGGTAGAACATAAAAACGTCTTTCCTAACTGGAATCCGTCTGACTGTGGCATTAAAGTTGTTTCTCCCATGGGAGCATGTGGGTGTCTCTGCAGAGCCTTCGTTGCTCTGGTCTTCCACCACCATTCCCACAACAGGGACGCAGTGCCCACTGGGCCTGCTTTCCGCTCAGGATCCTGGTTCTCTGTGGCCCTCCTTCTCACAGATTCTTTGCTTGGGGTTCCACACCCCTCCCAGCAGCTCTTTTAGAAGAGTCCCTGCAAGACAACTTTAGACCTTGGCAGGTGGTTCTCCATGGCCACCACTGGTTCCTGGGAAACACACATCTGTCACCACGTTTGGTGGGAATGCAGTGTGGCCCCAAACCTCAGATTCTGCTCTGTGGCCACAGCCCATTTTGCCCCTCAGATTTCTCCAGCAAGAGGCCACCCACAATCTACCATCCCCTTGGTGCAGAGGATTCATAAAAGCTCTAAAGTGTTCTCCTTGAAGCCCCTCAAGTGAATCCTCAATGCCCCTCCAATTAGCCTTGAGGTGAGCAAAAGTCACAAAGGACTAAAATTCTCCAATATTCAGCTACTCTCTGCCTCCACAATGGCAATTTTCAGTCATCAGTGAAAGAGGGAACACAGGTCAAGTCCCACACAAGGGTACTCTAGCATCTCATCTTGGAACATATGGAGCATTTAGTCCTGAAACTCAGCCAAAACTAAGAGGAAATGTTCCCACATTCACGTCTTGCCTAATACCAGAGGTAGATATAAGGTTGTTGGAAATTGGCAGGTGTGCTAGAAGCTCCCAACAGACTTCTTAGTGCTGTCCATGATGGGGCTCAGGGGTTCGGAGAGGTGAAGGAGAGAGAGCCAACCCCGTTCTGAGGCCGGGCTGCTTGAAGGAATGGGTCTCTCGTCACCCATAGCTTAGCGTGACCACCAGCAGAAAAGCCATCAACTTATGGGTAAGCCACAGAAGCTTAAGCAGTGAGAACACCACTGTCACAGTTGCCACTTGGCCCCTGATAGGCAGGCTCTCAACCCGATTTGAGGAGCAGCCACCTAAGCATTTCTTCAAGGTTTTCCACTTAGAGTGAAGAAGGCTTGAATCCCCTTCAACTGACTAGACAAGATAATTGCTAAAACTCTAGGAAAGCATTAAATCTTCCAAAGATCCAGTTGCCTCCAAGAGAGAAATAACACAAATGAGTATTTGGCAGACAGAGGGTTAAGAGAAGACTCTGGAATTGCTACTGACTGAAATCCTCTCTAGATGGAGACTGAACCCAAACAAGCTGATGGGAGTTGGAGTCAGGCCTTGAGAAACAGAAAGGGCACTGGGAGATTTTTTCTCTGGTGCCATCAGACCTCAGCTGGAGCAGAAACAAACCAACCGACCTTACTTCAGCAGTGAAAATGCCTTGTCCTATAAGATAGTGTCACAGCCCTGTTACGGAGAGAAATGTTCTTTCAATAAGATGGGATCATGCCATTTAGCTTTTGAGAAAAATTAATATTTCCAATGACGTGATTCCATGCCAGGTACCCTAGAAAAATAAACAGCAGTCTAAACCCAACAACTGATAGGAAAATGTGAAAACAATCTGAGGACCCAATTATACCCTCATTCCTGGACTGGATTCCATTCTCTATTGAGATCAAGCCTTTGGCAGCGTTTCAAGAGGACCTCAGGGGTTATCTGATGACAGTCTAGGGATGCACTTGACAAGAAAATTCAGAGAGGAGCCTACAAACGCCATCGAAGCCCAGATGGACTTTTCCATAGAGAGAGAAGTGGCATTTGAGTGACTTGAAGAGGATGCAGGAGGAAAACATGATTCGGGGAGTTAATTCACTGGGGAAGATCCATCTGCAAAGATACCTCCCCTCCTTAGAAAAGCCCAAATCTTAAAGAAACTTCACTTTTATTCAACCACAAAAAGTCCAGATTAACTGAAATTTCAACCACCAAATGTGTTAAATTATAAGTTGTTGCATTGTAACAAGTTGCAAATTAGAACGTGTTGTTGTTGTTGTTTTTGTAAGTCCCTTCTGAGGGTATCCTAACCCTACAGCTCCCATCCAGGGAGCTGGTTCAGGAGGCTGACTGCATAGGGAAATAGGAATGTCCTCGCGATCCCAGTCTTCTGAACCCTATGGAGAAAGGACGTGGTCATGTGTGGTAAGCTAGATGCGCCATTCCTGGTGGCTCCTGACTGAGACCCATGGCCACAGGGGTGAGGGTGGGGTGAAAGGCAAGGGATGAGTGTGAGAAAAACAAGAGCGAATATGATTACTCTGAAGATTAGAAAAGGCAATTTTTACAGCGCAAGAAACTTAAATTGCCTTTATTCAAATCCATGCCCTTATAACCCTAATATGCCATTTCCATTGATCCTTGATTTTGCCATAAATTAATATTACTCAATTATATTATGCACTTATAGCTCCCATGGGCCATCACTCTTCAATATGTTGGAAGAGAGTTCCTTCTTGGAAACTGCAGTAACTTAGGCCACAGAGTCTCAGAATACACATTGTCTCACCGATGGCAGAAAGGACTACCTGAAAATCAAAGAAGGCTGGGTGATAGTAAGGAACTTTGTGGGCTCAATACATTCAATTGGGCTGCTGGTTAAAATGATTTAGGCATCCCAGAGACTTCTCTTCTGTTTTCTACCTCTGGAGTCTATAACACTGACTTCTCACCTCCTTTTCCCAGTTACAATTTTATCACTCTGTTCTTATTCAAATAGCCACATGCGAGGTACAGCCTTTCTCAGATGAAGCAACATTATTCTTTGCGGGTGACACACTCTGAGCTGGGGGCGATGATTGCTAGCATAGCACAGATGGACGGGAAATTGTATCTTCCACAGCACACTGCTCCCATATTTCACTACCAAATGCAAAGCCCAGAGGGTATGTTTGCCACAAAGAAATTTTGGTCTCTTGGAAATTTGAAACTCTTCTAGCCCCTCACCATATGACTGATAGCTGATAAATCTCCATCTTCCAGCTTTGTGCCTCCAATAAGGAACATGAAAAAACGCCCTGTTATTTGGTTCTCACTCACAATAAATTTGAAATATAGCAAAGACAAATAAATCTCCCCCACTACCATTTTCTCCTTCTCAAGCAGAACAGAATTCTCAAAGAGTAGCCCAGATCCCAGTTGTTAGACACAGCTGTTTAGGATGTACTTCTGACATTTCCATAAATTCATATGAAGCAGAACAACTCTTCTTTAGTACAAACCAGCCTGGGGCAGAGATTGCTGGTGCTTTCTAAGTAATGGGTGCTAAATAAATGCAATTTATTATCGTTGTTATTTGCATCCTTATCAAAAGCAGCCTCTGGCATGAGAATGGCATATTTTTCTTTCAAATGCTCTTTACTGGAGAGTATTTTGTTCATGTATTTATCATAATATCTTGACCTCTCTTAGCTGCGTGTGTGTGCGTGCATGCACATCCAATAATAACAGGTAATACAGGTCTAGTTCAACGTGCAGAATGAGAAATGAGGGAATCAACTGGGAGCTTTAGCTTCAGTTTTATTTACTCTAACTGTGAGCAAGTCATTTATTAATTTTAGATTTCAATGTCTTCATTTATTAATAATAACAAAGGGATCTCTAAGTTCACTTTTAAGAGAGCCAAAAATATGTTGATTTAAGTAAAACAAACGTTTATATCTCCCTTACCAAGGTGGCCAGAACAAGGCTAATCGCATGGTCCATCCATCCTCAAAAAATGGCTTCTACCCTGTGTTTAATATATCTTCTTATCTGCCCCCCAGGAGGTCTGTGTCCCAGCCAGATGCAAGGAGGAAAGGTCAAGGGCAATACAAATCCCTTTATGACCATAATAGGGAAGTGGCTCTTTGGTTCACCACTCATTGGCCAGTACTTGATCGCATGGCCATGAAAAAGAACAAGGCAAATGAAGTCTCAGCCAGGGTGCTCAGCCAAACCTCAGGTGCTCTCATTAAAGAAAGAAGGGAGAAGGCTTAATCCAGTAGACTAGGGGTATCGAACTCAATCAGAGAAGGGGCCAAAATCTAAAATCCAGCCTAAATCGCGGGCCGAATGGTTTACTGAACAGTCATAAACTGTCATTGTGATGGAAACGCAGCAGAGTGCAGTGATGACAGCGCGGTGCGGGCCACATTGCAAGGCCTGGCGGGACGGATTTGGCCCGCGGGCCTTATGTTTGACACATGTGCAGTAGACCATATAATTTATTGTTCTAATTGGAATGGTAAGGATTCTGAAGGGTCTGAGATTTTATGCCACTTTGAAGATAAGTTTACCTGGAACAGTTCCATGTATACTGGCAAAGGCATGAGAATGCTGGGTCAGGACAAAGATTTATTACTCGTGGCACTGCAAGGAGCATGGGCATCATCATATTTGCATTAGTTTAACTCGCCTTCCCAAGTCCCATAGCTGCAATGCTATCAGTCCAGGTGGGTGCATGTACACATAGTTGGTTGTACTACAGAAGATGAATTTTGAATTTGGGAAACCCAAATCTTTTTATAATGGCAGTAACATGCCCGCCTTTTTCTCTGGAGAGAGCCACATTCTCTATTTTCTGAAGCTATTCACTATATAAACATCGTGAAATACATAGTCCAGAACAAAGGAAGTTATTGCCTCACTCACAGGATGTACAGAAATGCAAGAGACCCATGGAGAATTCTCTCCCAATATGGGACACTATTAAGAAAGACACAGGATGTTATTGCTAATTATGCTAGGATAACAAGTATGATCAGGACACTTTCAGGAAAACTGGGACATATGTTCATCTTAACATTAGAGGATCCTTAGCAGTTTCTGCCAACATATTCTAAGTTTGTAGTATCTGCCATCTGAAAGAAAATTACAAAGGCCACCAATTCTTTAGGGACCAAAATGTATGTAAAGATAACAGAGCCCATTGTGGACATGTTTTTGTTATCACAACTGGCTCTTTAAATCCAACGCCTCTAAATGTTAGAATCTTAAACAGATTTCATGTGCTCTGCTGTGAGTGTGGTATGGTTAAGTATGAGAACTCTAAACTAGGACATCAGGCCACTGAGGTCTAGGGTCAAATTTTCTATTATTTTGGATTTCTGGTCTTGGATATGTCCTTTAACATCTTTCAAAATAGATAGAAAACTATGAAAAGGCATGGAGGAACCTGAAGCACATATATTTAGTAAAATAAGTTACTAAAAAGGATACACAGAGAGTGATTCCAATCATATAACATTCTGTAAAAGGCAAAGTTATGGCAACACTGAAAAGATGTGCTTGCCAGGGACCTGGGAGAGGGAGGGATGAATAAGTGGAGCACAGAACTACTGTTTATGGTCTGACAAACTCTGTTTAGGGCAACAAAGCTACTGCACATGATACCATAATGGCTGACATGCATCATGTATACACTTGTCTAACACCACAGAATGTACAGCACCAGGAGTGAAATCTACTGTTAACTATGGACTGTGTAACAATGATGTCAATGGAGGTTCAATTGTAACAAATGTAACAAATGATAACAGGGAAGGCTATGCATGTTGAGGCCAGGGGATATATGAGAAATCTCTATGTTCATCCTCAATTTATTGTGAATCTAAAACTGCTTGAAAAAATATCCTATCTAATAAAGACAAAATATGCAAATTGACAGTAACTCCACAACAAAGATGATGGCACCCACAGCCAATAAGGGAGGAATATGCAAATTGACATGACAGGCAAGAAGCAGAAGGCACCTCTGGGCCAGAGCAAAGGCAGTACCAGCAGCCAGGGGAAGGAAGGCCTATTCTTGCACAAATCTTCATGCATCAGCCCTCTAGTGGTCCATTAAAAATAAAAGCATAAGTGAAACAGGGAAATCCTGTTTGAAGCATTTTGAAACACACGCACAAAAAAGAAAAAGAAAAATCAGTGAGACTCAGTTCAACAAACACCCACGGACATGCCAGTCCTCTGCTTAAACCCTTCAATGGGTTTCAGGTTGGATTCCTGAGACTGTAAAATGAAAATATATGTGCAATAGATTCATTTGAAAGTATTCCCAGGAAACATGGAGGGAGTGAACAGTGGCACTGGGGAGATAGCCGTAGGGGCATGAGGAAGCCAAACAAGGACACAATATCAACTTCCAAAAATGGTAACTTTCTCTCAACTCTTCAGGGAAGCTGGAGACTGCGGCTGCTCAGAGTCTGGCCCATCAGGACAGAAAGTTAAGTCTTTTCATTTCTGCACCTGTCAGTCATTGCTTAAGAGATCCTCCAGGAAGACAAAGAGTCCCAGGCCCTTCCTGCTCTAAGAACAAGCACTCCCATCAAAGACAACCCTTGACTGCAGACAAGAGTGCTGACTTCTGGGATTGAAAGAGCACAAAATGTAAAGGGAACACGGGGGAGAATAGAGCAGTGCTGAGTCTGTTGTAAATGGCTCCTGAGCAGCAAAGAGAACACAAACTTGGTTGTAAGGACACAATTGTTTACAACGGCCTCTCCTGGACTCTCCTCATTACACACCAGTCCTGCTCGATTTCTCCATCCTCCAGGCCAACAAGTTTCCACCTGGGGACTTTAGACTTGCTGATTCCCATGCAAATGGATAAGAATGTATTTTGAAGCATAAAATACTCAAAAGCAATATGATCTAGAATTAATTTCCTGTGGAAAAAAAATACTCATGGAAGACCTCTAGCCAAAATAAAAATAAACCAGACCAACAGCAACAAATCTCAAGAACAGCAGAGGTTCAACAATCAGAATATAGTATAAGCCAACAGGTAAGCACTAAAATTCCAAATGATCAGAACAAATTTAAGAATAAGATTAGGTGGGGTGAATAAAGCAAAGAACCGTGAAGTAAAATAAATCTAAAGGTTTTATCATATTTTGGTGAGAATCCTGTAAAAAAAAAAAACTGTAAAATTATCCCTAAGCTTTAAAAATCTGTGTTGTTTTTTAAAAAATAAGTGTAGGATAGGAAAAGATGCAAAACTTCCTGACAACTGGAGAGAGAAAGGGAGAGCAGATGCCAATGGCATACCAAGTTTGTAACACATGTTACATGTTTGAACTTCAAAAACAGTATACTGTTTTAAAAGATAGCTGTGAAGAAAACATGCATTATATGATTCCACTTATATCAAGTGTTCTAGCAAAAGGAAATATATAGAGACAGATGCAGATCAATTGTTGCCTGGAGTTGGAATGGGAGCAGAAATTGTCTACAGATGGACATGAGGAATCTCTCTTAGGTGATGGGACAATTCTAAGACTGGATTGTGGCAATGGTTGTACAGTGAAGTCAGTCAATTTACTAAAAATATTTAAATTCACTTTGTGAAATTCATGATATGTAACTTATACTCCAGTAAATTTGCTTTAAAAATAATTACTGATCAGGATAGCAATAGTGTGTGCTTATACAGATGTACTTACATTTCCACAAACAAGCCCTACTGTAGGATATTTCTATATTCTTTGAATATCTTTCAATGACAAATATTACTTTGACATTCAGAACAATGTATAAGGACAAATACAAACACTATCATTGAAAGCTCATGGATTTGATGAGATCTAGTCCCTAACACCGCTCAGCCTCCAAAATCAATAAAACTTGATTTCATATATTGTCTGCCAGCCATTGTCTGCCAGAGATGGCTGTGTGATGTGTTTTGCCCAAGTAGAGTAAATAAAGAACAGCAAGTCATGTGTAATGGCAACATCACGGGATGGGGTACAATAGCGGTGATCACTAACACAACATCACTCTACATGCTTTAAACCAACTCCCCTATTTAATCCACGTAACTACCCACGGTTGCAATCCAACCAGTAGGTCGCTGGCAAAGAACACTGAGCTGCTGCATGCTGATCAGGGTTTAAATCCAGGCAGTTAGAAGTCAGGTGCCTGGGCTCCTAAAGCCATGTCAGAAGGCCCATACCTGGGCCGTGGTCATATTATACAAACACCTTCTTCTCTGATGACACATTTGCTTCCCTGAGACATTTCCTACATTTTTTTTATCTTGTTTGTAAGCTTTTATTCTTTGTATTATCATTTTTATTTACTAGTTCCACATTGCCCATTCAAATCAATGGAGTGTGTAAAGTAGACATCCAAGGCTTTTGTTTACACAATTCTGAGTAGCTAATGCTGGAAATGGCACGGAGTGGGGCTTAGAGAATCCTTATTAAATTATATTGGATGCTTTCGAGAGCATTTCTCGCCACAAATCCAAATTGGCTGGCAGTGTTGAATACAACCTCTGAAAACAACACACAAAAAACAGGCCCAAACCCTTCCTATTTCCTTCAAGGCTCCTCCCCTCAGGAAGCCTAGCTCAGTGGGGGATTGCCCGCCAAAAGAACAAAACAGCCCAGCACATTTCGATTATTTCTACAGCTTCCCCCATCGAGTAATTAACAAGCCAGGCTCCCAAGACGGGTCATACATCAACCAGACGTGCCAGGCTCTCCGACACCCCCCACAGAAACAGGTAGTGCAGCATGTTAGCACTGAAAATAGGATATTAAAATCCATTTAGATTCTTACATCATTAGATGCGGAAAATAAATCTGGCCACTAATGCTTAGCTGTGATTTCCTTAAAATGATGCTGATCCTGCAAAGGCCTGTGCTTCTGCAGTTAAATGCTACCCGTATTCATCCTGCAAAATGAGCCTTAGGAACGCCAAGGTAACATTTGTCTTAGGATTTGACAATAATGGCCTCTTTTCTCATTCAGTGACCCATAAAGCCCAAATAAATGCAAAATCCTGTATGTAGTAGTGTTCGAGAGCTCCCACCTATCTGTTGGGGTTACTGATCTATCCCTCCACCAGTTTTTGTCCAGCTGAGATAAGAATAATAGTGCCCTCAAACAGCTGGCTTCACAGCTCAATCGGAAAGGCTCATTTAAATGTAGCCCATTCATTAATTTTGAAATTAAGTTATATTAGCTCTTGCCATCTCAATGTTACAGTCCTCAAATATACATGAAAAAGTTATTATCTTATTCTTCTGCAGTCTTTAAAAATTAATAATGCTGAAGGTCCAATTTTCATAGAATTAAAGACAGTGAATTACACAGATTTTTAAGAAGTTCGGGCTTCATTAGTAATTTTAGCCCCCTTGAACTTATAACCATCATTCATATTCTGTCAATATCATCCTATTAAAACTCTTCGCATTATAAAGTTAATTTAAAAAAAAAAAAAAAGCCTCTCACTGCTAGTTATACCATATTGGGTAATATTTTCACATTAAGTATAGAGATAAAAGCCTTTTCTAGCTGAATTCCCAACCAAGAGATTGAATTTTCTTTAAAGCGTCAGTGTCAATCTCTGAAACACTGAGGTAAGCTTCTGTATTGTGTGTTTTGAGTTTAGTTTTTATAGTGCATTTCTGATTTTCATTTTAATAAGAATTCTTGTTTAGGCCATCTTCCATCAGACGATGGAAGAATAATTGGCTTATATCGAAAGTACACATTGACTTCTCTAGATGCCTATTGACTTGCAGGGAGGTATCAAGAAAGCCAGCCTTGTGCAAATGGGGTGAGTCTTCATGAGGTTTCCAGCAGTCACCTCAGAGGTGGACTAATAGTTAGATGACCATGTGAACAGGGTAGTGATAAAGGCAGGCTCTGTCATTTTTATTTTCTCCCCCTGACAGTTATGAAAAATTATCTTATTGCATTTTCTACCTAGCACAGTTCCTAGCACATACTTGACAGGAAGAAAGAAAAGAAATGAGATTAGGAGGGAGAGAGGTTGGAGATAGTCTGCAAAAGTGCTTGGAAAACTATAAATGCCAACTTACCTAATAATAGACAAACATTTAAATTGACCATACCTCCACTATGCCCACTGCCAATCAGGAGTGAGTATGCAAATTGACCCAACATTTTTGTTGGGTCAATTTGCATATGCAGGTGTGGAGCGGCTGGGAGGGGCAGGACACCTGCTATGAGGGGGAAGGGGAGTAGCAGAGGGAGCTACAGGAGCAGTGCTCTGGCTGGGAGCGAGGACTTACAGGCTCCCAGGCAGCCAGGAGAAAAGCCAGGGGAAGGAAGGCCTATTCTTGCATGAATATCGTGTAATGGGCTCTAGTGCATATATAAAAGCATACTGTTATTGTCATTTTCACTGGCACCCAGGAAAGTGCCTGATCTTACTAGTATGATGAGCTCAGGTGTACTTAGATCATGCCCTCCTCACACTCATGTCTCTTTCTTTCTCAGTAGCAATGAATTAACTGTCCCCTGTTAAGGTCTGACAATTCCTAAACCAAAGCAAATCCATCTTCTTAAGCAAAAAGAACAATTGTTGCCTGCCTAGGTCTAGTTGATAGGGGAATAAAATGCTTTTCCATTCTAACAAATAAAAGTTGTCTCTGTTTTCTTACAAATTTCTTACCTCACTCAGACTTGCAGATTTCCCCAGAGGAGGACTGAATAGGCCAAAAGGCCACTGAGATAAATGTCACAAAGAGAGAGTACCCTATATAAACACCACAGAATTTGTTGTCTTGATACAAATTTATATTACTTTTTGATCCTCTCCCAATGTCCTTTTCTGAATTTAGAAAGCACCTTAAAATTACATTTTTTTAAAAAGATCTTCTGTGAAAATCTGTCAAGATGTATTGGTTCTTCTCTAGTTATGATTGTCCAGTTTTATTTAAAAAACAATAACTGCTGACACGTACAAAGCAATTCAATGCAAGTACTTGCAAGCAATGCATATATCATGATAAAATGTGTGACAGAGAGAAAGAGAGAGATCCCATATTAGTTAAACCATGTCAGAAATATAAGGTTTAATTCTACTTGTCATATTATGAGAGGAACAATAAGAACTGGGCTGATTATCAGAAGAGTGTGATAAATCTCTGAGTGTTGTTATACGAGGACATCTGAGTGAAGTATGTTTATTGAAGCTGGATCCCGGAGAAAGCTAGAGGACAAGAGGCGTGTCTATTTCCTTTAAATATTTGAAGATCTCTCCTGTGAATATGAAGGAGGCATATTTTACATGACACTTGACAAAACTAGGACCAATATATTCAACATAAGAACCTAAATAGCATGTGAGATAGTGAGTTCCCACCCACTTGGGGAAGAAATTCATGAGTTTGGCTTGGGAAATGTAATCGAGGGGTACCTAGCAGACATCCGGTGGGTATTATTTTTTAACTCTGAAGTGTGTGAAAAACTGGAAGAAAAGATTTATCTGTAGGCAGGTAAGCAAATGAGATTCGTTCTTCAGCTCTCCTTCCTGTAAAAAAGGTAACCTTTTGTGAGTTTACCACCAGGAAAAGCAGACAGCAAGATTTGCTGGGTAAGTAATGGCCCTTGGCATGACTAACAGCAAGCATATCCTAAGGCACTCTCTTAAGCAACACATAAAAGGATATTCAGCATCTGATCACTGCTGTTTTATGTGTGGAAGACACCACTTCAAAATAACAGTATGCTGCCTGAGAAGGCATTAAGTAAAACTTGGATTAGAATGCTTCTTTTGAAGCTATTTATCGGGAGGAAAAAATCATCACGCCTGATGTTCTTCAGGATTGACAACTGTCTTCAGTTGTTTGCCTTTAAGAACCATTTAAAGGACCAAGAAGAGAAGGAAAATTGAAAAGTAAATTAAGTGTCACAAGTGAAGGGCTGTCACCTCAAATTTAATAATGTCACTTCTGAAAGTTAAATAACAGGTGATCATTAATATGAAGATTGTGGAAAGTCTACTACGTAATTACAGAAACCTATAGCCAGCATCCTCAGAGCTAAAACGAATTCATCCATATGCAGACCTTTCTAAATGATGACTACCATACACAGAGCCTATCTTTGCCAGCCCATTAAATCTCAGTTGTCGGAAGATATGAGGATGAGATTTAGATTATTTTTACTCAAATACAATCTATTTGATTTATTCTTATTCTTTGTTTGATTTTAGACTTTTTTAAATGGATGTGACCAGTGTGTCAGTGGTGTTCACCTAGTTACCTTGCAAAATGGTTCCCTCTGCAGCCAAATACTTTCTGATTACATGGCGTTGAACATGGACAATAATTCAATCACGGTTTTCATGGGGATTGTTCAAGAATGCACAGCACACAGACTCATCCCTCAATTTCACTCTCCCATCCCTATTCTAATATACATCACCGGGATGATGGCATTCAGGACCGTATTTCATCAGCACATGTCTTTCTCCTGATGTATTGTGTTTCATTCCATCGCTTTTAAAGCGACACAGATTTCCTAGTGAGTGAAAACTCATAAATAATATTACAATTAAAAATAAAAGATTACTTAGAAGGTACCAAGTACATTTAGATATGACTTTTAAATGGCAGATGCACAGCATTTTTCAAATCTCAGAAACATCTATTATGTGGTCCATGAGGAACCTAGGGAAATGATAATTTTTCAGACTTTCACACTTTCTTGGTCCTTTCTCAGATAAAGACATATCAAGAGATAAATTTATACCCAGATTTTAGGGGTATTGAGGATAGACATGGAAGTCTGCTCAACCTTTATTTTTTGTGAGACCGTAAATACATCTCTTGGGTTATTAACATTCTCAAAGTGTCAGAAAATAGCACATATACTGATTTTCTTATTTATTGTTCTTTGCCATCCCTCTATCTCCCTCATTTTTCTTCTGGTCAATCTGGACAGGGATAGCTTGAAGTGTAAGATGGGGGATGAGCAGTTCTCTCTCAGGCATATTCTAATGATGGACTCTTGCAAACCCTATTGAAGATGCCAAGCTAATAATTGGTTGACCATTTAAAAAGCAACCATTAAACAAAATTATTTGTGTAAATAATCCAGAAGCTAGCAGACCAGGGATTACTTAACCTATGGCACCAACTCAGGACCAAGATAGCAGCTAGTTCTTTTGTTCAATTGTTTAACAAATATGTTTTATACACCTGTTGGGAGCACAAGTATATGCATTGAGCAGAAATTCTTGATGAGACAGTGTAGTGGCAAGGAGGGCTTCCCAACTCCCCAGGTGCCATACTTGATATAAACAGTGTGAGTTCAATCAAGTGCAAGGCTTTTAATTTGCTAGGTGGGGACACAAATTTGGTGGCGGGGGGTGGGAAGGGCAGGGCTAAATTGTTCTGGCCAATAAAGGAGAGGCTGATTCTGCAGCCACCAGGAGTTTTTATTTTTGGCTTGATTAGCAAAGGCAGGAATAGAAGCAAAGACATAGATTCTAGAAATAAGTATAAAATTGTCTTGATGGCTGTTAATATGGAAGGTACCAAAAGACAATTATTAGAGTGCATAGCCATACAATCCTTCTATCATATGGCTGAAGTATTAAGGATGTGGAAAGTATCAGATTTAATAAAAATAATATGGTCTGTATACTATATATTCCAGAACACATACAGCAAGATCTATAACAGTGCCATACTCTAACATGCTAATATTCTTCAATGAAGTATATGACTATAGATAAAAGAATTGAGATCATTTCATTTTGATTCAGTTATCTCAAATGAACTTAGACAAGTTCAAGTTCATAGCCAAGTGGATGATGAGACCCTCTCAGTTTTCAGAGCTCTTTTAATTTCAGAATTCAGAAACCCATATTTTGCTGGAACATATATGGGTCTTAGGTGCTGAGTGATTTAGGCAGGTATATCCCTCTCTGTCTCCAAAGGTGGAAACCTTCTTGACTATGAACTAAGATGGAAACATGAATGCCCAGTCACATCCACTGATTTTCCATGGGCTCAAGAGCTCTGAGAGAGATCACATGACCTCCAGCAATATTATTAGACTTTATGGATTCTTTATGATCCAGGTGGGTCACCTAAGGGCCCACTTCAGAGTAAGAAAGAATGAAATCCCTGAGAGAACATCACCATAAGGTGGTAAGAATTTTTTCCAAATATGTCAGACTGGGTAAGGTACTGGGTACCTTGACTTAGAGTGTCTCCAGGTAAAGACTAAAACTCTGCCTGGCTATCTCCTAAGCCAGATACTTTCTTCCTATGGTCATTCAATTCCATTAATTAAAACAAAACAAAACATCAAAGAGGTGGTTATCCTGGCCAGAGAGTGAGAAGAACACAGGACATGAATTTTCATGGAGTTATGGTTGGGGGACAGTAGCAATTCAGGAAATTGGAGATCTGAAAGAGGCCAATGGTGATAGCCAAGAGGTAGAGAAAGTTATAGGGATGAGCAGTAGAGTGAAAACAATTCATGGAGCCAAGGAGGACTAAAGTGGCAGGCAACAGACCATGGAGTCTGCAGAGCTGTCAAGTAGAGGCTAGTCACCACACGTACCCAACAGGGTCTCAGAGGGAATCAATGCACAGGGAGGGAAATAGAATAAGTCACTTTCCTGCTTAAAGCAAATTGGTGGTGCTCTGTATCTGGAGAATTACTATACATTTGACATCTTTGTACTCGCTGATGAGAATCCTGTGAAGCATGCTGAAAATGGCTAACAGGTTTGATAACCAAGTGAATGGTGGTACTGCCAACAAAACTCTTTTTAAAGCAGTTTTAGAGTAAAATAGTATATTTGGAGTCATACTGAGTTGAGGTGATTATATATCATGCAGATAAAAAGATCTAGTGAGCTATTTAGATGGACATTTCTCAAGTTGGTAGATGTCTGTGCTGGCCATAATTATTTCAAGGTGTAGGTACAAGACCACAAACATGTTTAAATGACTTAAGAACAATAAGCAGATGATAATAGATTGGTACATTGGTGATAGAACCCTGCAGAATACTAACATTTAGAAAAGGAACCAACAGAAAAGCTAGAGAAACAATAACAAATGAGCAAGAAGAGCCACATAGTACAAAGCAAGGGAGAATAAAGATTAATAAAGAGGATGTAGTTGGCAAGTGCGAGAAAGAAAATGCATACATTGAATCTGCAAAGGAGAAGGACATGGATGATATACAGGGAACAGTTTCAAAGCACTGGTGGAAGCCAACACTAAATGTGGTAAGTGGGTGGGAGTTAAGTGAAGAGAGGAAGTAAAGCACTCTTTCAAGTACTTTGAAAAATATTAAATGGGGTAATTTTTTAGTACAGTGCTGGGCAATAAATGGGGACTACTGGAACGCAGTCCCTTCAAATTACAAAGCACAATGTCAGGCCTTTCCTAGGAATGTATTTGTGCAGATTTCTACACTCAGTACCTCTATTTGGGCATAAACACCCAGGATATCTGGAAGGAAAGGGGGCACAACTTGATAGCTGGCTGACACTAGGTAAAGATGCTTGGCCTAGGAACCAGGATGCCTGGGCCCAAACTGCTCTATAGTAGTGGTTTGCTTTAAAAACTTCCCTTTGGCTCTGTACCCTATAAGAAATGAGATTTTATATATTTACTTTGAAACAATTACTTTGAAACCCTTGACTAATGTATCACCCTTAAAGTATTTTCTTAGATGATACTAGAGGCCCAGTGCACAAAATTCATGCATGGGGGCAGGGGTCCCCTCAGCCCAGCCTGCACCCTCTCCAATCTGGGGCCCTTCAAGAGACATTCCTCTCACAATCCAGGATGGCTAGCTCCTAACTGATCACCTGCCTTACCTGCCTGATTATCCCTAACTGCCCCCCATGCCAGCCTGATCACCCATAACTGCCCCCTCTCCCCTGCTGGCATGGTCACCCCATGCAGCCTGCTGTTCAGTTGTTTGGTCATCCCTCACTAACCCCCCTGCCGGCCTGGTTGCCCCACACAGCCTGCTATTCAGTAGTACGTTCAGTTGCTTCAGTCATGACAGCCCCTGGCTTTTTATATATTAGGATGATAGCTGATTTCAACAGTTATGCCTATTTGCCTATAATCCTTGGTAATTACATAACTTTACCATTTATATTTTTATGTTTGTTGTTATTGCTATTATTATTAATCTGACATTTCAGAGAGCTCTCCCATTTTTATCCCTGAGGGCAGAGGACATTACAAAGATGCCAGCCATTTTTCTAACTGTGAATTTATCCTAGTTAACTTACCCTAACTATCCACTACTCTAATCAAGGATGGTGGATACAGCAACCTAAGCTGACCAAAGTTATTTGTCAGAGTTTCTGATCTTCGAACTGGCAAAATACTTCCCATAGCAGGTGGGTATCACCTTTCCCATGGCACCCAGTCAATCATATTGAAACAGATGACTAGGCAGGCACAATCTGGTCCTGAATTCCTGACAGAGAGATCAATCTTCCAGTCTCCATAATCCTTAAATTGTTTTTCCTTTGAGGATAGAAAAGGGAGCAAAAGTTCTTTCCCTTTTCTGTCTTGTTTGTGGTAATACCTCATTCCCATTTCAAAGAAGACAGCTGCTACTATTTCACTCCTACCTTCAGAATAGGTATGGGAGACAACTCTGTGATAATTTATTGGGATTCCCTAGCATTCTGTTATTTCTCACCGGCCAAAATATGCAAAAGATTATCCTCATCCTTATGCATTGATCCCAAACCGGTTTATTCTGGCCATCAAAAAATTAGCTTCCATCTATATAAATGTCCTTCCAGATAGCAATTCTTGTGGACATGTAACCATATGGTTTATGATTTAATTGTGATTAAACCAATGAGATTAAATAGGTCTACAGTAACTCAAAGGCTATCTCAGCTAAGTAGACTTAACTCTTTTATAGATATACAAATTATTTAGCTCATCAACCCTAGACCATTTCCAAAAGTAGAGCTCATTAGACTACAAGTTGCTGTGTCTCTAATTAAAATATATTTAATTAGTATGCAGCATTTCCCCCCATTAAATTGTCATTATTAAAAGGTTTGGGAAACCTACTGCCAAGACAACCTGGATGGGAATATATGCAACTCAACCTTTATTAAAATTCTAAGTTAGCTCAAATGTAACTGTATTCTTGGCTCTCATTACTAAAACGTCAAAAGAATACTAATTTCTTTCTCTTGTCTGTCTCTCCAAAAATGTATTCTTTTTATTGCCCTGAATTTTTAACCTCATTATTCCTACTCATCAACTTTGATACCATTGCTTTTTTCCTAAACCATACATTTCCATCTTAGATTATCCTTCTAATCAATACTGCCCATCAAGAAAGTGGAGCACGATAAAAGTAGGAAAATGGACACAGAAAGGATCTGCTCCACCCACCATGACTTTAATTCCAATGATATGCCAAGCTTCACTCAAGGGCTGCTTCCTCCATAAATTTCTTTTTAAGCCTCATGGATTTTCTCCTCTTCTAAACCTCTAACCTTCTCTTTCTATGAATCTCATTGGACAGTTGCCCATGTTCTGTGTATTTCTCACTTATGATTTTACACACATTGATTTGCTCCACAATTAAATCGTACACTTCTTTCTAATATAAGGTCCTCTGACACCATTTACTAAGAAATAACTGTGTCCTTGACACAGAACTACATGAGGAAGTTACAAAATTGAATAAGAAAAAAGAAAACTAGTCTTCAATAAGCTTACAGTGCAGGTTGAGCAACAATGACTTGCACACTGCTTTGTCTCCCAAAAACTCAAATGTTAAATTATAATTATGATAATGACATCACTAGGATAAAATGATGTATAGGCTAATCATGTGGCAAGAGACTAAGATAAAATTGTCAGTCCTTCATAATCAACTTTGCTGAAGAATTCAAAGCAATAACTTTGAAGTCCCCTTCTTAAGATTCTGAAGATACCTTTTTGCCTTGGTGTGCTGACCAACCTCACTTATCTCTGCAAAACTGTCTCAACAAAGAAATATCTTGGTTCTTCCCTGGAGTTGCTTTGAAAAAGAAATATCCTCCCTTCTTCTATCTCCTCCACATTATTCCAAGGATGTCAGTGAGTCAGTTAAATGATGGTCCTAGAAAAACTGATCAATTCCAACTTCTCCTTGATGGACTGATCCAATAAAGAATTCAGGAAACATCCCTCCCTGTTCCAAGACAGATATCATAAAATATTGCTAGATTCAAACAAATATAGCTGATTATGCCCTATAATTACTATTTTATTGTGCATAATAAAACAATTAAAAATTATGGGAATAATTTGTTTATTTAAATAAGATTCAAAAATGTTTGCATGCAAGCAGATTTTAATTCATTATTCTAGGTATCATGAAGCAAGAGAATGGTGTGGCTCAGTCATTTGAGCATTGTCCCATTCACCAGGAGGTCTCCAGTTCAATTCCTGGTCAGGGCACATGCCCAGGTTA
Organism: Pipistrellus kuhlii; assembly: GCF_014108245.1. NCBI lineage: Eukaryota > Metazoa > Chordata > Mammalia > Chiroptera > Vespertilionidae > Pipistrellus > Pipistrellus kuhlii. The sequence goes on from NW_023425562.1 coordinate 18,955,311, forward strand.
TACACTCATTCCCCAGTGAGAGGCATGCAAGAGGCAGCCAATCCATGTTTCTCTCTCATAGATGTTTCTATCTCTCCCGCTCCCTCTCTCTGAAATCAATTTAAAAATATATATTTAAAATAAATGAAGCAAGAGATGCTCTTTCATAAATTGTCATAATCCTTTTGGGATCACTTCTGACATCCACAGATATTCTATCACTGTTAGATAAAAATTCATATGATAACTTTCCTATTGCCCAGTCACAGAGAACTCAAAAAGCTTGGCCTGATTCTGGGTGATGAATGATTAATGAATAACATCCTGAACCGCTCTTACTGGGAAATTTTTTATATCACAAGTGTCATTGCCTCATTCATTATGCTCAGGGTAGTATCGCTTCTATCCTTGTCTCTCAATTAAAAAGGCATTCCTCTCTCCAAATACTGTGAAGGATAAAATTGCTCCAACACAAACATTGCCAAGAATGCTATACAGACAGAAGAAAAATGCACCCCCTACCATAGCATAGACCAATCTCCAATCTTCTAGATATTGCTATTAATGTATCTATACAACATTTACTTTATTTAAATACTGTAGTGCATTCAATATTCTGGAAACCAAAGGAGGCAAAAATATGCTATCAGTGATGCTCAGAACATCATGGTAACTGAGATCTTTTCTGTGTAGGCCTCGTGATTATTCATTCTACCTGCATGGTGTGGGACATGGGACATGGTGGGTAAAGAAGATACTCTTGACCCGGGTAACTTTCTGTGACAAATAGCTTCAGTCACCACTGTCCCAGGGAGACATATAGGAAGTATAGATTTTACATTGTTTTCTAGGACTGGCTCTGGTAGAAATTGCCCCTGTCATTCCATTTCTGCCTCATTTTAACCACTTTGGAAAGCCTGCTTATGTTTCTCATACTGCCCCATATTCTTTTCTTTCAGTGGCTCCTACAATCTGCTCTCTGACCTTTTGAGTCCTGAAAGAGCAAAATTTAAGGATGTCTGCACATGTTCCTTTCCAGGGATACTTATGTCAATAGCTGAAATAAAATTTCATCTGCAGCCAGCTGGTGCAAGGGTGTTGCAGAAGGAGAGACATATCAGAGCTCTCCTGAGAAGATTATGAAATCACGCTGTGCACACAATAGCAAAATTCACTTGTAAAACGACGGGCCTGGAGTTAGAAATAAAGATCTCGGAAATTATAGCTCTGATTGACCTCTGTTTCTTCCAAATGGTTGGTGTTCATGAAATGTTACCTATCCTTGACACCCTACAATCTTACCATTTGTTAACCATTCAAGCTATTAAGGAATCGGGAATCACTACTGGTTAAAATAAAGAATAAGTTTACCAAATGGTTACATAAGAAAGACAGCTGTGTATGCTTAAAGGTCAAATTCAGCATATGCACCCTGCTCCTGATGAACAGCACAAGCAAATCCAGGCACCTGCTTCCCTGTGCTTAAAGGAGATTTCACCGTGACAGGCAGAGTGCCATTTATTAGGCCACTTTCAGACAAATCCACTCAAATTTACCTAATTGCAGCATGCACTCTGTCCAACAGCTTCTTCAGCAGAGCCCAGAGAAGAGAAGCATCATTAATTGGTCAAAATGTGTCAGAGACACAGCCTTTCAAGTAGAGGGATCTCCACAAAAGTCATTTCATAAAACAACGGGTTGGTTACTGAAAAGTCTCCATCGCACACCAAGGAAATGGGAAGCCCAGGGGTATCGGAAGGAATCATTCACTCTGCCCCTCATTCACTCAGTGAGCGCTTATGGGATTTAGGATGAGGTTACTGATGCCAGGATGAGGGTTTATCACTCCTGTCATAGACCCAAATATACAGAGGTAGAGTAAGAGAGAGATGGGGACAGAGAGAAGGCTAAACTAAGCCCTGGGCTATCTACATTTGTGACTTTCCCCTCTCACTCGGGAAATGCTCCGTGTTTCTAAGGAATGACGTCAAGCTTAGACAAGGCATGATTTGAAAGGGAGCAGGATCTATGAGAAAGGGCTTCATAGTCAACATGAAGAACAAGATGGGAGAGATAGACGGTCAAGGGGTAGTACTCGGGGATTGTAAAGCAAAAGCAGACAACAAATAAAAGAAGAATTGTGTCCTTTTATCCTCCATGATTTTGCACACTCTTCCATTACCATCTGAAGCCAGGAAACAGTTATAGATGGATCTTACTTCTAGCGATTCATGGACATGAAAGTGATACAGCATGTTTTATCTTAGGAACCACAATATCTCTAGAGGCCTTTTAATGCCATCAAGCCTGATGACAAACTTTCAAGTATGTAGTGAGGTCCTCTACTAGCAAGACTTCCCTGTGCTAGGTAGAGGGAAATGTCAATAAACAAGACAGACACAGGGCCACCCTGCAGGGAAATTCAGTCCATTGAGTCAGGGGTGAAAGAAGAGGGGACAGAAGAGATAGAAATTGAACAAATAACCAGCCCTGTAGGCAAGTTTACCATTCTGGTGCTAAAACCTAAAGCACACATTCCTCTCCCATCAGGCATGGACCACTCCCACCCACTCCCTATAGGTCAGTCGGTGACATCATCTTCAAAGGAAACGGGCCTCCCCTGTCTGTCATTCACTCACAATACCAAGAGGCCATTCAAGTTGCAGGGAAGTTCAGACCAGAAGACTTTTATTTCCATTTATTTTCCAATCCAAATCAGTGCACCAAGCCTTTGAATGCCTCCAGGTGACTGAGTCACAAACACCCTTGTCAGTGGTACTTGACATTAACGAAATTGATTGCGCCAGACTAGAAATCAGCTACATGATAAGTGATGATGACTCCACTGAACTAAAAGGGGCGGGGAGCTTTCCACCTTCCATCAAGACCTTTCAAAGTCAGTAGAATCAGAATATAAAATTAGTATCTTTCACACATGTAGACTTGTCATGTTTTCCACTAGTAAAAAACCTATAATGACATACTTTACACCAATGTTTTCCAAGAGTACATTCTAAGTGAACCAAGCTGTATGCACAAATTAGACTTTGCATTTAATTAAAATCATTCTAGTAGCTCAAAACATAGCCACATGAATTATTATTCTTTCCATTAATTTATTATTTGTAGTCTTAGACAATTATAAAAAGTCCTTTTAGATTTATTAAGCATCTGGTTTGTGTTTATACTGAGAACCAAAGATTTAAAACATAATATCTGATCTTAAGGTTTTTATCATTTATTTAGTAATTAAGCAAGTACTGCAGTATATGAAACAGTATTAATTCACAAATAATAAAACTGAGTTAGAAGTGATTAGACAATAGGATATTAATTTACAACATTTCATATACTTCTTATTGAATGATAGAATGAAATTAAAAAGAAAATGATAAAGTAGGCTAATATTTCATTTTAAAAAAAGGAAAGGCTTCTCTGAGGGAGATGAATAATTGCAAAAGTTTGGATTACATATGCATAGCCTGATACAAAACCACGTATAAGCAGGAACCATAGGTCTTATACATATCTTATTAGGACCACTCCAAAGCTGTGTGAGACCACAGGAATTATTTTTGTGGGGTCCCTATCTAAATAAGCAGTTTGATTTAGAAGTGTGTTAAAAATTTGTAAGCCTTTTTGGCATGTTGATTAAGGTTTAGAATAGCGGGTGGGAAAGAGGTAGATACATATTTTTTAGTGCCCAATCAGTGAAGGGAAGTGTCCTTTATAGTCTAGACACCATTTCTTCTTCAGCTCCAGGAACTACTATTCCTTTGTAGTTTTGGTCAGGTCTGTCCTTAGATAATTTCCATCTCAGCTCAATAAAGAGGTAAAAGAAAAAATCACCCTAAACATCAGAAACATTGCCTCTGTTCACACTGATGGCCATGTGTTTCTCGGGTCATAAATTGGGGACTACACCCAGGGAATGGTTTCTGTGTACATTTTGTCCACTTGTTACTTTTAAAGAAAACCGGTTTAGTTTTATTAAAGGTTAAACTGCATCATATGGAAATTTTCAAGAGTTTTTAGCGTTTACTTGAATCAAATCAGGCAGCGCCAAACAGAACGTGGTAAGAAGGACTCCCCTTCAGGACTTAAGGAGGAGTTTTATAGAGAAGACACAGAGGGAAAGTAAGAAATTATGTATGTACTTGGCATGACTTAAGCTGCTGCCTTGTTTGAAATAGTCTAGTTGGCTATTTTGACTAGTTGTTGGTAAGTTTCATTTTCTCAGCCATGGGTGCATTGACCCTGGCTCGGGTTTTGGTTTGCTTCTGTAGGCTGCCAAGGCATAAAGCCACCTTGGTCTAATGGCCTCCTTGTTTAATTACAGTAACACTTTCATCGAACACCTTTTCTTTTCATAAACAATTAGCTGCAGTTCAATGAATCAAGCACTTTTTCCTTTAAAGTGAGCATGAATCTAGTCTTGGAGAAAGAAGCAAGACTGCAGGTATAAATACAGTTGGGGGTTGGAGTGGGAGTTGACTCACTACTGCTAAAATTCCATCATCAATAATCCTGTCAGGCGTTTGTCCCTGACAGGGACATGCTGGTCTGTCTGATTTAGGTTCAGTGCAGACACGGCTCTCAGAAATGATTTTGTTCTCCCTTCATCAGAAACTTTATCAGAAACAGCTTTGTCTGCTGAACAGATGGGCGAGATAGTAACTGATATGAAGGCATATGGTTTTGAGAACAGACAGGAGTAGGCATTCCAAATATTAGTACAGTTTTGTTCAGGTTTTCATAAAAGTGACACATGAATGTCAATAGGCAAAAAGAACAGATAACATTTTCAATCATCTCAAAACCTACTTGCTGAAATCAAAGTTATAAATCAGTTGGCTTGCATCCCTAAACTAAGCTGTGCCATCTGTATTGCTAGCAATGACAGGGCAGAATGAAATAGGTTGGGCCAAGTAGAAACCAGATTCTTCATTCATTTAATTAACAAATATATGTTGAGCATTGAATATATGCCGAGCACTACTGGATTTGTGGGGTAAAAGAATAATCAAGTCCCCATTTCTAAATTGAAAGGAATGAGTTGGAACAGATTACCTCTGAACTATAGATTATAGGCTATACACCAATTTGGAGTAAAAAGATATCGGTGATATACATAAAAATACAATATACACATTATGTAATCACATATATACATAGGATGTCCCTAAAAATGTATACACACTTTGAATAATTATAAAGGCACAATGGGTTAAATCAGAAAAGAAACAATAGTTGAGCTAACAGCTCTTAAAGTATGTATATAATTATTTATTTTTTTTGGAGCAACCTATATATATATACTTGTACACATTACAAGAGGCCTAACGCACAAAATTTGTGCAAGGGTAGGCTTTCCCAGCCCCGGCCCCACCCCCACCCCCATGGCACTGCCTGCCTCTGTTGCAACACAACCCCTGTTTCCCAGAGCTCCTCCTCCCTGTGCCCATCAATAGTCCTCCCTCTGTGGGGCGATCTTGGGGCCATGGTGGACCCCCAAGACCAATCGCATTGCACCCATCTTGTCTGGCCTGGCGCCAGTGTCTATCATAGCATGGTCGTCTGGGCAGCCATTCGGTCCATTTGCACATTATGCTTTTATTACTATAGATACCGTGTATCTATAGTAATATATAAAAACACATGGAACTATAAAAAAATATATATAGGATATATTTGCATTTTGCTTCTAATAACATAAACAAAATGTTTTATACCTTAAAGTGTTTTTTTTTAATCCTGCAAAACTCTTGCTTTCCAAATAAAACACCCCTGAGAGCAAGTGTGCACACTGTTAATTAGTCTAAGAATGACTTCAGGATCAGTTTTTCAAAAATACTGGCTGAAAGGGGAAGACGGTATAAAGTTAGAAAATATGTAGCCCTCGTAAGACTATGCAAACACCCAGGGAGACCATATCTACCCACTCTAACATTTCCTTGATGCCTTGCGAGCTCACAGCTGATGTCCTAGGGCAGGCTGGCTCCCTACAAAGGGCTGCCCCCGTTCACTGTAACTTAGCATTCTCCTGCTTCCATCCGGAGGGGGCTGTGAGGTGCAGGTGTTTGGGTAAAACGCCTACAATCCAGATCTTGTTCTAACCATCTGTAGCCAAACAAACAATAATTCTTTTTTTTAAATGAGCACTGAAGGGAAAGCTAGTAGCTGAGAATATGGCTGAAAATGGTTTCATCTAATATGCTTATGGTGATTAAGTGCTCCCATAAAGCATTTCTGAGTTACTGAAGACGGTACAAGTATAAAAGAGAAACTTAACAGAACCAAAATGGAGCACCCTAGAAGTAAGAAAAAATGTTTCCTGCTGTCCCTAAGAAGACTGCCCCATACTTGCACACTTTGCTGCATCAAAGGCACAGCAGCACGTCCTGTTCCCTCCCCCTCTGGGCTGTTGTCTGGCAGTACCGGAAAGGAAACGGAAGGATAAGAGTAATAAATATATAGATATGAAATACACTTATAAATGGTTTTGAAAAAGGAAAGAGACAAAGTCTACTCATGAATCTGGGTTTAAGGAAATCTAAGTTTTAGGACATAGTAAAGCAACTTATTTTTAAAAATTAGTAAGTTGTTTTACTATATTCTAAATATTTTTCCTACAGATTCTGAACATGAAGGGGCGAGAGCAGAGTCAGGGACTAACAATGGAGTCAACAGGTGGGGTAGATCTCATACCATCTGCAATTATTCACTTGTTCTCCCTGCAGGACATACCCAATGTGGATTTTTCCCTTAAAGTTATTCTTACAGAAATAAAAGGATAAGGCCACAATAAAAGAAGCTGAACTTAAAAGTCAAGATGGTTTCAGAGAAAGAATTAAAATTGCAAAAAGATCACTGAGATTGCAGACACAAGTGTCTCTTCTACAAGAAAACAATAGAGGAAGAAAATCTATCACATGATATCCTAAACTCTAGGATGTCATGACCCAGAGCAAAGGTGTTTAGGAGCTTGAAGAGGTCTTCATTCTAGATGGAGAATGGCTATGAGCAGTATATTGGCTACTAGAGGCCTCTAACAGTTTTTAAAAGTTTGCTTAAAGATTACATTCATTATGAAGAGTGTTGATCCCACCAATCCTCCATTCCACAGTGCATATATCTAGTTTTTGCTTTTATTTTATTTTTTTTATTAACTTGGATATGGCCTTAGCAGTCCCCCTGCTGCCACTCTGAGTCCCGCAGCATCGGTACCACAGATGGAATGTGCCTTCCTGCTCCACAGTTTAAAGAGGAGAGTGTAGTTTATGGCTGGTTGCTGCATTGCTTTAATCTTGCTTCAAAGAGAATAACTTTTGGAGTCATTGATGAAGACACTCAAATATGGATGATGAATACTTAACACATATTTACTCTTTTAATGGGGAGTTCTACTTTTCTGGAAAAGCAATAAAAGAATTAGATCAGGTTTTTGTTATTTTTAAAATAAACTCTTTTGAGAACAGTTTTTGGTTCCCAATAAAATTGAGCACAAATTATGAGTTTCCTTACCTCCCACACATATAATATCCCTCACGCTGGACATCCTGAACCACAGTGACACGTTTGTTAAAAATGATGTTTAACTTTTTGAGGAAACTCCATACTGTTCTCCATTATTTGTTGGTTTGTACCTCATTGTTGTTTTGATTTACATCTCTCGGATGATTAGTGGCTTTGAGCATGTTTTAACATGTCTCCTGGCCTTCTGTATGTCCACTTTTGAAAAGTGTCTATTTAGGTCCTTTGCCCATTTTTTATTAGATTGTTTATCTTCCTTTTATTAAGTTGTATGAGTTCATGAGGTACCATCTCATACCTGTCAGAATGGCGATCATCAACAAATCAACAAATGACAATTGCTGGAGAGGATGTGGAGAAAAAGGAACCCTCATGACTGCTGGTGGGAATGCAGACTGGTACAGCCACTATAGAAAACAGTATAGAGTTTCTCAAAAAGTTAAACGTGGAACTCTCATTGTATCCAGTAATCCCACTTCTAGGAATATATCCCAATAAACCAGAAACATCAATCAGAAAAGACATATATACCTCTATGTTCATAGTAGCACAATTTACAATAGCTAAGATTTGGAAACAGCCTAAGTCTATCAGCAGATGAGTGGATTAAAAAGCTGTGGTACATCTAAACAATGGAATATGATTCTATATAATAAAGAGGCAATATAGCAAATTGACCATCACACTGTCACAAGATGGTGGTGCCAACAGCAGGGGCAGGGACAGCCATTCCATGCTCCTGCCAGTAGAGACCCCTCTGGGGGCCTTGGATCCTCCTGACCCCCTTTTATCCCCCCCTTCCCGACTGAGGTTCAGGAAAACAGGGCTGGCTAAAGCTTGCACTGCGGGCAGTGGCAGCAGCAGAGGTGTGATGGGGGCATCACCTCCCATCCCTAAGGGCTCCCAGACTGAGAGAGTGGGCAGGCCAGGCTGAGGGACCCTCCTCAGGTGTATGAATTTTCATGCACGGGACCTCTAGTCTATATATATATATGGCTAAGCAACCCTCTGACCAGCCAGTAGGTATGACACGCACTGACCACCAGGAGGCAGACACTTAACACAGGAGCTGCCAAGAAGCAGTGACTTGGCAGCGGCAGTTCCCCAGGTATTGCACCCAGAACCAGAGAGGAGGGAGCCCGATTCCGGGGTGCATCACCCGAGAACCGCCCTCTCACAATCCAGGACCTCTTGGAGGATGTCAGAGAGCTAGTTTCAGCCTGATCCCCACAGGCCAGGGGACCCTACCTGCTGAAGGGACCCCACTCCCCAGACGACCTTCGAGCCACAGTGCCACTCCAGATGTGGCCAGTCTGGGAGGGACTGCAGGAGGTTGGCTCCAGAGCCCTCTCACCCAATCCCACCTAGCCAGCCATCTTCTAATTTCCTTTCGATGTGCACAAATCCATGTACCGGGGAACTAGTGCTGCTATAAAAAAAAGAAGGAACTTTAACATTTGCAACAGTATGGATGGACCTAGAGAGCATTATGCTAAGTGAAATAAGCCAGTCAGAGAAAGATAAATATCATATGATCCCACTCATTTTTAAATATAATGAACAACAAAAACTGATGAACAAAAATAGACCCAGAGACAGGGAAACACCGAACAGACCATAAAACCTCAGAGGGAAGGCAGGGGAAGGAGATGGGGTGGGTGGGTAAGAGATCAATCAAAGGACTTGTATGCATGCATATTAGCATAACCCAGTGGTCAGCAAACTGCGGCACTGGTGAATATAATAGAATCAGAGGTATGGAAGGGGAGTGAACTGACGATTCTCGGGGAAAAGGGGAGTGGAAGGTGTGGGAAGAGACTGAACATAAACTATGTACCTATGGATGAGGACAATGGGGGTGGGGAAAGGGCAGAGGGTGGGGTGGGAACCTGGTGGAGGGGAGCAATGGAGGGAGGGGGGAATGAGAAACATTTGTAATAATATGAACAATAAAGATTTATTTTTAAAAAAAAAAAAAGCAATAAAAAATATTTTTTTTAAAAGAGCTTCATGCAGTTCTTTGGCCCCTTGAGTGTGGCTCTTCCACAAAATACCATGGCCTGGGCAAGTCTATTTTGAAGAAGTAGTGTTAGAAGAAGTTTAAGTTTTAAAAATTTGGCTCTCAAAAGAAATTTCAATCGTTGTACTATTGATATTTGGCTCTGTTGACTAATGAGTTTGCCAACCACTGGCATAACCAATGGACACAGACACTGGGGCAGTGGGGGCTTGTCTTGGGGGATGGGAGTGGCTGGGGAGGGATCAATAGGGGAAAAGGAGAGATATGTAATACTTTAAACAATAAATAAGTAAATAAATAAATAAATAAAATTATGAATATATATTAATGCATCATTATCACTGAAAATCCACAGTCTACATTAGAGTTGACTCTTGCTGTTGTACTTTTTATGGGTTTTTACCAGCATATAGTAAGATGTATTCACCATACTAGCATCATCCAGAATATTTTCACTACCTTAAAAATCTCTGCTCAGCTTATTCATTCCTCCTTTCCCCCTAATTCTAATAACCACTAATTTTGTTACCGTTTCCATAGTTTTGTCTTTTCCAAAATGTCACATACATGGAATCATATAGTATGTAGCCTTTTCAGTTTAGCTTCTTTCATTTAGTAATTTTCAATTAAGTCTCTTCTATGTCTTTTCATAGTTTGACAGATCATTTATCTTTAGTGCTGAATAACATTCCATTATCTGGATTTACCCCAGTTTATTTATTCATTCTCCTACTGATGGACATTTTGATTGCTTCCATGTTTTAGCACTTGTTAATAATAGAATTCCTGGAGGTAAAACTCAGAAAAATGTGTCCATCCCTATTGCTGGCTCTTCCTGGAGTTTTTTCTTAAAATTGTCCACTCTGAGCACCCAGCAGTTTGACAGTTACATTTCTGGTTTTCCTACCCAGCCCTGTTTCCTGCAAAGGTTTCCACTCTAGTGAGTGTGATTCTCTGTATTCCCCTGCTAGTCTCTCCAATGCAGGGAATACCCCCATGACCTCAGTTCTCAGACAGATCTATGAAGAGTTATTGATTTTTCAGTTTATTCAACTTATTGTTCGGACAGAGTGTCAACTTCAAGCTTTTCCATGCCAGATCAGAAACTGCATGTGTGCCGTTATTTTAAATCTCAGTGCTTCATGATCCAAGTCAGGATGGAGTAACTAAAGAGGCAGTGCTGCTCTGAGCAGATTCAGACAAGCAGCTACCATAAACACAAACCTTATACCTGGCAGAAATTAGCCAATTTCCAGAAACTGTTTAAAATTCTAAACATATTTCAGTAGCAACAAATGTTACAGTAAGCTTTTCCGAAGTTTGTAGATCCTTTCTTCTCTGCAATGCTTTTCCTTGAAGCACCTTTTCCTGATAGTCCTGACACCCAGGTCCCAACTACACAATGCTGGCAGAACTGATGTATAGTTGACTACAAAGGAGACAAGCACCCAAATACTATTGGGCTCTACAAATATTGGCCCCTTCGTATCTGGTGAGATCCCAATCACAGATTCAGTAAGGTCTTTCCTAATCTCTTCTACATCTAGATCTAGAATGGTGGTTAAGAACACAAACTCTGGAGCCAGACTGCTTGAATCCAAATCCCAGTTCTATCACTTACCGGCAATTTGGGCAAGTTCTTTCATCTCTTTGCCCCTCGGTTAAAAGGGAATGATAATAATATTATACATATCATGCGTTTGTAAAATTAAATGAGTTAAGATATATAAAGCTCCAAAACAATGCCTGGCACGGAGTATGCATTTAGAAAGTACTATATAGTGCTAACTCGAATAAGATCTTTCTAATAAGCCACACCAAAGCCATGGGATTCTGGTGGACTGGGAAGGAATTGTGGCAATGCTTGAGATATCAATCCCTCAGCCCCTGGGGTGGCCAGCAGGGACCCAAGACAATCAGCTCTGGACAAAAGGAACCGGGTATATCATTAAAATAATTTGAAATTTCTATGTGTGTCAAGATGTGAAAAGGGTTTGGAACGCACTGCATTTTTTTGTTTCCCATTAGGATCCTGTGCATTATTACAGACCATAATATTTTCTATTCTATTTCACTTTACTGTAAAGAAAACACCCTGGGAAATCGCTTCTGACTTTTTCACTCTCACACACCATTATAGAGAGCCTCGGTGCTGATTACCCAACCATGGTTTTAAAGCTGAATAATTTCGCACTGAACTATTTGTTCCTTCCTGGGGTTTGGTCTTTTTGTGGGGGAATGGCACTGAAATTAATCATGTGTCATTTTAGTCAGACTCTGGAAAAATTATATTTATTCCAGAAAATTCTTCTGCCTACCTCCTAACATGGCATGTACCTGGTAAGTCAATTGGACAGTATGTATACCAGCCCCTTCAAGAAATAGGCAATTCACACTTCAGATATTCTGAGTCTAAAGCTGACTTTCTAGGGCCTATGTGAAGCTCAAGGGCCTGGCTAAGTGGCCTGATCTGGTGGGAATTGCCCACACTCTCCCCTCAGAATAACTACGGCACCACATTACAACACAATATACATGTGCTGCTTTCACGTTGCTTAGCAATTTTCCTTAATATTGCATATTATAAGTATATAGGGGAGCATTACCAGGGTGAAATTATTTGAATGTTTTATTCCTTATATCTCTTTGAAAAAGATAAATTTTAAGCTTTTCTCAACTGTATATGCCCATATATTTCATCACAAATATATGGGCATATACAGTACCATTGGGAGTTTTTGAGAACTATAAATCATGTTTATTTAGATAGTTTTCTAGTTTATGAGCAACTATATCAGATAATAATGGAATATTTTCTACTTATAAATAGCCCAAGAATGTGATAAATACTGTCATGTTGCTTAATAATTGTTAGTGTGGGTCTAAAGAAGTAAAGGAAACGAGATGTTCCATTTAGAGAGGAAATGGAAGGAAGTGATTTCTAAGTTTTGTTGTTACCCAGAGGAAAAATATACTGAAAAATTCCAGAGTTACTTGGCACACACACATATACAAGAAATTCCAAAAGACTTTTTGCGAAGGAAATTATATGAGGTAGGTAATTTAAGCCAGCTCAACTGAACTTCCCTATAATGTTTTTAGTCCTGCTTTTGTGCCCATTCAGGGCCTCTTTTGGGATCTCAATTTCCTCAGCTATAAAATTATAATATTCACTAAATGGAACTCAGGTCCTTACCTATCAACCTGGAATTCTACATCTAGTGAAAATATGCGTCAAAAATTAAAGGGAACATTTTTCAATGGTAGCTATCTTTCACATCCTGAGGGTCATGTAGTTACTCACAACTGGATACACTTATCAAAACTCATTGCATGATAGGCCTAAAGAGGGCCATTTTTATATTATATAAATCATATCATTGCTGATCCAAACCAAAGAAAGGAAGGAAAAAAGAAGAAAGAAAGAAAGAAAGAAAGAAAGAAAGAAAGAAAGAAAGAAAGAAAGAAAGAAAGAAGAAAGAAAGAAAGGAAGAAAGAAAGAAAGAAATGAGGTTGTGAGTTAGCATAATGGTTATATCTGGTAATAAACAGAGGCTTCTAAAGTTCAGCTTATGTTACTGACTTGTATAGCAGATACATAAGTGTTTATTTTACAACAATTTGTTAAAATGTGCCTTTCTGGTTTATTCATTTTCCAAATTAAAAAAGAAAATGAGTCACTAAAGAGAAAATCAGGCTTTCCACTTGGTAAGATATATCCAGAATTCTCTAAATATCCTCATAAAAAATTAATGTTAGTGCATTTTAATAATATATGTTATATCATAATACAATTTTTAAAGTATAGAAGATCTGGGGAAATCGTGATCCATAGATTTAATTTATCCCAGAAGTAAATTAATATGTTTTAAGAATGACTATCTACTATGATCAAAGGAGCTTGGAGAAGAAATTCTAGCATCACAATGATGGCCAGATTCCCAAAAAGCTAAGGTTTTCTAACTAGTGATGTTTCTTTCACATTCTTAGCACATGCTCGATTGAGAATGGAAAGGATGGAGAAGTTGACAAAAGCTTCATTGACTCATTTTCAGGGCATAAGTGACTGAGCCCTGGAATTACTCATGCGATCTGTTTCCTAGGAAACCATCTCACCCAGAGCTCAAGTGGAGATTCCTTTGGGGAGAAAAGGGTTGCTTGTTCTTAATATTTTTCTAAAGAGACTAAAATGTATTGCTGTGGATATGAGTTTTTCCATGTGGCAGCTCTAGTTACATGCCACTTGTTTGGCAAACAAACAAATCATCTTAGCAACTTCTTACAGCGTTCAGAGTTAGATGCAACCATCTGAAAGCAGGTGACAGCCGTCGAGGATGGCACTGCACTCCCTTTATTTTCCCCAAATGTTTCTCTCCTCCTCTTGATGAATTCGCAAAGTCAACATAGAGTGCTTCCTTCTGTTCACTTTAAGTCAACATCAGTCTTTTTCTATTACCGCCTAGATGTAGCTCTAACTATCAGTCCCAGCCTGCACTTCCCTGTCATCGCTCCGACACACAGCGGGCCAGCTCCGGCCCCACCTCGCTCCCTTTCCATGCCAATACCAGCCTTGACCTCCAGAGGCAGGCTTCATTTGCTCACCATGGCCCCTTTCTGTGACATTCGGCATCAAGTCCCCTGTGCTGGTAGGCCCAATGCGGCCTTTTGCCCAGTGCATATCACTGGGTGTCTACCTCAAAGTTTTGTTTTCAATAGCCCATCAGGTACTCCAGATTCTTTGCTAAAATTATGGCTCAAGTCCTGACCTCAGATGAAGGACCAGGCCTGAGTGTGGTTTCTGTGCAGTACCTGTCTGTGCACTGCACTCCTCAGACCTAGGCAAGCAGGCCCTGCCCTCGCTTTCCTCTGTGAACTGTAAGCCTGCTCCGCCTGCACACTCAGAATCACCTGGGTGCCTGTTGGAAACATGCACTGAGTCCATTGAGCCCCCGGAAACATGCACCTTCCAGCTGAGAAAGCATCTCATTAGCTCTGGCTCCCCTGTGACCACACCCTCTTCATAAAAGGCCATGTCCGAGGGGTCATGGGACGTGCCCACCTGGACCCTGGGTCCCCCTTGTAGGTCAAGTCCCAGGACCCACTCCTAGGACAGAGGCAATTCGAGCCCAAAGGGTTCCAATGGGGGTCTCTTCCAGAGCCTGCATAGACTTCTTCAGTCCATACTTCTGAGGCTGCCGAGGCCGCTAGAAGGCGGAGATGTGATCAAGAACTCGGGAGGCACACTGTCCGCTGGAGGGCAGGGTGGGGCTGAAGGGGCAAGAGAAGAGAAAGCTGCCCACTGCGCCTCTCCCAGGGCCACCCAGGAAGGCTGCCTCCTTTCTGCGGTTTCCTTGCCCCCGGGAGGAGGGCACCTGTGGTTCCCTCGCCTTCCTCACCTGTATCTGACTCCCCACAGTGCTAAGTTGGAAGATGTTTTGGAGCTTCCACGGCTGTGCTAAATGGTCAGTATCCTAAGGTGTCAGTGGCCTGAGGCCAGAAATGTTTAAGAAGCAGGCAGACACTGCCTCCATCCTGGGGAGCTCTCTCCTGCCCATCTCTGCATACTGGCTCTCTCTCCTTTCTCTGAGGCCCCTGTTTGTAATCCCTTACTGCACACACACACACTCACACGCACTCACACACATATACACTCTCACACACACTCACACACTCTCACACACACTCACCTACACTCACACACACATATACACACTCTCTCACACACACATACACTCACACTTATACACACTCACACTCTCCCACACACACACACATTAACACATATACACATACTCTCACACACACACACACTCACACTCACACACACATATACACACTCACTCACACACTCTCACACACATTCACCTACACACACACACACTCATACTCACACACACAAACTCATACTCACACATATACACTCACACACACACACTCTCACACACACACATATACATACTCTCTCACACACTCACACATACACTCACACACACACACACTCATACACACACTCACACATACACACTCATACACACTCACACACACACACTCTCACACACACACACACTCACACACACACATACACTCACACTCACACACACACACACACACACACACACACACACCAAGCTGGACCTGCACCCTCCCTCTACTCTAGGATGGTTCTTCTGCTCTTCACTGCCAGTGGTCAAATGTCCTTGCACATCTCCGGGCAGTGTCACCCCTCCTCCTGTTTCTGCTCTCTGTCCTCCCCACCTCCAGGTGCAACAGCCATGTGCAAGCTCAGCGCTCATCCATCTGAGCCCAGTGACCAGCCAGCTCTCTCCTATCTCATTGAGAAGCAGTTAGGAGCATGGATTTGGAGTCAGACTGCCAGATGCAAAGCCAGCTCCCCCATTAACAAGCTGTGTAACCTTGGGCGACCCACCTAAATGTTCTGGGCCTAAGTTGTCCTCATCTGTAGGACCAGGATAATGTAGCACTTAAATTATATAATCACTGTGAATCAAAATATGAATGTATAATATATGAGTTAATAAATGTAGATCATGTAACACTGTGCCAATATGCATCAGAATGCTATTTAAGCATTAGCTATCAATGTTATTATAAGATGTAAAACTCGGGCCTGGTCTTTTGGATGGAAATTTAGAGCAGGCCTGCTGGCCTAACAGAATTCAAAGCTGCTTAGGGCTTTCCAATCATTGGAAAACCAAGGGATTATTCAGATCATGCAGATTATCTCACTGGATATGAAGGCTGTAAGCCAAAGCACCATTCACTTACTCATTAATAGTACATAAATATTGTGCATATTCTATGTTCCAGGCCCCATTGTTGGTTCTTAGGGTGTAGGAGTGAAAAAGGCAAATTCCTGCCCTCATGGAGCTGATATTCTTGTTCATAACAGTACATATCTGCTGCCTGTGCCTTCGTTGACTCCCTGGAAGAGACGCCAAAAGCTTCTGGGTCAAATATTTTTTCATACCGCCTACAATAATAAAAGAGAAACATGCAAATTAACCATTAGTAGAGTAGTGCAAGTGATGCCTACTTGATTGTTAATAGGGCCTCCTTTTGTAATCAACAGTCCAATAGTGGCTTTGAAAAAGCAGTTTCAGTAGAGGAGGTAGAGGTGGAATCTAGACAGACTGTGAAAAGGAGGTGAAAAAACTGGGTTGGTTTGTGTAGACAAGTGGCTTCTGATTGGCTGGTGGGGCGTGGCTGGTGGGCATAGCGGAGATATGGTCAATTTGCATATTACTCTTTTATTGGATAGGATGTGTAATCATTTCTGCTTTGTTTTTAATATCCTTTTTGAGAGTTCTTAGCATCTGTCTGTCATTTAAAGCTCAGGCCAAATGTTTTTGTTAACATATCATTATGACTCCTAAGACTCAAGATCACCTAACAACAAAAACAGATCTGCATTTGCAAAACTGTGAACTGTAGATTGCTAGTGTCTCATGAATTGTTAGAAGTGCTCAAAGGCAAATTTCCAGACCAAATAATTTGGTATACACTACATACTTTACCTGAATTCATATGTTCACAAGGCTCTACAATACAGATCACAGTTTAATTATGTTTAACCAAGGATTTCCTCAGGATGAGATGTGAGCATTTATCCCCCTTATAAGTATCCACACATTCTCCTCTGTCAATTTTCTTAGCATTCATGTAGCTTCAAAATCCTCACACCAACTTAGAATCTGGAAGAGCAAAGTGGTACCTTCATAGCTTACACACTTACTTTAGAGATCACTAGCTCTAATTTGTCCTAAAATTGATGCCCATGAACTCATTCTTCCTCTCAGAGAAATATGCCCTGATTATTCCACCTTCCTTCTAGACTTAAACTGATGAATGCCACTGACAAAATAATGCAGGCAATGCTACAGTGACTCAGCTTTCAATAAGTTTTTATGAAAATATTGTCAAAGGTTTCAGAAAGTCTAACTGTATTTTATCTGTGCGTTCTCTTTTATCTATATGCATATTTACTCCCTTGTGGAACTCTAGAAGATTAAAAAGCAGTCCCACAATTTGAGAGAGGGGGCGTGGGAAGGGAATTTCAGTGCTAAAGAAAGAGCCCGAGGCAGTTCCTCCACAGAGCTGAAAATGAAGGTGGAATAAATTTAAATAGAAAGTTTCTTCCCATGGCATGTTCCCAACAACCTATACTCTTTTACAATTCAAACCAGAAATGTGTTTGAACATGTTAAACACAGGGTGGGGGGGCGGAATTTAGCGGGAGGGGGGGAAAAAGAGCAGAGTGCTTCTTCCTCTGGATTAAGAGCAGGGATTGTATTATGTGAATACAAAAAGTTTCATGCCTCATCTCCAAAAATGTTTTCAAAGAAATTTAATTTTTAGATAATCAAATTCATGTTATGTACAACTTCTATCCATACTGTAAATAAGATTTTAATACTGATGTCAAATTAGTGCAAAATTTTGTATTATAAGAGAAAATAGTTGTAAAATGGTCCAAAAAGAAATTAAACCCAAACCTTAAATGTTAACAGAACAATAAATGTTTCTTGGTAGCTGACATCATTATAAAACATCGTGTGACTTCCAACTTGTGAGTCCTTTGTGGAGCCAAAATATCTCGTGGCAAACACACTGAACAATAAAATAAAACAGGATCAATACCCCTGAGTAAAATTCACCTTTGGGCAAGAAGTATCAGGGTAGAATTAAAGTATCAGAGTCTCCTTCTCTAGTTATTTAAACGTAGTCTAGAGGAATTGCAGTTCACTTCCATTAATATCTATGTAAAGTCAAAATGTCTTTTAAATTAAGATCCAAATCTAATGATCTACAATGCTTGTGCAGTACCTTTGACTCAGGACGTCCAAGGACATAAAATTGAACAATTCATATGCCATGTTTATTAAATTGCTTGAGGATAATGTTAGCATAACAGGGTAAGACTGTCTATTACCACAAGACAAACTGAGCAATCAAAAGCCTACATAAAAAGTTTTCATAATTGGTCCCTATCACCAGGTTTGCAAAAGGTCTATGCTTATTCTGACAATCATTTGTGGTTTTAAGTGGAGACAAGACAGTAGAAGTCAGTTGTATTGGTTCACACTAATCATTAATAACTGTGAACCTACTAACATGACAAAATAAAAAAAAATAAACAAAATCTATGTTTTTGAAATATAACTGATGACCTCTAACACCAGGTTGCATAAAGTCCTGCAGACAGGACTTGTATTGTATTGATTTGAATGTAAAAATTCGAATTGTATTGATTTGAATGTAAAAATAAGAAAATAATCAAATAATTCAAGATGATGCAGAATTTCATACTAAAATACTTGGTATGCACCCTGGTTCTCAAAGGGTGGCCCCAGATCAGCAGCAGCAGCACTTGGGAACTAGAAATGCAAATTCTCAGACCCCACCTCTTTCTGAACCGAAGAGGACACTCTAGGGGTGAGGCCCAGCAATTTCTGTGGCATGAACTAAAGATGCTAACAAACCCAGAAGACCACAGCATAGCCAGGCGCCTGGTCATGTCTAGGTTGTCATTGATCTCTGGCACTTTCCACATCAGAGAACTGAGTGCAGAGCATCGGAGTATCAGTTAGGAAAAGTGAGTGTAGGCCTCTGTCACTGCCTCGATCCCATCTTATAAACATTTTGACTCTTCCAATGTGGCTCCTTTGAAAGTGGGAAGGAAATACGGATACATAGCCAACTCTGGATCTGTTGTTGACAAGAGAATGACTTACAAGTGCTACATAGAAAGTAACCCAGCATCCATAGTTCAGCCTAAAGGGAGATTCATTTTCAGCTCAGACTTTTGTCTGACATCAGGAACAAGTTTTCAAAAGCTACTTCTGTAACCAAAGCACAGGAAGTACCACACAAGGGAGGAGAAAGCAAACAAAGACAGAATGTGAGGATTATACAAATAGAATACAAAGTCCTTCCTTCCCCAGGAGGTAACAAACTTAAAGGCTACCGTGTGACAGCATTTCTCACAGACAATACTCCCCAAGGAACAAGAGTAACCAGCCCACTCTGTCACAGTTTGCCATAGGCTTCCAAAATTCCAAAACGGAGCTCACTAGACTTTGAGTATACATATTGATCAGCTCCACACTACATATATTTTATTTCAGAGAGGAAGGAAGAGGGACAGAGAGATAGAAACATAAATGATGAGAGAAAATCATTGATCAGCTGCCTTCTGCATGTGTCCTGACCAGGAATTGGACCATGACCTCCTGGTTCATACATCAATGCTCAACCACTGAGCAACACTGGCCGAACTAAGCTCACTTTTCTTTATATATATATATGCTAGTCTCTCTATATAAGCAGCCCTCTACATCCCTCTTTCCGCTTTACCCTTCCCTTCCCTGCCAGCAAAGCCAGCCATCTTCCTTTTCCCCAGAACTTCCCTAGTTTCTATTATAGCTATAAAAACAGAGAACTTAGGAGTTAGATAAGTTGAAGCTTGTTGAGGAATTTAATGTGGAATGGTATGAATAAATTAAATCACAAAAGGATGGAATTTGCACCTCACTCTTTAGTCCAGACTCAGAAACTGCCAAGCACACAAAGAAAAGGCCCTCTCATAGGATTCACCCAAATTTGACTGTGTATTAGATTTATACAGGCATCTGATTCCTCATTAGATGAAACGTGTGACAACAGGTATTTTATCTTATTTGTCCCTGTTTCTTTAATAGGACCTAGCACAAAGCTTTATTTAAATACTCAACCATTTGCTAAATGGAATAGTAGGTGACACAAAAGAGCAAAATGGATTAGCTGCGTAAACATGTGCTAATCTATTAGTTCAGGTGGAGAATTCCACTTCAAATGGCTGAGCAGCAACACTTAGCAAGAGAGCAAAATGAACACTGTGCTACCATTTGTTCACTCACATTCTCCAGGGTTAACCCAAACCACCTAGTGGTTATTTTTTTCCTCCCTCCCCAACATTCTGTTTTTATGTCACAGAAAAACAGGACATGTTGGGCTTAGCTGCCTTAGCTTCCCATCTGAAAACGAGGCCACTCTTACTGGCCTCTTCATGGGCATCTAGTGAGCCTTGATGAGGTTCCTTATGCACGCACGCTACCATGTTTATTTCCTGCTTGTCAGTGGAAAGAGAGTAAACTGTCCCTTTAAATTCATTCGCACTCCTGCGGTACCTTAGCTGCCAATGGCTGTCCTGGAAAGCTGTTGCCTGAAAGAGTTAAAGTGCCTCCTTTAAACACTATCAGGGAGGAGCAGATGGCACATTTGCTAACTGAGAAGATGTTCTCACTTGGGTCTAAATTTCCCCCCTCCACCTGGCATCCCAGACAGCTGTGGCAGCTCCATCTGCCCACCTTGAATTGATCAGGTGAATGCTCCATTTCCTTAATTGAGGTTAAGCTAACCCAAGTAATCAAAGACAGGTAGGGGGTGTTGCCTGTCATAATCATGCCTGCCTCTGATTCTATGATACCAGCAACCACCCCCGCACTCAGGAGCGGCACTTTAATGCATGGAAAGCTTAACACGGGGGATGAAGACGTAGGTAAAGATGACAGGCCACTTGTCAAAGACTCGTGGGCTGACTGCGATGCCATTCTTCCTCTTAAAATTTAACCTAGGAAAGCTCCCACTCACCCTCCAGAACCTCAACAGGTCACATCCCCCAAATCCTGCCTGGAAAGGCCCACACCACCCTCCCCTGCAAGTCTTGGCAGAGCTATGACCTGCCTTGCCAGGGAGAGATCCCAGGGACCTTGTTGCCATTTGAGGGCCCCTCAACAGGTCAGCTGATGCTAGGCCTCCAGATCTTTCCATTAGCCCTATGTATACTCATTTATCAAGTGCTCCATCTGGGCACTGGTCATACAATGGAGTATAAGATTGGTGCTTACATTTCAGTGGAGAGACAGCTAATTAATAGGTACACAAACAAATAAATTTGATAGCTTAATCAGTGAATAGAATTCTAAAGAAGATAGATCAATGTGGTGTCAACAACAGGTCCAGCTGGGTAGCAGGCTCAGTAGGAAAACTGAGGACAATCCTATTCTGAGGGTAAGGCTTCCTAAGCAAGTGCCATTAGAATAAGACTTTGCTTCTTTAGTCACTGGACTCGCCTTTAAATTTGCTGAAAGCATAGGTCATACAGACATAGCTCATTCATACACATAAGCCTTTTTCCTTTTCAAATATCCATAGAATAACAGCAAACTTAGTATATTAATTAGTCCAAAATGAAGTGGGGGGAAAATCATATAGCAACATTCTCTAACCAAGCTGGAAGAAAAAAGGAAAGGAAAACAAAAAGAAATGGCCTATTTTATCTCTTAGAAGAGTAAGAAACTATATAAACAAATAGACAAAGATCTACTCTCAATAGAAACAAATTAATGAGTGTGTTAGCTGGGAGGCTGGTTAAAGCATTCATCTCTAAAGTGGCTCACACCTCGCTAAAATGAGCTAGAAACACAGTACTATGTAACTCCAGATTCCATTTGTGACTCTTTATCCTAAAGATAAATTGCACTCAAATCATACTCATTTTTTTAATATATGTTTATTTCAGAGAAGTAGGGGGGGAGAGAGAGAGAGAGAGAGAGAGAGAGAGAGAGAGAGAGAGAGAGAGAGAGAGACATCAATGATGAGAGAGAATCATTGATTGGCTGCCTCCTGCATGCCCCACACTGGAGATAGAGCCCGCAACCCAGGCATGAGCTCCTTGGCCAGAATCAGATCTGGGACCCTTCAGTCCACAGGCCGATGCTCCATTCACTGAGCCAAACTCAAATGTAAGCATTGGCTTACATTTCAGCGTGTTACAGGGGGGAAAAAAACAGTATTTGTTCCTTGTAACTGCCCACTGCCTTCTAAGAAAGGTGGTCCTGACACTGGAGACTGCTAAACGTGAACTTCATGCTGAATTTCATTGTCTTTGGAAAAATTACAAATAGGAAAAAGCAGTGTGATTGAACAGTAAGTTCACTCACACATTTGAGACATACGTTGGCCTTCAAAATGACATCAGTCCTGGATGATTTTAAGGATGATATATATGCCTGAGTTTTACCAAGCCTGAAAAAAATAAAAGATAGAAATCTTTCTAAGAACTTCTCAAGACAAACTTTTTCCTGAAGCCAAAATAAAAGAATAGCAGGACAAAAATATAAAACAGACCAAGCTTACATAATATCGATAATGTAGATGAGCAATCCTAAATCAGATAATAAACTGACTGTATTAAAAGAAAAATAGAGTTCAAGTAAGATTTTATTCCAGGAATGCAAGAATAATTCAATAATAGGGAATTAATGTTATTTCTAACACAGAATTAAGAAGAAAAACTTTACCATCTTCTCAACAGATGATAGAAAAATATTTGATCAAGTTTAATATTTATTTCTTATTAAAAACACTTTAATAAGTGAGGTAGGTATAAAGAGAAGACAATTTTCTTAATAAAAGCAATCAATCTACAGTACATTTTACATATGGAAATATTAAAAGCATTTCCATTAAAGTCAAAAAAATAAGGATGATCAGAATCACCAGAAGTATTCAGTACTGTGAGAGATACAGCCAATGCTATAAGACATGGAAAGAAAATAAAAACTAAGAATATTTTTAAAAGAGATAAAATTTTCTTTGCAGGTGACATAATTTTCTATTTCAAAAATCTATATTGGACCTCTTTCTTACACTTGACATTAAAATAATTATATAATTAAATACCTAAAAATTTAAAATATAATAATTTTATTATCTTGAACTAGATTATAAAATAAATGATAAAACAGAAAAACAAAAATGTAATTTTATAATCTAATTTATTTAGAAAATTTATAATTTATAAAGAGAAATATTGACAAATTAACCACTTAAATTTTTAAACTTCTATATAGCAAAAGTAAAAAAAAAAAAGTTAAAAGCAACACAAAAAAAAAAAATAGAAAATTTTAGCAACACCACTGAGAAGAATTAAAGGCCTTAATAATTCAATAGATCTAGATGAGCAATAGACACAGGAAGGCAGACCATAAAAAAAAAATCAGCCATCAGTTTGAAAATTGACTGAAGGATTGTAATATCTATTGTTGAAGAGAATGTAAAGAAACATTTTTATACACCACTGTTAAGAATGAAATCAGAGTAACTCTTTAAGAGAAAATCATGTTTATTAAAATGTTAAAAGTGCCTATTTTTGACACAGCAATTCTTCTATTCCTAGGAATATAACAGAAACACTTGTCAACGAATGCAATCATATATGCGCAGATATATTCTACGTTGTTGGCATGGTCAGTTAGTTAATATCTGCTTCCTCCATGAGATTATGAGCCTTGTGAGTAGGGATCATGTCTACCTGTGTTCTCTGCTGTATACCGTGTCTAGCACAGTGCCTAGCACATAGTAGGTGCCAAACATACTTACTGGTTGATGAATATTTTATCTCACAAGAGACAGAACCTGAACCTAAGGAGGTTCTTAATGTTGAGTGTAAGGATTCAAAGAGAGAAGATAGGTGTGACCATCATGAGCTACATAAGCTTTCTGAATTTATACACAAACGTTTTTGTGACTAAGGATATGTGTGTGTGTGTGTGTGTGTGTGTGTGTGTGTGTGATTATAGAAAAGACCTCGGCTTTCATCAGATTCTAAAAGGAGGAAGTGATATTGAAAGGTTAATAGCTACTTGAGGGAGACATTGAGATTTTACTTTTGTTTATTTTATAACTCTAAGACTGAGCTACTGACACAACCTTTATTTCATCAGTAACATGGCATGATATTTATGAAGGCCCCGAAGGACTGTGCTTAGTGATAACATTAAGCAAATTCAGAAACACTGCGAGTCACTATGAATTTGAATGAGAGCTCAACTTTGTTACCCTGAGTTTTTTTCTTTAAAGAGCAGAGACTTGGCCACAAACGAGTGAGGATTAAATTGCTGAGAGGAGGATGGGGTTAGTCTTATTGCTAAGACTGTTGTCCAGTGCAAATTCATGACTGTTAGAAGTTAATACAGATGACAGATTGATGCTTCAAGTGGATTAGTTTTTTCTCACACAGACAAGTCTCTAATTAAAGCATTTTATGTTTATAGAGTTGTCACAGCCAATAATTTAAAATTATCCTAATTTAAAACAGCATTTAAGAAACTTTAATTTCTTAATTAGACGTAATATTATGAATTTTCAAGTACTCATGTTCTCTTCCCCTGATTAAAATAAAGAGAAAAAAATTCCTCTACATCAACCAGCCAGCACCTGATTCTGGAGGTGATAGAGTAAGGGGAGCATATGGTATAGATATTATGCAAATGGGGGGAGGGACTACACTACATCCCTTACTCAAATTCTCAATTCAAGTCAGGACAAATTATTAATTTCCTCAAGTAGTTTTGATCCATGTCATAAAATATAAGAATAGTTTAGCTTTAAGAGATTCATAAATGTCAGTACCTCCCCACATGTTACTGATTTTAAAATTGTGTTCCTCTCAAAAGAAAAGGCAGGAGGGAGGGAGGGTACATCAAGCACAACATTAAAAAAGATCAAGATGAATTTGTTTCAATATTATGTTTTAAAATAAAATTGGAATAGATTTGATGCCTGTGTATGTTTTTTTTCTTGATTACAACACCCAAAAGAAATGCAAGGTAGTTAGCAGTCAAATTTCCATCACTTCGACTGCAAAAGTCGTGCCAATTAAAGACGCCTGAAGCTCTCCAAGCTCAGAATAATTCTGCTAGTGCTTTTTCTTCAATTATTCCAAAGCATTAAATGTGGAACAAATCTCTTCCATTGCCACAGGGCTGGAGAAGCAAGAGCTGGAGAAGAGCCAGTGACAAACCAGGACAAAGTATACTATTGCCACCTTCCCAGTTCCAGCAGAAAGCTGTGCTCCTGCAGGAAAGATTTCACAGATGGAAACTGTGGGCAAGCATTCTCATCCCCTAAAACTCAGCGGTTTTCTTATTTAGAATGTACCCAAGGGGAACTCTCAAGCTTGTGCAACTAGAGCTAGAACAAGATGGTCCACGGTATCTTGGATCACATTGAAACCCCAGAAACAGCCCAAATGCCCTTCAGTCAGAGACTGGGTGGATAAATGGAAAGAATTCATACAACAGCACATTATATGATGGTCCAAATAAATAAATTACAGGGTGACCCAAAAATATAGGTGGATCTTGGTGATGTGTGCTTAAATGAAGAAAAAAAAAAGATCCAACATATTATTGTATGATATCCATTTTATTAATTTTAAGGCAACTATCCATTTTATTAACTTTAAGGCAACTAAAATGAATGAAAAACATCTCAAGTGAACTTCAAAAAGAAGAAGTAATTAGGAGCATAGAATTTAGGATAATGGTTATTTGGGGAAGGTGTTGGAAAAGGCAAAAATATGAGATAAGATTTGATTAGTTGTTGATTATAATCGAGATCCTGGGTGATGTGCTTTGTTTTGGGTGATGGCTTTGTAGGTGCTTATTATATTATTAAAGATAACTAACTAAAGAGCCAATTATGAATGTGTGTCTTGAACTAAAAGAACCAGTTCAAGGTGGGGGGAGGGAGAAGAGGAGGGGAACTAAAAGATCACTACATGAACTTCCTGGTGCTGAAGCTGTGAATGAGTTGAAAAAAGTCTGGAAAGATTCTTTCGAGTTGCTATTGGCTTTCTTTCATGAAAAAGCAAATTGGTTCACTGAAATTTAAAAAAAAAAAAAAAAAAAGGAAACTTCACAAAATTCAGGATTTGGAAAAGAACAATGAGACAAGTTAAAAACATAAGATTTATTCTTCCTAGAAGAATAATAGAGAATGAAAACTAGGGCTTGTATATCTTATTCTTTAGAGCCGACTTAAACTCTCACTCCTTTAATGCAGCCGTATTATCGTCTTACTTTTGTTATAAAGAATGTTAAACATATACAAAAGTAAAGCATAATACATCAGAGAAATGCAAATTAAGCCACAATGATATATCACCTCACACCTATCAGAATGGTTATCATCAATAGATCAACAAATAACAGGTGCTGGTGAGGATGTGGAGAAAAGGGAACCCTTGTGCACTGTTGATGGGAATGCAGATTGGTGCAGCCACTGTGGAAAACAGTGTGGAGGTTCCTCAAAACTTCTGGTTATATTCTAGCAAATTTCCCTCCCAAATTATTGTCATTTTGCCACATCTGAAGGCAATTACCCATTCATAGGACGTTCATATTAAGAAAGAATGAGTCTCTCTCCTTGTTCTTCTACCAGACTTCTGCTTCCAGTAATTTACTCTCATTTTCACTTTATAGAATCCGTATATGAAAGTCAGTCTAGACCCCTCAGCACTACATGTATCACATCTTCTTTATCCACTTGTCTACTGGAGGGCATTTGGATTGCTTCCATAGCTTGGCTATTGTAAATAATTCTGCAGTGAACATAGGTTGTGTACCTCTCAAGGGTTCCCAAGTCACTTAACTTGGTAAGTTCTTTCCTTTCAAACATCAGAGAAGTAGGTTGTTGTGTGGAAGCATCCACACTCAATACGGTTTTAGAATACTAATAACCAATGTAGGAATAATGACTGGAATTTCATGTCTCTGACACAGCCAAGGCCACTGGAGTCCAACCTGGGAGATTCTGAGTGAATCACTGTGGAAACTGACCTAAATCACTCACCATGATTCCACTACATGGAAACAGCATGCATCTGATGAAACAGGACAAGATCTGTTTCCCAACCTGATCATATATAAAACTTCCCCCACTCAGTTAATATGAATGCAAATGAATGCATACATAAGGGAGATTCATTCTCTTTTCTAGATTCCGTATGCATTGAATGAGTTGGATCTTTATTATCTTTGACTTTTGCTCTTAGATGAGAATTAAATTAACGGCCACATTGGCTATATATTTTGAAACCCGCATTTCAAACTTTTAGATGTGGCTGGATGATATGTAGGCTTCCTTTTCCCCATAGAGCTTCAGTCTGAGGCTGCTGTTTAATGAACATTACAGGTTTAAAGCCGGCCCCATCAATAAACCTAGAGGTACTAAAAAGCCTCTGAATTTTTCATAAGTGAAAACATAACAGTGGAATTGGGGATTCAGCATTCACTGAACATTTTAACAGAGAGGTGACATCTCATATTAGGATGAGAAATACAGTGCAAGCAGTTTTCCCCTCATCATCATCTATGCTGAGTTTCCCTAACATTTCTGTAAATGGGTGCTGTTTTTAATTTCCCCAAGGTCTTAAGATTATGAGGTAATCATGACTTGGTAACTATATGGCTGGAGAAGAAATATAGGAATTTAAATCTATGAATAAATATGAGGGCAAGACTTTATTTGAACAAATCAGGGAAAGGAAAGACACCATCAATTTTTCTGCCATGACTCCTTTAACCACTGACGGACTAACTAAAGCATTTGGCTTGAAACCGTACTACATGAAACCATGATGTCCATTGACTTACTAGTTGAATATTTCCTGAACTAACTTTTTTGTTATCTGTTTGGGCAGTAGCTTGGCCTTTAATCAGCCCATCCACTCTTCTTTGAGAATTAATAGCAAATTAGAAGTATGATGCAAACTCCTGGCACCCAGATAATACTCTTCTCAACCACTCCTCCCATCTTTAGAAATTGCCCTCAAAGATGGTCCAATCCAACCTAATGCAAATGCGTAATACATTCACCACAAAGATGCCTTATTCCAAATATATGATAGATGCTGTCGCAGAGATGTGTGCCAATAAATGGCTCTATTTAGACAAAGTAAAGATTAAGATTATTTTACCATTTTTATATATGCAACTCTTAATTTCCAGTAATAAAGGAATCAAGGGATGAATAACCCAAAATAAAGGATAATACAAAGGTAATTTCTATTTGGCTTTGACATGTATGATGTGATTTTAACTTGGCTTTTCAAACTAAGTTTGTATTCTCAACTCAATTGTTTTGAAAGCCAGATAGTATTACTAGAGATAGTCATTTCAATAGGAAGATACAACATTCCTAAATGTACATGCAATAATATAACCCCAAAATGTATAAAAAAGCAAAAAAAAAAAAAGGCCTCAGAACTAAAAGTAGAAACAGAAAAATTTTCAGTCATAGTTGGAGAATTTAACACATTGTGCTCAATTACTGAGAGAGTAAGCAGACAACCAACCACTAAGGATATTAAATACTTCAAAGACCTATAAAACAAGTAGACCTAATTGACAAGTATGAAAGACTACATTCAACAGTATCAAATACACATTTCTTTTGTGTCTCTATGGAACATTTACCCAAATTTGAATTCTCTCATCCTAATATGTAATCTTAGAAAGTCACTTTGCTTTCATAAGCTTCTATTCTCTCTATTAATAAACAGAAAGAATAATACTTGTTATACAGAATTGCTGAGATTAACTGAGAAATATAAACTAAATACAATCTATAATACTAAAGTTTAATATGCTAATTAGAACATACATCCTTCTGGACAACCTTCCGGACGAAGCCGGGGCTGTGAGAGAAGCCAGGGTCCCAAGTGCCAGAGGGAAGCCAGTGCCAGCAGCTGGGGGAAGGAGGGCCTACACTTGCATGAATTTTGTGCATTGGGCCTCTCGTGTAAAAATAAAAGGTGCCATGCAGATGTTACCAGTGCAATAAAGCATCAAAAATGTCTCAATAGGAATAGCTTTAGAGGCCTCAGATGGTTAACAGAGTGTACTAGGGCAGTGGTCAGCAAACTCATTAGTCAACAGAGCCAGATATCAACAGAACGATTGAAATTTCATTTGAGAGCCAAATTTTTTAAACTTAAACTTCTTCTAATGCCACTGTTTCAAGATAGACTCACCCAGGCTGTGGTATTTTGTGGAAGAGCCACACTCAAGGGGCCAAAGAGCCGCATGTTGTTCGCAAGCTGCAGTTTGCTGACCATGGCACTAGGGAATTTGTTTCAATGCTGACTTTACATAGCATCACACTGTTTAACTTAAAATGTAAGTTTCTTGGAAGTGTTTTGGGAATGGAACTATTGATAAAAATAACGGGCCATTTTACAAATGCTGTTTTCTCTATCTCCATATGCATTCATTAAAAAATCAGGTAATACTTGGGATTATCACTTCATTCTCAACAGGTCACATCTACTTAGCTGCTATCATGTGTTGAATTGAGCACAAAAAATCAAATAGCCTTTACATTACCGATTCTTATATTTTTTTAACATCTGTAAAAGACAATATTGTCAGGGTCTAAACCAGTTCACTTAGATAACAAAAATGAAAAATTCTAAATTGACATTTTTCTTCATTTTAATCCTACATAATAGGGCAATATGCAAAACAACTGAATGGCAGAACAACTGGTCCCTATGATGCGCACTCACCACCAGGGGGCAGACGCTCAGTGAAGGAGCAGCCCCCAGGATGGGGAACTGGGAACCAGGGATTTGGGGGGGGGGGGGGGGGGGGGGGGGGCCCTGCTGCCGGCCCTGATTGCAGGCTAGGCCTAAGTGCCGTACCCATGCACAAATTTCATGCTCTGGGCCTCTAGTCTTTAATAAGCAAAAAGTTACTATCAAACAGTGTATCTGTATTTCTAATTTTGTGTAGGACATTTCTGTGACAATGGATTGAGATAACAATATAATACAGAACTGTGGGCCCTAGAATACTCTACTCAAAATGCAAGAAGTTGTTATTTATTCAGCCAAAAGTTCTTGAAAATCTATTTCACCAGCTCCTCTATTAACACCACACACACTCAAATGTTTTGTGAATAGGAGATACACAAAGTAGAAAATGTGCATAAATGACTGAGTAGAATTAAGGTTAAGGGAATATGACATCAAGAGGCCCTGAAAGTGGACATTGCAGAAAAGTTAAGAAAAAATGACTCTGATCATTCTATTCGACCTAAAAAATAAAAATACAAAAATCATTTGACTAAATGGATCAGCCCTACTTGATGAAGGTAAAGATATAGTCTATGAAACACTGAAAAAGAATATTTGAAAATGTAGCAGTTGAAGAAACAGAAATAGACTAACATGATGGCTTTGGGTTTACCCACAACAGTGCTGGAATCATAACAAGTCCTCAAGAAATACCTGTATTTCTAGTTTCTTGGGATATACTCCTAGAAGAGAGATCACTGGGTCAAATGGAAGTTCCATTTTTAGATTTTTGAGGAAACTTCATAATCAATAAAGAAAAATAAATAAATTTTTAAAAAGAGAAAAAAAGAAATACTTGTGTATTTGAATTGTAATCAAAACTTTGTCAGAGTGAATTTGCTCTCCCCAGGCAATCAATGTTCTAGCAAAGTTAGAAGAAGAGTTTTTATTACTTTCCATAACATAAAGTTAACTTGTTGCCAAAGATGTAATGTCAAGATAAATTCTACTTTGATGACTTATAAAACATATGAAAAAAAAAACATATGATCGGCATGAGAGAGACTATGAGGATATTTAACACATATGTAGGAGGACTCTGGTGATTTTCCTAAGACTCACAAATCTCAATCAAAATATTGAAATATATCTAATCTCAGTCCTCAGCCAATGAACTATATTTGTGTAGTCATTTTTTAAAAAACATAAAGAAATTGCAGTAGATGATTTATATGTTCAAACATAATTATGACACTTAACATATTTATAATGTTTTATCATTTATAAATTGTTTTCTATTATAATTTCTCATCTTTCATTACGTTTTTTATTTTCTAGTTTTGTACAACAATACACTACGACCGACCTAATTGGCTTAGCTCAGTGGATAGAATGTCAACCTGTGGACTGAAGAGTGTCTAGGTTTGATTCCAGCCAAGGGCACATGCCTAGATAATGGGCTAAATCCCCAGTAGGGGGCATGCAGGAGGCAGCCAATCAATGATTCTCTCTCGTCATTTATGTTTCTATCTCTCTTCCTCTCTGAAGTCAATAAAGAAAAATATTTTAAAGTAATAATAAATAAAGCACACTGTGGCTCCTTTTAAAACAGAAAAAAAGAAGTGGCATTTTTTATGACATCACACAGGCTGGCATTTAAAGTGGAATCCAGAGACCATTTTTCCTTTTTATTCAGTGAGAAATTTGCCGAGTCTTGAGGTAAATGGAGGCAGGAGAGCTAGAATGAAAAAGGAAAGTAAAATCACCAAAAAGATCTGGAGTTTAAGAGACAAAGATTTACCAGGAGAAACCTACAACAAACATTCAAAAGGTCTTGTCTTTGATACATTTGGAACCAAAAGAAAATAGAGTTAACTAAAGCTTTCTAACCTAATTGGATTGAATTTATTTACCCATTACTTTCTCTGGGGAAAAATGAAAATCAAATCTAGCCAATTGGGTTCAGTGGATAGAGCATCAACCTACAGACTGAAGAATCCCTACTTTAAATCACATGCTCAAGTTGCAGGCTCAATCCCCAGTAGGAGGCAGCCAATCCAATATTCTCTCTCATCATTGATGTTTTTTTCTCTCTCTCTCCCTCTCCTTTCCTCTCTGAAATCAATAGATATAAAAAAATAAACTCAATGTTAGCATTTATTCTTCTTTTACATACAATGTCTATACATAATAAAGTCATGAGACATGTGAAAATGTAAGGAATGTGACTGATAGTGAAAAAGAAGAAGAAAAAAAAACATAAAAAGCAGACCCCTCTTCTAGTGATACATATATCAAAGTTATAAGAAAAAAGATTTTAAAATATTAGAAATACGTTAAAGAAAACAGAATAGATGAAAAAATAATTTCAACAGATAATTGGCATCTATATAAAAGAATCCAATACTCATTCTAGAACTGAGAAATATAATATATATCATTTTAAAATGTTCATAGTAGATTTGACAAAACAGGAAGCAGGATCAATGAACTCAAAGACAAGTCAACAAACAACATTCAAATTGAAGCACAAATAGAAAAAAATGAAAAAATAGAAGAGAGAGTAAGGGATATGCAGTCAAATGATCTGACAGATATGTAATTGAAGAGAAGGAGAGGAGAAAGAAAATGAGTCTGAGTAACATTTAAAGAGATGATGGCAAAAAATTTTCCAAAGCTGATAAAAAAAATATATAATATATAAACCAATTGATTTTACATGTGCCAGGAACCCTAAGTTGGATAAATATAAAGAAAACTACACATAGATATATCATAGTATAATTGAAGATGGCCAAAGATAAATTTCTCAAAGAAAAACACAATGGAATATATTCAAATAACAGAATAATTTTGCAATGATTTTTCAACAGAAACATGGAAACAAGAAGGCAATGAAATAATACCTACAAGATGCTAGGAGAGAAAACCCCACCAACTTAGAATTCTATCTCCAGTGCAAATATTCTTCAGAAGTGGAGAAGAAATAAAGACATTTTCAAACAAGTAAAAAAAAGTAAGAAAAGTCATACTTGGCAGACAGACTCTACAATAAATATACAAATAAATTCTTTAAACAAATAACATGAACCCATATAGAAGTACAATAACACTGAAATGCATTGAGAACACTAGAAATTATTAAAATGTGGGAAAATATAAACAATATTGCTCTGCAAATCAGCAGTATGAATTATGCCGATGGCGTTTTTAACAAAGGTGAGCAAAATACAGGACAATAATAGTTTAAAGAATAAAAAGGACAACTCTATTTAAACTGTTGGAAAGCTCTTGAGTTTGGGAGAGAAGTGGTAAAATACTAATAATATAAACTACTGTTAGTCAAACATACTTTATTCTTTAAAGCAGGAGTCTGACAATCACAGCCCATGGGCAAAACGTGCCTAGTGACTTACTTTCATAAATAGTTTTATTGGCTCGTGGCCATGCCCATTTATTTCTTTTATCTATGGCACTTTCACAACTGCTGGAGTAAGCAATTTCCATAGAGACCATATGGCTCTCAAAGCCAAAAATGGTTACTATACGGCCCTTTCCAGAAAAAGTTTGCATACCCCTCAGTAACAATTTTTTTAAAAAGAAGTAACAAGTCAAAAGCTAATAAAGAAGATAAATGGAACAAAACTACCAGATTAAGATTTTTGTACATGGCAGGAAAGGATAAAGAAGCAAAGATGGGATCTATAATAATAAAAAGGTAATATGCTAATTAGACCAGACATCTTTCCAGATGATTCATCCGGAGCCCCTTGCACAAATTTCATGCATTGGGTCTCTAGTTAAAAATAAATCAAATTATAAAATTATAGACTTACACCTAACTTGAACAATAATAGACCAATGCTTTTATTAAGACAAAAATTTGCAGGCTGAATTAAAAAAAAATAACAGGACAGAAGGCATATCTGAATATAAAAAAACAGATTTTGAAAGGATAAAGGTTTACTGTGCAGACAGAAACCAAAAGGAAACTAGAATGCTGATATTAACATTATACACAACAGATCACAAGGCAAGAATATTATTATATTGATAGATAAAGTCATTTTAACAGCAAACTATAACCATTCTAAGTCATTTAATAACATAGCCCCAAAATATATAAAGCAAAAATGTCTTTCAATTCTTAAAGAAGTTCTAAAGTTCTAAAAGAACATAAAGGGAAAATAGACAAACTTTCAGTCATGGATGGAGAATTTAACAAACCTTGCTCAGTATCCAGAAGCAGCAGACCAAAAAGTCAGGAAGGCCGTTGAGAACTCGAACAACCTATAAAGCAACTTGACCTAATGGACAATTACCCAAGACTACAGCCAACGGTTACAGAACATTTTCCTAGAATTCCTAAAGGTCAGTTACAAAAATAATCAACATGCCAGTCCATAAAGCAGGTCTCAACAAACTTCAAAGGCTTGAAACAATACAGGTCTGCTCTTGGATCACTGGTAATATGTTACACGAAGCAAACTGGAAATAAAACAGCGCATGTCTAAATAAGCTGAGCCTCCAAGAGGAAAT
Source organism: Pipistrellus kuhlii (assembly GCF_014108245.1). Classification (NCBI taxonomy): domain Eukaryota; kingdom Metazoa; phylum Chordata; class Mammalia; order Chiroptera; family Vespertilionidae; genus Pipistrellus; species Pipistrellus kuhlii. The sequence continues at coordinate 18,989,804 of NW_023425562.1, forward strand.
AATGAAAATTGTGTAATATGTTGAACTGAACCTTAACGAAAATATAACATGCCAAAATTTATGGGCTATATCTATGGTCCTGATTATAGGGAAATGTATAGCTTTATTTGAACATATCATAATAGAAGAGATTGAAAATTAAATCTAAGCTTCCATTTTTAAAAAGTTAGAAGAAAGCCCAGCCATGTGGCTTGGTGGCATGAGCATTGTCCCACACAACAAGAGCTCCTCAGTTTGATTCCCAGTCAAGGCACATGCCAGGGTCGGAGGCACCATCCCCAGTTGGGGGTGGGTTTGGGGGTGGGGAGGAGCCTTGCAATAGGCAACCAGTCTACGTTTCTCTCTCTCTTCAATGTTTCCATCACTCTCTCTCCCTCTCCCTTCCTCTCTACCTAAAAATCAATAAGAACAGATTCTTTTAAAAAGTTAGAAAAATAAAAGTTCATTAAACCCAAACAAAGAAGAAAACAATAAGAGGAGGAACATAATTTAATGGGAGAGAAAATGAATATTACCTTTAATAGATGTGGAAATAGAGACACAGAGAGGTTCAATAACTTGCCTACATCACACCATTAGCAATGGCAGAGCTGTGGCCTGCGTCCAGATAATCTGACATGAACACCCTTACCTTCAGTGGCCAACTAAACAGACTAGCAGGTGCTCAGCTGGGCAGTAAAGCAGCAAGACACCACTGCACACTGCGGAAGCATCGGATGCTCCCTGCGACTCAGTGTGGGATTTGCCTCCTTCCCCTCCTGGCCCTGGCCACGGATAACTCATCAGGTGCCGAGCATTCTGTACTGTGCCAGCTCTGAACCTGAACTACAGCTGCCACTGGAGACCCCTATTCCAAGCTACCTAGTAATGATCGCCAGCTGCAATCAACATCTCAGTTGCAGCCCTTCCCCGTTCATGGCCTGGCTTAAATGTGTCGCACTGGCCTCACCCATACCTCAAAAGTCCTGCCAATGTCATTCTCCATCACCCACTGCCCAGACCCACTGCAGCCACGGAAATATCATATGACGGGAGTGGTCGGGGGAGGTGGAGACAGGAGACTGGCCATACTCTGCCTATGCCAGAAAGACCAAAAATGTAATTTTAAGCAAGGACTTTGGATCATGCAATATCAATCAACCTTGAGGCTGAGATCAATCACATAGGCAATCAGTAATGCCTGTATAATGGGGTTCAATAAAAAGTCTGAACACTAAGGCTTGGGTGAGCTTTCCTAGTTGGTAAATTCTGTATGTATTGTCATACATTAATTCTGGGAGGACAATGTGTCCTGACTCTATATATAGAAGACAACAGAAGTTCCAAACCTGGAACTCTCCTGGACTCTGCCCTATCCCTTTCCTTTATTTAGTTGATCATAACCTCTACCCTCTCCTTATAATAAATCACAACCACGACTATAACACCTTTCAATGAGTTCTGTGAGTCTTTCTACCAAATAATTGAACTGCAGGTGGTTTGCTAAGCCCTGAAACTTCCACTTGGTGCCAGAAACGAGGGAAGACTTGGGAACTGTGTCATCTGAATTTTACAACTGGCCTGAATTCCTCATACAAGGGTATATTTTGACTGTATTTGCTACTGTTCTACCTCCATGCTTAATAAAAGCCCAGCCAGGGCGGAGTTCTTTTATACCACCGTCTCGTTGCTATTCACCTGTCCTTCCATCTTTCTCTTGTTGCAGACCAGATTTACAATATCATCGTTAAATTGTATATTGCATTTCAAGTTGACCCCCTCAATCATTTTCATGGACAAATATAAAGGATTTAAATTTTTTAAGGGGAAAAAAAAAAAAACAGAAAACTGAGCTTTTCTATGCTTCTAAAGGTCTCCATGATTTGTCATACTCAATTTACCCAACTGCTTTCCCTCCCAACCTTAAGCTCTATTTAGATCAGTCTCCTCCCTGCTCTTTCACACCATTCACTTGTTCAGGTGTCTGTAACTTTAGGCACATAACCCCTTTCCCTGAGTGCCTCCTTCCATCTCCTCTTCCTATCCAAGATCATCCCACTTCAGAGACAGAATTTGAGTCACTGCTTCTCCATGATGTGTGCTTTAGTAATGGCTCTAAAATCACAAGTTGAATGAAGACATTCCAGGAGGTAATAGGATTGAAACCATTACCTGGCACATAGTAAGCATGGTGTTAGCATTAGCTGCTGTAACAAATATTACAACCAACTATTTATATTGCTCTGATTTTCATCTTTTTCAACCCTATTTCATTAATAACATCTATACAATTGAGCCTTCAATTGCATCTATAATAATTATGCCTACTAGCTTCTGGATTATTATGACTTGAGGACATGATCCATACCTACTATTTTCCTTATGGTGGTTGAGAATTTCAGGCACAAATGCTGAATCTTTTTGACCTAGAACACTAAAATGGCAACATATAGTGTAGGCATTCCAATAAGGAGCATAACACACCTAAGATGCATCAGTGGGCACCATTTGTTTCTCAAGACTGTGTTTTGGAGTTTAATAAAGATTTTGGATTTGCAGGCATGACCATTTGTACCTGTTACTGGCAAGTGAGTAAAAAGTAATGGACATTGCCCTAGTTGGTTTGGCTCAATGGGTAGAGTGTCAGCCTGTGGAATGAAGAGTCCTGGGTTTGATTCTGATCAAGGGCGCATGCCCAGGTTGTGGGATCCATCCCCAGAAAGGGGAATGCAGGAAGCAGCCAATCAATGATTCTCTCTCATCATTGATGTTGTTGTGGGGTTTTTTATTGATTTTTTTACAAAGAGGAAAGGAGAGGGATAGTTAGAAACATCGATGAGAGGGAAACATCCATCAGTTGCCTCCTGCACATTCCCAGCCTCCTGCACATCCCCCACTGGGGATGTGCCCACAACCAAGGTACATGCCCTTGACCGGAATCAAACCTGGAACCTTTCAGTCCACAGACTGACGCTCTATCAACTGAGCCAAACCATTAAGGCTCATCATTGATGTTTCTATCGCTCTCTCCCTTCCTCTCTGAAATCAATAAAAAATATTTTTTTAAAGTAATGGATATTGAACACTCTACTTCATGCTCACTCTCACTATAAAAGATTTAGTTAGTGTTAACCAATACCAAATTCTCCTCTACTCCTTAAGAACATGAAAGACTAGACTTTCCTGTATTTGAAAGCCATTTTGTTACTCTCCATGCTTTCCTCCCTTTCAGCTAGGATTGGTGATATTGCAAATAGGGGAACCTCTGTCGCCCTGGGTCCCAGATAAGAGCCCTAAGCCAATGTGCCAGGGGTATGAGAGTAAAAAATAACTGGGTGGTACTGAGTGACTAATATTTAGGTACTAATTTGTTATAGCAATAATTGTCTTCCAGGTGGCAAACTAAGCAAATAACATCAAAACACTTACTATTTTATTGTTACTGCTTTGTTGTACCACAACGCTTAAAGCAACAGAGAACCTAGCTAATTTTCTTATTTCTCTACAGTATAATTATACTGTAGTTTCATTTCACTTTTATAAACATTTTTATTATAAAGAGTGCCAAGCACGAAGAAAAGTTTACAAAATTGTACAGTGAATACACATATGCCCACCATCTAGATTCCACAATTAACATTTTACAATCATTGCTTTATTACATACTAGAGGCCCCATGCATGAAATCTGCGCTTTGGGGGAGACGGGGGGTTCCCTCAGCCTGGCCTGCACACTCTTGCAATCTGGGAACCCTTAGGAAATGTCCAACTGCTGGCTCATCAGTCATGAGCCCGGCTTCTGGCTGAACAGCATTCCCCCTGTGGGAGTGCAGTGATCACCATGGGGCAGCTCCTGCATTGAGCATCTGCTCCCTGTGGTGGTGGTCAGTGCATGACATAGCGACCGGTCATTCCACTGTTCAGTCGACTTGCATATTAGCCTTTTATTATATAGACTCTTCTCATCTATCCATCCCTCTCTCCCTCCAAAAATTTGTCTTTTACTTTTGATGCCTTTCAAAGTCAGTTCTAGGTATTAATACATTAAGTCTTCTTTATTACTTTCCCAATTTTCACACTTCCTACATGATAAACAAAGGCCCCAGGTCAAATATCAAGGGAGTAATGAGTGAAGCTTATCAACAAGTATCTATTGTTCTATAGCTTACATACAAACAAATGAACTTCAAGGCTGGAACCCCCGGACTCAGACATTTCCCAACACTAGTGTCCTCAGTGACCTGCACTTCTAAGCAGTGAAGATGCTGAGCTATCTGTTCGCAGCATCGTTTGCTCTTTCACAATTGGTTGTAGAAAGTGCCGTCCTCAGCTTCAGACACTGAAACCCAATGAATCAAACATAATGAGTCTGACGTGTCATTGAATCAAACCCAGGAAAAATGCTCTGGGCGCCACGCTATTACCTCCATTAAAGTCATGTCTTGGATTTTTATTATTTTGCTGCTATAGACATTTTAACAGATTATTGAACATTGTGTTTCCAATAAAAGTTTTCCCTGTGCTTCTCCTATGTATTCTAGAGTCACTGATGAAATATCTCCTTTAATGATACAATCTCCCAGAAGAAGAAAAAATAATAGGTAATGAAGGGTAATAAGAAGCACTTAAATATTTGAACATACAATATTAAGTAGATAAAGACTCGTATAACATTAACAGCACTATTATGCACATTCCATTTTTTTCCCTCCCCTTAACTCTGTTAGGCATATAAGGTGAGTGTACTTATCATCATCATTTTTCAGGTGAGAAAATGGAATTTCAGAGAGAATAATAGCCTCATAGGTTATGAAATGAGAGATCTGGGGTTCAAACCCCAGGCTTCTGGCCCTAAGCCTCATCGTTTTTCCTCTGCATTTGATGAAATAATATAATAAAATAGTGTTTTGGTGCAACAAATAGTTTAGCATTATGTGAAACATACAGCTTTGAAACATTCTCTCAAAATGTTAAGTATGCGTTGAATTTAATATTCATTTTAAATATGGGAAATATGGGTATGGATAGATAATATATATATTAAAAAAAATATATATATATATATATATATATATATATATATATATATATAGAGAGAGAGAGAGAGAGAGAGAGAGAGAGAGAGAGAGAGAGATTTGGAGAATTCTTTCCATGTGCTAATTAATACTCAGAGAACGCTTGTGAGATGAGTATCTATACCTCTAATGCTCCAGGCAATTAGGTGATGTGCCCAATGTCACAGTGGTAACATAAAAGTAAAAACTCAGGACTGTCTGGCTAAAAAGTCCATGCTCTTGGGCATGATATTCCTTCTAGAAACTAGAAGAAAATTGGAAAAGTATGATGTTAATGTATCAGATTGTCAAAAAGTCTGTTAAATTCCATGTTTAAAGGATGCATGGTGCTTGTCCTTATATAGTCACTCATTCATTTATTGATTGATGTCAGGAGCATGCTCCAGGCTCCGGATGCCATGATGAATAGGTCTGGAATGGTCCCGGACCTTAAGGAGCTTGTAGTATAGTGGAAAATACTACCAACAAAAAATAAAATATTTTTTTTTAATTTAAATACTAAATTTCTCTCCAAATCTACTCCATATAAACTCTTTTTCATTAGCAACTCTCTATTTCCAGATTCTGTCCACAATTGTAGAGTCATCCTTGAACCATTTCTTTTTTCCTCTCTACATGCACTTTGTCCATAAATCCTGCTAGCTCTACCTCCAAAATATTTGTAGAATCCAAACATTTCTTCCTCATTCCATTACTACCCCAGTACTAGTCATAATAATTTATCTACTAGGTTACTGCAGTGTGTTCTTAACTAATCACATACCTACCTCCCTGCAGAGTCCATTCTCAACATTGCACAATGACCCCATTAAAACCACAATCAGATTATTCCATTCATGTGCTCAATTCTGTTATGGTAAAAGGCAAAGTCCTCAGCCCAATTAAAATATGGAAAAAAGATCCAAATAGACATTTCTCCAAAGATATACAAATGGCTAATAAGCACATGAAAAAGTGTTCAACATCATCAGCCATCATGAAAATGCAAATCAAAACCACAGTAAAATACCACTTCACATCTACTAGGATGGCTAAAAATGGAAAAGGACAGGCAATAATAAGTGTGGTGAGGATGTGGTACCTGGTACACTGCTGGCCGGAATGTAAAATGGTGTAGTTCCTTATAAAGTTAAACATAGAGCTCCCATATGACCCAGCAATTTCACTCCTGGATATATACACAAGAGATATAAGGAAATATTCCCACAAAAACTTGAACATGAACAATTCTAGCAGCATTTTTCACAACAGCCGAAGTGTGGTGAAAAACAAAAATCTCTTAGCTCCATGGCTGGCAAACTGTGCCTCACAAGCCACATGTGGCTCTTTGGCCCGTTGAGTGTGGCTCTTCCACAAAATACCACAGCCTGGGCAAGTCTATTTTGAAGAAGTGGTGTTAGAAGAGTTTAAGTTTAAAAAATTTGGCTCTCAAAAGAAATTCCAATCGTTGTACTGTTGATATTTGTCTCTGTAGACTAATGAGTTTGCCAACCACTGTCTTAGCTGATGAATATAATAAATAAAATGTGGTATATCTATGCAATGGAATATTATTTGTCTATAAACAACACACACACATACTACAACATGGATATATGTTAAAAACAATATGCTAAGTGAAAGAAGCCATTCACAAAAGCTCACATATTACATGATATTATTTATATGAACTTTCAAAAGAGGCATATCTAGAAAAACATAGCTTGAAAAGTTGGGGGGAAACAGGGAGCAATAATTAATGGATGTGGGGTTTCTTTTCTGAGATGATGACAATGTTCTAAAATTAATTGTGGTGATGATTGCATAATTCTGGGTCTAATATGTGTTTGAATGTTCATGTGTGCAAATAACTACTGATACCATGTGAATGTCAAGAGACCAAAACTGTAAACTTGATTGAAATTGACTGCCCAAAATATATCATACCCACTGGACAATTAAATTCTTCTATAATTCCTTTACCTAAATAGATGCTTCCTTAGACTTCTTTGCTTTGAGTTAATAAGGACATAGTTTGGTTGTCTCTAGGGTTTTGGACCTTGAGATATTGTCTTTAGAAAGATTTATCTTGGGAGAGGTTCTATGGTCTACAGCTCCACTTCAAAAGTTTTATGGCTGAAGCTAAATAATTCCCTTAGTCCAGTGGTCAGCAAACTCATTAGTCAACAGTGCCAAATATCAATAGTACAATGACTGAAATTTCTTTTGAGAGCCAAATTTTTTAAACTTAAACTTCTTCTAATGCCACTTCTTCAAAATAGACTCACCCAGGCCATGGTATTTTGTGGAAGAGCCACACTCAAGGGGCCAAAGAGCCGCAGTTTGCCAACCATGGCCTTAGTATAACAATACTGGCTTCTTACAAATCTCTGTCTCTAATAGGCGATTACACTGGAAATTATTCGAATTCTTGGTAATTTCTAGCAGCATTTGAAGGAAGGAAGATACCAGGAGAAAGAAGAGAGTCCATGAATAAGAACCAGGGGTAAAATATGATATGATCAGTAATATACAGTCTGAATATCGAAAACATGTTTAGATAAATTATTCCAGATCATAACACTTCTTAGCACCTTCCACTTAGAAGTATCAGAAAATTGGTCTACAATCATAAGTAATTATCTTTCAAGTCTTCCAGAATGTCAAAATGATGCATAGTTTCTATCAGCGAAACTGTCTGAGAGTGATATTTTGAAAAATAAATATGTAAAGGAACACTTGTAAATTATGAGACAATTTCAGAAAGCACTACATACTTACCACTTTCCCCTTAAGTTGACTTATCAAATCATCCTCAAATGCTTACCTTGATGAAAGTCTTACTTTAAAGATTGTTATGCAGATACTAGTCTCAAATACAGGATATACTGAATGGCAATAGAAATTATACACTCTAAGACACAGTATAAAAATTAATATCTTGTGTCAAAGTTAACAATTTATAAGTGCACTGGGGGGAAAATCTGTATAGAATTCTCTTGAAAAATATTAAGAGACTTCTGGTTCTACCAAGATGCAGGGGCTTCATTCCTCCCAGGTGTTCCCTCTTGTAACTAAAAAGCCTGAAAATAATCAACAAGCATAGGAAGATTCTGAAAGGTAGAAAGAATGTGGATAGCCTATGATTTTAACTTCCCTGGGTTTCCTTACAGTGCCCTTCATATCCTGGACAGGAGGCTGTGGGTTAAGCAGAGCCAAAAAATTGACTTTCAATACACATACACATTCCAGCCTTCCCCCTGCCCGCCCCCCTCATAACAGAAGCAATCCAATCCCTTAGTCCCCCACTGGGTGGTCTTGGCATGGCCGAGAAGAAAGCTAGTCTTCCATTCCCCATTCAGCAACACTGAAGGTGTTTTGGTTCCCCTGCCAAGGGTAGTGTCTACGGGGCTAAGCAGAGAGCTGATCTCCATTTCCTGCCTGAGGGAGGCAGTGGGGCCCTGATATCCTCCACAAGAGCTGAACTTCCATCTCTGCCAGTAAGCACAACCTCAATGAACCGTCAGAAAATGATGCTGAATGACAAAGCTGGTCCCAAAAGGTTACTACCTATTCGATTCCATTTATGCAACAGAATTAAAATGACAAAATTATACAAATGGAGAACAGAACAGCCAAAGGTCAGGAGCTGGGAGGAGGCTGAGAGTATAGGGCACCTGTGGCCATAAAGGAGAAACAAGAGGGATCCATGTGGTGATGGAAATGCTCTGTGCCTTGACTCTATTAATATCAATATGTTGGTGGTGATGCTGTCCTATATTTTTGGCAAGAAGTTATCATTGGAGAAAAATGGGTAAAGAGTACATGGTATCTCTATTATTTCTTCCAACTGTACATGAATCTACAATTATCTCAAAATAAAAGGTTTCATTTTAAAAAGAGAGATTTAATTTTTTTTTAAATGAGGCATTTCCCTTAGCTGGTTTGGCTCAATAGATAGGGTGTTAACCTGCGGACTGAAAGGTCCCAGGTTCTATTCCATTCAAGGACCCATGCCCACGTTGTGGGCTCAATGTCAAGTAGAAGGCATGGAGGAGTCAGCCAGTCAATGATTCTCTCTCATCATTGATGTTTCTATCTCTCTTTCCCTCTCCCTTTCTCTCTGAAATCAATAAAAAAAAAAAAAAATCTTTTAAAGAAAAGATGAGGCATCTTTTTAAAGGGATCTGCCTGATAACAGACTAGAGGCCCAGTGAATGGATCTGTGCACCAGTGCCCTCTCGCAATCTGGGACCTTTGGGGAATGTCAGATAGCCAGTTTCAGCTCAATCCCCGCAGGCCCGGTCCAGACAGGAGGGAGCCTGGTTCTGTGCATTGATCATCTTCCCCCTGGTGGTCAGTGCGTGTCACAGTGACCAGTCAACTGGGTCATTCAATCGTTCAGTCACTTATGCTTTTACATACACAGATTAAATATTATCCTTGTTTTTTGCATTTCAGTATAAAAGTGGGTGCTTACTTCCAAACCAGGACAGTAGGGACACTTGTGACAATTTTCTAAAGGTTAGTTCAAAATACCTTTCTTAAATTGATATGCAACTTATTAAAAGTCTATCATGTTGTTATTATTATTATTATTATTATTATTCATTCAATCATTCAGCAAACGTTTGTTAAGAGGCTACTATGTTCCCTGTACTAAGTTATAGGAATAAAGCAATGAGTGAAACAGACAAGACGCCTGCTCTCTGGAGCTTACCTTTTGTGAGAGAAGGACTCTAGCTTTCATTCATACCAGTCAACAAAGTCTTTTTCCACAATGTAATCCGAGTAGCTGTTTCTCTTGGGTCTTTGTCACTTATAAATCAATCATGCTGAAAGATTCTTGTGTTCCTTGCATAGTATTTTGTTTGGCTAAAGTGCCTTTTTCTCTGCTTTATTAATCTTTAATAGAACTAAAATTTTTTTCTTAAAAAAAAGAAAAGTAAGATAGGAAACGAAAAGAATGTGACACGCTTGAGAGGCAATTGAGATTTTACCGGAAAACATCCCTCCGTCCCTCCACAGAAATGTTTAAGTAGGCTCCGTTCTCAGACTGTTTGTTTGTTAATATCTATGCTAATGTCGGGGGCAAAACTCAATGGAGAGAAACCAAAAGCAAATCTGGGTCTCTTCTAACTGAGAGGACGATTTCACACTTTGCAGTAACCCATCTAAAGAACCACTTTGCGTGTCATTAGGATGAAGTTTGCATCAAAACACACACACAAAAAAACCTTTTGAAGGAGAAGTTTAACTCTATTATTTCTAAAATAACTAAGTTTGCCTTGAAAATAATCTCTTGTCTGACCGAACTCACTCCATCCCACAAATACTCCAGCAAACACCCGCCATCAGCACTATGAAGAACTCAAAGATGACTGTCATAAAGCTTTTCCTCAGCGAGCTCCTCGCCTTAATGAAGTTAAATAATCTGAGGCGAAGAATACATGTGTATAGAAAAGATAGCTCCTAAGGAATCAAAAGGACAAAGTCTAATTACTTTTCCTAAATGTTCCCAATCATGGCATCCAGTACAACCCAGTGATATAAAGCCAGAGGAAAACTAGGAAAGATCACAAAATATAAATGTCAGAGCAACAACAATATGAAGCCACAGTGAACTTCCCACATAGCTCTAAACAGCAGCTTCTCCATGCACATATCTACACGGGGTTTGCGATGCTATGCATGTCCTCAAGAAGAATCTGAGTGCATGCCCCATTACCATTTCAACACCAACTGAAGACTTTCCAGCTATGATCACTTTACACAGAGAGAGCATAAACAGAAGACACACTTAACCTTTTTCTCACTCCACGCTGCAACCGCACGGAGATCGTTTATCCAGCTAACCCTCTCATGTGAGACCCAGGAGCGCTGTAACCAGATTCTCAAACCCAGCGTCAGGCCTGCCTCCTCACAGTAATGAGGCGAGGAGCTAACAAGCAAGACAGTGACCGTCTTCAGTTTAGCTTTTCCAGGGACTAAGGAAACCAACCATAACCCAGAAGTGGCGGTCTTTCTCTTTACCCTCCTGCAGGGAGGATCTTTAACAGCTTCTCAAACCCACCCCAGGTCTCCATTGTGGCTCTAATACTTCACCCATTTGGAGTTAATTGCCCAGAAAATACCAGTTGCAAATTGATCACTGGGAATAAAAAATGCCCTAACTCCCAGAATTAAGAGAAAATTTATCTCTGTGTTTTGAATTCCCACTCCATTTAGATAGTTCAGAAATGCCTGGAAGTAAAATAATAAAACCAAATGAAAGCCATCCTCGAAAAACAAGCCATAAACATAGAACATTGTTAGATGCGTAGAATATATTACAGGTAGACTCGTTTTGACAATATATCCACCTATGCATTGTAACATACCTTTCAAGCTATAACATCCAGTCACTATTCTCTGATTTAAAGTATGATACTAAAAGCAAAGCCACACAAACGTACAGACATACCTTGGAGAGACTGCGGATCCCACTCCAGACCACCGTAGTAAAGCGAGTTTTGAAAGAACACGAGCCGTAATCTAAGCAAATGAGGGGCTTGCCTTCAATTTGTAAAATACGCAACACCTGAAAAGTGCAATAAAGAACGGGCAATAAACAAGTTATGCCTGTACTTGCTATTCCAGCAGCAGTCCGTTAACAACGATTTGTAACCCCGTGCCTCTGCCGCAAATTAGACCTCGGATCACCTGCATGTCAGAACTGTGGTGATCATCACCCTTAGGATAAAGTTAGGAAAACTCTGTGTTTCACTTGAAGGCTGTTCCTTTGTCTTGTTGAAAGGATTCCCTGCCCTAGCTGGTTTGGCTCACTGGATAGAGTGTCAGCCTGGGGACTGAAGAGTCCCAGGTTCAATTCCAGTCGAGGGCATGTACCTTGGTTGCAGGCACATCCCCGGTGGGGGGTGTGCAGGAGGCAGCTAATCGATGTTTCTCTCTCATCAATGTTTCTAGTTCTCTATCCTTCTCCCTTCCTCTCTGTAAAAAATCAATAAAACTATATTTTAAAAAGAAAGAAAGAAAAGAAAAGACCCCCTTCATCCAAAGACCTGCAAGGGCTGGAGTTGTTTAAGAAACATCACTGTCACCTCTTAACCACTGATGCTACCGGGAATCATCAGGAGTGACTTTCACAGCCCAACAGGAAGACATTGACCCATCAGTTTATTAAACCACCGCTGAGCCACTTCACTGGGGATCAGAGCTGAGAGAGTACAGTGACATGTGCCATGTGGCCCCTCACAAGAAAGGAGCAGCAAAGCCAGGTGACCCTGACTCTGGTTGAGTTTGCTCTTCTAAGATGAATCTGGCCCAGCAGTTATTTTTTGAAGAGGTATTCACTCTCCTCCAAAGCCACTTGGATATCGGGGTCATAGCTTTTCTAGAAAAACTCTATTATCGGTTGGGCCAGCAACACACAGGAGGAAACTGACCCTGAGACCCTGGCTGGGGACAGAAAATTCTTTGCTAGAGAATCCCAGGTGCTAAGTAGACACCCCAAAGTCTGGGAATATAAAAATCAGGATGTTAGATGGAGTTGGAAAAGTTAGAGGACAAAATGAATACATGGAATTACAGCAAATTTTTATATCCCGGGCTGGTGGCCATGAACCATCTAGGGAACAGGGCCGTTTCAAGGGGTAGACACAGTGGTTTGAGTCACTGTGAAAATAATAAAATAAAATCCAGGACCTGAGCTGTCCTAAGCACAGAACACAAGAATGGGGAGATGCATCACTTTGGTTCGAAGAGGCATGCAGATGGCTTAGTGGTGTGACAGGCTTAGAGAGCAGCTAAGTCAAACCTTCACCCTACAGATAAAAATCCACAATACACCCACCGGGCTGTGAGAGACGACTTGCCCATGAGTAGCTGCAGAGCAGCAGAATCTAGTCTAGAACATCCGTACCTCCCTGTCGACCACCTTCAAATCCTTTTCTTTGTAGGGCCTCATTTTTCCCCTTTTTAAAACAAAATTACAAAAGTAAAATCTGCTGTTTGAGGTTGAATTGTATGCCCTCTCCCAAACTCATATGTTGAAGTCCTAACGCCCAGTGCTCAGAATGAGTCCTATTGGAAAACAAAGTTGTTGCCGGTGCAAGTAGTAGAGATGGAGTCATGCTGGAGTAGGGTGGGCCTCTTATCCAATATGACTGGCACCCTTCTAAGCAAGAAAATGGGGACACAGACACAGACAGGCCTAGAGAGAAGATGATGTGAAGACATTCAGGGAGTTAGCCATCTACAAGCTAAGGAAAGAGACTGGGAACAATCCTTCCCTCACCACCTTTAGAAGGAACCAACCCTGCCTAAACCTTAGTTTTGAACTTCTGGCCTCCAGCACCCCGAGAAAACAAATTTCAATTGTTGAAACCACCCAGGTGTAGTACCTTGTTATGGCAGACCTAGCCAACTCACACAGCCTGCAAACCATGCAGATATTTATACAGACTAAAACAATTCATATGCTTCCTCTCCCTGCAATCTCATGCCTTGAGGTAAGGGTGTTAGCATTTGGGGATGTATCTTTTCTTACCTTCTTTCATTTCAAGCATCCACAGACACAGGGTTTTTATTTATTTATTTTTAAGGGAATTATATGAGTCAAAAGTACAGCACACCTTCTCATTTCAAATAGCAATATGAGTGTCCTTCCAGATCAACATGGATAGCTCTCACTCATTCTTTTAATGCCTCTTTTTAATGTATTATTCAATCTTATGTATCAGTTTCCTATTACTTAACAACTGGGTTATTTCAGGTTATATACCACTAGATGCCCGATGCACGAAATTCGTGCATTCCTTCCCCTGGCTGCCAGCACTGGCTTCCCTCGCAGCCCCAGTTTTGTCTGGAAGGTTCATTCAGGAGGACGTCTGTTCTAATTAGCATATTACACTGTTATGTTATAAATTACAAACAGTGCTGTAGTAAATATCCTTGGGCACATCTACTTACCTGTTTTCCATTTTAAAGCAGCAATTTAAGTTGCAGTTTCTCAAAAAGTCTGTGCATGCTTTCATACTTTTCACCCAACTTCTCACAAAATTCTCAGCTAATTACCACACATACATCTGTGTTAGGAACAAAAGTCTATTCTATTTGGAGAGTAACACCAAATAGCATCTGACTAGAGCCTTCGATGGAGGTCTTTGATATAGTCTGGTAGATCAGGGAAAATATAAACCATAACCACTCCGTTCTCAACCACACAGAAGTAGAGACCCTCCACATGTCCTTTTCCCCTCCTTTCAAAGGGATGTATCCCATAGAAACCAGTGGTATTCCCTGGGATCATTCCATCACTTCTTTCTCCATTTTTAAGTCAACCCAGAAATATCAATACAAAATGCCAATCTTAGGCTTACTCTTGCTAGCTGGTGATTCTTTCAACTACAGCAGTGTTTCCCAAACTTTTGACATATGTGTTTCCCTTCTATAATTTTCGTAATGCTGAGTACCTCTCGTACCCATGAGAACATAGAATTAGGCTCAGCTAAGCACATTGCAGTGCATATCCCCACCAAACTCCAGTGCAATGCGTAGCCCCACCAAACTCTTCCCGTACTTCTGGGGGTACGCGTACCACACGTTGGGAAACACTGAACTAAAGAGTAGTTTTCTCAATCTAGCAAAAAAAGCATGACAAAGTCTCTGTTGCCCTGCACCTACTCGTGGTTAACCAAATGAAGCTTTAGAACCTCATAAAAGGATGGGCACAACCAAGCATTTCAACCAATATGAACTCCAATGGTGAACTTTGGGGAAAGCTCACAGGACATGGATTGCAACCTGAGGGAATAACAGGCATATATTGAGATTCTGAGGCCATATTAAGAAGCTATTATTGCCCTGACAGTGTGATTCAGTTGGTTGAGCATCATCCCATGCACCAAGAAGTTGCTGGTTTGATTTGTGGGTTGTGGGATCAATCCCCAGTAGAGGGTATGCAAGAGGCAGTGAGTGTTATTGCTCTCTCTCCCTCTCCCTTCCTCTACCTCTAAAATCAATTAACACACACACACACACACACACACACACACACACACACACACATATATATATATATATATATATATATATATATATATATATATATATATATATATGGCTATTGTTAAGACAGTTCTGCTCAAGCAAGGCCCTTGGGAGAGAAGGGCATGTGCAAGGCATTTCTATTGCTTAGCAAATCAGCATGACTTGCTATGCAGATCTTCAGGAAAATGAATGAATAAAGTTGAGTTTGAAAAAAATGCACTGGGCTTGCAAATGCTCTGTTACATCAACACAAGCTGAGACTGGCAACTCCAGAAAAGTGGTTCATCCCTGGCAGATGACTCATGTGTTCCTTACAAAAATGAGAATTTAGGATGAGATTCAGTCATAAATTATTCATTTGGGGGCTTGCTCATTTTATTTCAGAACATTCTCCTAGTCATTTCCTAAGTGAATTTCTCCCTGGTCCCATCATTTCCAAATGCAGACAATTTTCATGAAAGGAGGCAGATTTTAAGCAGGGATCCATGGGGTTTCCCTTAAGAGGTATCTCACTGATCCTCATTTGCTGTCCTCTCCCTCGGTCAGTAATACCTTCAACTCAATTAAGAGTGTAAAGGTTTCATTTCTACACATTTGAAAAATGAAGCCATCTCCATATAAGATGTCTAAGAACAATACTTTTTCTTTTATCACTGCCAAACTCAAACACATTAAGATTTTCCACTAAGAAAAGACTGCATACTTTATATGCGATATTTATATCTCATTGTAAACTATTCATTGGTTTATAGACCTCAGGTCCTCCATCACAAATCCTTATAATATTCTTAGATATTACATTCAGTATTATGATTTCTGATTTATCTGCCAGGCTAACTCACATGCAAACAGACATGTCTCTACTTGAAATGCAAAAGCTAAAAGTAATAATTCATGCTAAAGCTCTAGCCTTCAAGTTCATTGCAAATATATTATTGACAATGGTAAGAATGATGATGATGATAACCACAATGATGATGAAGAAAATGTTTTTTAGTTAGTTCTTTCCTCATTTCCTCATTTGTTGACTTTCCATTCTACAAAAATAAAACAAAGATATTGTAGATACCAGAAAAAGTACAGTTTTGTAAGACTTTCAAAGATAAGTGTGAGTTTTTTAGTGAATACAGTAATCTTTAAATGAAGGGATGAATCAGTCAACAAAAAGAGACTCTGAAATCCAATAAACAAGGCAATAATTAATGGTCGTCTAATGATGCAGATCAAAAACTCATCCCAATGGCATTCATTCCTTCTTATAAGTTATCACCTTTCTAAGAAGTACAAAGAGCCTGGCTAGAGTGGCTCAGTGGTTGAGTGTCAACCTATGAACTAGAAGGTCACAGTTTGATTTTCAATAGGACACATGCCCAGGTTGGGAGCTCCATCCCCAGAATGGAGCATGTAGGAGGCTGCCAATCAATGATTCTCATTATTGATGTTATTGGCTCTCCCTCTCCCTCTCTCTTCCTCTCTGAAATTAATAAAAATATTTTTGAAAGAAGTACAAATATAAAAATGTCCACATGAGTTTGTTATGGTTTTTTTCTAACTGCTAAATAAAATTTTTCTGGTGGGAATTTGTATAGAAAAAATTTTTTTAATTGTTCAGTTATCTTTTGAGAGAATATGATTACATGAGTGTTATTCCAAACTTTTTTGAAGCTGTCAGCCTCCCAGCTGTTCTCTTAATGATCTTACATGGCAAAATATTATCAATTACAAAATTACAGAAAACAGGGAACATTTTCTTCCTCCAATATTTTCAAAATATTAAAATACTTAAGCAGATTATATCAAATATATGGTGATAGAAGATTTGACTTTGGGTGGTAGGCACACAATGAAATATACAGATCATATATCATAGAATTGTGGGTATAAACCTTTAGTTTATTAAATAATATCACCCCAATTAATTTAATTATTTTTAAAGTGGCCAGCCTGAGTAAGTTGGTAATGAGATTTGAGGGTGAGAAAAGACTTAATAGCAGATCATAATTTTTCAAATGGATCAAGATAAGGAAGTTATTGTAAAGCAAAGATCATTGGTACCACTCAACAGTGACTACAGGTTTTAAGGAAGACTAGGGCTGCCTTGTGAGTATTAGAGTATGTGGGTATCAAGATGACACAGTGCAGTTAGAAAACAGGTATTTGGGGGAATAGAAGTGTAACAGCAATCCCTAGCATAGGAGGAAGATTTGGAACATATTCAGTTTTGGTTCAATGAACACTTTTCTGTTGGACAAACAACATTGTTTTTAAGATTGTGGACAGAGTTCCATACAAGTACCTGCAATCTGGTGACACCATACACCTATGGTATCATAAAGTCTATAGTCATTGAACAGACTATGAAGAAATTCAACAAACAAATATGTAAGAAAAGTCAACTGTGGCTGTCCCTTTCTTCACATAGTATCTAGCACAGTGGTCAGCAACCTTTTTATTATATATAAAAGTCTAGAAAGTAAATATTTTCAGCTTTATAGCTTCCGTAGCAAATATTCAACAGTGGATTGGGAAAACAGTCACTGACAGTGTGGAAACAAATGGCTGTGATTGTTTTCCAATAAACCTTTATTTGAAAAACAACAACAAAAAGAGAATGAATACCACATAAGATGGCAGATATTGTTGCAATCATCTTTGGAAAATACTACATGCTACACAGAAGAAGATAGGATTTGCAAAACAATTTTTTTAATTTCCTGAATATATCAGAATAATGATGCAGAATTTTTAGGTTGTAAGGTTCTGTTCTTTCACTGCTGTTCAACCTTTCTCTCATTTGTAAACACTGTCGAATAACCTTGCACATTCACTGGCAAGTACATCTGAAGGCTGAGCCCGGCAGGGATGCAACTGGAAAAGCATCCAAATGAATTCTACAAACTTGGGATAGGAATTTACTGTGTGGTAGTCTCCTTTCACCCCCATGCCGTTCATGCCATCTCCTCCTTTAATCAACCCTTAAGAAGGAAAAGTACTAATCAAAATGGAACAGATTCCTGAGCACTGACTGTTTTTACAAGTAGGCATATAACCATGTAGGATAGCTCCAGCTTGGTGCTTTCTCCTCAGCCCATGTGGCTATCCTCCCTTTCTGCTCTGTTTTGTCTGGTTCTGCTCTGTTCTGTCTGGTTCTCCCTTGTCACTACTTCTCATCACGTCCTCTTCTAATAAACTGACCCAAGCCACTTCATCTCTCTCCCAGATTAGACAATAGCTCCGGACTCATCTCTTTCGTTTCATGGCTCCATAGCCTTTCTTTTTTTCTTTCTTTCTTCTTTTTATATTCTATTGTTCACAGCATTTCTTTTTTTAAATTTATGTCCCCCTTTTCTGTTCATTGACCCCCTACACCCCACTCCCCAGGCCTTCCCCTCACTATGGTCTATCCATGGGTTTTGCATATACACATATAAACTCATTGGTTAATCTCTTCCCACTACTCCTCTTCCCTCTAAAATGCATCAATCTATTGCATTCTTCAATATCTCTGGATCTTTTTTGTTCATCAGTTTGTTTTGTTCCTTAGAGTCCACATATGAGTGACATTATATGATGCTTATCTTTTTCTGAAGGTTTCATTTACCATAATACTCTCCAGGTCCCTCCCAAGCTGTTTTAAAGAGTAAGGGAATGATTAAACTACTGAAAATATATTTCTTTAATATATAGACATGAAATTCACATTATACATAGGGAAAGCCAATAAGAATAACTTAATTCTTTTTAAACACAATTTAGTAAAGATTTCTTGAGTCCCTATATTGTGCAAAGCACAATGCTACATAATGAAGAGGTTAAAAAATACATGGCATGCCCCCTCATGCTCAAGAATCATTCAAATCAACTAGCCTTTTTTTCTTTTAAATAAACTAAATGGTCTTTAATTCTCAAAGTAGAAAGAATAATGCTTTGTATATCAAGGGCCTGTTCAATTCTTGAACATGATCAGTTCTCATATTCAAGAATAAGAAAATGTGAACCACAAAAAACAAGCACATATGCTTAGGTAAATTTACACCTGACCTGCATGTAAGGGCTAAATCAACTAAAAGGATGCTTTAAAAATCATGATAGAATAATAGACATTGAAAAAGTATGCTTTGGTTTATTGTTTACTCTTGGCTGAATATGAAAAATATTTTAAAATTATTCTAGAGGTGATAATGCAAGGAAAGAATCTGATGCAATTTTATTCATTAAAAGAACTTAGGAAATCTATTCTTTTTGCAAATAAAGGGTATAAAAAGCACACAAAAATGACAAGTATGGTTAAAATAAAGAATAATAAGTATATTTCTACTCTTTTTCTAAAGGGTCATTTTAGAAAACATGTCATTCTTTGTACAGTAGATCAGAGATAACTTTCTAAATTTTTGAAATTAGGAAGTCAACTATTCAGAAATTATTCCAGGAGATTTTAACTAATGAAGGACATATTCATCGAAGATTATTGTAACTTACTCTCTATATTTGTAGAATTTCCAAGGTCTTTGAAGTCTATCAATTTGTAAAATTATATTCCTTGACATCCTGTGAAAAGATAACTGAAAAATAATAGAGTTCAGTGGATTTGAAACTGCATACACAACAGCAAGCAGAATATTGACTAGTAAATCAATTTTAAACTAAAGAGCGGTTGTTAATTTCATGCTAAAAGAATCTGTCCTTGTTTCTGTTCTGTTCAAATATTAAGAGGGACTTGATGAGGACATGGATGATCTGCTTATCAAATCCAAAGATGACAGAGTTGAGGCAGATAGTAACTCCGCTGGCTGATCATGTAAAGAGCCAGTTGGTCTCAATGGGATAGAATGATGGATTGGATTTACACGAAACTAAATAGGATAAGTATGAAAGTCTGATAGATGCATTTATGAAAATTCATGAGCATCAAAGAGAGATGGTGTGACAAACCTATCTCTGCTCTCAGAGATTTCAATTTCAATATGAAAGCAGGTGGGCAGAATGGATATGAACTAGTGCTTATTGAGTGCCTCAGGTCCTAACCATGGGCATCAAGGAGACATAGACATTATTATGATTCACATTTTACAGAGGAACAGAGACATAAAATAATTTCCCCGACGTCCTATACATTATAAGAAACAGGTCTGGGGTTTGAGCCTCTAGCAGTCTTGTGGCAAAGCCCTGCCCTTCTCAATTCATCACCGTGTGAACAGTGCCGTACACACACTGCGATAGCTAGTGCAATCTTACGTTAGATGAACAAAAATACAAGGTCAGAACAAAGGAGGAAGGATGCACTGGTCAGACCACTGATGGGAGTCTCAGGTAAAGAACAAAGCACATAGCCAACATTCATGAAAAGAAGATTAAAGCAAAAGGTGTATATTCACACAATGAACTACCACTCAGCACTGGCAAAGAATTATTGCCACATGCAACAACATAGGTGCATCTCAAAAGACATCATGTTGAGTAAAGGAAGCCAAGCTTTAGTAAAGGAAAAGAGTGCATACTAATATGAAGTTTAAGAAAAAAAAATGAAATTAGACCAACTTACACCATACACAAAAATAAACTCAAAATGGATGAAAGACTTAAATGTAAGATGTGAACCCATAAAAATTCTAGAAGAAACCACTGGCAGCAAAATCTCAGACATCTTTCAGAGCAACATGTCTACAAATACAGCTCCTAGGACAATGGAAATTAAGGAGAAAAATAAACAAATGGGACATCAAAATAAAGAGCTTCTGCACAACAAAAGAAACCAGCAACAAAACAACAAGAAAATCCACTGCATGGGAGAACATATTTGCTAATGATGCACCAACACATGGTTAACCTTGAAACTCTACAGGGAACTCATACAACTTAACAAAAGGAAGATAAACAATCCAATCAAAAAATGGGCAAAGGACCTCAATAGACACTTCTCTTAATGGACCTACAGAAGGCATATGAAAAGGTGCTCAAAGTCACTAATCATCCAAGAGATGAACAAAAATAGATACATTGAACAGATGTCAAAACTCAGAGGGAAGGTAGGAAGGGTGGAGGAGGTGAGGGAAGAGATCAACCAATGAACTCATATGCATATATGCATAACCCAAGGACACAGACAGAGGGCGGTGAAGGCTGGAGGTTTGGGGGCGGGGGGAGAGCAATAAGGGGAGGAAGGGCAATAGGGGTAGAAAGGGACATTATGTGATACTTCCAACAATAAAGATTCATTTTTTACAAAATAAAGAAAAGGAGTTGTCTCAGGAAGGGCAGGAGCATATGGGAATTTTCTGGGATGATGAAAATACTTCATATCCTGATTAGAAAGGTGGTCATAGAGATGTGCATACTATTGTCAAAACTCATCAAACAGTATGCTTCAGATCAGTGCATTTTTTAAAAGATCAGGACATCATATGATATGAAAATAACACCTAAATTCAAAGAAAAACCAACGCCTACCAACTAAAGACTAAAGAAGCAAGTGAAAGATCAGAAAATCATGGCCTATTTAAATCGTTCAATCCCAGAAATATTATTTGCAAACATTTCTTTTAGTAGCAAGAATTTCAGGTAAAGAGATATAGAATGAAACATATTTATGGTAAAGATGATACCCTTCCACAATAAGAGAAAGAGAAATAGTCATAAGTCCTTTTCAGGCAGTACAACTAGGACAAAGAAGTAGAAATCTTACCTCAATAGGAGAAAGAATTTTCTGTAACTGAAACCAAAGGGGAGTTATCCACCTATGAAGTAATACATTTCCTCCTACGAAAGGTTCTAAGAGAAAGAAGCAGATAGTCTCCTATCCGGTATAGACGGCACTCAGCATCTCCAGTTCTGAGCGTCCGTGCACCTGCATTCTGACGCTCACTTTGTTCTGCAGATGCAAAGCTCCATCCTAGACATCACCCAAACTCTCCATCTCGTTCCCCATCTTCTCCCAACTGCCAGGATTCATGAGCACCGAGTCCACAAATCCCACACCCATGATTACCTGAGGCAACGCCCACCCAGCTCCCTCCACTCCAAGCCTACTGCATGCTCTAATCTCAGATCGTGCAGAATGGTGGTAAAATACCTTTACACCTGCAGGTCTCAGGCACTCCATAACCTTTGCTGAACCAAAACAATATCCTTTATTCATTTATTCAAACACTATTTACTACTGAGAGCCTTGTGTGTGTCCAGCATGTCTGGACACCAGAGAGAAAAGGCAACAATTCTCACCTGATGGCTCTCACTCACATACTCCTTAGTAGACGTCAAGTGGCTAAGGATAAACACACACACACACACACACACACACACACACACACATACACACAGTGTTTAACTCTGATGGACACACAGTGAGTGGCAAATAAATGCTCATTAAAGTAACTTTAGGTGAGAACATGATATAGAAGAAACGTAAAGAAGCATCAAGGAAACAGAGACTTGCCCAAGACTTAGTCAAGATATTTTGCTCCTCAGCCCAGTAAAAAATCTCTGAAATGTCGGAGGGTTGAAGAAACACACATTTTCACCATGTCTCTTCCACCTGAGTGATAAACCACTGCACTGTGGCTCAATGGGTACACTTCCGAATTTAAATGAGGCTAATGCTGTTATAGCCCAGAGGGACCCTGTGAGCCTTAGTGGAGCTTAACAAAATTGACTTCAGTAAAATAAAAGGAGTGATGTTACTGAGCTATAGCCAATAAATCAGTCTATTAGCTGGCATTAAGTTATAATTTCAGGCACAGGGATACAATTATTTACATTGGATACCTTTAAATTGGATGAAAAGCCCAGGTAGCGAAATCTGAAGGCAACAAATCATTCTAGAATAGGAACACGGAAAACGGTCTCTGAGGCGATGGCCATGGGGAAGTTGCCATGAACCTTACCGAATGAACCAGGATAACCAGTAAGTCTGTGCCAACACAAGCCGTTAGATTGATTAGAGCCACGCTGTAAGCCCTGCTCAGACACTAACTCTACACTTCACAAACTAAACTCTCAAAGGAAAGTCACGTGTTTGTTACACACAGGTCAGAGGTGGGGCAAAGGGAGATGCACATAAAACAAGCACACAGAAGGATGAGAAGCACCAGCTCTGATAGGAGCTGTCTGTGTGCCCCCCCTCACCCCCATTTCCTCCCTGGGTAATAAATCCTTGCTACCGCTGGTTCCTTTCCTTCGTCTGCACACATTCCTTTGCACGGACTCCAGTTAACTGCTTGCCACATGGACTCACAGAAAACCAGAAGAATGCATTTCCTCAAAGCCGTACAATCATCAGGGGGAATGGGTGGGTGTGTCTGACTTTATGTCCAGCTACAGGAAAATGATAGCCAGCTGATTTTTCTAGAACATCTGCCAGCCAACATCTGCCAACCAACTACTCATATATTTGGGAGAGGGTGAAAAGTTAGAGGAAGAGTAAAAGAATGTGGGAAAGTCTAGCTCTAAAAGTGACCCCCGTTAAGAAGCTGCATTGACCAACAGCAGCTCTCTGCGAAAAGGGACAAGGGCCACATGAGAAAGGGCAAATTATGGCCCAAGAGGTACTTGCAGCAGAAAAAAAAATCTTGGGGATCAATCAGAAAATCCTTATTTACTTAATATTTGGGAAACTGCAGATTTTGGGAGTTTATGGCAAGCTAGCTAAATGTTTAAATTAAACCTCACAGTGGGGGGAGGAATAGCAAGGTGACAAAACTGAAATAAAAATAGAACTTTAGTCACCTTTGGTGACTTTTTTCTAAGTCACCCTGTGCTATCTAAATCACCCTGTAAATACCACATTAACCCAAGGAAGTGAAATGACTGAATGGAGCTGTCCTCTACCCTGTATGCATCCCCTGGGCCCATATTATTCTGATAAAATGGCAGCATCAGTGACTGACCAGTTCCCATATTAGCATTGGAGGTTTCAGTGGGGGAAACTTATAAATAGAAACTGGAGAACAAATGATACACGTGTGGAAAAGGAAGAGTCATGATAGAAAATGTGAACAGAGCTCAGGACCTATAAATAAATACTAGAGAGGGAAGAAACCATGAATAGGACCCCAAAAAAGCCAACAGAACTTTTAACTGAATAAGTCATTTTTCCAGAGAAGGGCAAAAGAAATCAGTGACTCTCCCGCTTAACAATGACCTTTCAAATTCTGAGACATAGAAGAGTTTTATACAACTTGACACATATCTGAAGGTTATGTCAAGGCACTCCTCGAGGTGCCACTAGGATATATAAGGATGTTTTCATCATAAATATGCCTTCAAGGACTTTGTGACGTGGCAGGGGCAATCAGGCACACAGACCAACCCAACCTCAAGAGCAGCACGCTGATCCTAAAAGATTAGCTGGGAACCACTCTTTAATACTCCCCTGGGGGATCAATAGGAGGAAGTGGAGGAAACACTACATTACCTAATGTCTGAATTTGCTGATTAGAAATAAATAAAAGGAAAATTGACCCAGCTGACATGGGAATAAATAAAAGGAAAATTGACCCAGCTGGCATGGCTTAGGTTGAGCATAGACCTATGAACCAGGGGAGTCAGTTTGATTCCCACTCATGGGCTCGATCCCCAGTGTAGAGTATGCAGGAAGCAGCCGATCAATGATTCTCATCTCATTTCTATCTCTTTCTTTCTCTCCCTTCCTCTCTGAGATCAATAAAAATATATTTTTAATAAAAATAATGAGCCGAGACCGGTTTGGCTCAATGGATAGAGCGTCGGCTTGGAGACTGAAAGGTCCCGGGTACGATTCCGGTCAAGGGCATGTACCTTGGTTGCGGGCATATCCCCAGTGGGGGGTGTGCACGAGGCAGCTGATCAATGACTCTCTCTCATCAATGTTTCTAACTCTCTATCTCTCTCCCTTCCTCTCTGTACAAAATCAATAAAATATATTTTTTAAAAATAAAATAAAATAAATAAAAATAAATAATGAAAAGGGAAATTGTACATCTATATTTTGAATCAATTAGAAATCTAAACTGGTAGTTACAATTGCCTAACCCAGTGGTCGGCAAACTCATTAGTCAACAGAACCAAATATCAACAGTACAACAATTGAAATTTTTTGAAAGCCAAATTTTTTAAACTTAAACTTCTTCGAATGCCACTTCTTCAAAATAGACTCACCCAGGCCATGGTATTTTGTGGAAGAGTCACACTCACAAGGCCAAAGAGTCGCATGTAGCTCGAGAGCCGCAGTTTGCCGACCACAGGTTATTCCTAACCCTATGCTAATTCAATGAGAATGTTTTTTAGAATAATGTAGATGAAGGGATTTTTCTTCTTTCAACACTGTGGTCATATGTTGGTTCAGTGCCTTCCAAGACCCTTGAGTACAACTCCAAGAAGGTGGATTATACTCACATGCCTGGAGTGCAATACTCAAGTGATCACAGCCACCACTTGCCCACATGGTGACTTTGTGCAATTAGGAAAAAATGAGTCCCTCATGTGTGACTTTATGTCCAGCTATAGGAAAATGATAGCCAGTTGATTTTTCTGGAACATCTGCTAGTTTTAATGTATTAAGTACCAACCATATCTAGGATGCACATTGCTCCCATGGAAACATGGTGTCAGGGTGCATAAAAGATGCACAGCACAAGCCACAGCCATGCGTGTGGGAGACACTAGAACAGAGACATCAGAATAATCCACAGTCAGCAACAGAAGTCCCAGACCAAGAGTTTTCTATCCTTGGTTGTGCTCACTGAGAATTAAGTCCTGAGAAAGTAAAAGACAGTGATTAAAGACATGGACTCCGGAGCCAGAGTCCCTGGGTTTGCATTCAAGCTCTCACTTTTCCTAAATGCATAACTCTGGCAAAATTATTTCAATTCTAGGTGTCTCCATTTAATTAATTGTAAATATAATCTATAATAATAAAAGGGTAATATGCTAATTAGACCGGATGTCCTTCCTGATGAAGCCAAGGTCGGAGCGAAGCCAGCCTGGGTCCCAGGTGCCTGTCAGCGGTGGGAGGAGGGAATCCGGTGCCCACAGGCACACTCCTGAAACTATCACCACACTCAAGGTAATGAACACATCCAGTATCCATGGGGGAAAGAAGGCCTACTTTTGCACGAATTTTCATGCATTTGGGCCTCTAGAAATAATAATAATCATAACGTATATCACAAATATTTAGAGATATTAAATATATCCAGCTAAAGAGTGTGGATATAAGATATCATTTAGAAGCAAAACTCAACACTACCAAAACTTGAATAATCAGATTTTTTTTTTTCAAATAGTGGCATTTTTAAGAGCACAAATGGAAGGAACAGTGAGCAAAAGACATCAATTCTGCCTTCCAAAGCTGCCTGCATAAAGACTTGTGACAAAAAGAATGAAAAGTTTCAGAATGCTCTTTGGTTCACTTTAGTTAATCACAGATATTTAAAGTCGTTACCTTGAAAAACCAGAATTTTTCATCTTCAAATTCCCTTAAATTTTATCTCAATTCCAACTAAAAAACTAGAAAACAACATCCCAGAGATCATGCTCCCTTTTTCTCAAAAAAAAAGACAAACTTTTAAGAATACAAGTTGATAGTTCTCATGAAAAAGTGTGCAAAATCTTAAATCCATTATTTCTCTTTCAGTCTCGATTCTATATGAAAAACCTGCAAAGAGGCACAAATATATTATGTACAAAGCATTGGTTACTATATTTTGCATATTATGAAGAATTTCAAATATTAAAGTGGACAGAATAGGATAATCAATCTCTTAGCTATTGTCAACTAACTAGAGACCCAGTGCATGAATTTGTGCACCAGTGGGGTCCTTCGGCCTGGCCTGTGGGATGGGGCCAAAACCAACTCTCCAACATCCCACGAGAGGTCCTTGATTGTTAGAGGGTGCAAGCCAGGCCAAGGGACCCCACCAGTGCACCATCAGGACCAGGGAAGGACACAGGAGGTTGGCCAGCCAAGGAGGGACCACAGGAGGGCTCCAGGGCATGTCTGGTCCATCTCATTCAATCCCTATCAGCTGGACCCCAGCAGCAAGCTAACCTACCAGTTGGAGCATCTGCCCCCTGGTGGTCAGTGCACATCATAGCGACTGCTCAACTGGTTGACTGTCTGCCCCCTGATAGTGCACATCATAGCAAGCAATTGAGCAGCCTTAGCATATCATTAGCATATTACAATTTTTGATTGGTTGAATGGACAACCATACGACTGTACACTTAGCATATTAGGCTATTATTACATAGGATGGCCGATCTTCATTTTTCTCTAGTCCTGTCTGCTTTCTCTCTCTATCAAGAAATATTTTAGAGCAGATCTCAGACATCACATCATTTTTGACACATTAGTTTAACGTCATTAAAACATAATTGACACAAAATCCATTGCATAAAACAATGTGGTTGGTTTTAACATAGGTGTACACTCCTGAAACTATCACCACACTCAAGGTAATGAACACATCCAGTACCCATGGTGATTTCTTCTTCTCAACCAGGCTAACACTCACCTATTTTCTATCACTTTATATTAATATGCATTTTCAGAGTTTTATATCAATGCAGTCCTAGGATATGTACTCTTTTTTTCTATTACATCTCTTAGCATAATTATTTTGAGATTCATCCATATCGTTGTGTGTATCAATACTTCATTCTTTTGTACAGTTGAGTGGTATTTCATTTTGGATATGCCACAATTTGTTTATCTACTCACCTGTTGATGGTCACTTGGGTTGTTTCCAGTTTGGGAGATAATACAAATTAAGCTGTATCTACCCATCTTTGTAGACACCATGCTTTCACAACTCTTAGGGAAATATCTAGGAATGAAATGTCTGAGTCATATACTAGGCATATGTTTAACTTTTCAAAAATTCCCAAAACTCCTTTTCCAAAATGGTAGCATCATTTGACATCTCTACCAGCAATATATAAGAGTTCCAGTTGCTCTGCCTCCTTAAAAATATATGGTATTGTCAGTCTTTTTATTTTAAACATTGTAATAGGTGTTTGGTGGTAACTAAATGCTGTTTTGCCTTTCACTTTCCCTAATGACATATAATAATGAGTAACTTTCTTATAGCCTGTTGCCCTCATATGACTTCTTTGATAGTAAAGTGTCTGTTCTAACCTTGTATCCATTATTCAAATTAGGTAGTTTTTCATGCGTTCTATGAAGTCCCTTATCTATTTAGGATATGATTCCTTTATCAGATATGTAATTTGTAAATGCTTTCTTCCAGTTTATGAATTGGTTTTTCACTCTTTTGAAGGCATCCTTCAAACAGCAAAAGTTCTTAATTTTGATGGAACCTAATTTACCAACTCTTTCTGTTTTTGGATTGTATTTCCGGTGTCATATCTAAGAAATCTTTCCCTAACCTTGAGGTTGCAAAGATTTTTTTCCTATAATTACTTCTAAACATTTTATAACTTTAGGTTTTACTTTTAGTCTATGATGCACTGAGAGTTAACTTTTAAAATATTATATGAATCTAACTTTCACATATGACTATCCAATTATTGAAAAGACCCCTTTCTCTACTGAATTGCTTTGGCATTATTGCTGAAGATTAATTAAATTATTTTATAAACATATTTATTTACTTTTTTCTCTTCCAACAAAATGTAGGAATCATGTGGGTAGAAATAGTGCATCTCCAGCCTCTCAAACAGTAGGCACTCATTGTTAAATGAATACACCTATCTCTATTGTGAAAATAAATGAGTCAGGTACCATCACAGGTGTGTGGCAAAGACTCAGAGGCAGGCAGAGGAGAGAGAAAGCTTTACAGCAGAAAAAAAGGAAAGCACCCAAGGTGCCCTGCAGAGAGAATGTTAGCCTGGAGAAGCTGGAGGTGGGCCAGTTAGGAAGTGGGGGATCCTGGGTGATTGGTTAGGAGCGCATATTTGACATTCTCTGGTTAGTCCTGAAGTGGAAGTTGAGACAGAAATTAGGGAAACTGGCAGTTATTTATCAAGTCCTGGCAGTTTGAAGCTGATCGGCCGTTGTCCATTTATATACTCAGCGTCTCTTACAAGGGAAATATGCTTGTAAATGCATAGCCAAAAAACTGGATGAATGGGCCGTACCTGGGGGTAAGAGATGAAGAGGTGCTCCTATTCTATATATAGATTCTATACTTTTACAAGAAGCTTGTACCACTTTTAACGTAGAAAAATTAAATCAGACAGGGCAATCAAGCAAAGGCAATATTTGCAAGTCACATGGCCTCCCCTGATGGTTGCAAAATTCATTTGACAAAACTCTGTACTTAGTTGCTGATCCCCCTATTATTTGTGTTTGTTTTTCTCTATTGTTTTCTTTCTGAAAACAAGTTAAGCATTGTAAAAATGTGCTCAATCCTCCCTTGGAGATTTCAGTTTATATATTCTGGCTGAACTTCTGGTGATCTCTCATTTTCAACTGAACCTTTAAAAATGAAACTTTTCATTTGACATTTATTCAGCGAATGTGAATTGAGTGACTAATATATTCCAGACATTTCCTTCCGGAAAAAGTGAGGGAAATGTCATGATGGCAAGAATGCTCCAACTCCAATTGCATTGGATTTGAAAGCTCGGCTTTCCTGGAGACATATCACCACCTAGTGGAGCTCTGGAGTGTTGTCAGCAATGGCAATACTTTTTTTTTTTTTACAACCACAAACACCATGTGGGTTAACTCTCCGTTGACTGCAAAAATCCCAGAAACCGAAAACTCCATTCCCCTTCTATTTTAGCTATGGGAACCTTTACTGTATTCATTTATTGTGGTTTTTAGCTAGGAAAATAATCTATATGGATCATTTACCAATATGTTATGTGAGCACCACATTTATTTTTAATGTCACTGCCAAAGGACTGATTATACCTAGTACACAGCCTCGATGAGGACTTAGAATATCATTGTAACTATATGTATCTGTGTGCCCAGCGGTGTCCCTGGCCCACAGAGGATAAGCAATGTTTTCAAATAATGGCAGAAACCCCGTGACATCCCGTGGATCAGAAAGTCACTTAATTCACTCAGAACACATGCACATCCAGTACGAAAGGACACAGTCCTTTTAAAAACATATGAATGACCTAGCTGGTTTGGCTCAGTGGATAGAGCGTTGACCTGCAGACTCAAGGGTCCCAGGTTCAATTCCAGTCAAAGGCATATGCCCTGATTGGGGGCTCAATCCCCAGTGTGGGACGAGCAGGAGGCAACCAATCAATAATTCTCTTTCATCATTGATGTTTCTAGCTCCCTATCCCTCTCCCTTCCTCTCTGAAATCAATAAAAAAAAATTTTTAAATATATGAGCTCTCAATTTGGAAATTTGCATTCAGAGAAATGGTACAGATGATAACTTCTGCCATAGTTCAGAAAGGTGAGAAATTACTTCCTGCTGGGATGACTGAGAAAGGCCTCAAATTTAAAATTGTTGCAGAATAGACCCTAAAGCCACTCAGACCAAGGAATCACTGTAAGAGAGGCAGTTATTTGGTTTACAAAATCATTATCCTCACATATATGTACCAAAGAACGCTTTGCCTCAGGTGTACTTGGCTATGTATTGCTAAAATATAGTTTTACTATGGAGCACATCACCAAAACAAAGACTTCACAGAGGTGTAAAATCCAAATTCTTCAATATCATACAGCAGGCGTTCAGTGCCTGCTCAGGCTTGGGGAAGGGTGAAGTGTGGCCAGCCCACAGCAGACACCCCTAGAAGTTCTGACCCTTACCTGGGACTCGGCTCCTCATGCTGGGTAGGTAGTCACTTGCTTCCATGTGTATTCCTCAATTTATGGCTCTCCCTTTGAAGATTTGTATGGACATTTTATACACATATATCACATTATATGTGTAACATACACATAACAACACAGAGCATCACATGCACATACATAACAAATATAACACATACATTCACATATAACACATATACATATAATATATGTATATCGTACACATCTATCACATGCATGCACGTATTATAGCATATGTGTGTGTGCATATAGACGTGATGGTGTGTGTATAATGTGCATACATACACATAACATATGGCCACTACCGTGATAAGAACTTCTCTGTCGTTAGTTTGTGTCATCCTCACTCACCCTGTGAAGGAGGAATTATTTCTGCCATTTTACACATGACTAAATGAAGGCCCAGAGGCTGAATTACTTAAGGCCAAGGAGCTGGGAGTCTCGGTCTGGATTTAAACCCGGATCTCTTAACCCGGAGCCCATTGCTCTCTGCACAAACCAAGCTTCCCTGGTGGCTGCTTGGTGTCCACCAGTTTCTTGGTGTCCACAGCAGCTTCCCACTAACCACCAGTTCTGCCACCTGCAGGTACAGACGAGTTGGTTGTGTGAGCAGAGATGCCTCTTAGCCCTATGGCTCCCTTTCCTCGCCTGTAAGAAAGGGGAGGAAGCTGCCCCTGCCCTGCCTGCTTCCCGAGCTGCTTTCAGAACTTGCCACCGGAGGCTTCGGAGCCTGAGCTCCCCAGTCAGCTGCCTGCGTGGGAGGCCCCGCACAACGTCTTCTCTGCCCAGCCCTGACAGGCAGTCTGATCTCCGAACTCCCCTTTGTTCCTCTGCAAAGTGAGAATAAGGACTCTACCTCCTGAGATTGTTCTGAGGATTAAAGATGACTGATATAAAGCCCTCAGGAGGGTGCATGGAACACAGAACTTATAAATGCTGGCTACAGTTGTTATTAACAAATGCATCTAGAAGCACCTGGAGAAGAATCAGACTTTTTCCCAGGATGAGAGTATTCTTGTTGTCTACTCTAAGCCAAGATGGTAGCTCCCGCCTGCTCTTACCCTAAATGTTAACTTTTCCTCTCATTTCTCTTTTACTAACTCGTTCTAAGAATGTCATGTGTTTCCGAGTACAATAGACTCAAGTAGGTAAACTCTCAGAAGCCTGTCCCTGTCAGAATTCCTGCGGAAAGAGACGATGTGCTCCAAATGTCAAGTTTTGATGAAGGGCTTCTTACCAGGGGATAGACAAGGCTCAATGAACGCCGCTGACTCACACAGGCTGGATGGCTCTATGCCCCATCGTCTAAACACACATGTAGACAGGACTGTTACCAGACCTGAGAAAATGGGCACAGTCACCAGGGATAAATCAGGCCGCAGCCAGTAAGTGCCAGCACTCATCTCTTCCTGGTGCCTCCCCCTGGCCAAACCCAAATGGAAATTGGAGGCAAGGAAGCTTAGGGACCCACCTGGAAAGGGCAAGCCCCTCTGAGCCACGAAGGGAGGAAAATAGACGTGGTGGCAGATGGAGAATGGCCAGCACAGGATCCTAAATGAGGACTAAACCAAAAATACATTCAGCCCCGGCCAGTGTGGCTCAGCTGGTCATCCCATGCACTGAAGGGTCATGGGTTCAATTCTTGGTCAGGACATATACCCGAGTTTTGAGTTCAATCCCCAGTTGGGGAGCATATGGGAGGCAACCAATCGATGTTTCTCTCTCACATCCATGTTTCTCTCTCCCCCTCCTCCTTCCCCTCTCTCTAAAATATATTTATTTAGTAAAGTCTATAGTGACCTCCTCTAGCCTAGGGACTAGTCCCAACAATACTGACCAATGCAGTGAGGCTACTTGCCAGTCCTGGCCCTACCACTTCCTAGCCAGGTGCCCTTGACCTTACTTTCTTTGTGGCCACCATCCCCTCATTCTTAAAATTGGGAGAACATAATCCTTACTCTCTAGGCCTGCTGAGGTAATTCGGTGACTATTTAAAGATTCAGAGCAGTGCAGGACTCTCAGCACTGTATGAATTTTAGCTACTATTATTATATTATTATTATCATCTCTTGGCCTAAGGTAGGATTATCAGTCTTCGTGGTGATTGTCATTTTTGCATACACAAGCAAACACAGTGACCCCCATTGTACTATGGTGGAAGGTGGCCTTGACCACAACCTTAATGTCAGTTCATCGAATAAACCTATCCGGAAGGACAGCCACAGCAGCACACCTGGTGGATTTCCTTAGTCTGTTTACGCAATTGAAGAGAGAAGAGTGGGTGCCCTCAAAGGTTATATCCATAGATGGGTCCCATCGGGAAGTTCACCAAATGCATGACCTTATTAGTGCGTGTCTCCGACCATTTTTCCTCTTGAAGCATGAAACATGACATTTCCCAAATAGGCTTCAACTGGCTATTTTTCTTCTCTTCAGACCCAAATTGCTTCATTCCGATTGTGCAGATGGTGTCAAGGTTCCCGTGGGCAAGACCAGATGGACGTGGAAGCTGGTAAACAACCTCAGAGGAGCAGGTCCCTTGAAGTCAGCCCGGTGTTGTCACTAGATGCCGTCCAGAGAGTAGACAGCTGAAGGCCGGGCCAGCATCCAACCCACAGGACAGCCTGCGCCCAAGAATGTACGCAAACAGGGGAGGGGGAAGATGGTTTGGTTCTGGAGGAGGATTTTTTTCTTTTAAAGCATGAGAGATAAAACAGGAGAATGATTAGAGAAAAAAGGGACTATGGATAAACTCCTTAGAGAAACAACTTGAGGGAGGATCAAAGCAGCAGAAGCATGAGGTAGACTTCAAAAGGACCAAATTTAAATCACATCAAGGTTTTCCGAACATAAAAGCACCCAAATCTGCTTTCTCCAACACATTTATTTACCACAGATACAAAGTCAGCCTCATCTGAGGTTGAGTTAGATGCGTTACCTGGACCCCATGTACCGTCTCCAAGCATTTAGAGCCACAGACCTGCTCTGCCCTGCCCACCCAGACAACACCATGTCACCATTTTCACTAAAATCCCCTTTATGGCAGAAACCAGTTTGGCTCAATGGATAGAGCGTCAGCCTGGGGACTGAAGGGTCCCGGGTTCGATTCTGGTCAAGGGCATGTACCTTGGTTTCGGGCATATCCCCAGAAGGGGGTGTGCAGGAGTCAGCTGATCGATGATTCTCTCTCTCATCGATGTTTCTAACTCTCTATCTCTCTCCCTTCCTCTCTGTACAAAATTAATAAAATATAATATATTAAATAAATAAATAATAAATAAATAAATAAATAAACTCCCCTTATGAACTTGAACCTATAAAGGTTTTGTGGCTTTGGTTTGTATTGTTTGTCCTCTCCCTCAAATAGCTTCTCAGAGAGAAGTCCTAGATGTCTAAGATTTGTCATTACCTGGATTTAGGTTAAGGATAGTGCAAACTTACAGAACCCTTGGACTTTCGGGGATTTTACAATTATCCTATTGCTTTCTCACAAATACCATGTAGAGTGAAGGGGACTGGTTTTTATTTTTTCCACATGACCCACTAGAAAACCAAGACTTAGCTTAAGCATTAGTGAAAACCTTAGAAACTCATGGAAAAATCATTATGGCTCTTTTCACAGCATATAAAGGGAATACGCGTAGCAAATTTAAGCTGAACACAATGGAGGGGGAAGAAGATCCACAGCTGTTCAAGAAGAGTGAAACTGAATACAAAAATGTGAATAGCATTGGCTCGAGCCAACCACGAATTCCTTTTTCGCTGAGGGTCCAGGAGAACACTTGTTAACAGAATGGGGAGAGGCCCTGACAGAGTTTTTCTACTCCAGGAGGTGACTGAGAAGAACAGGAATTAAGCAGAGTTGTTGCCAAAACAGGTTTGGCTCAGTGGATAGAGCGTTGATTCCGGTCAAGGGCATGTACCTTGGTTGCGGGCACATCCCCAGAAGAGGTGTGCAAGAGGAAGCTGATTGATGATTCTCTCATCGATGTTTCTAACTCTCTATCCCTCTCTCTTCCTCTCTGTAAAAAATCAATAAAATATATTTTTTTTTAAAAAGCAGAGTCGGCCCAAGGATCAAGTGAGTTGTGGGTTCCTTCAGGATTCAAAAAGGCCTAAATGGTTTCCCAGCCTTTATCACTGAGAAAGGAAAGAGGACTGGGAGGGAGGAGAGGACTTTGGGGGGCACTTCAGCCCTGGAACAACCTCTCACCTAAGCAGGCAAGTGGGCTTTTAAATGCCTCCCAATTCCCTGTTACAAGATTATAGGGTGGGGCCTTGAGTTAGAGCTGTTGGTTAATCACTGAGCAGCTAGAGTGGGGAGGAAGGTTCAGGAAAGATCTAGCAGGGCAAGGAAAGCGAGATACAGGGGACGCCTTCAGTCTCACCATTATTCATAATAAGGTATGTGCCTGGCTATGGCTGAAGTGGTCACTACTGAAGTGGCTTAAGCTGTTTGGCCAACATTCCCCAAGAGGACCACCTACTAGAAGCTCTAGCTAAATAATCGGTGGGTCCCAGTGAAAATAAAAATTCGGGCCCTTGCCAGAGATAGAAAACCTCCCCTTTCCATGGGCCCATGACCCTCACTCATGGTGAAGGATGAGTCCCAAGGCATTGCAATTGTTTGCAAGGGTGAGCATGGTACTTGGTTTGGGGGTGGCCATGAGGCTTCGTTGAGTTGCCCACTAAGTATATTGTGGCCCTGCCAGCTCAGGGCAGACAGCTGCCTCCTTGTTCTGCCCCAAGACATGCACCTACCCGAGCCTCCCAGGCCTGGGTTCCATGCAGGCCTTTCCCCAGCACACACACTGGCTCAGGGGGGCTGTACTGTCCTGGTATACATCTCTGGTGTCAGTGAGAGGTGCCTAAGAGAGAATGAAACTACTTTAATTTCCAAAAGTGACTGAAGACTTAGAGAATCAGTCCAAACTGTCATTAAGGATGTCAGCTTCCCAGCAAAAAAAAGACGCTCCATTAACACAGTCCAATCCTGGGAAGATAGAGTCATTGTACCTGACAAGTCGAAGCTGATCAATCAAGATGATTAAGTGCAGCCTCAGTGATTGCTCCAAGAAATGGAACAGAGATCTCGCCCTTCCCCCCAAGAGTTTCAGAAAGCAGTTCCCCTGAATACAAATCACTGTTCTTTTCCTTGAGACTTCATGCCATGCACCCATCATGTGACTTCCAGCCAAAAATAGTTGACCTGTGTCTTCTAGGAGATGAACGCTTAGGCAATTTGCAAATGACTTCCTGCTACCAACTTTTGCAACAACTTTAGAAGTGTCCTAATTATTTGGTTAAATTAATTCCAAGGCAAGCTGTGCCCTCATTCGGAGTGTAATTTAATTAGCTGTTCTCATACTAGGCTCACTGAGAAATGAAGATTTTAGATAAACTAACTTTCAGGTAGATTGGTTCTTGGGCGATTATCTGTCTAAATTGCATCTAGATTAGGGGTGTCGAACTCAATCAGAGAAGGGGCCAAAATCTAAAATCCAGCCTAAATCGCGGGCCGAATGGTTTACTGAACAGTCATAAACTGTCATTGTGATGGAAACACAGCGGAGTGCAGTGATGACAGCGCGGTGCGGGCCACATTGCAAGGCCTGGCGGGACGGATTTGGCCCTCGGGCCTTGTGTTTGACACATGTGATCTAGATGATGCCTTGGCAAAAGCACACTATTTTGACTGCTTGACCAATTAGATCAGTGAAACAAAATGAGAATTGGCTTAATATACTATATGTACCAGTAGCTACACTAAATTGACTGGGTAAAAAGAGTAGTTACCACACCATGTACACAAAGTGGGAAGCTGTGCCTTTAACTTTTGGTATGGGGAATGCAAATCCTTGATCCTGGTCTAAAATTCATGTGGTCCATTTTCCCGGAATTGCAACCTGAAGGTCAGTCTTTTAGAAGCATGTCACCTGGGGCAAACTAATTTAACAGAAGGTCAAATTTCCCCCATTTCCTGTTTTTGTAAATAAAGTTTTATTGAGACAGGCATGCACACTTATTACATATCGTTCACAGCTGCTCTCACACTGCATTGCCAGAGTGAAATAGTTGCAACAGAAACTGTCTGGCCAGCAAAGCCTAAAATATTTACTGTCTGGTTCTTCACAGAAAAAGTTGGCAGCAGCCCAGCTGAGAAATAATTAGCTCAGAAACCCTCCTGCTCTGTCCTTCAACTTCAATTCACAATGTCTGACCCGCTGCCTTGATCAAGAGAGGTATCACTAAAGAGCAATGCCGAGAAGTCATTGCTTTGTTGTTGTACCAGAATTGTCTGTGATGTAGTGTCTACTAACTAGGATTTGGGGAAAGTCACCTGCATTCTCTGAGCCTCAGTTTCCAAATAAAGAATTCAGGCTAGACTCTAGGATTCCTTCTAGCTCTAATATGATTAACCTTTTATGAACTAACAAAGAGATGTTTTCATTTCAATCACTGATGGTCACATGACTTTACTGAAAGCCCACTTTTTAAAAATATACATTAAATTGGCTGCTTATATAGTTTCCTTCCCAACAGAGTGCTGGCTGGTATTGGCCTCAGAGAAAAGAGGAAGCACAACTTATACCTTTCGTGGGTTTTACTTTCTCCCCAAGGGATCAAATCAGCAGCACTCCACTGATATCCCTCCTCCCAAGTCATTCCCAAATATCTAATCCCTGCTCATTTATTAACCCTCTGTGTAAGGAAGATCATTGAGAGTCACCTCACGCCCAATGGGATGGCTACTGTCAAATTACCAAGAAAATAACAATTGTTGGTGAGGATGTGGAGAAGTTGAAACCCTGTGCATAGTAAGTAGGAGTTCAAAATGGTGAAACCACTATGAAAAATGGTATGCTACTTCATGAAAAA
The DNA here is from genome assembly GCF_014108245.1 of Pipistrellus kuhlii. Taxonomy (NCBI): domain Eukaryota; kingdom Metazoa; phylum Chordata; class Mammalia; order Chiroptera; family Vespertilionidae; genus Pipistrellus; species Pipistrellus kuhlii. The sequence continues at coordinate 19,027,507 of NW_023425562.1, forward strand.
TTAAAGACAGCCAGGCTGGCGTGGCTCAATGGTTGAGCATTGACCTATGAACCAGAGGAGGTCACAGTTCCTGATTCCTAGTCAGAGCACTTTCCCGGGTTGCGGGCTCAGTCACCAGTGGGGGGCATGCAGAAGGCAGCCAATCAATGAGTCTCTCTCATCACTAATGTTTCTATCTCTCTCTCTCCCTCTCCCTTCCTCTCTGAAATCAATAAAAAATACTTTTTTAAAAAAATTTACTGTATTTTCCGGCATATAAGACGACCCCCTAGTTTTACAGTTAAAACATAGGTTTAGGCCTATATTCGCCATATAAGACTACCCCCCACTTCCGAGGCAACACCAGTTCTTTTTGTAATAGATCGCCTCTCTGACTCTGGCCAATCTGAGCAGGCTTTTTACTAGAACACAGTGTAGCTTCGGGTACATAACATGTATAATTTGCATGCATAAAAAGCCTGTTCGGATTGGCTGAGTCAGAGAGGTGGTCCGAGCAGCCTTGCAGTGATTGGTGCGGGATCGAGTTGGAAAATTCGTTTAGCGGCATATCGAGACATTTTTCGGGATATGCTCAGCGTATAAGACGACCCCCCCCCCGAGATATATATATATATATATATATATATATATATATATATATATATATATATATATATATATTTTTTTTTTTTTTTTTTCGGTTGACTTTTTTTTTTTTTTTTTTTTTTTTCATTTCAAAGGTTGTCTTATACACCGGAAAATACGGTAAAGACAGCCCTGGCCAGGTGGCTCAGTTGGTTGCAGCATCATCCTATACACTAAAAAGGTTGCATGGGTTCAATTCCCAGTCAGGGCACATAGGTTGAGAGTTCTGGTAATTCCACTTCTAGGTATGTATCCAAAAGAATCAAAAGCAAACTTCTGAACATATGTATACACCCATGATCATAGCAGCATTATTCACAATAGTCAAAAGGTAAAAGCAACACGTGTCCATGAACAGATGAATGAATTTAAAAAATGTGTATGTACACACAGTAGAATATTATTCAGCCTGAAAATGGAAGAAAATTCTGTAATTAAATAATCCAGTCACACGCAGAAATATTGTATGACTCCACTTATCTGAGATACCTAGAATAGACAAATTCATAGAGACAGAACGTAGAATCGTTGTTGCCAGGGGCGAGGGGGAGGGGATGGTGGGCAGTTAGTGATTAGTGGGCACAGAGTTCAGTTTGGGAAGATGGGAAAGTTCTGGAGATGGATGGTGGTGGTGGTTGCACAACACTGTGAATGTACTTAATGCCACTGAATTGTGCACTTAAAAATGGTTAAGATGGTAAACCTTACATGTGTTATTTTGCCATAATTATCATTAAAAATAAAAACATTCATGAGAGTCAGACTCTCAAACCTCAGAGAGAAAGTAGGGGAGGGAGGGGATAAGGGAAAGTGATCAACCAAAGGACTTGCATACATGTATATGGGCCTAGCCAGTGGCCATGGACAACAGGGGGGTGGGGGCATATGTAGGGAGGGGTTTGGGATGGGAATGGGGGGATGAGGACAATTATGTGATACCATAATCAATAAAAAAAAATCATGATTCCTTCTACTACCATCCACTTTTTATATGTAACGTCTATTTTAGTCTCAACCAAAACCTCCCTGCTAACATCCTACCATATATCCGTCAACTATAATATGTATTCTGATTTCATAAATATTAAAAAGTGAAAGCGTGCTCTAGCTGGTTTTGCTGACAGGTTAGAGCATCAGCCCTCAGACTGAAGGATTGCAGGTTCAATTCTCAGTCAAGGACATGTACTTTGGTTGCAGGTTCGATAACCCGGTTGAGTGCGAGAGGCAACCAGTCCATGTGTCTCTATTGCAACAATGTTTCTCTCTCTCTCCTCCTCCTCCTTCTTCCTCGCTCTCTCTCTCAAAAAAAAAAAAAAATCTACAGATGAGGATTTTTTAAAAATCAATAAATAAAAAATGAAAGCACAATTTGCCTTAAAATCAGCAAGATGCAGTGATTGGCATTTTCAGGCATATCAGCCACAACACTAGAAACATGACCACACGTTGATGGCCAGTTTACTCCTGAGCCTACCGCCTCACAGCTGTTCTAGCACTTTCCCCTGAACGCATTTTCCCAGCCCCAGCTCTCCAGGCTGGTTTAGGACACTAACTTGTCTCTCCGGAATCCCTTCTGAATTAAAATTAACGTGCCATGCCGAGACCAGTTTGGCTCAATGGATAGAGCGTCGGCTTGGGGACTGAAAGGTCCCAGGTTCGATTCCGGTCAAGGGCATGTACCTTGGTTGCGGGCATATCCCTAGTAGGGGGTGTGCAGGAGTCAGCTGATCGATGACTCTCTCTCATCGATGTTTCCAGCTCTCTATCTCTCTCCCTTCCTCTCTGTACAAAATCAATAAAATATATTTTTTTAAAAATAAAAAGAAAATAAAAAGAAAATTAACGTGCCAACTCCCTTTGACCCACGCCCCATCACTCATACACACAGAAGAGAGGACTTCTGGGGCATAGAAGTATTTTCCTACTTAGACTTTAAAACACATGTGTCAAACACAAGGCCCGCGGGCCAAATCAGTCCCGCCAGGCCTTGCAATGTGGCCCGCACCGCGCTGTCATCACTGCACTCCGCTGCGTTTCCATCACAATGACAGTTTATGACTGTTCAGTAAACCATTCGACCCGCGATTTAGGCTGGATTTTAGATTTTGGCCCCTTCTCTGATTGAGTTCGACACCCCTACTTTAAAACAATGTCATCTCAGCATTTCCACTTACAGAAAACTTACCACAAGAAAAGAAAAAAAAGAAAAAAGACTAATTGGATGTGTATCCCGAAACAATATTTGGGGCAGATTTAAAATCACCGAGTCTCATTATTTTTACCCTTGTCCTAAAATGTAATAGGAGGTGCCAGTACAACACAAGAAAGTCCTTGAGATGAAAGCAGTAAATCATTCTGATTAAGACAAGGGAAGATTTACAGGTGTAATGGAAAACATAAATTTAGCACGTGCAAGATTAAAACGGAGTATGAATGAAGCCCACTTAGCATTAAACTCTGAGCTCAGCCACGCGCAAAAAAATGTTGAAATTGTTGACTCTATAGAGGTTTAAGAGCAATGAGTTTGCAATGACAGGCAAAAACACCAGTTTTACATCAACCCACAGCAAGAAAACACTAATCAATATCCATCACCAAACTGCGCAGGGAGAGCGTGATGGGAAATTAAGAACCTGTAGCTGGCGCAGCTTAGCAGTTAAGAAGGCCAAGCTCATTTTTGTGAAATTCCCTGGGTTCAAATTTCAGCTCTGCCACTTATTAGCTCCAAAAGCCATTAATGAGATTCTTAATCCTTTCACCTATTCATCTGTAAAATGGAAATAAAAATATCATGTAATTAATCAAAAAGATGGGAAAATTCAAGGAAATGGTGTCGCTGAAATACTAAGCACATGGCCAAGCGTTTAGGAAGTTCTCAATTAATATTATTTTTTTATGTACAATAATAGAGGAAAATATAAACTTTTCTTCAATAGCAGAAGTTTGGGAGAAATTTAGAACTGATTTGCCTAAGGTTTTTTTACTCTGATTTCACTTGTTGTTGCTTACATAAATGCCACCAGGGCAATCTCAAATTAATTAACAGGGAGCTGGTTAATGCACAGCAGTGATTCTCAAACTTGAATGTTCATCAGAATTACCAGGAGAGTGTCATAAACACAGATTGCTGGGCCCTGTTCCCAGAGTCTCTGATTTAGCAGGTGTGCTTATGCCTAAAGATTTGCATTTTTTTTTTTTAATCTTCAACTCAAGGATATTTTCATTGATTTTTTTTTTTCTTTTAAGAGAGAGGACAGGAGAGGGAGAGAAGCATCCATAGAGAGAGAAAGAAGCATTCCTGTGAGAGTGAAATATCCTTCAGGTTTCTTCTCACACACATCGCAGAGATCAAACCCACAACCTCAGTACGTGTCCCGAAAGAGAATTGAACCTGAAATCTTTTGGTGGATGGGACGAAGCGTGGTCGGCAAATTCATTAGTCAAATATCAACAGTACAACGATTGAAATTTCTTTGGAGAGCCACATTTTTTAAACTTAAACTTCTAATGCCACTTTTCAAAATAGACTTGCCCAGGTCGTGGTATTTTGTGGAAGAGCCACACTCAAGGAGCCAAAGATCCAGCTTCATCTGGCTCGAGAGCCGCAGTTTGCCGACCATGGCTTTAACCAACTGAGTCACCCAGCCAGGGTGGATTTGCGTTTCTTACAAATTCTCAGGTGATCCTGCCATGGCTGGTCTGGAAACTGCCCCTGGATAACCACTGGCCTATCCTCTCCTACCCCTATCATGAACACCATCTTCCTTTTCAGAGTTTTAGTCCTAACACTCCCTGGCCCCACCCCAGGTGCCTCATTCTAACAATGGCTGTCGCTCTGTTCTGATGAGTGGTTGATAGATAATATGTTATGCAGCCCAAATAGAGCTACCCAAAAAGGACCAGCCACCTTCAGACCCACCGTACCTGGGTCCTGAGCCCAGAGGAGCCAGATCCCAGGGTCCATTAGAAATGGTCCCACTAAACCCTGTACCTATAGTGGGGGTTCCCTCTGGGATTTAGAGGGGACCCCCTCACGTGCCTGGGAAGCAAGGGCACAGAGCCCTATCTACCTTCCATCTGCCTGGGTCTTTGGTGCCTTTCTCCACTGGCAGGGACTTGCAGTGAGTTATCTGGTAGAACACTGTTGGGCCTCAGTTCCCCTGCCAGGAACTTGACCTCCTTGGGCGCCAGGTATTGGAAGAAGATATGAACAGTCGTAGGCATATATGGGAGACTTTACTGCAGACCAAGTAGCCATTGCTAGTAAGGAGCCATCAGACAAAACGGTTCTTCAAAGTAGCCCCACAAAGCAGCCGCGCACCGGCTGGTCAGTAACACACCTTTATACCAATTTAGACAAAAGAGGCTTCTTGCCAAATAGAGATATTAATATCTGGGTTATAGAAAGGTACGCCTGCGCAGAGTGTACAGTTAAACCACTGTGTCATTGCCTTTGCACATGGGTATGGCAAATTGGCCTTGAACATCAGGCGTACTCTGTGAGGGTTCCCACCACCCCCATACATGGAGGACAAGGAAGCAGGCCACCCCAGACTGGGAGGAGGCAGTTTTAACCACAAGGGAATTTACAAGGCTTGTCTTGGGCGGCTGCAAGGCAGGTAGATGGCTGCACCCAGACGCCTTGTCAAAATGGGGGCTGGTCTCCCCAGAATGAACGCAACCTCTTCATGACCCACCACCAGGAACCACTAACTAAGCCCACAACTCGGAGCAGACCTGTAATAGCAGCTAAAGAAAGAGAGAGAGAGTTCTAGAAAAGAGAAAGAAGTCATGACACTAAGATGTGTGAAGCAGGTACTCTGCCCTAGGCCTTCATCTGTGCTCTCCTTTGGGTGGTTTACAGTGAAATTCTTTTTTTTTAAATACATTTTATTGATTTTTTTACAGAGAGGAAGGGAGAGGGACAAAGAGTTAGAATCGTCGACGAGAGAGAGAAACGTCAATCAGCTGCCTCCTGCACACCTCCCACTGGCGATGCGCCCACAACCAAGGTGCATGCCCTTGACCGGAATGGAACCTGGGACTCTTCAGTCCACAGGCCAATGCTTTATCCACTGTGCCAAACCGGTTAGGGCCACAGTGAAATTTTTAAAGCTTTGCTGGGAATAACAGGGGTGCAGAGGGTTGGGGAGCCAGGAGAAGCAATAACTGCAGGTCGGATGAGACCACTGCCAAGAAACGAATGCAAACACACAGCCCACCGCTCAGCCACGAGCTCAGGTTCTCCTGATGCAGGAGAGGGGAGCGCGAGGGGAGCCCCGAGGAACTCACTCCGTGCCTGAGAGTCATTCCAGCTAAAACGCTCATGACCGAAACTGCCACAAGGGAAGGTGCACTGGGCGGCGAGGCCCCAAAGGGAGAGGCCCGAGGAAGATACGGGAAGGCAGTTCCCCTCCGTTCCCAGCAGCTACACAATTGCTCCGGAATCTTCTATAGCTTTCTCTTCTCTCTTCTTACTATTGCACGTTCAAGTTTTTCTGTACAAATATCCAATTAACTATTACATCTTGCTTCCTAGCATGCAGAAAAATTCGCTTGTTAAACAGCTATCCACTCGGATCTGCATCTTTTTTCACTTTGCTTTGAATTACCTGTTATGCTGATATCTTCTCTCTCAGAATTACTATAGGTTCAGATAGCTATTATCCAAAAATGCAGCTCTAACTTAATCTTTTAGCTTCTTTTGAGAGGGCAAGGCAGGATGGGGCTAACTCCTGAGTCCATTTTGTACTGTGGGGCAGGGCGGAGCTATTCTCCAGTTTGTAACTGGACCCTAGCTCTCGCCCAACCAATCAGGGTCAGCCAAAGCAGTGACATCACCACCCCTAAAAAACCCCTTGATCTGTGGAAGCTCGTGCTCTTCCGCCTCCCCGATCTCGGTGTAAGTGGGACAGAGCCCATGCTGGCATGGAACAGGCTTTCTGCTATTGCATCGGACTCGGCTCCCTGGTGGTCCTTGGAGCTCACAAATCTGGGCATAATACTTTCCTTCCCCAGCAGGCTTTTGAGGGCAGAAACCCGATGTGGTGTTTTTCTTATGCCTACACAGGTGCAGGTGCTGACCGGGGTATTCATGAGGGAGGGCAGAGAGTCTGAGATGCTTTTCTGCGGAGTGCAGAATTTAGACCTCCAGCGTTGGAGGTGACGCCAATTCCCACGTCGTTAATCCCTGGGATTAAATCCGGATTGTCTCAGGCGATTTAGGTTCACGCTCTAGCTTCCCCTTTCTGAGAATGGTTTTGTTTTGTGTTTTACTTTTTGTCGGCATTCCCAGGAACCATCAGCGTTTTAAGAAGCTGGAAAAGTGCAGTGAGACCACAAAGGATCGTGGGAGGAGAAGGCCCCAGCATGGCCTCCTCTTGCCCAAGGCTACACAGCTTCTAGCATTTCCTTTGTTTCCGTTCTGTTTGGCTGCCGGGTGATGATATTCATTCCGTGCATCGCTAAGGACTAACGGCCTATTGAAGCGAAACCAGCTTATTACAACATGCTAACCAAATGCACGGGCTCCACTTCTGCAGTTCCTCTCTGCCGTTTGACTTTTTACTTACATCAGAGTAGATTGCATGGTATGTGTTTGACCGCTAAAAACAGGAAGCCGGCTTCAAGCTTCACCCCTACCCACGCTTGGCGTAATAGGAGGCCGAGAGTTTACCACTCCGGTTAGGGGGCGCATCTCTCTCCAGGGAGGGCCCACTGTGAGGTCTCCGGGAACACACCCTCCCGGGGCTTGCCCTCCCCAGGCCTGCATAGAAGGAAAAGAAACCATTACCTTGTTTCCTGTTGGTTACAATACATAACTGAGAAGCAAGTTGGCAGAAAGAATTCTGGTTTTGCTAATCACACGCAAAATGCTAATAAACCCAAACTTGACAAATTCATAACATTAATAGTAATGAAAGCGAACATCTGCTGCATTCTCAACGCACTCCAGGTTCCAGGCTAGCTGCTCTACATAAAAATCAGATGTTGAAGAATCTATGCTTGTTGTTTTTGCTTGGTTTTGTTCCACTGGGGATGAGGGGGACTTGCTTGATTTTTCAGCTCCAACTCCCCCCATTACATTCTATGGGATTTTTCTGTGCCCCTTTGCGGGGGGGAGGGGTAAAGAATCTTACCACAGTCTCAGACTTACCCCTTAATTTTCTTAACAGCAATCCTTTTCATCTTAAAATTCTAAACTCACTTCAGAACCAAAGCTCTGCAAGCTGGATATGGGAGCCAGCAGCTGAAGTGGAGGGCCTGGTCCACTCTCCCCGACTTGCTCCTCCCTCTTCCCTTTGCTTTGCCCCATGGGTTGGGGGGGGCAGGGCAGAAAGAGGAGGCAGGTCTCGCCCTTGGTGGCCCCACCGTGTGGTGGCACGCACTCCCTCTGTCTTACTTTTCCAGGGGCAGCATTGCAGGTCGTTAGCTGCAGTGGGGTTAGATCTTTTCAGATTTAGCTGGGCAGAAAGCTTCTGTGTGCTTGAAGTGGAAGGCAGCAGAGTTCTGCAAGAATTGCAGCCCTGGTCCTCACCCAGGGGTGGCTTTGCCTCCCTAAGGATGTCCTCATTGTCTGGAGACATTTGGGCTGTCACAGCCAGAGTGGGAGGGTGCACGTGGCATCTGGATAGCAGAGGTCAGGGATGCTGCCAACTATGTTACAACGCACAGGACAGCTCCCCGCAGAGGAATGATCCAGTCCACCATGATACTGTCCCAGGTGAGAACGCCTGCATTGCAGGGAACTGAGGTGGTCCCAGCTGTGTGTTACTAGTGCCGACCCTTTGCTCTGTGGGATAACCGATAAATTCATGTCTGTCCACGAAGTCGAGTCCTGTTGCCACCACGCAGTCTCTAGTTTGGCCTGACTGACTTTATTACCGATGAGAGGAAACTCTTAGGAGACAGGTTTACGTAGGCCTGTGAAGCTCCTGAGTGTAAAGCTAAAGATACCTATCACAAGAGAAGACAGACACCTCATCAGTAACTGGAATCCACACACAAATTAATAGCGGTGTGGCGGACATAGGAAATGAACATTTGAATTTGCTGAATTAAAAAAAAAAAAAAAAAAAAAAAAAAGTCTGCCAGGCCCGTATGGTTCAGTGTTTGCCTATGTCACTGGTGTAGTTTTTGGCAATGATACAAGCTGGGTTCTAGGAACGTCATGCCTGAGGTAACTGATCCAGAAGCTTGGGATTGACTTGTTTTCTAAATGTTGGACCTGATAATGTAAAAAATCTTTTGTGCGCTGTTATTGCTTTATATCAATGTGTCACAAGAGATGGTGGGGTTTCTTTGACACAAAAATCACAAAGGGTGTTGTTGAAAAGAAGATTGATTACTCAACTCCAGAGCTGGATACTCCCGAGCTGGAAGAGCCATGTGGATTTATTTCATTGGACTGTACTCTTAGGTTATGCAATGAAAAAAAATGTTATGTAGGTTATTAGACCCAATGGGTGAATGAATAAGAATCTGAGGGAATGGTGCCTGGGGATTTGCATGTTCATAGTTCTTCCCCTGGTTTTTCTATGCAACCTGGTGTGGAATCTGTTGCACTGGATAGCCAATAGATGCAAATGGGTTCCTTGTGTGACTCGGTAGGAAGTCTTTCATCTCCATATAAATTATACACAGGGCTGACTCAAAGGTCAAATGTTTCAGGAGGCTAAAGCCCAAGATAACATGTCTACCTCTACTATCTAAAAATATTAAAGCTTTATAAATCCTTTTTATTCCTTTATCAAAAAAGCCTCCTATACATGTTCTGGACTTCTTGAGGAGTTTATGAGGAATCATAAAAGAAGGAAGTACAAACCCTATCAAATAAACATGCAACATAAATTATCAGCAGCATCACCACAGGCACCCAACATGCCCTGCACAATTCGGACTAAGTTCGTCAACCTTCAAACGCTCAAGGGAAATGTTCTCAATAGGAACGAAGCCATGCTAAAGCTTGCTCGCCACCTAAATTGCTATCACGAGTGCCACATGAGCAGTGATTTGTTGAATTGAATGAGCATAAGCAGAGGCTTGCTGAATTGAGTGATTCAAGGTTTTCTGGATACGCCTGATGGAGACTGACTAGCATATCAAACCTAGCATCTATTTTAAATGATTGAGGACCTTGAAATGGTGCTGAGACCTTATTATTCTCCATCAAGCATATAGTCAGGATTGCACAGGCTTAACCTTCCACTGAGCTTAACTACTTCTATCTGTTGCAGAGACCAACCTATCTGTCAATGTGTGGCGGGGAAAAATGGCATCAGGCCACACGTGAAGGTGGCTGGTAACATTTTCAAAGGTAACACGAGAACATATTCTGAAACTCTGAGGCAGGTGACCACTGAGAGTGAGGCTGTTGGCAGGTTGGACAGTATATTGTGCTGAAAGCAAAATGATGAGACTATTCAAAGCACACACCTGGACAGTTACCTTACATCCATGATAAAGTCAATGGAGGAGCTGAAGATAAACTGCAGAGATGTGAGTCGAGGGAACTGGGTGAATAGCAGCAGCATTTATAGACACGAGCAGTGAGCAGAGGGTGAAGGCTTTGGTATAAAAAGAATAAGCTTGCTTAGAAGCAGAAAGTAAAAGGATGGTTCCAGGGGTTAGGGAGAAGAACAAGAGAAGCTGTTGTTCATTGGGTATAGAATTTCAGTTTTGCAAGATGACAAATTTCTAGAGATCTGTTGAACAATAATGTTTATATAGTTAACACTGCTGTATGGTATTCTTAGAGATGGTTAAGGTAGTAGATTTCATGTTATGTGTTTCTCACCACAGTAAAAAAATAATAATAAGCTTGTACATATTAACTTTGGGACAAGATATTGCCTTTCTTCATGCCACAATTCAATATTCAACGGATTGATTTTTTTTTAATTTAAAATATTTTTTTATTGATTTCAGAGAGGAAGGGAGAGAGAGAAAGAGATAGAAACATCAAAGATGAGAAATAATAATTGATCAGCTGCCTCCTACATGCCCCAGTTCAAGCCCACAACCCTATAACCTGAGCATGTGCCCGTGACCAGAATCAAACCTGGGACCCTTCATTCCATAGGCTGATGCTCTATCCACTGAGCCAAAACAAATAGGGCTCAATCCATTGATCTTAGTTTCATAATTTAGCTCTGAGAAAAATAAACAATTTTATGTCATTGTGATCTTACCCCAGTAAATATTAGAAAAACACCTTCATCCTCATCATCTGCAAATATATTATTGGACATCCACAGAGGCATGACTATATATTTAGAGATATCAGATACATAATATTTGACAGATAAGCGTCCTACTCTGCCAGAGACAGAGAAGCATCTATCAGACCATCAAACCTCAGAGGGAAGGTAGGGGAGGGTGAGGGTAAGGGAGAGAGATCAACCAAAGGACTTGTATGCATGCATATAAGCCTAGCCCTAACCAATGGACACAGACAACAGGGGGAGGGGGGGTGAAGGCATAAGTGGGGGAGTGGGGAATGCGGCAATAAGGACACATATGTAATACCTTAATCAATAAAGAAAAAAATTTTTTGGAATAAAAAAAGAGTCCTACTCGGTAAACACTCAAAAGATCATAACGTTAAAAATAAGTTTTTACCATTTGTCTGGATAAAATTAAAACTCATCCCAGGCAAGTGATTCAAGTTGGCCTGAAATGAGAAACCACTCTAAACTAATGCACTCTCTCAAGTACCTCATTTCCACTTGAAACAGATGTCTTGATTGGAAAATATTCATGGCTATGTTTCAAATATGTTTTGTCACTAAACCAAAAATATTTGTGAGATAGGAATATAGTAAAAACCCATGCTTCTATGCTACGTATAACCCATTGTTTGCTAAACTTAAACCCTTTGCTTTAAAAACCCCAATATGTCAATAAAATATCAGAAATATAAAATAATAATAATGGAAGATATAATCCTTCTATTTTTCTGATATTTTAGTTTTCTGGAGTTTTCAGTATGAGGGCCAAAGGGAGGAATATTATTACAGTTATCAGACACTATAAAATCTTCAGTAGAGCTAGATGGCAGAAGGAATTATCAACAACGGTCCCTGAAGAGCTTGTAGAAAAGCTTATAAAGAGCATCTGTCTGAAGTGATTTCAGTGGAACCCTGCCTAAAAGCCCAAGTGACACTCCTGGTGTGTCAGGACATCATCCTTCTCTCTAGTTCTTCCTATTACATTTGTACAAAATGAGACAGAAATGTTGACTGTTAGAGCTGGAGAGGACGTTAGGCATTCTAACCCTTCTATTGTATGCTAAAGAGACTAGGACCCGAACCAGTGAATTGACTTGCCCAAAGTTCATGACCTAAAGATGCACCCTGTATTGATTCTCATTAGTTCCACATCCCCAGTATAACTCCCCCAAGCCAAAATACTAAGACACCAAGAGTCTGAGAAAATCCTTGCACCTAAGGAAAGAGTTTAGCACATATAGTGATTAGACTAGGTCTCTCAAGCCCACCCTAGAATCTGCCTCCTAAGGAAACTTTTGTCCAGTGTTTTTAGAACCAAGCATTGTCTTACATCTTGCAAGCATGGTGAGTAACAGCACATAACCATACATGTAGTAAAATATAATGTGAACTGCTCTAATTATATTCTAACAAATGTCTTCACATTCTCATTTTTATTCATGAATTTTACGAGTGAGAGATCATTGTACAAATATCAAAAGACTCTACACACATGTGTGTACACATGGGTATACACACACAGAGCTGAAAACCATAAAAAACCCTTTTAGGCCATTAAGTTTACTCAAGAAATATAATTTAAGAAATTTACTGGTATAAATAGAAACTACTAAGCTATAAATTTATAGCAATAGCTATAAAATTTACCTACAAAGCTATCTCAATAGCAGTTTGAAGGAAAAATGAATCATATCAAACAATTACTTAATGATTGTTTTCAATTTTTTCAACCATTCAACTGTTTTGTGTTTGGTTTTTACATGGCTTGTATTTTGGACACAGTTTAAGGTGAATAAAACACCAATAGATACTGAACAGTATTTATAACGAGGCAGATAACTTTTAGCATTTTTTGAGGGGCATTACTTTTTAGCTTATTTTTATTGCTTTTAGAATATTTTTCACTGGTTTGTTGATGTTGTTAGTCAATCTGATTTTGCCCAGTGTTGTTGCTTTTTTCCTTGCTTTAGCTCCCCATTTAAACAGCTAAACTATTCTATGCTCATTGTCACTGGGAAGTAATTTAAGTCATAGGAAGAAGGGAGCCCCTTAGTGGTTTTTGAATTTTGAAAGTCTATGGGTTAGGAGAACAACAACAAACAACATCAAGAACAAAACTATCTCATGGCAGGAGTGAAACATTTAGTAGAAACATGAATAAATCTCCTCAACCACTCCCCCACTGGCTTCCAGCACGAATCCCAACCCAGACCCCCAATCGGAGGCAGTAGAGAGAGGTAGGTGAAGCCAGGAAGATGAGACTAGGAAATTCAAGCAGAATCGATATCCAGAGGGCTTCCATGGAACAAGCACCATCCATCACCAGGTCCCCTCTCCGTCCATTGCTCTGCACATTATCCTCCCAGTGGGCAGCCAGCCAGCTTCCTACACCTGCAGCCCAAGAACACCACCTGCCTGCATGCAAGATTTTGTTCCGTGTCCATCTGACTTACCCTGGGCGGACAAATCAAGCACACTTGTAATTTCCAGGAGTGAACAGAGCCTTGGAAATCTGATGGAGGTGTGGAAGGGGAAGTCTTTCTTCCACCGGAATGTGGGAGGAGCTAAATGGAACCAGCTAAATACATACCTAAGATGTTAAGGGTTTTACCGTGTAGAGTATCTTAGGTATCTTGGGAATATTTTTTTATTATTATTATTTTAGCTCTTTCTAGCACGAATTATCAGGGTGAGAAGGATTTCCAGGAGAATCCTTGCAGTTGGTTCTCAGTTACTTCTCGAGAGAGTCATGCTGTCAGTATTCTGTAACTAAAAGAATAGCAATAAAGCCAGAAACCTCATTCAGGCCCCAAGTCTACTTCTCCTTCCCAAAAAATTCCTATACAAATAAGCAAACTATCCATTACTGAAAACAGAAGATACTTTTCAGCAACACTAGGCTCTGTTTGCATAAAAGGAACAATAATTAGAAGTTGAAAGTAGACAAAATTACAAAAATTGCTTAAGGTAAGAATGCTCTCTAAGGTTCCTACTGGCTCTAAAATTCAATGACTCTATGAAGCAGTCCCTTAATACTTTGCCTTTAGAAACTAAAACGTTTATAAAAAGAGAACTTGAATTCTCTTTTCATAAAAAGAAATTGAAGCTTAATTCATGAGTTGTCTAGTCAGTGACAGCAAGACTAGAATCCCCTAACTCCTGAGGCTGGGACATGTGATCAGCAGGAGACACCGCTCCAGCATGAAGCAGTCTATTCAAGACTCGAATTTAAGGGGCAGGAGCAGAGAGGAGGGAAGGAAATATGTGCCATTCAGTGGAGGGACAGTTCAGAACCAGAAAGCAAGATGAGTGATAAATGCTCTTATTTCAAATATGATTTCATGTTTCAAGTCCTCTGTATCTTCTTCCCTCGTAGATGGCACCTTGGTGTCCTGGGGCATTTAAGACAATAAACGGAGTATCTCCTCCACCCCCTTTTTAGAACCCACTCTTAGACCGCATCTGTCAGGTGAAGTATATTCTTCATTTATAAGAATCCAAGCTCTGATTGGTGCTAGCTCCTCCCACTGTCACTGTGGAGGAAGCAGAAGGTCCAGCCTCACCTCCTAGGCTCAGCACCCTCTGGAGGCACCTGCAGGTAATGCTTGAGTCTCCCAGGCCCTGATGTGCTGTATCCATGTTAGTAAGCAACCGGCTTTTATTCTGACGAAGCTCTGTCAGATACTGTAGACCAGTTAATCCCATCCTTTCTTCTCTGACATTGGCCCTAGTACCCCAGGGAAGCTGTAGCTAGTGCTCCATCTTCCGGAGTTCCATCCCTCGTACTGGCCTGTGGTCCAGGCCTCCCACTGCCATCCTCCCTTCTTAACCTTTCACTATTTTATTATCAAAAAATTCCTTTATGCCCTCTGCCCTGGCTGGGTGGCTCAGTTGGTTGAAGTGTTGTTCCATGCACCAAAAGCTTGTGGGTTCGATTCTCAGTCAGAGTACATATCTAGGTTATCTTTTTTAAAGTACATCTTAACTTAAAAATGTATTATTGCTAAAAAGTGCTAACCATCATCTGAGTCTGTTGGGAAAATGGTGCCAACAGACTGGCTCAACACTGTTGCCAACATCTTTCAATTTGCAGAAAACACGGTATCTCCAAAGCTCAATAAAGAAAAGCACCCTAAAATTTGGTGTGCCTGTATATTATAAAGAAATTCACTAAACACTCCAATTAAAAGGCAAATAATATGAAATTGGGTTTTTTTTTAAGTAATACAGCTATATGCTGTTTTTAAAATATACATTTTAAATATCTATATATATAAAAGCCTAAGCAACTGTTGCAATGGAACGACTGGAATGATTGGTCATTATGGCATGCACTGACCACCAGGGGACAGATGCTCAACACAGGAGCTGCCTCCAGCCCGCAGGCCCCAATCGCTGATGGGGCCTCGAGGCCAACCTTCTGATCTCTCCCCTAGCCAAATCCTTGGGTTGGAATAGAGAACCAGGGGTGGGTGGTGGCAGATGCATCCCCTCTCCCAGGGGGCCAATGACCAGCTCCCTCTTTAGGGGCTGACAGCCAACCTCCCGGTTCCTCCCCCAAGCCAGCAGGCCCCAATCGCCCAATCGGGGCTGGGCCCCAGGCTGGGACAGGGAACCGGGAGTGGACAGTGGCGGACGTGGGCAGAGGAGGAGTGGGGGAGGCAGGGAACTTGACCAGCTCTGATCACAGGCCAGGCCTAGGGATGCCACCCATGCATGGATTTCATGCACCGAGCCTCTAGTAACGATATAAACCAGGTTGAAAGTCAAATAATGGAAAACACATTGTGTAAACTCTAAGCCTAAGAAATCCACAGTGGCGCCATTAAACAGTAGGCATCAAAGCAAGAAATACTAACAGAGATAAAGAGAGGCATGTCATAATCATAAAAGAGTCAGTTCATCAAGAAAAGACATGACCCCTAAATGGATATGCTTTAAATAACAGTTGCAAAAGACACTAAGCAAAACCTAATAAAACTTAAGCAAGAAATATACAAGTGCACTTGACATTGTTGATTACCTGATTAGCCTGCTAAAATCTTAACTATGTTTATACTTAGTAATAAGGTCTGCCAGCTTCTAGGAGAGTCTGATACCAAAGTTTCCATATCTCCTTATTGTGCAAGTAAAATATGATAACAATGAAACTAGAGGGAGAATCTGAAAATAGAACTAAAGGATGTAGTCTATTTTTTGTTTGGGCAGAGGTGCTGTCTTTATCTGGGAAAAGTCTCTGTTGATCTCACACAGGTATAGCCTCCCTGAACTTTATCATGAAAAAAACTGGGTTTAATAAAGTACCCTCTGGCTATTTCTTAGAATGAACCCTATGTTATTTTTCATCAATCCCTAAGTATAAAGTGTTATCACTATTTGAGTCTGAGTCTCTACATAAAACATCCTTTTTTTAATTTTATTTTATTTTATTGATTAAGATATTACATAAAACATCCTTTAAATCAGTCTCCCTCTCCTCCTTTCCAGAATCTAATGCACAATCTCCACTGTTTCATACTAGCAATATTATCTTATTTTTAATTTGGAAAAATGTATCTTTCAACCTCATTTATTTTGTATGATTTGTTAAGAACATCAGTATCAGCAAACTAATTATCAGAATCAAATGGCTCACCATAAAATTAATGTACCCAAGCCCCCCCAAGTTAGTTATGATTTAAATTCACCAATTCTATTTCTTCATGTATAATTACTTTTAGACGAGTGGATGAAGATGATTAAAAATAAGTAAAGAATGAAGTTATGAAATTGATTCATATGTTCTGCTTTTCAGTATCATTAAATATTTCTTAGTCTCTCCAAAGCAGAAAGGACCATTATGCAGACAGTGTGGTGACAGATGGCAACAGGGCCAGCCAGAGGCAAAACTGTGTACAAACTCTTCTTTCTAATCTCTTTCCCCCATTTTTGTTGCTCCTCCTCTTGCAATTCTCCTTCCCCTCAAAATCCCAAATCCTTCCATGAATATTTTTGTTTGATGATGCTACCAATCAGCCATGAAGAGGAAAGCAACATTCTGTAGGCTGCGTCATGGTGGCACAGAGAGCATCCATTTTCCTCTCAGGGATCTAGGCAATGGCTCTATCAAAAATACAGTTTATAAAGATTTGGTGCCTGGCTCATTCTAAACACGTTCACAAACAGAAGAATTCCAGTTCCCCGGCTATTGTACTACGATCATTGTAAAATGGTAATATCTGATCTAATTCACCAGCGTTTGACTGATGCTGACTTAAGGACACAGGACCTGGAATATGTGTTCTAAGGAATTTATAGAACTTCTATTTCCTTCCTTGAAGTTCCCAGGAAATAAAAATTCTATAAATTTCTCAGAAAGCATAATTCAAGCTTTTGTGTCTCTAAGTCAACATCAGTCCTCCATAAAGTCATAAAGTGATTTGAGTTCATTTAGGGATTTATCAGAATAATGGGAGTTCTCTAAAATCAGCATTGGATGTTGCACTGGATTGCATTGGACATAACACTGGATATTGCAAATAAATGATTTTTAGCCTCATTATTTTCCTGAGAATTGCTTTAAAGATGCATTTGGGTTTCAAAAAGATACACAAGTTCACCGTAACATCCAGGTGAAGGTATCTGATTTTTGTGAAGTTTTCTCCTCTCTTTAGGAAAAAAAAGAAAACGCTATTTTCTAACATTTAACTTAGGAAATCATTTTGTATAGGATATCAGATTTCTAAGGAAATAGCCAATTAATTTATTTTCCTGTTATCTGTAACAGCTAAAGTATTCAATTTAGGCTGACTAGATTTCCCCCAGGATTCTTTATCCAGAAATGGTCATGCCATCTACCATGGTCTAATTTCTAGGGTATCAGAAAAACACCAGAAACACAAAAGTGCCTAAAATTGCATGACTGCAGTTGCATTCCACAACTTAAGACATTCCTATTAAAAAGCAAAAATGTCCTTGGAGAAATCATTTTTTCAATTAGTGATTTCAAAAGCTGTCATGTCAAGTATTTACCTGGGAAATGTGATAACAAAAATTTCCAAGCTCTATCTCCAAATATCCTGATAAAGTAATAATACTGGGGATCTATATTTTTTAGAAGACTCTTAAATAACTCTAATGTAGATTTTCATAGACTGAATGTTGAGAAACAAGCTATGGTGGAATTGAAACATGGATTCATTCGTGATGGTTTTGATGGGGAAAACATAGAGTAAGCAGGGAGCCTCTGCATTCCCACAGAAAGAGAAATGGAGACATAAGACTGAAAAGCTATTCAGAATTTGAACAAATCAGACAAATTTTTACCGGCCTGATACGCTTACCTCCTGCTGGCTATACCTAAGAATGGAGACCATGTCCAAATTCCAAGAGACTGGCCTTTAACACTCCAATACTGCCCCTGGCCACACCCTTCATTTGAAATTCAAAAACTGGGGCACCTTAAATATAGGAACAATCTGGTATAAAATACAAAGTTCAGAAGTAAAACCCCAGAATGTATCATGGTTTGGCTCCTTAAATTAGAATTTGGGGTTATGCATTCTATAACCCTAACAAGGCTTCTTACTCATGAAGAAAAATATAGACACAGGGACAATAGCTGTGGCTAAGACTCTATGCAAGTAAGATTTATTTATGAGGAAGCTGAATCTGGCCAAGTATTGTCCTCCAAATACAACCCTATTTATAGCACTACTCGTGTTCTGCAACTAATAAAAATGACCAAAAAAGCATCCTGCACAAAACCTTGCATTAATATAAAATTATTGATGAAAAGTAAAGTACAAATGAGTTAACAAATTCAGCGTTAGACAATGGCCCCAACGCCAGAACTCAAATATTTTGTCGCTTCTGTAAGTGGCTTTAGAAATATGTGCGCATTGTACACAGGGAGATACCATATATCCTCTGCAGGTAATTGTGAATGATTGCCACAGCAAAGCATAAATTCAGGAAGAGCTTAGGCTGGTAGGAAGCAAGGATTGTAAATCTGAGCTTCCTGACATCCAAGGTTGAATTCTCAGCCACTGTATTTCATAGATAATATTTAAAGGAAGGGGTGTTTTTTTTTTTTAACATTTCTTTACTAATTAAACATTATAAAGTATTACAAAAACATAGGAACTCTCTGGTCAGACAATTACTTAAGCAAAATCAGAGACAATAAAAAGCAGCCAATTCAAGGGTCTTGTGTGATTTTTTTTTTATTGAAGATGATTTAAATCAGATGTTCTCTAGAAGAGCCCATTTCATTAGTTATTAAGCTGCACAAAGTAATTTCTATTTGTGTTTCTTTTGTTATGGACTGAAGTTTCTAATACAAAAGTCAAAATAGCTACCATTTACCAAGTACTTACTATTGTATTTGCCAAATGAAGTGTTAAGAGCTTGATATGATTTAACTATTTTATTTATGATGTATATGATATATGTATGACAAATATTACATATGATATATTATTGATATATATATCTCAGACCTCCTCAACTTAGAGCAGCCAATCTATTTATGATACATATTGTATACGTATGTGTATGTATATATATCACACTTCATTAATTTAGAAAAGCCAATAGTTACAAGCCTCATGAGTCTTTTATTGATATGTAAATGCTTGGTAGGAAAAGGGAGAGGGCAACAAAAATGACCACAATAAGTAAACAAACTCATCAGTAACCAAAAGCTGCATCTATACCTAAAAAGCATTTAAAATGTGAAATAAAATCTGTGCATCTTAAAATGGATAACTACAGCCATTCTCTTCATTCATTGAAGACTTGGAGACCTTGCTAAAGTGTTTAACTCCAGCCCAGCCATCATCCTGGGTGATTTCGTTGCCCACATGGAAGGCCCCATGGCTTATTTGTTACTCAACCACTTTGTCTCCAGTGACCTCCTCCACTACTGGTCTTCAGCCACCCACTTGCATAGTTATATCCAAAACAGTTCCACCTCCAAAAATCATTAACTCAGATATAACACTCTCTGACTTCATCTCTTTTCCACACAGCTGCTCCTACTTCAACCTCCAGAGCATTGACTCCTCTGCCTTCCCCGAATCTATAAGCCCTTCTTTTTTCCCCCCACTTACTTGCCTTAGATCTTATGGTACATCACTTTGATATTACCCTCGAGATGACCCTAAGGTTCTGGTCCATTGTCATTTTTTTGCCTTCAATCCTAGATTAACACAAGTATCCCCTTTATCCAAACCTAAACCCAAGCCCCTGAATCCTGCTGAAAGAGTTCCACAACGAGGGGAATCCATAATAATAAAAAGATAATATGCTCATTAGACTGACATCATTCCGGACATCCTTCCTGACCAAGCCGGGGCCGGAGGAGAGCCAGACCAGGTCCAAGGTGCCTGCAGGCAGACAGAGGGAAGCTAGCCCAGGTCCCAGGTGGAAGCTGATGCCAGCAGCCTGGGTCCCGAGTACTGGAGGGAAGCTGGTGCCGGCAGCTGGGGGAAGGAAGGCCTATTCATGCATCGAGCCTCTAGTAGATCCATAATTATCCAACTCAAAGCAATCTCAGCTCTGCCAATCAGTCCTGTGATGCAGTTCATATACCTATTTTTAAATTTCTTAGCTTAGCTCAAATCTCAGAACTCTTCTCCTCAAGCTCTCCCTTTATCTTCCGCATCAGACTCCTGTACTTTACAGAGAAACTGGAAGCCACCAGGCAAGCACATACTCATCCTCCCAGTAACAAATGTAAAAGCTGACCACATCTGCCTTCATTTTTTCATTCTTTTCCCACCTCTCATCCCTGCTCCGGTTCATTCCACTCCTAACTCTATTTGGATCTCATCTCCTCCTGCTTTCACAGAAACTCTGTATTATAATCTAGTTTCCCCTTATGTATTCAACCTCTTCCTCCTCAACCAGAGTTTTCCCCTAATGAAAACTTGTTCAGTTTCTTAAACATGTTCAGTTCTCTCCCATTAAAGAAGAACAACTCACTTGGACTATTATTTCTCCCTCTGCACCCCACCCCCACCCCAGTTCTTATCTTTTCATTCCTCTTCAAAACCAAACCCTCAAAATAATTATTTGCTGCCGAAACCGGTTTGGCTCAGAGGATAGAGTGTCGGCCTTCAGACTGAGGGGTCCCGGGTTCGATTCCAGTCAAGGGCATGTGTCTTGGTTTCGGGCACATCCTCGGTAGGGGTGTGCGGGAGGCAGCTGATGGATGATTCTCTCTCATTGATGTTTCTAACTCTCTATAACTCTTTCTTCCTCTCTGTAAAAAATCAATAAAAATATATTTTGTAAATAATAATAATTATTATTATTATTATTTGCTGTCTCTATTTCCTCATCTCCCACTCATTTCTTGACCTACCCCAAACTGTCTCCTTCTAGTCCCATTACTCCACAGAAACATCTTATACAAAGACCATCTAACTACATATTAATTCCTTGGCCTGAAAGCACCACTGCACCTTCTCCTTCCTCAAACACTTCCTTTGATTAATATGACACACAATTTACTACTTTTCCTTCTAACACTCTGACCATCCTTTTCCATCGTTTTTTCAGATTCATCATCCTCTCCCTGACCATAGAACATTAGGTTTCCTTAAGGATCTGTCCCAGGCCCTCTCTTCTCACTCTAGATTTTCTCTTAGGTGGTGTCATTCAAGCACATGGCCTTAATTGCCACCTATATGCATGCAGACGATTCGGTTTTATTTCTCCACCCCAAAAAAACTCTCTTCTGAGTCCTATACTGTATGCCCAACAGCCAACTAGACATCTACATTTGAGTATCTCCAAAGCACCTCAGACTCAACTTTTCCCAATGAAGATTACGGTACTATCTTAGTAATATTTTTTGAGTGAACACACAAAAAATGACAATTCCTATACAAAATTCTATCACCATAGGAGAACTGAGCCCAGAAGAGAGAGAATAAATTGAAATAGAGTCTAGAGTAAACCCTCTGGTTTGGCTGAAACCGGTTTGGCTCAGTGGTAGAGTGTCCGTCTGCGGACTGAAAGGTCCCAGGTTCGATTCTGGTCAAGGGCATGTACCTTGGTTGCGGCACATCCCCGGTAGGGAGTGTGCAAGAGGCAACTGGTCGATGTTTCTCTCTCATCGATGTTTCTAGCTCTCTATATCTCTCCCTTCCTCTCTGTAAAAAATCAATAAAATATATATATTTTTAAAAACCCTCTGGTTTGTATTGGAATTAGAGTATCAAAGCAAACTCATGGTTTAATATATATATAAAGATACAGAAATATAAATGCAAATATACAGTAAATGCATGCTTAAGATTGAAAACAACTGATCCACACACACACACACACACACACACACACACACACACACACGTAATTTATCAATGTATCAGTAGTTTTTAAATTTAAGGTACATCAGCAGTAACATGGGGGTTGGGGGCTTGTTAAAACACAAATTGTTGGGTCCTATCTCCAGAATCGCTAATCCGGAGGTCTGTGGTGGAGCCTGATAATTTACTCTTCTAATAGGTTCCTGGATGATGCTGGTGCTGCTGCTCTAGAAACTACACTTTTAAAACCACCAAATGAATACAGACATGCCACATACACACACATACATGTGTGCATACACATACATACATACATCTCCACGCTCTATCCACTAAGAGGGTAAAAATGAGTGACACCTCAGTATCAATAAGCATATTCTCGTTTTTAAAGACCATTTTCCACTAAAAAGGACCTGAGCTCAAAAGGAACTATATAAGATGCACTTTGAACATCTTTTTAAGGAAGAAAGTATTGAAATGCTCTAAGAAATCTGGGGATATGTCTAAAAGATACAGAAGCCAGCTTGAAGGAGCTCCTACTAGCCAAATCTGGGACAATTTAAGCATCAAAATAAAAAATGATAGACCAAAGAAAATAAACAAATGGGACTACACCAAAATAAAAAGCTTTTGCACAGCAAAGGAAACCATCAACAAAACAAAAAAGCTCACTGCATGGGAGAACATATTTGCCAATGATATCACTGATAAGGGTTTAATCTCCAACATTTACAGAGAATTCATACAACTTAACAAAAGGAAGATAAACAACCCAATCAAAAAATGGGCAATTGACCTAAATACTTTTTTAAAGAAGACAGAAGGAATGCCAAGAGACATATGAAAACATGCTCAATGTCACTAATCATCCGAGAGATGCAAATCAAAACAATGAGGTACCATCTCAGAATGGTTATCATCAACAAATCAACAAATGACAAGTGCTGGTGAGGATGAGGAGAAAAAGGAACCCTCATGCACTGCTGGTGGGAATGCAGACTAGTACAGCCACTGTGGAGAACAGTATGGAGTTTCCTTAAAAAACTAAAAATGGAACTCCCATTTGACCCAGTGATCCTATTTCTAGGAATATATCCCAGTAAAACAGGAACACCAACCAGAAAGAATATATGCACCCCTATGTTCATAGAAGCACAATTCATCATTGCTAAGATTTGGAAACAGCCCAAGTGCCCATCAGCAGATGAATGGATTAAAAAACTGTGGAACATCTACACAATGGAATACTATGCTACAGTAAAAAAGAAGGAGTTCTTAGCATTTGCAACAACATGGATGGAGCTGGAGAGCATTATACTAAGTGAAATAAGCCAGGCAGAAAAAGATAATTATCACATGATCTCACTCATTTATGGAAAATAATGAACAATATAAACTGATGAACAAAAACAGATCCAGAGACAGAGAAACATCAACCAAAATGTCAAACCTCAGGGAAGGTAGGGGAGGGTGGGAGGAAGGGGAAGAGATCAACCAAAGGACTTGCAAAAATGCATATAAGCCTAACCAATGGACACAGACAACAGAGGAGTGAGGGAATGAATGGGGTAGGAGTTGGGGGGTAATGGAGGAAGAAGGACACATATAATACCTTAATTAATAAAGAAATTTTTAAAAAATAATAGACCAGCTGGTGTGGCTCAGTGGTTGAGCGTCAATCGTGAGGTCACAGTTCAATTCCCAGTCAGGCACACGCCTGGGTTGCAGGTTCAATACCCAGGGTGGGGCATGCAGGAGGCAGCTGATCAATGATTCTGTCTCATCTTTGATGTTTCTCTTTTTTTAATATATTTTATTGATTTTTCACAGAGAAGAAGAGAGAGGGATAGAGAGTCAGAAACATCGATGAGAGAGAATCATTGATCAGCTGCCTCCTGCACACCCCCCACTAGGGATGTGCCCGCAACCAAGGCACATGCCCTTGCCCGGAATCAAACCCGGGACCCTTCAGTCCGCAGGCCGACGCTCTATCCACTGAGCCAAACCGGTCCCGGCATCATTGATGTTTCTATTTCCCTCTCCCTTTGTCTCTGAAATCAATAAAAATATATTTTTTAAAAATAAATGAAAAAATAGATAAATGATTATAGTAATTGATTTTAACCCATTGAATAAAATAGGAATCCATAATATAGCTCTACCTCATAGTAGAACCAAAACTATTATCACTTAATTTTTAATTAACAAGTACAAAATACTTATTAGTGAACTTTGCATTGAAGAAACCCAGAAGACACCATCCTCACCAAGTGATAAAAGTTAATGTCGCCTGAAATGTGAGATTGTGGGGCAAAATACAACATCATATCTAAAGTTTTCCTGACAAAAATGTGTAATCTCCCTCATGAGGATATAGCAAATAAACCCAAATGAAGAACATCCTCCAATGCAATTGACCTGTACTTTTCAAAAAAGTCAAAACCATAATAGATAAAAGACTGAGGAGCTGTTCCAAATGGAAGAACAGGTTAAAGACAGTATAATTAAATGCAACATGTAAGCCTAGATTGAATCTTGAGACCATTGGGACAGTTACAAAATTTTGGATGGGTTTGGTGGATTAAATAATAGCAACGTATCAGTTGTGTCATGTCTGATTTCGATGGCTGTACTGCATTATAGGGGACAGTCTTTGTTGGTAGGAAATACACCCTAAAATATTTAGAGGTGACAAGCAGTACACCCTCAAACAGTTCAAGGAAAAAAGAAGGGTAGTAATATGTCCATGTATCTATAAAAAGAGAGCCAGAAGGATAAAGCCAAAGTAGTAAAAATAGCAATAATTGAGAATCTTAGTGAGGGGCATACCAAAGTTCTTAACAAACTTTCTAAAAGTTTAAATTTTTAAAAAAAAAATTGAAACAGCCCACAAAATTGATAGGAATAGAAATGTCAACCTTTAGCTCACTCCCATCTAGATGGTCTTATTCTTCATCAGACTGTGTGGAAAGCCACTTTAAGTGACAGAATAGGGTGGGTGCATGACCTTGACATTTCATAGGTGTGAGTTTTAAGTAGGATCCTTCTGCAAATTTAATTTTTTTAATCATATAACGATTTCTTTATATGTGGATTTATTTTCAGGTAGAACAGTAAGAATATTTTGTCATTAACATTTAAATGCTTATCCTTCCCAACCGTGAATCATAATTCGGAAGAAATTTTTCATTCACACATTTCCCCCTAATTAACAGTTGGATTTTGCAGCAGAACATGAAACATGCTGCATACAGATGAAGTCATTTTTACTGGAGGCAGCAAAGCCACCTAACCTTTCTCTCTCTTTACTTTTTATTTTTGGGCAATTCAATCATTTAGCTTTTTCTCTCCCTTTGAGGAAAAATAAATGTGTTTCAAAAATAAAGCAACCAAAAATGCCCATGTTGCCAACTCCTGTGTATCTTGATGATTTGCTGGAGTTTTGTCCTAATCATGTAGACAAATCGGCTCGTTCTGCTTGCCAAAATATAGGTTTATTACGACATGCAATGTAGTGACTTTCCTCAAAAACATTTTATAGCCTTACCCAACCATACGTCTTTATGCCCCGAGCAGCACCACAAATCACTGCCCGGGAAGGCGCTGTGTAAACAGAGATGTTAACACCCTGGTCACAGGCACAACTGACTTAAATATGTCTTGGATCCACCTTTTAGAATCTGGCCTCTTTCTTGTGCCCCTGTGACTATAGATCACATTTCCGTAAATTTCGCATCACAGCATATACTGAGGAATAAAATATGCCCATTTTTAAAATACATCTGTGTAATTCACTGGACTAGCATCTCAGCTAGAGTATCCCTTTCTGCTATTATTGTTCTTATTGGTGAGTTTTAGAAATGGTGAAATTTTGTATAAATTCTAATCATAAGCTCTACGTTTTTAAAAAAAAAAAAAAAAAAAAAAAAAGAATGGTCCATCACTATTCATTAACCAATAGAGCCAGCCACTGAGCATTCATGTTGGATAGAAATATGTCATCTCATTTGTAAAACTCTTCATGAGGATTTGTGAAAAAGATGGTACACCTACCTCATCCATGCAGGGGGTGGGGAGGACAGACTAAGGACCACTTTGAGTTTTGTATGCTTGGCAGGTGATTAAAACGTGGCTGAGAAAATGGCTATGTGCTGTGGTTTGACTACAAAGTCAAGGAAATATTACAATTTAGCTTTCTAAGCAAGACTAAAGCTTCTCAGCTGGTCAGAACACCGCTGCATTGACTTGAGAAAACCTTAAGTGGGACAGTCACCGCGTGCCTTTTGCCAACACAGCCCATTACATTTTGTTCATTACGGCAGTGCATTGATTACCAACAGCAATAAATCACCGAGCGGTGCCGGGAAAGCTGGCCTCTGGAAGCAGCAGTGGCAGGATTCAGCTCCGGCTTCGATCAAGCCCCACGCAGCTAAGCAAACGTAACTCACTGGCTAAGGTGCCCTTCGATTTCCTTTCCACCCTTCTGTTCTCCAGGCTCCTGACTCGGACTGTGTCACTTAAGTGTGTGCTGCGCTCCTGCCGTTTACCTAACCTCCTCAGTCGTGAACCACTGGCTTGGTGACAAGTGTCAGAGCCAAGCGAAGAGCTAGAGGACTCCCAAGAAAGGGGCTCTGGCCCTGGCCTGTGTGGCTCGGCCCGTTGGAGCGTAGTCCTGTGCACAGGGAGCTCCTAGATTGTAGAGGGCCGCCTGAAAAGGCACATGGACATCCTTTAAATTGTCAGCTGAGCCCGAGGCACTGGTAGAGTTCGTGTCCCGGTTACACCCCCCACCCCCACTCCCAAGAGGGGAGGGATGTTATTCAGTTTCTGACTTACCTTTATCCAGGTGTCAGCAGAGGCGGTCAGATATGGAAATCAAGTAATGCTAGGGCCTAGTTAAGAATGCAATAAGCTCCTTTGATCCTATAAAATAAACCTGCTGCATGGTCTGGGTGCTTGCTGTCTCTCTATCAGAGAGCATGGCGCCCACCTAGCGCCCAACTTGATGAATCTATTTCTGCCTCTTGGTCTTTTTCTTTCATTTCTTAATCCCCAGCTCCTCCACTCAGGAACCTGACTGTTTCCTTTTCCGTGATGGAGATGGACACGGAAAACAGAGAAACAGCCCCTGCAATAGATTCAGTTCCCAGTCAGAGCACATACCTAAGTTTTGGGTTCCCTCCCTGGTAGGGCCATGTGTGGGGGGAGGCATCCAATCGATGTATCTCTCTCACATAGGTGTTTCTCTCTCTGTCACTCACTTGTTCTCTCTTCTTCCCTCTCTAAAATCAATTTTTTAAAAAAAACTGGCCTTGGCTCCCCAGTTGGACATTTGCTTAGAGAAGACTGGATGAGATGCCCTGCATTTCAGTGGCAGGAGAGAGACAAGTCAGCTACAAAGTAGCCAGCACTCCCAAGGTGTGGCGGGGCACGGGTGGTGAGTGTCCCGTGGGCAAAGTGGACCCCCCAGATGGTAATGGGCTTGAGCAAACCTCTCCATACTCCACCCAACGGCACAGGTCATCAGACCCCACAGGAGGAGTCTATGGAGTAAACCATCAGCATAACAAAGGATTAGCCACAGCCAATGTGTCAACACAACCTGGCTAAATTCTCCAAGAAACTCACACGTTTGCCCCCACGAGAGCCAGCTTTTGGGCATCTGCCACAGAGAGATTATTGAGCATCAACACCTGCACAGACTGCAGAGCCCTGCCCAGTTAAGCTTTTTCAAAATCTACTTCCTCCTGCTATTCCCAGCCCCTGAGGGAGCAGGGCGCAGCAGTGAGAGGAAGAGGAGCGTGTCTCACAGCTGGCCCTCTCTCCCCTCTGCAAGTCCTGGAGAGCCAACCTGGCCCACGTGAGGAGGAGAGAAGATGGACAATTGAGCCATAGTGATTGTTCTCCATTGGCCTGTGCTGGACTGGGATTGCTCATCCCTGAAAGGGCTGGGAGCTCTGGGATCCACACGCGATGTCACAGAGAACTGGAAAAGGGAACTTGGGCGGAGCATGGTTACAGGCAAGGCAGTGATCAGAGAGAAATAAAACCGTCGTGTCCCTGGTCCCTTCCTAAAATCAGACTCTTCAGTACACTGGCTGCTCTTACCTGGGTCTCAGTTTTCTCCTCTGAAAATTGGAGCTTTTCCACTTCCAGTGTTTTTCTATGAGCCAGGCTCTCCACGCGATCAGATTTCCGTGTGAAAACGTGCCATCCCAGTGCTGCAGGCGGTGTGTCAAATAGCCACGCCCCATCTTCCATTTCAGGTTCTGTGACAGCAAACAAACCACCAAAATGAACATTCAAATTCATCATGCATGAGCGTGAACATGCACTGGTGTTTGCATCCGCATCACTGACCCCCCTCCCCGCTTCTCCCCGGGAGTGGGAGGTGCCCGTCTAGGTGTCAAAACCTGGCTCCCTCTGGTCCTGCTGTGGAATACAATGGAGTTTCCTGGCTTCAAGCCTCTGACAGCTGTTTAACAGGCACAGTGGCGTTTTACAACCTTCTGTGTAAGCAGGCAACAACACTTCCCATGTCCAGTTTTCCTTTGGGGGGTATTTTTAGCTTTTCATGGGAGGTCATACTGGGACATTGGTTTCCCACTAATAATTAACAAATCGTTGGATAATTTCACTTATGACTACTTCTGCCTTTATGAAACTGTGACAGCAGACACTGTTCTGAGGCCTAAAGGGACCCTTTCCATAAAGGGACCCCCTGGTGAGAGTGCCTCGCTTTTTTTGGTAATAGTCTAGCTAACTTAACAATGAATCAAGTACTACATTCATGGTTGTGATTAAAAGGAACCCCGTGTGAAATTATTTTATAAAGGAAGCCATCTCATCTCTATTTTCTTTCCTATGAATTCTATTTCCCGTACATTAGGCTGGCAAAATTAATAATAACAAGTTCAGCTGATTTTTTTAACGCTCTGCTCTTGGTTGAGCTAAGAAACATCAGCACCTCAAATGCAGAGAGCAGGGGCTGTTCTGGAAGCAGGGTCCTCCCTCCACACACACAGGCTCTGCAGCAGGTGAGACAACACATACCGGAAGGCCTGTATTTGCTTTCCCAACCTACAGCCCAAGAGCTGACATGAAGTTCCTGGAAGCTGGAAGCTGGAAGACAGCTCTTTGTAAGCAGGTCAACCATTGAGCAAAATAGAATTGAAGAGGGTGACCTTAAATGCTGGAAACCAAATCAGTTTCACTGAAAAAGAGATGTTGACAGGAAGCCAGGAAGGCTGGTCAACAACCTTAATTGCTCTAACCTTTAGTTGAGATTTTGTTAGCTGAAGCAGAATCTACCTTATTTGTCCTGTTTCTGTTATTTCCTGCCTAAGGGCTACATGTAAATTTCTGTTTATGTTGCTTAAGATGTTTTCCCCAAAGCCTCAATAAAAGGGGATGGCAGGGCCAGAGCAGTAGTTCTCCCACTAGAGTTGGACTACCGCCTGGCCTCCCAAATCGCCAAATTGAATTTCTTCAAGTCTCTTCATTTGTGTGCGGCCCTTCTCTAGAACCTGAACCCTGAATTGGAACTCTTTCTATGCGGGCCGTGAAAGAGAGTCCTATACTTAAAGATGCAGGAGTAAGTGACCCCCTAGAGCAGCCTCACATCCAGGGTAGGTATCAGAGCACTGAGGGTGTCGCAAAGGAACCCATGGAGCACTGGATAAACGGGCCATTGCTTTTACTCGGAGATGGGCAGGCTATCCATCGTACATTGTAAAACAACCTGGTTTATAGGGTGATCTAAGTTTTTCTCCTTTAAAATCCCAATCTACATGTTATATAATTGGACCTTGGCTTACTTCCTAGCATTTGGGCAAGTGGAAATGGACTCTTCGAACCTTTACAGTGAATGCACAGCACACCCAGCCTGGACTCTGGGCCCGGAAAGTTGTGCCGAAGTAACTGGGAAAGATGAGCTCGGCTTCCCGCCGCCTCCGGCTGCTGCGAGCTGGGCCCACACATGCTTCCCCGACACTCTCAGGGAGCAACACTCTTAACCAGCAAAGCCCACCCCACCCACCCCAGAAATCCACGCGGTTCGGTGAGTTCCCAAGCATTTTCAAAACATATCGCGATGATAAGTATGAGGACCAAGTGACAGAAACGTGGTGCTCTGCCCATTGCTGAAGGGGAGTTCCGGTGTGGTAGGGGATTAACAAACACTCCAACCTGTGTCCCACTTGCTATTTGTGGCCACAAGCTGGAAGGGCCTACAGTTACCCAGGGACACCAGAGGACCTCAGCTCAGGGTCGTCCCCTGAATGTCCCCTGAGTTTCCCTGGGTCACGCTGAATAGATCCCTGGAAAGTACTAACACCTCATTAAACAGGGTGCTACTCCTCCATTCCCATAGGCAGACTGAGTCAGATGGACGGGGAAGCCTTGGGGGGAGGGGGTAGACAAGAGGTGGATACAGTGACTATAGAGAGAACCAAGAAAATACTGTCCCCTTAAAATTAAAAAATAATTTTAATTATTGATACCGTAGTATTACAGATTTATCCCATTTTCTCCCCCTCCCCCCAGCCCCTCGTCACCCGCTTAGGTCTTCGCTACCCTATTGTCAGTGTCCATAGGCTATGCAAATAGGTATCTATTATAAGTTCTTTGGTTTAATTTTAAATGAGCAAAGCAGCACCAGAGATCCTAAAAAATCAGCAAAGCTCCTGGATGTCCGCTAAGGCACCCCATCATGCTTCTGGGACTGGGCTGCTAGACCAGCGGTCACCACTTGGGGTCCCCCTTTTGCTTTGAATCAGCAAGAGCCCCATGGAGCGGCTCTCCACCTGCACTCTGGGGTGACGTGATTCTTGCCTGTCTGGAGTGGTAGGAGTCTGGCCTGTCCCCTAGACATTGGACCCGATGGCTCCTAAGCTCTCTCCCCTCCTTACCTAGAAACACACTGGAAGGATGGGCCTTCCTTACATCCATGCCACGACCATCCACCTCTGCAAGTGCTACTTAAAACCAATTTGTCAAAGGTTTTTTTCCATTGATTTTCTCAAAGTGAAACACAAAAAAGTAAGCTATGAGCCCATCATTCATCCCTGGTGAAGGATCGGGGGGTGTCATTCTCATTGGGGTGAAAGCCACACATCAGCGGTCTATGGCCTGAGCGCCAGCAAAATGGAATCCAGTTTTAGGGTTGAAGGGGACAGCCTCCTTTTTCTGGTGGAAACCCCTTCTTCCACAGGGGTAAAGGGGCTCAGCCAATGAGTGCATTGCAGGAGCATACCTGGAACTTGGGCTTCTGCACCCATCACCCATCAGCCTGACTCTGTCTATTCTCGCTTAGATCTACACTTGTTAGTGGCGATGTTGGTCTGTTTTTCAAGCAACTCGTTGCCCTGCAATATTTGTTGGGGACCACATTACAGAGTCTCCCTCCGTTTCCATGGCTGTATTTCCTTCTGACTATAGATCTGTGCCTACAAGCTGAGAGGGGAAGGGTCATCCTGGAGGTCAGCCCTCACTCACCCAGCCCCACCAGATGTCTCACAACTTTGCAATTTAGAAATATCTTCCCACGTTCGTCTTTCCTGAGACCTTGTTCTGACTATAGGAGTCAATGGCTGTGAATACGCCTCCTCCTTAGACCCTGATTCCACATAGAGACGTTTCTGCTGGCCACCTCAAGTCACGCCCCTCCCACACTGACCCTGTTTGGGGCTCATCTACCTGCTTTTCTTTTGGTGACATCAACTCAACAAGTGCCTAATGTCATAGTTTCAGGTGTCCTGGTGGGTCAGTAGGATATACTATACAGTTGGACAGGAAGTTTATTCCTACTATCTCCTCCCACATTGATGATGGACACTTTCTCTCTGTAAAACATGTGGAGTGAAACCCCTGTCTCAGAGGGATTACCCAGCTGATCGTGGCGGGGTGGGGGCTGGTCAATGTTCCATCAGCCCAGATGGACAGCTCCTATTCAGTCACTGCTGCCATCGCAAATATTATTCTTTTTAAATTTTTTTTGGGGGGGGAGGAGGGCAACAAATATGGTTCTATTTCTGAAAGCATCAGGGTCAGCTTCAAAAGGGGAAAAGGAAGAGAAGGAGATGGAAAGGGAAGATTAAACAGCATCCTCTCCTTCCTACTATGCCCCATTTTCCTTTGGTTCGCGTGCACGGTCATCTAGGCTGTGCTTAATCAAAGCATGTGCTGAAGCAGAGCTTCCCTCCTTGCGAAGTCTCACGTTAGGCGCAGGAAGGAAGGCTAAGGAAAAGCTCCTCCAAGCAAATGAGCCGTTAGATGGGGCTTTTCGTTAGGCACACAGCTCGTTGGATCCGATCAGAGAGATTCAAAGGAGGGTCTCGCTTGACCTCGGCCCTCCTCCACTGGGGGCACCGCGGGAGCTCAGCCTGGCCTGTGATTTCTGAATGTCAATTAGGGTGGGAGCGTCCACAACACATGCTTGCATGGGCTGTGCATAATGGAATGGGGCCCTTAAATCGGTTTCTTTTTCTCTCTTTTATCCCCACAGGGAACCCAGCGAGTTTCTTTAATAATCAGAAAATATGCTTAGCAACTCGAAAAGGCATTATAGAATCGCATTTCCGATAGAAGGGCTGAACATCACAGTAAGTAAGCCAGAAAGCAAGAGTTGCAAAGTGAGATTAAAGAAATCAGATAATAAAAGTTAATCATCTGAGATCATTAACCTAAAAAAAAAAAAAAAAAAAAGGCAGGCTTGCAAAACAGCATATACAGTATCATCTCAGTTTGGTTAAAAACTGCATGTGTGTATACATCTGCATTTTCCAAAAGATGCAGGGAAATAGATGATAAAGTGTTACAGGTCGATATCTCTGAGCAATAGGAATATATTTGCTATGGGTTGAATCACTGTGCCACCCAAAAGACATGCCCAAGGCCTAACCCCCAGCGCCTCAGAATGCGACCTTATTTGAAAACAGCTTAATTGCAGGTGTCATTAGCTAAGAGAAAGTCAGACTGGAATAGGGTAGACCTTGATCCCATGTGCCGCTGTCCTTGTAAGAAGACAGCGGCACAGAGGTGAGTCTCGCTGTGTTCCCAGCACCTCCCATGGTACCGGCAATTAGCATATCCATGCTGAATGAGTAAAATTTACTTAATTAATGAATCCCGTTGAAGGGGCAGAGGTGGTGAAGTCACGTTTGTCCACATAGAGGTGCCTATAGCATAGTCACTATAGTCCATTGAGGTTGCCTCGGAGACAATTGGGGCCAGGTGTATAGAGCTGAGGGCATGTCTGTGTATGGATCCCAAATAGTCAGCATGAGCAGCTATTACAAAGTTACAGAATAAGAAGACCTAATAGAAAAGACTGATCTGATTGGCAATGTGTTAGTCTAAATTCTTTGTGTGAATGGAGCTCTCTTGGAGCCCCTCCAACACCACATGGGCAGCCATATACTCCATCTACACATTAGCCTGTCCCTAGGAGCGGATACTAACTATCTGCTTGCTATGCAACGGGTACAATTCTAAATGCTTTCCATGTATTCTCTCGTTTAATCCTCACTCTCCTCACACCTGTGAGGTAAATGTAATATCATCATCCCCATTTCACAGATGTGGGAACTGAGGCACTGGGATACGGCCTTTTGTGTCTTCCTCTTGAGCCATCACGGTAGCTCTCTAGATGTGTTCGAAAACCAAACTGCCTAGTTGTTAAAGCGAGTGGCCCAGCAGAGGAGATTCTCCAGGCTGATGAGACCCACGTGGTTTATGGAAAAAGTCTGAGGGTTTTATTCGTTAAGAGCAATGCCCTGTCCTCCCTTAAAAGAAATGCCTCCTCTTGACTTTGCTCGCTGGCATGCTTCCCTGGCACCCATTCCTGGCAGCTGATTGAACACATTAAATCAGCCCACAGGAATAAATCAAACTCTATTAGTCACCCTGTAGAAATGCTAAGTCTATTTATTTATTATGAGTTATTCATAAACATCAAGACTAGACTCTATAATTTAGTACCACCTGCAATGATTCCTGAAAGTGGCAATATTTTACCACCACGATCTGATTAATTGACCCGTTCAAATCCAGCTCCAAATCAAGCATAACTTCCCTTTGACAGACGTGTATTCATCCTCATCTCAAAGCCATCCTTCTCGACTCATCAGGGGAGAACAAAAGGGCTCATCAGAGAGAATAAATTAAAATCATCTAAAATAATATGTACATTCCACTCAAATATTTATAAGCTCCAAATGCTTCCTTTTAAAAAAAAAACATATGGTAAAGAAGTACACACTTTATGTTTTTAATTATCTAGTGGTTAAAGACCCACAAATGTAATACGTTCTGTCCAAAGACAGGACAATGGTTTTCCTTGGGCTTGAGGTGGGAAGACCAGTACATGGGATGGGGGATGAGGGGACCTCTGAGGAACTGGACTTGTTCTTGGTGCTGGTTTCACAGCTGTGATCACTTTATGAAAATTCCCCACATGATCTTATTAGTTATACTATGTTACACATCGCTAAAATGTTTGCCAAAAGGCAGTAGTTCCTACTTGGGCAGCAATATCAGCCAGAGGTTTAGTTAAAAATGATACACCCGCCCTAACCAGTTTGGCTCAGTGGATGGAGCATCAGCCTGTGGACTGGAGGGTCCCGTTTGGGTTCTGGTCAAGGGCATGTACCTGGGTTGCAGGCACAATCCCAGTAGGAGGTGTGCAAGAGGCAGCTGATCGAAGTTTCGCTCTCACCGATGTTTCTAACTGTCTCTCTCCCTTCCTCTCTGTAAATCAATAAAATATGTATTTTTTAAAAGTGATACACCCAACTCTTCCACCTCCTAGATGCATTGAAATGGGTGAGTCACATTCAATGAGCCTTGATGTGCTCACTAGTAAATTAAGAATACCTATTTTATAGATGGATTAAACAGGACTATGTACTTAAACAGTTCCTATATGTTCCCATATATAAACAATGTAAATATACAATGTATGTATATACAATCTGTCAAGCTTGTAACCCGCTATGCTGATTAAGCCTTGTTACTATCATTTATTATAATTACTACACAACCCTTACTTCCAACGGTGATGCACTCCACTCTTCCTGACAGAGCCTAAGCAGAGAAGTCAATGTGCTGATTATTTTTTCAGTCTTACTCAGGCCATCCATGTAATATAACAGTAAGAGAGTTAAACTAATTCAATACTTCAATTTCATTATTACCTGTGAATCATGAAATGCCACTGCCCATGAAATGCCCAGGCAGGGCCAGCCTTTTTCTTGGATGAGTTAGTATCTCCTTGCACACGACTTTTCCAGACCTTTTCCCCAAGACCTGAACTAAAATTCAAACATGGCTCGGTGATTGAGCATCGACCTATGAACCAGGTCCGATTCCCGGTCAGGGCACGTGTCTGGGTTGCAGCTCGATCTCCAGCATGAGGAGTGAAAGAGGCAGCTGATCAATAGTTCTCTCTCATTGTTGATATTTCTCTCTCTCTCCCTCTCCCTTCCTCTCTGAAATCAATAAAAATGTGTTTTTAAACAAATAAATAGATTTTAAAAAAATTCAAACATAAGTTATTCCTTTGACAATAACGAAGGAGACTTTTCTTCACACTGCAATTATTTGGAAGAGAGAATCCAGTAGAGCATTCTCAGCCCTTAACATCTTCTCATAAATTCCTAACCTTCCCAGCCACTCGCCAGGGAGGCAGGATCAGGGCAAAGGGAGCCAGGGGCAGGTTTAGCTCCAGAAGAGCAGAGGCTCAGCGTTGTGTATGGAGTGATGGGGACAGGGGCCTTGCCCTTTTAGTACAGAGGTCACCAGTCCGCAGGGAGTCATGGTGGAGAACACTGCAACCTCCTAGGGCACATTTTCCCATCAGGAAGAATCACCTCTTTTATGTGACATAAGTTTGTTCCCTTCCGAAGTCTCTCCAAGAAGCCCCAGGCGATGACAACAGGGCAGGTGCAGGGCACACACTTTGAGGAACACTGGCCTACCCTAAAGGTATACAAATGTGTCTGATGTGAATGATTCTGGAAATCTGGAAGGGTGTGGCAGGGATGTCATCTTAAAGACATTGGTAGGATCTGAGCTTCCTTTTTTTTTTTTTTTTTTTTTTTTTTTTTTAGGCAATAGTACATAGTTTCCATCAGTGTCCAGGGTCATTCCCAGGCCTTGGAAGAAAGACTCAAAATAGCTAAAAAAAAAAAAAAAAAAAAAAAAAAAAAAAAAAAACACAAGCTTGAGGTAGATAAGACTCATTTGCATGAAGAAATGACCCTCACATGGGCAATAAATAAATACTTGTGCTGCATGATTACCCCACCAACCCTTTACGTAGACCTATGTGGGAACCAATGAGGCACAGTGAGTACCAAATCTGAACAGAAACCAATCTGCATTCCATGACCCTAGTCTTGTACCAGCCTGGCTTAGCACACTCACCTCATCCGTGCTCAGAAGCCAGAGTCCTCTCCATTCTACTCCAGTAGCAAAACAGCCCTGTCCTTGAGCCTGGAAAAGCTCAAAAGCTAGAACTCCTTCCAGCTAGACTTTGCCAGTAAGTGCTGTTAAGATTCTACTTGTCGCTGAGCCAGTGTTGCTCAGTGGTTAAGTGTTGGCCTATAAACCAGGAGGTTATGGTTCAATTGATACAGTGCAGGAGGCAGCTGATCAATGGTTTTCTCTCTTCATTGATATTTCTTTCTCCCTCTCCCTTACTCTCTGAAATCAATAAAAATATATATATTTTTTAAAAGACTCCACTTGTCCTGAATAGGCACAGACAACTGCCTTCAGACTGACTCATTCTTTTTCATGACATCTTAACGCCGCCAAATAGTTTACCACCAGCAATGTTCACTCCACAAGCAATTATGAACATCTGTCAGGTGCTAAGGGCTTAGTTGAAGATAAGCAATCAACTCCCTGCCCTCACTGGGCTTACAAGTCTAGGCCAGTGGTCGGCAAACTCATTCGTCAACAGAGCCAAATATCAACAGTACAACGATTGGAATTTCTCTTGGGAGCCAAACGTTTTAAACTTAAACTTCTTCTAACACCACTTCTTCAAAATAGACTCGCCCAGGCCGTGGTACTTTGTGGAAGAGCCACACTGAAGGGGCCAAAGAGCCGCAAGTGGCTCGGGAGCCGCAGTTTGCCGACCACGGGTCTAGAAGGGACTGCGGAAAGTCTCGTGGTCAGGTAAGCACGGTGAATATTGATCCCCTTAGGAGAAACCGCCATGTTCATTAGGCGTAAACAAATGCACTAACACTCTTTTACCGTCGTGTCTCAGTCTCTCTGGGTGCTTTCAGCATGGCATACCCATCAGCTCTCCTGGGCTCTGAGAAGCAGTGATAGAGCCTCAGGAACTCAGGAAAATGAGAGCAGGAAAGAGTAGTCATCAAAAATATTTCAATAGAGGAAACTGACTTGCCTGAAGAACATGATTCTTGTTTTCACACATTTGCCTTCAAGCATTAAAAATGGGTTTCTGGCCTCTGTCTACCCATTAATCCTCAGATGTAAACAAGCTGGGAACTTCGCTGGCTCCCCGAGAACATGCTTGACCCACGTCCACCTGTAGCATGATCGTGTCTCCCTCATGGATCTTTTGGATTGAAGCAGGAACCCGGAGCCGGAGGTTAGCAAAGGGAGAGTCTGCAGACAAACGTCACCTGTCTCCTGATTTCACCCAATGCTGGCCTGGCAGCCCCTGTGACAGCCACTAGCACACCTGAGATGCAGGGAAAAAAATCACATTCTCATCTGGAAAGTCCTAGGTGATTAGCTCAAATATGCTGACAAATTTCATAAACAACAACAACAACAAAAAAGCTATTTATTCACGGAAAAGTGGTGTTTTCTGACTTAAGAGCAACTCCATGGTCCCTCATTATTCTACTTCAGAGTTGTTCTACCTGAAATGACCTTAAACACTGCTTTTAACCCAGTGTTTGTGAAACTGTTGATTGCAGTTCCCTGTGAGTGAAAGCAATTCAATGTATCTCAACCAGCATGTTTCTCTAAACCAGACAGAATGGAATGGAATGGAATGGATTTATAAATATCAGAGCATGAGATACAGCAAGAGTATTTACTAGGTGTTCACAAAATGTCTTTATATTTCTCTTTCTACTCATACATGTATACATGTGTGCTGGTTTATAATGTAAAATGTGTTTCTTCCTGTGAGTTGTAATCAGAGCTATTCACAAGCCAGCAGTGCAGTCCTGCCCTCATTTCGTGTGTCAGAATACGGAAGCCCAGAGAAGTAAAAACCATCTGCCAAGAGACACACAGCCAGTCAGAGAAGCCAGCAACTCTGACTCCTTGTTTGGTGTTCCTGGCACTACACCAACTCATTTTGTTCAAAAACAAAACTTCACCTCCTTTCCACTTGTTAAAATAGCACATTCCTGCCTGTAGGACTTGTTTAATGGTGTATGTTCAATAGCTCTCTGTTCCTTGCCTTAAAACTCCAAACAAAATAGTGACATTGACCTTGGCGGTTGATCTATGCCAGAAAGACATGGAGCCTGAGGCAAAACCTGAAGGTGTTTCATTTTTTTCTCTTTGTAAGCTTCTGCAGCAAATACGGCTGCAGGGGATGCAGCTGGAAGCACCAGGACTTCCTATTTAAAAATGTATCTCTTAAATAGGCGCTGCTTACAAAATAAAACACGCTGCCCGATTTCTCCTGATGATCTGTCTTATCTATAGCGCTTAGATATTTTTTCCCTAAGAAGAGAAAGATTACTTCAGTCGCAGTAATGACCTTACCAACCAACCAATGATAGCTTGTTATAAATAATAGCAATGTGGTCCTAACAGCCTTTAAATTGCACAAAATTATCTCAAGGGATTTGAGCCATAAACACACACACACACACACACACACACACACACACACACGTAGCATTTTCAATTAAGCTGTGTACTGGCAAACGCTAGTAGAGAAGAGAAGGGAAAGAAATGTGTGTTCTCTTTGTTTTTGTTTTTTGTGTGTGTGTTTGTTGCTCTTTAAATCTCTTGCACATAATTATGCAAGGAACTTCAAGCTGCTTAAGTTGAACTCTGAGCCTGCAAAAATCATTTAAGCTCATTTTCTGAAGACAATTCTCTAAAACAATAACTGGCA
This sequence comes from Pipistrellus kuhlii, assembly GCF_014108245.1. Taxonomy (NCBI): domain Eukaryota; kingdom Metazoa; phylum Chordata; class Mammalia; order Chiroptera; family Vespertilionidae; genus Pipistrellus; species Pipistrellus kuhlii. The sequence continues at coordinate 19,066,782 of NW_023425562.1, forward strand.
CGCAGGAAAATACAGGCTAACAGCTGTTTCAAATACAACTTTTATTTTTGTTTTTTGTTTTTCCCCTAAGGCAATTTTCCGGGCCATCATTTTTCTTGAAACATTTTCTCTCACCTGAGGTGTTCCACATCTACGCTATAATAATACAAAGAAACAGATGCAATTTCAAACGTGTGAGGGAGAATGCGGGCAGATCGCAAGGTGCTGGCTGGAGTGATGGGAAGACTTCCCCCTGAGATGCCCCAGTCCTCTGAGTTTACTGCTATGTCCAGAGAAAAGAGATAGAGGGAGAGAGAGAGGGAGAGGGAGAGAGAGAGAGGGAGAGAGAGAGAGAGAGAGAGAGAGAGAGAGAGAGAGAGGGAGAGAGAGAGAGAGAGAGAGAGAGAGAGAGAGAGAGAGAGAGGTGAAAGAAAAACTAAGCCACCCCACTAAGGATTATATATTTTTTAATATATTTTATTGATTTTTTTTTTACAGAGAGGAAGGGAGAAAGATACTTAGAAACATCGATGAGAGAGAAACATCGATCAGCTGCCTCCTGCACACCTCCTACAGGGGATGTGCCCGCAACCAAGGTACATGCCCTTGACCTGAATCGAACCTGGGACCCTTCAGTCCACAGCCGACACTATCCACTGAGCCAAACCAGTTAGGGCTGGCTTATATTTTTTTTATGTAGACAGATGTTGATAATTTTTAATTCAGGTTTAAAAACAAAGTAGGCACGCCTAGGCCAAACGGAGAATCCAGGAAAGGGAGACGAACACCCAAAGGGAATACCTCAGGCGTTGAAGGTAAGCGTTGTCTTCCTCTCTGCTTTTTCTCGGGTCAGTCCCGCTGTGTACTTTCTCCACTGTGCTAACGTTTGATTTCTCTTTCATAAATATTTCCAAAAGTGCACCACACACTCCAAGCAGCTCCCGGCCGAGACCCAGCCATTACACACCACAGAAACCAGCCATTGCACACCATGGTCATCCTAGACGGGCTGGCAGGCGTTGGGGAGCCTGGCTCCCTCAGGAGCCATATCCTACCAGTTCCTCCAGCCAGTGGCAGGGGTTCTGATCTGTGGATCCATGGGCCTGATGACCCTGAGTTATTGACTCATCCCAAAGATTATAAATCACCTTGTGCAAAAAGAAAGAATAGCAGCCAACATTCTCCACTAACTGGTGGTAATTCTTTGTTGTATAAACATCAGCCCATGGGGGTGGGTGCGAGGTGAGGTAAGAGATCAACCAAAGGACTTGTATGCATCCATATAAGCACAACCAATGGACACAAGACAGGGCGGGGGGGGGGGGGGTAAGAAGCTGGGAGAGGGTCATTGGGGGGGAAAAGGAAACATATGTACTACTATTTGTAATACTTTAAACAATAAAATAACATGGGGAAAAAAGAAAGAAAGAAAAATTGGTTAACTTAAAAAAAAAAAATACTAGCCCTGATCTGTTTGGCTCAGTGGATAGAGCATCGGTCTGTGGTTTGAAGGGTCCCAGGTTCGATTGCAGTCAAGGGCATGTACCTTGGTTGTGGGCACATCCCCAGTAGGGGGTGTGCAAGAGGCAGCTGGTCAATGATTCTCTCTCATCAATGTTTCTAACTCTCTATCCCTCTCTGTAAAAACTCAATAAAATATTTTTTTAAGTGTGTGTGTCGGGGGGGGGGGGGGGGGGGAGGTTCTGAGTACAGTGAATGTTCCCAAAAGATTGACATCTCCAAGTGTCAGCTGATCCTCAGGGGGGAGGAGGAGGACGGTGTCGTGTCATCTCAAGGATCGCTAGTGACAAACCCTCTGCTTTCTTACCCCAAATGCACATGCTATCCCTATCATGAGAAATCTGGTGTTTCTTAACACCTGGCTTATGCTAGCTTGATGATCTTCACCGATTCACTTCCATTATGTCTTATCTCCTTCCGTATTCTGTCCTTCTGAATCCATCCTGATACCAGCTATGTTTGAAATCCTGTGCTACGTTGGGTATGGTGTCTTTAAAGAGAATCACCACTTGGCTTCCACAATTCGGAGTGGGAAGTATTTAATGTTACGGGAGAAGCACCATAGTTCAAACCAACAGGGAACCCATGTTCAGCTCTGACTCCCTTCTCCTTCTCCCCCTCCTCTTCCTCTTCCTTTTTCTCCATATCCTCTCACTCTTTTCTTCTTGTTTTTAGAGCTTCCGATGCTTCATAGTTTTTAATATTCAGGTAGAGCCACAATTTCTAAGCCAAATGCTATCTGATATTTTTTTTAAATATGTGTTTACTGATTTCAGAGAGGGAGAAGGAGAGAGAGTTAGAAACATGATGAGAGAGAATCATTGATTGGCTACTTCCTGCACACCCCAGATTGGTGATTGAGCCCGAAACCCAGGCCGTGGCCTCCTGGTTCATAGGTCAGCACTCAACCACTGAACCACATTGGCTGGGCACTACCCGATATTCTCAATGAAGCACTTACTGCTGCCTCTATGGAAAAAAAGAGAACAGATCGGTGTTTCGCCCTCTTTTTGTAGGAGCTTTGCTCAGAATCATATTCGTGTTCCTTCCTAAAGGTCTCAGTAATTGTCGCTTAGACGCCTGAGTCTTTCATCCAACAAGCTTATGGGAAATAATATTATGCTGTAGGCACCGGATAAACAAGGATGAGGAAAATTAAACTTTCTGCCCTCTAAAAACTCCTGGGAAAAACGGTCAAAAACGCCAACTGCACTAAAGAAACGGAAGTGCCATCACAGAGCTATGGGCAAGGGCCATGAGAACGCAGGAGCGGTGAGCAGAGGGGCTGCTAGATGGAGTTTGCCGGTTGTAGAGGATGCGTTGGGGTCTGAGAAACACAGGAATGTACCGGCTTTCCCGGGACAGAATTTTACCACCAAAGAGGATTTCACAGGCTCACACCACACATCATACCACTATTACCGCTCATCCAGCTAAAGAAAGGGTCGTTTTTCTAGTGTTCATCTTTAGATGGCTCCTCTACTAATCTAATCTCAGTGATGTCTTTGGCTTCGTAGGGATGTGAAGCAATAGAGTTATATGGGTTGGTAGATGAGTTTAAAAAAAAAAAAAAGTCATTTCGTTTTGCAGACTTAGAAAAATTATAATGAAATGAGAATAAGAAGTGAGGAGGATGGGCAAGAGCCTTTTCAGAAACGTATTACTAACGTGCCCCACACTGCTCTGTGGGCAGCCCCGTCTCAGTGTCTGCATGATGTGCTCTCTCCACGACTGGGATGCGAATCAACATTTGAGCCAGATTCTATTTCGATTCTACCCCCAGGGCAATTTAAAGAAAGAACTCGGTAAATTTCCTCACAAAGCAGATACTTTCTTATAATGTGAATAGTCACTTCCTCGTTTTATGTTTTATAACTTGGAGTTTTGTCAAGTTGGCGTCATGAAATGCAAACGGCACCTTATAATTTATGTTAAAAACAAGCAGCAGCGCCTGGCAGCAATGTACCTCCAGATGCATCCTGGTCATTGGGTGCATGAGAGCAGCGCTTCTAGTTCAGGATAAGCTGCACTAGGTAGACAGTATCCCAGGAAATAGCAGACTAGGAAGAAATCTCTTTTTCTATAATAAAAAAAATAAAAAATTAAAAAATAAATAAAAAATAAAAAAACTAGAAAAGTCTTTCTGGTAAAGCAAGAAAGAGGGAGGGAGGGAACGAGACACAGCCAGCACTTTTCAAACTTCCATGCGCACAGGCGTCTCCAGATTTTGTTAGCATGCAGATTCTGATTTAGGCGGTCTGTGATGCCAATGCCGCTAGTCCATGGACCATAGTGTGGGTACCAAGGAGCTAAGCCACGCCTCTAATACAGGCGGTTAAATGCCTACTTTGTACAATGCGGTTTATCAGCAACGTGAACCTCCAGGCAACAAGTCTTTGAGGGGGGGTGGGGGGATCCCTTGAGACAACATTTCCCATTCCCCAAATGTCCCTCCGTAGCACGTCCCCACCCCCACGTCTGCAGGGTGGGGCAGCAGCTGGGAGCAGGGGGGCAGCTGCCAGACTGTTTCAGCAGCGTCTTCCCATTCTGTCACGGCAGTGGGAAGGGAGGACGTACTGGATATGATCACAGGTTGTTAGCTTCGGCCTCAGGCAGCGTTGTTCCACGAAGCCACCCTCTGCTCATTCTTTCAAAACAAAACTGAATGCCATGTTTTCCACACGGGCTCCCTGTCTGAGATCTCTGGAACAACGGTGCTGAATATGTTAAGTTCTCCCTTTGAACTTTGGCAAAAGGAGTCCATTAGCCCCAGAACACCTTTGGGCTCTGAGCTCTGTATCAACTTGGAAGTTCACCAGGAGACTGTACTTTTAGGAACATGTTTACTGACAAAGTGTAGATCTGCCGTCGTAGCGATTTTCTAAAGCCGTGGCCCACAGGAAGGCATAGAAAAAACTTCCCTTGGACCGGACCACAGGAGCATTTCCGCATCTTGGTTTTCCCCAGAGCCCAAGGGAATTCAGTCCCGAAGAGGCACCTCACACGCCCCTCTCAGGCTCCCATTCCTGCCTGCTCTAGAGCGCCCCCTCACGCCACACCAGCCACAGCCCACAGGGCGTCTCCCCGCGCAGAAGGAGGAAGCTGGCAAAAGGGATACTTACAGCCAAACGTGGCATCCTTTGGAAATTGCAGACAGCTCTTCTTCAAAATGAAGAAAAAAACATCTTGAAGGAGAAATAGATCGATATAGCAGAATTGTCGTTTCAACGATGTAGTAGGCAGAAAACAGGGTGCAGGAGCAAAACTTCTTCAGACGTGTTGTGGCACACCAATTAAATCTGTATCTGTTGAAGTCTTAAACATTTCCTGTGCGCTGTATATGTTATGCTTCCAAGTAAACGTAGGGTGAAATCGTTTCTATAACTAAGTACCCTTTCCATGTCCATAAAAACCACCGTAAGTAAATGTAGTAGGAAAACCACGCTAAGAATTACACATTCACTGAGATTAGAGATGGTTACATACACTAACATACCCTACAGATGCCTGAAAAGAGGAAGACATATAGAGAAAGATGCAGAAACCTAATTTTTATGACGCTTTATTGCTGCTATTATTATTACTATTTTATTTAGGTGGCCTTTGTAAAACATAACTTGAGTGTTTCAGTAGACATGACAAGTGTGCCCTCTGGTGGAAGCACGGGGTTCACATGTCAGGCCCTGCTGTTCGGGTTCCTGCAGCAGAAACGTGCCCACTCGCAGCGCCCTGCCTGGCTGTCAGACACGGGGATGCCTCTCTGATCAGAGGGGTAGGCCCTGCAGACGTGTGCCTACATGGGACACGGGGAAGCCCTGGGTGAGGGCTGACCCTAGGGAAGACCACAGACCCAGACACTTGGTCCCATGGCCGGGTCCGAGAATCCAAGGGGAAAACATTTGTTAAAATCTTTCTTGTGGAAAGCAGTACACGTGCCCCCTTTTTCCCCCATTTACCCCTCCACCCCATTCCCGCCCCCCCACCACCACCTTCACCGCACTACTGTCTGTGCCGGTGGTTATGCATGTAAGTTCTTTGGTTAATCTCTTTCTGCAGCCCCCCAACTCCCCCATCCTGTTCCCCCACCCGCCTTCCCTCTGAGATCCGCCACAGCCTTGAGTCCTGCTGGGGTCCTTCACTCAGACTGTCCACTGGCCCCAGGAGCTCCGGCCTCAGGTCAGGGTCTTTGAAAGCTGAGAGCTACTGATAAAAAGGTTCAGTGTGATTTGGGGAACCACTTGGAATCAGGAGGCAGGTGACACAAAGCAGGAGAGAGCCTGCCCCTCCTTCATCTGCGCGACTGTCCAGTGGGCATCTTCAGTCCACGGAGCCCCCACCTCCATGTGCCTGACGCAGGGGGTCCCATGCCCCATCTTCCCAGGTGCATTTTTAATTACAAAGAGCAACAGAGCAAGCACCTGCTGCCCAGTTGGAAGGCTTCGTAGTCCCATCTACCATTTCTGATACACCGGGCGAATGTAAATCTTCCCAAGTTACAAAAAAAAGGGGGGGGCGATGTATACAGTTGACTCCCCTGAGCAACACACATGTAAACCACACAGGATCCACTTGCACACAGGTCTTTCCAACAAATACAATCAGCCCTGTGTACCCGGGGATTTTAATTCACAGATTCAATCCATCATGGGTTAACAACACGATTCTCAATCCGCAACCACAGATTCCCAAACTCGGGTGGGAAACACAAACCCTTTTCGACCCACGGTTCGTTGAATCTGCAGGTGCAGAAGGCCCATCGTAGAGTGGAAAGTTGTACACAGATTCTCGACTGGGTGCGCTGAGGTTCTGACAGGTGAGAGAGAAAGTAGAGGAGGGGAGAGGAGCGGAAAGGGGAAGGAGGAAGGACACCCCACCAGAGAACAGGTCCCCTGATGGAGTGCCAGCAGGAGTTCCCTCCCAGCTCTCAGAAGGAATGGGACAGAGCTCTGAGAGGGTGGGTGGTAAATAACACTGGCGAGTTATTTGGGAAACTCAGCACAGCGTGGCCTGTTTCTCTGAGCGCGTTTCCCTTCAAGCACTTCACGGACATTGATAAATGAGCTGGCAACGCTCACCCCACACTTCCTTGAATAAAAACAATTCGGAAACTAGCTTGCATACATTTTTTATATTATTTTTAGAATGAATGTAACGTTCTGGAAATATATTAAATTGATGACTTATTCCCAAGGGTACAGAGAGCTTCCCATTTACCCTGCTGGGTCATTACCTCGGTTTGGTCCGCCTGAACTATCTGGACAGCCAGTAAAAATGAAGGTAATGAGGCTGCCTCGCCAACCAAAGGCTAGGAGAGTGAAGTGTTAGAGAAATAAAGCAGCCATCTGAGCAGGGGTGCGAAATGCCAGAGCAGCAATATTTTCTCAAATATCTTAATGGGCCTTCTTTCAACAGGGGACTATCGCCCTTATTTTTATCAACTTTGACACAAGATTTTACTTGGCATTTTTCTTTTTCTTTTGTAATATATTTTATTTATTAATTTTTTTTACAGAGAGGAAGGGAGAGGCATAGTTAGAAACATCAATGAGAGAGAAACATTGATCAGCTGCCTCTTGCACGCCCCCTACTGGGGATGTGCCCGCAACCAAGGTACATGCCCTTGACGGGAATCGAACCCAGGACCCTTCAGTCCCCAGGCCGGCGCTCTATCCATTGAGCCAAACTGGTTACAGCTCCTTTTTTTTTTTTTATAAAACCATATTATATTTATTTACAATCTAATGTAAAATTCATAATAAACCCCATTATATCCATTATTTTGTGTACATATTTTTAATTATTGCTTTAAGTATTACATATGTCTCCTTTTTCCCTCATTGACTGCATTTTTCTCTTTTTTTTAATATGTTTTTATTTATTTTTGAGAGAGAGGAGAAGGGAGAGAGATAGAAACATCAACGATGAGAGAGAAATATCAATCAGCTGCCCCTTACACGCCCCCTATGGGATTGAGCCTGTAACCAGGTATGCACCCTAACAGGGAATTAACTTGGTGACCTCTTGATTCATAGGTCAACACCCAATCACTGAGCGACACCAGCAGGGCTCTTTGCATTTTTCTTTATCATTCCCTGTATATGTGTGTATACTATATAGTTAGGGTGGGGTAAAAATAAGTTTACAGTTGTGAGTACATAAAACACAGTTCATTCTTGTATTATTTATTAACTAGAGGGGGTGGTCCCTCAGCCCCACCTGCACCCTCCGCTATCCAGGACCCTTGATGTCTCACTCATGTGTTGGATTTGGAGAGTATTTTGTATTTCTATTATTATATCCAGCACAATCTCGAGAAAATATCAGAATGAATGAAGGCAACCCTCTGGAACAAAAAAAAAAAAACAACACAAAAAACAGAATGATTAAAAACAGAACAAGGTGCCTCGTTAGTGCAGTACGTAGCGCGTCAGTCTCATAAAAACAGAACAATTGCTTCACATGTGCATTGAACTTACATTGAATTTGGACTTCACTGTGCATAGAATATAAGGCTACTCTTTTGTTTGATTCTCTCAACAATAAACAAGTCTCTTAAGATGTTAAAATTATTAAGTTTTGATATTAAAACAGAATGAAATAATGCTCTTCAATGGCTAAATTAATAACAATGAATAAGCAAACACCCATAGCAATAAGAGAAAGAACTTTACATACATGACTTATTCTCAAATGCATTATGCTAAGTGAAGAAAGTCAGACTTACAGGTTATATACTGCACGACTCCATTCATGTGACATTCTGGAAAAGGGAAAAGAATGTGGCGATGGAGCACAGGTGCGTGGTTGACAGGTTTAGGGTAAGGAAGGGGTTGGCTACAAAGGGATAGCACGAGGGAATTGGGGAGGGTGGTGGTGATTGAAGTTTTCTGTCTGTATCAATTATGGCGGTGGACATGGGCCTTGATCCATTTGTCAATGCTCGTAGGCCTGCATATCAAAAGTCGAATTTATTTTTGAAATAAATGTTTTTCTGAAAACTTAGAATGGTATCTAATCCTTCAGGCGTGGTATCTAATCCTTCAGGCGTGGTATCTAATCCTTCAGGCGTGCAGGAGTACTTCTCTACCCTCCCTCCCATCCACTCCCACTCAACCCTGGAGAGTGGCATGAACTTGAAAAGCAAAAGAAAATGCTCAGATATCTCTACATTTTGACTATGTATATTTTTTCATAGTGTGTGCAGGAACCTCAGGACACCCCTGCCCAGATATGATGACTCTACTGTGCAAACAATATGTGTCAAGACCTTTTCTCTGTCCTAAAGCTTCACTGAATAGTTCTAGTCCTTTTAACCAAGGAAGTTCTAATATGAGAATGGGTTAAAAAAAAAAGTCTAAAATATTAAGTTAAAGGTAGGGAAGACCTATGACTCTGTAATTGCTACAATAATTAAATATTATTGCCAAAGTTTAATGAGGAACATTGCTTTTTCTTTCCAGGAGGTAAAGTGTTTGCAAGATTCCTCAGCCTGTGGCCTGGTTGTTTATTCTTACACCATATATTTGCTCCAGATTAAGAAAAAAAATAAAGCAATTATGCCTTAATTAGCTTGCATAATTTGTGAAGAAAGAGCAGCAGAGAGATTCTCTTGCTTATTTTGTATGATGAGTGCAAATAAGATTAGCAAGAGTAGAATTGAAAAGTAAAGTTTTAATGGAATGGCACCAAATGTTCATTGCTCTTTAAGTATTTTCATTCTAGAATATCTAAATATGAGTTGGGTCATCAACAGAGCTTTGCTGAAGACCCTGGTAATAACCAAGTTAGCATCTGCTACTAAAATGCTAATCACGAAGTATGTAGGAAAGAACTTGGCCTTGCCCAATGAGAGGACTGGCTATTGGCGTCTACTTCTGGAAGGTAATCTATGCCATAGTTAAGAGGTATCTTTTATGGTGGGGCCTAGTCACACTACATTTTAGGGCGGGGCCAATCACAATCATGTGACTTCAAGTGGGTGCTTTGGGTCAAGCTGAATCAGTCAACCTGGAGACATTTCACCCACATGGGCAACCAATCAATCAACCCGTCAGTCATGCCTACGTAGTGAAGCCCTCTCAGGCCACGGAGGTTCAGGTGAGCTTTCTTTACTGGCAATAACCTGTGCATAGTATCATACGCTGATGCTGGGAGGGCAGCATGTCCCCACTCAACAGGAGAGTGAGGACAGTGGAGTGTTCACATTTGGAACCCTCCCAGACTCTGCTCTTCCTTTGGCTGATGTTAGTCTGTGTGCTTTCCCTGCAATGCATCATAGGCATGCATATAAGGGAGGGTGGTTTGAGGAGCCCCTGAACTTGCAATTAGTCTAGACTTAAGTGGTCTTGTAGAGGACTGTGACTATGCGTTCAAACTTTGCAGCTAATATCAGGTACTAAATTAACAATCTCATCCCCAAATTCACTCTTTTGAAAAGTCCTTGCTCATGTCCTAGAGCAGTGTTTTTCAACCTTTTTTGGGCAAAGGCACACTTGTTTCATGAAAAAAATCACGAGGCACACCACCATTAAAAAATGTTAAAAAATTTAACTCTGTGCCTATATTGACTATATATAAAGTAATTCTCTTGAATAGGAATCAAATAAACACAAAGAAAGTATTTTATAATTACTTTATTATGAAATATTAAGTAAACAAAATAGTGAAAAATTATAAAATTCTTGTCTTGTCTGCACCTACGGCACACCAGGCAACATCTCGCGGCACACTAGTGTGCCGCGGAACAGCGGTTGAAAAACGCTGTCCTAGAGGCATATGAAAACATGCTCAAAGTCACTAATCATCTGAGAGATGCAAATTAAAAGGACAATGCATTCCATCACACCCCTGTCAGAATGACTATCATCAACAGATCAACAAATGGCAAGGATGAGAAGGAAAAAGGAACTCTTGTGCACTGCTGATAGGAATGCAGACTGGTGCAGCCACTGAGGAGAACAGTATGGAGTTTCCTCAAAAAATTGAAAATGGGATTCCCATTTGACCCAGTAATCCCACTTCTGGGAATATATCCCAGGAAATCAGAAACCCCAATCAGAAAGGATATATGCACCGCTATGTTCATAGCAGCACAATTTACAATAGCTAAGATTTGGAAACAGCCTAAGTGCCCATCACCAGATGAGTGGATTAGAAAACGGTGGTTTGGCTCTATGGATAGAGCCTGTGGACTGAAGGGTCCTAGGTTCGATTCCTGTCAAGGGCATGTACCTTGGTGTACTCTTGCTGTGGCTCTCTCTGTCGGAGCAGTGACTATCCAGTCAGCAAAATTCAGGATAGCCCCCCAAGAGCAGGTTCCAATCCCCATGGAAATCACCAGGTTTGTGGAAAGGGGTTGCTACCATTTATGAAAGATGTTGCCATGTGCCACTCCTGTTTAAGAACTGCACGAAAGCCATGGGCACCACCCCAAGAGCAGGGCATATCATTGCAAAATGTGGCCAACAATGGCAAGCTGGCAGACTTCTTGACTTCAGGGGTCCAGGAGCCTCTGATGGGGAGTCCTGCCCTGGAGTAGTGGTCTTAGTGGTCTCAAAACTACTTAAATAATTAGCCCTTTCAAACACAGAAGATGTTTCCCAAACCTAGGGATACTTACTAATCTATAATGAAAGTGTAATATGCTAATTAGACTAGACAGCCGAATGACCTGGACATCCTTCCGTTCGACCTTGTGGACGAAGCCGGGGCTGTGAGGGCCGAGCCCCTTGCACAAATTTCATGCATTGGGCCTCTAGTAAATTATATACATGGACTACTCTCCTAATGCATTACGTGCTTAATAAAACACTCAAAAATTAAAATCTATAAAGGACGAGATGAAAACAAACATTAAAAGGTAAAACATTCCCCTCCCCCCCCAAAAAAAAATGCTCACACACATGCCCTAGATGCACACACCCCACTTTGAAGCTTTTCCCCAGGGTCTGGGTCCAGTGGCCTCTCTCTGCCAGACTTCTCACCGAGTCAAGTTCATGAATGGTTAAACAAAGAAATGGAAAAGAGGAAAATGGAGAGAGATGGAAAAGCGGCAAGTCCTATAGTAGAAAGAAAAATGCTAACACCCCACCCCCACCTCCCTAGATAAAAATAACTCCCAACATTGTGTGGCTGGGAAGCTGCACCTGTCCCACCTCCAAGGAAAAATGAATACCCTAGTGGCAAGTTCTCAGTAGAAGAGCCCCCTGCAAGAGCTTTGACCATTCACACATAAAAGAACCAGATTTCCAAAAAAGAACCACTCTGCCTTTATGAACCATGGCAGATTATAAACCACACCGCACGTTATCAACCAAGCTGCGCTGTGTCACAGACCTGAGTGCGGAAGAGCTTTGAAAAGTTGCAAGTTCTAGAAACAGAAGACCTCGCCATTCAAATCCCTCTCTTCCTCAGCTCGAGAAGTCGGTTAGCCCGGCTGGTTCTTAGAGCCCTCAGCCCTTAAATGGGAATATAACATGTGCATGTTACATGGCCTATTTGTAGATTAAAACTCAAACCTGGCATTGATGGAGGCAAAGGTGTTCTGCAAATTATAAAACGCTTTGTAAATGACAGGAAATAAACACCTTTGTCCTCGGGCCATAAAAACAAAAGCCAAATTCACAAAGCAACTTACATGTGCCCCTCCAGAAAAATCCGTGTGTAACTTCCAATTTTAAACTCCTCTGCTCCAGTTCCCAGCGCCTCAGCCATTCCCAGCTAACCCTGTTGTAAGTGGCCTATGTACATGCCCCCCTTCCCCCCTCGTGGACCTGGCAGAGGCCATGCAAGTGTACGTTGTCTAGGCGACACATCTGCATCGGCAGGGCAAGGGAACAATGGCTGACCTGTGGGGGCCTGGAGGCCATGGCCTCACGGGGCCTGGAGCGGCCTGCACCTGACTCCATGGAGAAGCCTTCAGGCCTTCTGTTCACTAGAAATACCCCCAGAATGGCCGAGCAACCATCTCAGTAGCCCATCCAAGAAGTGTCACCGGATAAATTCCGAGAGCTTTGGGACTCTACACCCCAGTCTGAATCCCCTTGCGTCCGGGAAGCCCAGGCCCGAGGTGTCCTTCCCAGATGAAGTCATTGAAGATGACTTACACAAACATCTTTAAAGCTTCAAAGTTTATTGCTGTACATTTCCGCATAGCATTTACTATGGAAATACTAATAGTGCAAATATTTATTTTGGACTTGGTAGCATTTGAGAGATCACAAAGCTTTTTAATCTTTTGTAATCATTTATGACGATCTAGGTTAGCCAACTTATTTTTAGAATTCAAAACAAGTGATGTTCTATTCAAAGGGAGTACATAATGCTTTTTAAATCTCCGTTCTAGAACAAAGGAAGCCTCCAGGGGCACGCCTTTCCTTGATGGCATACACATCTCGCAATATTTTTCCAACTGCAAGACTCTTCGTTCATTCACAAACCCAATCAACAAGCATTTACCGACAAACTGTTAGCTGCTAGGCTCTGGGGACATTAGGATGAAAAGATGCAACCTCTGCTTTCACAGTGCTTACAATCTCCAAGTAGAAACAGACATGCAAAAAAATGTATAATACAAAACAGTAAAGCGCTCCCCTGGAGGTATTTACAAAGTGCTGTGGGAACTTGGAAGAGGGGGAAAGTCAGGGACAGCTTCACCGAGGAGGTAGCCACTGAGCTGAGACGGGACTAATGGTCGGGAACTAGCCATGCGTGCAGGCAGGCAGACAGAATGACAGGTGCCAAGACACAGAGGCCGCAGGGGACCTTGGAAGGGGCAGGCTATGCAGTGATTCTTGAGCTGAAGATGCGATGGAGAGAGGGCAGGAGGAGCGAGGCCAATGGGCGGGACTCAGATCATGTAGAGCCTGTGGACCAGTCTTCCATTTATTCAGGAAAGGCCATCGGTGAGAGCTGTGTGCCAGGCCGGGCTAAGCTACGCGCTGGGGTTAGAACAGGAACAAGACGGCACAGCCTTGCTCTCGTGGAGCTTACATTCTAGCAGAGAGACAGGTAAGAAGCCAACAAATGAACCAAACCCAGATTTAGAAGACTTCATCGAAGGAAGTACACAGAGTGCCGAGGCAAAAAATAAGCATTTGAGGGTTGGGGTGTTGGGAGGATAAGAGTCATCTTGGAAGTGACAAAAATGACACCCAAGGGATCACACTAACGTGCTGGCAGAGGAGCACTCCCTGAGCACCAGCGCTGTGCCCAACGCCCACTAACAGGACCCTCAGCACGGCTCTGAGGTAGGAGTTATTCCTGGGCCATCGATGAGGAGCATGCTCAAATTCAGTCCCTTGACCAGTCACACCCATGGCAAACCAGGGTTCAAGCACAGGTTCTCTTTAACTCCATGTGCTCACTCTGACAAATTATTCTGAACTATACCTCCAGGTATAGGGAGGGACTTTGAGATGGGAAATGATAGTCACATTTGCTTTCGGGACCATTTCTGATGGCTCTATGGAGGAGAAAAAGGAAGGGTGGGGAGGGAAGTGGGCAGGTAAAAAATAAAATGAAGTTTTTTAAAGGAATGCACTGAAAGCCCAGAGGAGAGGAGAGGTTGCATGAAGGCAGTGGCCGCGAGGATGGAGACGCAAACGTGCGGCAGCTTTCTGGGCTCTGCCTCGGCAACTGGACCAGATGATGTGCCTTTTCGTGAGGGAGGGAATGCAAGGCCATGACAGGTTTGTGAGGATGAGACAAGAAGTTTGATTTCGGTTGTGTCATCCTGTGGGGATACTGGACTAAGGAGCTGGGCCCCAGTGGGACAGCATGCAATGGCTTTCACACCTGCTCTCCACCTGAGCAAAGTCTATAGGAACGAGAAAGTTCTGTACGTGTGTACATTGCAGTGCTGCTTTTACAAAAGCTGTTTTTGAAAACACGTACATCTTGGTCAGACTGCTTTGTAAAAAGAGCATACGATCACCAAGATCAAAGTGCCCAAGACTGATTGCAACGAAGAACCATGGGCATAGGAAAGGCTAAAAAAGCCTCCAGGTGTCCTTCTAACTATTCTGACCAGTTCCTAAAAGGAAATCACCGTGAACATCACACTGACCCCATGGGGAGTGTCGGCCAGGGCAGCCCCTTTGCCAAGTCTCCCCAGCGTTTGCCGGTGTCCCTGCTCATCCACTAGCAGGGCTGCTCCAGGACCTTGGGGCCGCTGGCCCAGGGACCAATGCTAAATGCAAATCAGGAATTCCAAGAAAAGCTGCTGATGTAATCTGGCATGAGGTCCAGAGAAACAGCAGCCCAAACCTAGCCAGTGTGTACTATGGACTATTTTCCCTTCCCTTTCCTTCCTCGGGGACTGAAGGTCATGGCAGCAACTGGACAAGTGACACTTACACGGAAGTGGTCACATCCTTGACACATCATTTCTGGGTCTAATTTTAAAAGAACTCAGAGCTAAGGAGTACAGAAACCCATCCTATAGAATGGCATTATTTTTACTCTATTTCTCCAAATGTGCTTATGTTTGCTTATAACCATGGCCTCCTTTCCTTAGCATCAGACTAAACTTAATTGTTTTGATTTGTAAAATTCAATAACAAATGCTGATTTTAATAATTAGATATCAAGGAATTTAAGTGGCAATGAAGTGACACTTTTGAGTCTGAACAGGAAGAAAAAACCTGTTAATACTCAGGAGGCCGGGTATTGACCAGCAGAGTATTGCAATCTGGTTCATGAAGCAATCCTGCCTAGAAAGCTGCCTCTCTCTTGGCCAAGGGTCTGACCTGCACTCGTTCACTGGTGGACACTGGGAAATGCAAAATGATCTAGAAAAACAACAAAAGCAGGCTTCCAGGAACACTGAAGGGCACTTGCGTACCGGATTCCTGCCCACGAGAAGAAAATGACTTCTCACAGGATTAACAATGTACTAGTCCGAGGCGAGGGGAAAGAACACATGCTAGCTGACGGCTTAGGATTCTGGTGAAAACACACTCCTCATTACCTGTTGCAGATGTGTTACCTCCTCCCTCCCAGCTCCATTTCCCACCTGAGGCCCAGGGGTCACGGCTGAATGGACACCGGGAAGGCCCAGGACAGGCAGGGTGTGTTCTTTAACAGAAAGAATCCCAATCGGTCTGTGAATATAATCATTTATTTGTCTTTACAGTGATGATGGAAGAATGTACAGATGTCCTCTTTCAATAAAGTATAAAAATCTGCTTATATACAGTGAAGTCACAATAATCTTGAATTGGGAAATTTATTTGGTACTCATTCATATTCAAACTGGGGCAGACAGATAGTTCTCATAAGTGCTACATTTCCAGTAGATTGCACCTGGCATCCAAAGCTCAGCTTCTTCCTGCTTGATATTACAAAAGACTAATTTTAAGTCCTAAGACTCAAAATAAACATCATTTTTTTGAATAATAGATATATACATCAAAAATACATCTAAAAAGGCATTGGTTAGTGCTATTAGAAAGCTTTATGTGCTCGGGTACATTTGTTTTTTTCTTACAGGCAAAACCCAGTGGAAACGTTTTGGTTCAATTCTAGGAATTTGCTCTTGGGGGACGTCAGCCAAAAGTTACCTGGAAGGAAAACAAAAAGCACATCAGTCCGTCAATGATTTCGCAGATGCGGTCAGCAAAACTTAGGAGAGTAATGAGAGGCTAAATTTCCCTTAGCACCACATTTTTAAAGCCTTGATTAGCATTTAGTTGTGACGTGTTGTACATAATAAGTGCTCAACACGTCCCCTCATCTTTCAGGCCCAAAGAAAGGTCACTTCCTCAGGGAGGCCTGTGACCCTCACGTTATATTAGCCCTCCGCCAGCAGCTCTCACAGGACCTTTGTTTTCCTATGAAGCACCTAACACAGCTGGTGATCGCAGTTATGTGAGCGTTCGTGTGCGATGGCTGCATGTAGGCTCTGTGAACACGGGAACTGTGAGGCTGCGTCCCTCCCTGCGTCCCCAGGACCTGGTACTGAATACAAGGGTGACCGCAGGACAAGGTCACATCCCCAGACTGAAGGGTTCAACGCCAACTTCAGGGCCACAACTGTGGGACTCACTCTGCTAGTTCCCTCCCGCCTGCCCCTCTTTTTCTCCCCCTCCTCAGTGCTGGCTTCAAATGACACAAATAATCAGCTCTGAGTTGTGGAAGGTCACCCAAGGCCTGTGGAATAAAGCAGAAAGTTGTTGGAAGCAAGAGGCCACAGAAACAGAAACCGGTTTGGCCCAGTGGTAGAGCATCGGTCTGCGGACTGAAAGGTCCAGGGTTCGATTCCGGTGAAGGGCATGTACATCAGTTGTGGGCACATCCCCAGTAGGGGGTGTGCAAGAGGCAGCTGGTCGATGTTTCTCTCTCATTGACGTTTCTAGCTCTCTATTTCTCTCCCTTCCTCTCTGTAAGAAATCGATAAAATATATATTTTTAAAAATAATATAATAAATTAAAAAAAGAGGCCACAGGAGCACACGGAGACCTGACTGTAATCATTTAAAAAGAACATACACCCAATGGAACAAAGTCCATCAAACTATCATGTGAGATGAGGATGGGATCAAATCTGCACTTTTCAAGGCGAGGTGAAATGTCCTCATTCTCCCTGCATCGAATCTATGCTAAACAACATCTAGAAAAAGGGCAATATTTTGCCTACGCTGCAGCCATAATTTTAAAGGGGAGACAAAGGACCCCAGAAAGCTATGTGTGGCGATGACAGCCTCCTCCACCTCCTGTGGCCATGTCTCCCTCCCTGCAGAGTCCTGTTCTCGTTTCTAAGGGGCCTTGCAAGCTTCTCCCGTCATTACTGAGGAGGCGAGGCCCCAGCCAGCACCGCAGGGCTGTGCCTGCCCCCCACGATGAGAAGGAATGAGAGCTCTGCCAGGTGAAGGTGGAGCTTTTCATTCCCGGCTGCAGCGGCGGCGACAAAGGAAAGCAAGAGAACATCCCAAGTGCCAAGTCTCCCTCTCTCCCAGCGTCAGCACCTGACCGCATCCTTACGCTTCATCTCCACTGTCCATTTCAATGTCCATCTCTTCGGTATCAGCAGCTCGGGACAAGATGTCTGCCATCAGGGCTTCCTCCAATTTCTTCCGCACCTGTTGTACTCGCTCTTCCTGTTTCCTTTCGAACAACCGAATCAAAAGACACGCGTCAGTGGGCAAGCAATGGAAATAGGGAGCTGCTACTTAAGTTCATCTCTACTTCAGAATCATGAATGTTCCGGGAAAACACTGCAAAAGTGGCTTCTGTACTATAGAGACGGTGAGCAGACAGAGGACTCTGTTTCAATGACCTTTGCTCCCACTTTCAGAATTTCCAATACGTGAAGATTGAAGTTATTCCTATAAAGGGTAATTATAAATATCTCAGAAGCAGGGCTAGGATAGGAAGTAACATGCAAACTACAGAAGAACTACTTGTGTGATGAAGTGCTGAGCAAGTGGAAGGGGGGAGGGGGAGCTGCATTGGTTTGGCACTGTGGCTGTGAGGGAGGTGAAGGCAGCTGTCTACACCAAGGATAGAAATGAAAAGAGCCTTCAACTGCGACAAGCTGAGTGGGTCTAGAACAGTGGTCGGCAAACTCATTAGTCAACAGAGCCAAATATCAACAGTACAACGATTAAAATTTCTTTTGAGACCCGAAAACCAACTTCTGCACATGGGCCACGAAGTTTCAATCGCACTGCACGTGAGCGCCCGCATTTTGTGGAAGAGCCACCCTCAAGGGGCCGAAGAGCCACATGTGGCTTGAGAGCCGCAGTTTGCCAACCACTGGTCTAGAACATGCCACAAGTCTCTGTGCCTTGGCGACTGTGGCCCTCCAAAGTGAGTTAATAACACAAGCCATAAAAATAGGGGGGGGAGGGGTTCTGAGCCATTAGGTGGAACACAAAACACTGAAAGAAAGGCTATTGAATGGATTTTATCTCAAAAAGCAGAAAATTGAGAGTAGCTTCCTGACAGGCAATAGAGGGATTCCTAAAACAGTTCAAGCAAGCAAAGCGGTGTCACATCCAGGCCACGTGGGGAGGCAAGGCTGAAGAAACACAGGAGGAGAGAGAAAGCGGTACATTAGAGCGTTAGAAAACACAGGTGGGAGGGTGAGCCTGACTAGAAACCAGAACCTGTGGCCTCCTGAGACCAGAGGAAAGCTGGTGAGGACGGATGTTGAGTGAGAGGAGAAGCCCACTGCCAAGAGGTGCAACAAGGAATACTGAGATTCAAGAAAGGACAGGACAGGACAGGAAAAGAAGAAAAAGAAAAGGAAAAGAACAGAAAAAGAAGGCTCCCATCAGTAATGGAGGAAGCAAACGCAGTACTGCGCACACCTGGGAAGTGTTCCGGAAGACAACGAGACTCCCTGATGTTCATCCTTGGGTGCCCAACCAGCTACCCATTCCAGCCCACGTCTCTCTGTCTCATGAGACTACCTCAAGGTAGTAAAGTTAACAGATGCCGTGTAGCCACAAAAACCTTATGTCATCTTTCTTAAACTCTGAAAACAGCACAAAGCATTGGAAGGTATAGAGCTACACTTTCTACATGAATTTCCAAAGAGAGGGGGCTGTCACTGAGTGAGTCAGAGCTGCCCAGCCTGTCAGACATTCATGGAGGGCAGCCGGTCAAAAGGAGCAGTTTCTTTCTTCTATAGTCAGTCCTGCCGCAGGCTCAGTGACTCGAGGTCTATGACAAATGACATGGATCTCACTGGCAGTCTCTCACTCCTAATAACAGAATATGGGAATGTGCTCGGCTGCCCCCAAGTAATCCCATTAGGAAGACAAAGAAAGCGGGGTGAATGGTGCTGCTGCTGGAGAAGTCTATCTTAGACTCTAATATTCGCCATGGTTCTCTTTCCCCTGAGAATTACATCCCACATTTAATGAAAGCTGAAGTTAAAGCATTTGCCCACTGGGGTAGGGAGAATTCTAACACAGTCCCCAAGATGCCCCTGTCCCATCCTTGTGTAATTCCCTTCCTTTAGGGACAAGCAGACCTTGTGAGTAGGATGGGATACACCACCATGATTATTTTACTAACCATGACCTTGGATTAATCCAAAGAGGTTATGGTACAGGGTCAGGCCTAATAAGAAGAGCTCTGCAAGGTGCTGGCCCTTCCTGAAAGAAGGTGGAGGGAACACGGAGAAACCAGGGGACAAGACGCTGCCATCAGCCTCCAACTGCTGAGAACCCACCCCCCCGCCCCCCCACCCCACCCCACAGTCTACAAGAGAACAGGGGCCTCAGTCCTACAACTAAAGGAAATGAATTCTGAAACAACCATGAGGGCTTGAAAGGGGACTCGAACCTCCAGAAGGAAATGCAGTCCCGCACACACTTAGATTTCAGCCTTGTGAGACCCAGGCAGAGAATCCAGCCGTGCCTGGCCCAGACTCCCGACCTACAGAACATGAGCTATAAATAGGCACTGTTTTAAGCTGCTAAGTTTATTATTTGTTACTTGGTATAAGAAACAAATATACCTGTGGATGAAAATATTATCAAGGATGCTGCAAAACTATACACTTAATGTTGAGATCTTTAACAGAATGTTTAATATAAACAGAATATTGTCTGCACAATTGGAGATAGGGCAACAATTCCAATTGCGGTAATTTATTTTGAATCTATACTAATTCAACAAGAAACATTTGGTTAATAATCTCTGTTATGACAATTAAATCAAATGGGCAATTTGTCAGACAAGTTTGCCTTAGAAGGCAATCATGCCGATTTGGCTCTGAGATGTTTCCTTCACTATCAAAAGATCTGGTGTTGAAGCCATCAGCATTCCCAGGGGATTGCTCAGACAGCCTAAGTCAACACTCATAACTAACTGCTGAAATCCTGCCGATTCTCATTCCAAGACAGAAAACAACTTGCCTCCTAACTAATTTCCTTCCTTAAGGGTAAGAATAACCCAAAAAGCAAGTTGATGCCTCTCCTTGGTTTTACATTTTGTTTTCCTTAAAAAACAACAGATCATCAAATCTATGTGAGCAAGGCATCTGAATGATACATCTCTGAACCGCTCTACAGCTCTGTAAACCCAGAAAAGTGTAAACCCAATTATAGACCTGGCTAGCCTCATGATTTAAAAAACCCTCTCATGACAACTTTTAGGGATTTAGAAAAAAAAATACAGATGTAAAACATATTTGAAAATTATACGATTCCAAAGTGCCACCTGCTGGTTTTGTCTAGAAATACTCCTCAGTAAAGCTTTCTCATGTACATCCAGAAGATGGAAACAGGGAGCCACATCCCACTGTCCTATTTAGACAGAAACACAGTGTTCCACACTATCATTACAAAGGAATGGCACCAAAGTTCACAAGTCCCTTATCAGAGTGTCTGTGAGGTCTGCAATATTTTGCTTCTCCTGAACAATCGTTTGCTTATACTTTCTGGGCATTATCAACTAAAGTTGTATGCTTTCCTTTCACTATTAGCTACTAGAAACCTAAGTCCCAGCCCAGCCTCAGAAAAAAGTAAAAGACGTTAATAGATGCAGCTTGTACCCTCTGTTCCACTGCTTTACCCTTTGTGTCACCTTTCACATTTGCTTCTCATTGGACTTTAGAGTGAGTGTGTGTGTGTGTGTGTGTGTGTGTGTGTCTCTCTCTCTCTTTCTCTCTCTCTCTCTGGAGCCACCTTAAATCTTTCTTTAAAACAAGCTGAAGTAGTGATAAGTAAATCTCTAAATTGAAATAAACATAATCAAGATAAGCAAATTAACTTTGAAAACACAAGGAGCATGGCTATATTCTGCTTTGAAGAGAGACTGCTTTGCAGACAAAACAATGCAGGAAGGAATCACAAAAGGCAAAACCAGTGAAAGGAAGAACCCCATACTACAAAAGACACTAGAGAAAGGATGGGCAGAGAGGGCAATGACCTGTCCTTTGGACATGATTGCAATGACACCCTTATCCACACCCTTCTACTCCTTTCACGCATGTTTCAAATGTCCTGCATCAACTCCCATTGGTTTCGCAAAAGCTCTATAAATATACACACATACTAGTAACTTTCTGATTGACTCATCACTTACCAGATGTAAAAAACAAGGTTTTGAAGTCAAACTGCCTTACCTAATGTCTTCGTCTGTGACAATGAAAGCTTTGCAGAGGGGTTGAGATGTGTTGAGCCAAACAGCGGGGTTCTTTTCCACAGCAGGGGAGACTTGCCCTGTGATTGGAGCAGAGCTTGTGTGCAAAGCACTGGCAACAGCAGATAAAAGGGTCTCGTCATTACTACCTGGACCAACTCCTGCAATCAGAAAAATGGACTTGTTAAGGGAAATTTCTACATGTGCTTGGCAAAGCTATATCACCTAAAACAACCACTATTTTTATATTCATTTGGGATTAGATAGATAGATAGATAGATAGATATAGATATAGATAGATAGATAGATAGATAGATATAATTTTTTTTTGGGGGGGGGGGTCAAATACTAAGCTGATATAAGCCAAAGCAGCAAAGGATTAGATAATATCTACTTAATAGTTATTATACACCAATGAATTAAATAGTAATAAAATAGCTGAGCAATTCAATAAAACTTTAACATAATTTTAAAATACATTTTCCAAAATTTTTCCTCAACTTTTTAAAAGTTGGCTACATTTCCTCAAGCAAGGTCAATTATTATAATGATCTAAGTCCCTTCTGAAGACATATTATACTCAAATATCTCCCTTAATATTTTCCTAAATTATTCCTGGAATAGCTTTCTCTTGTAGCTTTTATCATTAATTTCCAGCAATGTCTTGACATTTACATTTCTTGTTTGAAGATTTCAAAGGAGAAGCCAATGCAAGCATGCTGTGCCTATAGCTCTACCAGATTTTTTAAAAATACTTTACAAAATATCCAAGTTCATAGATTTACCTTCTAATTGCACAGTTTGACTACTTTTAGGAGACTGGCTCCTATTGCCACATTCAGATGCATTGCTTAAAGTCAAAAATTTGTTAAAGCTACAATTCTCAAGAGTAGATAGGAATGAGACAATATTCTAACCAAAGAATTTGAGTATTTTTAAGCAATCCCCAATACATGAAGATTTAGAAGCTGGAGTTCTCGTACTTGGAAAAGGATCTTCTCTGGAACTGGGAAGCAACATGATATGGCAGGCACCTAGCAGCTGAGCCTCCACCCGACCCCACCCTACGTGCTGCTGCTGCTGCAGGAACTGAGGTGCAGGGTTCCCACCGCTGAGCGTGCAGCAGCAGTTTGTGGAGGGAGAGGCAGGGGGAGAGCTGGTGGCTCTTCCTTCCATAACAGAAAGAAAGAGCAGGTGCTGGGCGGGGCCAGATGCTGCTCTGAGCAGGAAGCCTGGGAAAGTCTGCCACTCAGCCCTGACCGGTTTGGCTCAGTGGATGGAGCATCAGCCTATAAACTGAAGGGTCCTGGGTTCAATTCTGGTCAGGGGCATGTGCCTTGGTTGCGGACGCATCCCCAGTGGGGGATGTGCAGGGGGTGGCTGATTGGTGTTTCTAACCCTCTGTCCCTCTCCCTTCCTCTCTGTGAAAAATCAATACTGCCACTCAGAGCATTTGGTTCCAGAAGCAGCACATGAGTTCACTTATATGAGAAACCTAACTGAAAGCCCACATTCTTACACAGAAAAAGTGTCTTAGGTAATGCGCTGCCCTGAGCATCCCTGCAAAATATAAGCGCTTCATGTACATTTCCCCCTAGGTTTCCATGAGGTCCCTCAGCCAGCAGAGCACACCATCCCTCCACCCTCTGACTCTGCAGCCCGCAGAGCCGCACACCGTGGGCACGCCAGGGAGCTGCGGCAATACCTTGAAGGCCTTTGGGTAGCTCCATGGTTTTTATAATCTGTTCTGTTACATCTGATGCACTAAGTCCTTGTAGCCTCTTCTCCCAGAAAAGCTGTAAAGCAAAACGTCACTGTTAACAGACACGTTCTCGGGCAGAAGGGAGCGCGTCGATGCTGCTGAGTAACGAAAATGAAATCATTTCCGTCGTTTCCTCCTTTCCCCGCATTTTTCTTTACAAAAAGCTACATGGTATTCCAAACAGAAAGTACTTCAACACATTATAATTCTTTCAAATGGTGTTACTCACCGAAAGTTGTTTTTATTATTTTATGTAACCGGTAATAGTACTATAGATTGTCACATTATATACTAAAAATATCTCTTTAAGGAATCTTCCAAAGAACGTAACTTAGATTTTTAAAGAGTCACTTGGTGTGAAAGTGTGATGTTATATTTTATCAGGGGAAAGAAAACACATTACATTACGCAATACCGCTTGGTCCAGGGTCAGCAGGGAAAGGAGTTCTTCACTCAAGTTTAGCCCTTCGGCATATTTTAAGGTGGGGGAGGGGGGGTGAAAGATCTTTTTTTATGGAAACTGCTCTGGATGTCAGTGAGCACACTAGAGGCTCTTCATACCAAGGGGCTACTGAGTAGCCAATTGCTTATCCAAACTCTAAATGGACCAGGACAGTTCTGCTATTTGATTTCATATCCCTTCTATCCTTCATTCTCTCTCCTAGTTAGCTACCACTTCTCACTACTGTCTTTGACCCATTCAGCATGCATGTACTGAGCTTAAACTCTGTGCAGTGCTTGCCCTGTGGATGCAAGAGCAGACAGCATAGTATCTTTGTCCTCAAGCCTTCATCTTTCTCTAGTCTGTTTCATATATACCACTGCCAAAAAAAAAAAAAAAAAGATAAAAAAATTCCTTCGGACTCCGTATCTGTCTTTAATCTTGGATCCCTGAGGCCTGTCACATAGGGGGTACTGAGAAAATGTTTGTGTGGATGACTAAATATGGGAGTTGCTGGACTTAGAATGAGGATCTTGAGAAATATTCAAACCAAAGCTGAAACCCCAGCTCTCGATGTAGGACCTTGCCCAAGTTCTATAGCTTTAAAAGGCTCAATTTCCTCTTCTGCAAACTATGGCAGCAGTAACTATCACATAAGACTATTGTGGGGATTAAACAAGCCAATACATGTAAAGCACTTGTTACAGAGCAAAGACCAGGCTTTACATTTACTTCTGGGCTTCTCATTCTGACTTCCAAATATAAAAAAGTATCAGATAATATTGTCCCCACCATCTCCCCAGAAAAATGCCAAGAGCCAGTACAATAACTGTATATAGCAGAACTAGAGGCCCAATGCATGAAATGGGTGCAAGGGGCTTGGCCCTCGCAGCCCCAGCTTCGTCAGAAGGTCTTCCAGAAGGACATCCGGAAGGTCGTTTGGCTGTTTGGTCTAATTAGCATATTAGCTCTTTATTATATAGGATAGTAATATGTTGTATTACAACCACCTCACTGCTAGCACCAAGAGTACCTACAATAGAATGTTTCACTGCCCTCTGAATGCTTCTGGTGTGTAGTAAGATCTCCTTATATCTCTACACATTACATCATCAGCTGAATATGTGGTCAACATATGTGAGGACACAAACACATTAATCATCCTGGGTGAAAGATAGTTAGGTGAAGGTTATAAATGATGAATGTGATCGATGTCCCAAGAAACCCTGCCTGCTTTCTATTTTCTCTCCATGGGGAGTATCATTAACTACAGAAAAGCTTTGAGTATCATTAACTACAGAAAAAGACACTGGAAACAAAGCCAGTTAATTTCTAATGAAAACATATTCAGAGGAATCAGTGAATATAAGATTAGTAAATACTTTTATAGTGAATTTTCTATAGGCATAATTTAATTTGCAAAAATAATCAACACTACCAAAAAAACAAAGTATGGGAAGTATGTACAGATATGATTAATAATATTTTACATCTAAAAATTCCAATTCTAAATGATCAAAAGTTACATTTTTACATTCCATAATTTTTAATTCTTAATTTTTAAATTTCTACTAATTCAAAGGGAAACGATGAGAAACCCGGCTTGCGGTGGCGGTAAGGACGGTGCAGCGTGGAAGGAGACCACTGTGCCGATCAGCAGTGAGATGCTGTGACTTAATCTCCTTCTGTGAATTTCTTAAAAGGCAGGCAGGCAACGGGGTAGGGTTCTGACGGGAACTAAATACAAAGGACACGTCCCTTCACTCCTCATTGAAAGAACCAAGGATTTCCAGCCCTCCTGCCACTCCTCATTGGGCGGACTGGGGACAGATCACAGCCCAGGCTCCCGCCGGCTGAGCAGTCCGGGTCAAGGAGGAGAGAAACCCCGGGAAAGAGGAAACCACGACGGGAAGACTACACTAAAGCCTAGAAAAGGAGCTGAAGTTTGTTATTTATGGTCCAGTGAATAACATGGAGAGCTTTTAATCAAGATGTCCTGAAGCTGTAATTTTCTTGTTATTTTTACCCATCTATTGCCACATTGTGATGATAGTAAAGCCTTTGGAAAAACCTCTAAAGGACTCTGAGGATATTTCAAGAACAGAAGGTAGAAGAGAATTAGGGAACACAAACTACATTTCTGTTTTGCAGCCACGCAAGAGGGGAAAGAGACTCGAACCAGCAGCCATGGTCTAGAGCAGAGGTTCTCACCCTTCGCGTGGCTGGCATGTGGGGCTGGGAAAGTTCGTGTGGATGGTTAGCAGCAGCACTGGCCTACACCCACTAGATACCAGTAGCAGCACCCCGTTTGTGACTATCAAAAACGTCCCTAGACATGGCCAAGTGGCCCTGGTACATGGGGAGGGTGGGGATGTGGGGACAAAAATCAGGTCTGGTTGAGAACCACTGGTCCAGGGGAGGAGGACAGGAGACGGGAGGTCTGCAATGGCAGGGCCGGGTCTCCCCGCTGACACACAAGGCAGAGCCCGCCACTGACATGCCATCACTGCAGCCACTCCTCTGTCCACTTTCAAGAGTCTCTGGCTAACTCCTCCTTCCTGGGCCTTTCAAGAACCACCCTAAGTGTCTTGGAGCTAGGTGCTTCTCTGTCACTGCCAGACAAGTAGGGGGTAAGACAAAGCAGAAGTGGGAGAAACATTTCTTACCTCAGGAATTGAAATTTAATGACTTCCTGATAGGAAAATAGATATACACAGTAATTTTTAAAAATATTTTTATATTGATTTCAAAGGGGAATGGGAGAGGGACAGAGAGACAGAGATAGAAACATCAACGATGAGAAAGAATCACTGATTGGCCACCTTGTGCACACCCCACACTGGGGATCGAGCCCATAACCCGGGCATGTGCCCTGACCAGGAATCGAACCATGATCTCTTGGTTCATAGGTTGATGCTCAACCACTGATCCATGCCAACCAGGCCACAATAATTAGTGTGTTTTTTTTGTTTTTAGGGTGTTTTTTTTTAATATATTTTATTGATTTTTTACAGAGAGGAAGGGAGAAGGATAGAGAGCCAGAAATATCGATGAGAGAGAGACATCCATCAGCTGCCTCCTGCACACCTCCCTGGGGATGTGCCCACAACCAACGTACATGCCCTTGACCGAAATCGAATCTGGGACCCTTCAGTCCACAGGCCGATGCTCTATCCACTGAGCCAAACCAGTTTTGGCCACAATAATTAGTTTTAATAGTTCCATTACACTTTAGAGTCAATGGTTTTTTTGTGGACTGGCCATTTCTAGTATCATTCTTACTGGAAGAGGTACAGTTCCAAACAACTAAAACAGGACATTTTATATACCACCCCGTACACTAGAAAGCACCTATATGAAGAGATTTTAGAAGGACCTTCCTGAGAACATAAGCATGTGCAAATCTGTGACTGAAACAGAGAAAGGCATGGAATGACTTCCGGTGTTCAAGGATAGGTATAGCAACAAAATAGAACTGGTGGATTGATCTTGAACATGTCAATTCTTATTATGTAGCTATCAGTAGGGCCTGGCCAATTCTAAACTAAAAGCCCTGAGAAAAAGTGTCTCAACAAAGTGAGCCACACAAACACTTTCCTTTAGCCCTCATTTATTGCCTTAAAAAGCATCTTCCACACATGATTATAAAGAAACACTGAAATTTCAATAAAACTAGGTAAAGTCCACTAAACTTCCCATATATCTGAATTCCCATCGTTTAAGTACCATAAGCTAAACATCAGCTTCTAAGTCAAGAAGTCTCTAACTGACTCCACAGCAGACTAAAAAAACTAGGAGCTCAAGCCTAAAGCCCCGAGCCTCCTCCCCACCCTCCCTTACCTCAGATTTCCTCTGAACCATTTTAGCATAACTTTCTTACCTACCTCCTGGCTCCGAGGAGTGAGCATTCCACTACCTTCCTAAGACTACAAAACTTGAGTCTGGGTCAGAGCTTCTCCTGCCTCCTGCGGATCTTATCTCATCAACTTTTCTTCTCACCTTTTCCTTCCCCCTTTCCTCTCCTGGGCTTCTTCCCCTGAAGTGACAGGTATACTCATCCTCTGACATCCTGAAAACTGTCCTTATTCATACTACTTCTCCCTCAAACCACCTCTGCCTTCCTCCTTCCACTAGAAGAGAAACTGTCTTATTTCCTCACGTTCCATTCATCTTTTTCCTTCAAACCTGGACTCCACTCCTACTACTGTTAACACTGGCCTGCTCAGGGTCACAGTAACCTTCTAATTACCAAATCCAACTCCTGATCAATTCAAGCCCACTTTGCCCCACTTCACCATTGCAATCGAGGGCTGTCAGAAGACTCTGAAAGCTGCCTTTTCTGATGGTTCTCTCTCTGTTTTGTATTTCCTAACATTAAAAGTTAAAGCTTCTAACAGTAATTGTCAAAGAAATAAGACTATTAGCATTTTTTCTAACGGAAACAAATACTTAAAATGCCTTAAGATGGGATATACCTATTAAAGTGTGTGAAGACAAAAGTGTTAATACTTTGTAAAATAGAAGCAATGTTAACTTTCAAACCTCGCCATTTTAAGAATTTTCATTGGCACAATCTTCATGTCAAGAGCATGATGCCAGACACACAACTGGCGCTCGCATCTTGCCTGATGAAGCTGTAGCCAAGCGAAGGGCGTACAGGGTAACGGAAAGAACACTAGCTCGGGAGCTTTATTCCTGACTCAACCATGAAACAGACGTGCTGCCTTAGGTACGTCACTTGACTTCTTTGTATCTTCACCAGCAAAACAGAAATATTGGTAACTGCCTTAATCTATCTCAGAAGGTTATCAAAATAGTGGGGGGGGGGGGGGGGGGGGGGGGATGAGAGAATTCTTGAAAAATATATTCTATTGAATTGCTCAGGATACTTTCTAATGTTAAATACAATGAACATCTTACTCACTTTCCTAAGGCTTTTGCTAAATCTAATCGAAGAACAAAGGACCCTGTCATATATATTTGTAGATTAATGCAAAACCCAGAAAATGTCACTTCATAGGCAGCTAAATACACAAGATGCTGGGGTGGGGCTGTGCAGAGGGACAGCGTTTCCTGCCCAGAAGGAATTCGCTGTCCACGTACACTCTGCTCTTCTCCAAATCAACCCCATGCGATGTGGGAGCTGTCTAATTTTGGTCAGCAAGACCCAACTTAACTTAAATACCATGGCCAGCAAACATCAAAAGATAAACATGAACTAGCCCCTTATTTTGTGAGAGTGCCTAGGAAGAAAGGGCTAGACAATGACAAGAAAATGATATTTAAATCAAGGAAAAACTTGATTCATGTGGTTGTGCAAACTACAGTGAGATCTCTTGTTAAGGCAACAGATAACATTTAAGGCTAAAGAGGAGGGAAGAATGAAACATGCACAAAAGAGCTGAGGAAGGTGGGGGAGCGGTTGCCATCTGCTCTGCTGCCTAAATCCTCACGCGATCTACCTAACTCACAGAGTGGGCCCATAACGCCCATCAAACACCTCCACAGGTACCATTACCCTCAGATGATCCTGGAGTAAGAGTGTTCATTCGTGATGCCTGCAAGTTTTTCATGTGTTGCTCCCAAAGGAAAGTTTTCATAGTAATTTTCTCATTAATACATAATCAGTCTACACAGGGACTCAGGCATGCTCCTTCATTTCACTTGTTTGTCATATTTCCTCTTGGAATTATTTGTTCAATGTGTTTTTTCATCATTACATTGAAAGTTTTAGGACAGGATGTGTGTCTGTCCAGTGTGTATTCTGCTCTTCTCTAAATCAACTCCATGCGATGTGGGAGCTATCTAATTTTGGTCAGCAAGACCCAACTTAACTTAAACACCATGGCCAGCAAACATCAAAAGACAAACATATTATACAACACCTATAAATATAGCCAGCCATACATGCTGGTGAATATGTAATGATTTCAAACCCACTCATCAGCAGGAACTATGATCTGCAGCAGAGAGAGCTTTCATTATCTTTACTGTTTATCAGAAGAGATGGCCTTTAGAAAAGCTTTCTTGAAACTAACTTCAATCATGTGAGTTAACTCCTAATTTTTTAAGTGGGATATCAATAGATACTACTTCTTTTTTAATAATGATAAATCAAGAAATAGAAGCATGTATTCACTATGTAAAATATGACATTAAACAACCACTAGAAATAAAATCAGCTTACAAATCCCCAAAATTATCAGAAGTATGGACTTAAATGGAAAACCCATATTACAGAACAAAAATGGAAATACCTAAAAAATAACAATAAAATGTTAGAAACAGTAGATAAACACAATAGAATCGTGACCAAACATGTTCATACTATCAATAAATGTAATGGAAAACTCACCAATAAAAGAAAGACTGTCAGATCAGATGGGAGGAAAATAAACTCTATGTTTTATGCAAGAAACATAATCTAAAAGTAAAGGGGCTCATCCTATATAATAAAAGGCTAATATGCAAATCGACCAAACAGCGGAATGACCTGTAGCTATGATGTGCACTGACCACCAGGGAACAGACACTCCATGCAGGAGCTGCCTCCTGGGGATCAGTGTACTCCCACAGGGGGAGTGCCGCTCAGCCAGAAGCCAGGCTGTGGCTGATGAGTGCAACGGTGGTGGCAGGAGCCTCTCCCACCTCCACAGCAGCACAGAACCCCTTGGGAGATGTCTGACAGCCAGCTTAGGGAGCAAGCAGTCAGACATCGCCCAAAGGGTCCCGGACTGTGAAAGAGCACAGGCCAGGCTGAGGGACCACCCCCACCCCAGTGCACGAATGTTGTGCACCAGGCCTCTAGTAAAGTTGAAAATAAAAAAAGCAAAGAAATAACAAGTAAATACAGACATTAAGGGGGGGGGGGAAAAAGGTACTAATATTATTATAAGACTAGAGGCCCAGTGCACAAAATTCATGCACAAGTAGGGTCCCTAGCAGCTGCCAGCTGCTGGCTGCCAGCCAGGGTCTTCCTCCGTTCCACGCCGCCCCCTGGTGGTCAGTGCACATCATAGTGAGCGATCGAACTCCAGGTCAGTCAAACCCCGGAGGGGACACTTTGCATATTCAGCTTTTAGATAGATAGATAGATAGATAGATAGATAGATAGATAGATAGATAGATAGATTACTTCAAGGCAATAAGTATCAAATAAGGCAAGGCATAACCCATTATAACTGACTAACTTCTACATAATAAATGTCATCTTA
The DNA here is from genome assembly GCF_014108245.1 of Pipistrellus kuhlii. Taxonomy (NCBI): domain Eukaryota; kingdom Metazoa; phylum Chordata; class Mammalia; order Chiroptera; family Vespertilionidae; genus Pipistrellus; species Pipistrellus kuhlii. The sequence continues at coordinate 19,097,797 of NW_023425562.1, forward strand.
ACAAATTTGATGACAAAACTGGAGTTTAAATTTCTATGGGGAAAAGTAAATGTATAGACTGAGTGCAAATCTTGTTAAGAAAGCTTAATTTTGCAAATCTGAACTGAAAAAAATTTTAGCACAAATGCTTTAGTCTGTCCAACTTCACAACTACTCAAATAAATGCAAATTTAAAATGAAACTACCAAAAAAAAAAAAAAAAAGTATTATAATAGTGCCACAGAAGGAAAGCTGAAACCGAATGAACATGATTTTTCAATAGTTTTAATTTAGATACAACCACATTATAATGTCTCAAAAATGATTCATAGTCAACTAATTATATCTTTGGGAATTTAGCCAAGGAAACACTGTACAACACAGGAAGGAACTTATTCGTATATATAAGGATACTCATTACAATACTTCCTATAATAGTAAAAAATTGGAAATAATATGGAAATGTTTAAGTAAATCATGTTAGCACAATATACAGTTGTTAGAATAATGCATGCAAATTATAAAAAGCATGGATAAAATTTATATAATGTAATGTAAGTAAAAATTTTTAAAGTATGCATATTTTTATATTTTCAAAAGAAGCATTAAAATACTGAAAGACTACAAAATGCTAAAATTCTATTGTAATTATATTATAAAAAAAAGAATTATGAATATTTTTCTTTTATTTATCTATTCCAAATTTCTTTCTCTTAAAGTAAAGCAAATAATATTTTAGAACTTTTTGTAAAGAATTGATATTTAAGGAAACTCTTGACAACATTCTCAGCTCCCACTACTTCCCATGAAAACCCTGATCTCTAACCATCTTGTCTCCTCCTCCCTTGCCCATTCCCATATAACAGCTTTCAGAACACTACTTTTCCTAACTGGAATGTCCTCTCCCTCCCATATGCTTTTCTAAATACCACTCAAACTGTACAGTTCAGCATATTCCCACATCTTTTCTGAAGATTTCTCCAAACCTCCTAGTTATATTAACCTCACCCTTCTTGAACACCTATAGCACTGTCTATACTATTTATCTGACCCTTTCTACATGGCATCTTCCCAACATCACCCAGATGGGAGCAAGCAGTCAGACAAAGCAGAGTTATGCTTTTAGTGGTAATAGAACATGGTATCTGTTCCTCTGCACCCTATGTTCACTGCAACATTAATCACAAAAGCTAAGAAATGGAAATAACTTACGTGTGCATCAACAAATGGATACAGAAAATGTGAGCTACACACACACACAATTATTATCAGCCATTTTTTTAAAAAGGGAAGGAAACCTTGCCATTTGCAACAACATGGATAAACCTTGAGGGTATTATAATGAGTGAAATAAGTCAGAACTGTATGATCTCACTTATACGTGGAATCTAAAAAAAAGCCAAGCTCATAGAAACAGAGAGTATACTGGTGATTGTCAAGGGTTAGGGGGTGAGGGAAGTGGGGAGATGTTGGCCAAAAGGTACAACTTTCAGTTATAAGATGAATACATTCCAGATAACTAATGTACAGCATGGTGACTACAGTGATCAAAACTGTATTGTGTACTTGAAAGTTGCTGAGAGAGATCTTCAACGTTATCATCACCACCACACTCCAAAAAAATAGTAATTAGCCAAGCCAATGTGGCTCAGTGGTTGAGCATCAATTTCTGAACCAGGAGGTCACAGTTCAATTCTCAGTCAGAGCACATGCCCCTATTGCAGGCTCGAGTCCCAGTAGGGGACATGCAGGAGGCGGCTGATCAATGATTCTCTCTCATCCCTGATGTTTCTCTCTCTACTTCTCCCTTCCTCTCTGAAATCAATAAAAATATATTTTTAAATGGTAATTATGAGAGGTGATGAATGTGTTAACTAATGTTACTGTAGTAATAATTTTGCAAAGGATATGTGTAACAAATCATCATGTTGTACACCTTAAACTTACACAATGTTATATGTCAATTATATCTCAATAAAGCTGGGGGCGGGAGGGGGGAAATCATCCTAAAAGAGGCAGACTTCTGGAAAGTAGTAAAGAAAAGTTTCACATCCTTTGAAAGAAAAATTAGCAAACAAAATTTAAAAATCTAGGATCAAATGGAAGATTTAAATCTACTTCACTGATTTAAATATTTACTTTTTGATAAAAAAGTGAATATTCTGTAAGAAATGTAATTAATATTCAAAGGCTATCAAAAACACCCAAAGCTATCAGTACCCTAGAGTCTAATAATTAAAAGGAAGAATGGGTTAAAGATGAAATTTCTTTGATTTGAGGATAAAAGAGAATAATAGCATGAGACCAAAAAGTATCAAAGATGACAGCATCAAAGAAATAAGGAAGAAACAGAAATGTGAGTTTTTCAGACAGTGAAAGAAGAAAACTAGGAAAGACACCTTTAACAGCAAAATCACAATTCAGATAGATTTAAAAGAATTTGGCATGTTTTACATATTGAGCCAAATAAGGACATCTCAATGACCTTTCTATTTGGAATAATAGTCTTATAGCTAATAGAGTTCCCTCCAGATTTCTTTTTACACTAACGAAAAAACGAGCACTCATTAAATATGATGATAGTGTATATATAAAACCATCTGGCTAGCTATCCTACCATAACCAGGTTTTACAAATACCATCTCTACCTTATATTTTAACTGTAGGCAAAAATTTCTGCTGGATTCTGTTTAACGCACATTTGGTTACATACCCTAATTTGTACTTTTAAAGCTAAAGCCATTTCCAGGACTCAATGCATTAGAAATTAATAATTTATATATTTTACAGACTTCAAATTAGACTGCCAGATCTAGGCATAGGATGTCTGTTACATAAGACAGAATTATTCATTTCTATGATTGCATCACATATAAATTAGTACTTCAAACCTATTCAAGGTAGAGCCTCAATTAGGACACAAAAATCTAATTCTAATTCTAGGTCTGAAAATTCATCACTTTAAAATTATGACTATCTTATTAAGAAAACATGATATGGTTAAAGAATAAAAACATTTATATCTACAGAAACCTCATTGTCTAATTTAGTTACTCTATGACCAAAAAAACTTCTCCAAGTGGAATATTTGGTAATTTATCTAGTTCAATGAAGCTATTCAAAGGTAGCAAAATTGGAAGAATCACTTTTACCTATGTATTTTTTACTATCTCCTCAATAACATGATTAGCAGTTATCTGCCATATGTATGTTAAAACACAATTAAAATCAACAGTTTTCCTTTACTAAAAAAACTTGAGTCTAAACTGGAATAGTCAGAATTACAAACCATAATTTTTAAAACATTAACACAAAAGTTGTCACTCTACTATTTTGTCATATTTGCACAATGCACAATCCAACATTTTGAAATCCCATTCGTGAAACAATAGTTAAATATTATCCCAATTCTTACTTGAAGATAAAGAAGGGAAAAGACAACTAATGTCTTAATCAAAATTATCCTGCCAAAATTGTCAGGTGACATGAGAATAAAGTGAAAAAATAGTCCAAACTCTTAGAAAAGTTACCTCCTAAATAATTTTAACCCTTCCTATAAGGTAGATAAACCCTCAAAAGATCTGGGTTAAGCCAAAACCGGTTTGGCTCAGTGGAAAGAGCACCGGCCTGTGGACTGAAAGGTCCCAGGTTCAATTCCGGTCAAGGGCATGTACCTTGGTTGTGGGCACATCCCCAGTAGGGGGTGTGCAAGAAGCAGCTGATCGATGATTCTCTCTCATCGATGTTTCTAACTCTCTATCCCTCTCTCCTCCTCTCTGTAAAAAAACAATAAAATATATTAAAAAAAAGATCTGGGTTAAAATGACATGCTTTTTCAGGGGGGTGGGAGGGGGGTTTGGGAGGTAGGATTCAGCTTTTTTTTTTTTTAACATTCTTTTCATTTGAGAATAATCTCATAAACTTTAATAAAAGAAGGAAAACTTGAAACTACTCAATACACCAAAGAATAAAGAACAACTGATCTGGTTAATTCAACTTCAAAAATCTAGGTCACCAATATCTCTATAGCCAGATGAACACTCAGCAAATGCATTTACTAGTTTTTTAAATCTGATGAACTCAGGTGCAGAAAACCACTTACTGTTAAAATGACCATAATTTGTTACTCAGTTCGTCTTTAACAAAAATATTTGCATTTGTAGATTATACTGAGGATGATTTGGCAAAGAAAAGATGAGAATAAAACCTACTAAATACAATCTGTCCTCAATAAGACAATGCAGATTTCCAACATGGGACTAATATTTTAGTTATTCCACTTTTGGGCTTTTTGAAGCAAACTGTCTTAGCCAATTACATACTTTCAAATTTTTCAACAAAAATCTTTACAAGAAAACGATTTTAATATCACCAAAAAAAACTAAAGGACAAGATGTTCAAGACTCTGGAGAGCATGTAAGAAAGAACACGAGCACAGGGAATGGCTTTACAAGGTGGGCGAAGTGCAGAATGGCCGAGTTCCTTCCCTGTGGTGATGAACACACTAACCCTGCCAGTCTGGTGGCTACCTCTGGGCACAGCAGTAAAACAGAGGGGAAAGCCTGGTACAAAAAGCTGAGCGGCTCAGAGAAAACCTACGTGGTGACAAGAGCCTACAGGCACATGCAGGTACGCATCTTTGATATTGGATGTGATACACTTACATGGCCCCTGTGGAATCTCTTGGGGACCAACAGTAAAGCAAGTTTAGAACTTCAAATCTTGAGACATCTATAGCAAGATGCTGATCCAATGTGGCTCCACATATCTTCTGTTTTCCTGGCTCACCTGAAGAGGAAAAAACACTACAGAGGATGTGGGAACTGAATTTCTTTATGTCGTTTCTCCTAGAGCAACTGTCTGAATGTTCTGGCCCAATCCTTTCTCAAGCCTGGAGATGAGACACTTGAGGGGCTAGCGAAAAACAAAATTCAAGTGGAAAAGTGGAGCGAGACTCTAAAAGGGGAATATGAGAGCACAAGATAATCGTGTAGGTCAATCTGGGTTCCTCCTAAGTGCGAGGAGGCAGAGAAAGGAGAGGGAAAAATGCACAGAAGTTTCTCCCTCCATGTCCTCACCCTAATTGCTACTAAAAATTCACAAAGTACCTGAATGTTTTTTTTACCACCATTAGGGAATGAATAAGCAAGGTGACTTGGAAAGCTTAAGCATTTAGTGAAGACCCTCCCCTGGCTATGCGCCTTATTAAGCAGCAGGGAGGCCCTTCAGATAACATTTTTTCCTGAGAAAAGATGCTGGTGGGATACAGCTTGCGGCAATAAAGAGAGAGACTAATACATCCAATTTATACAAAAGTGGAAGTCACAGGACAATTCACCATATTGACAAAGTTTGTTTTTCAAAAGGGGAGGGATAGCTTTCATGTAATAAGAAGTCAGAACAAAAAGTAGTTTCCAAATAAAAGATTTTTAGACTAAACAACACAAACTGCATCCTTCATCCCCTTAGGAAATACTATCCCTAGAAAGATAATCTTTAAAAAACTAAGTTTAGCAGAATCAAGTCTGATGTACATTACCACACAAAAGCATAAAAATGTAGTCTATAATATTAATTTAGATTCATTTGAAATTAACTGAATTTTTTTTCTTGGAACATTGTACCTAAATATTGAATTATTCATTCTTCTCCAGCATTCCTGTAATCGCCTAGGACATAAAACAATTTTCTTTCCAAATATACTCCAATTTAACCAGAATTTACTTAAACTATATCTGGTAAAAAATACCAGAGTTTTCTGAAAACTGAAATTGGAGAAATAATTAGATCCTTACCTGACGTGGTTGTTCGTTCATTCGTTGTGGGTCTGATTTCACTTTATTATTAGGATGATTGGTGACTTTGGTTACTGGTTGTTTGAAAATTGATGCTGTTTGTCTAATTGGCAATGTTGTATTTAAGTCTGGTTTACCCTGTGGATATAAGCATGTTTTCATTAAAAAATGTTATACATAAATATAATTACATACGTAAATTCTTATTAATCCAATATCCACTACTTTAAATTAGATTATTCCAAACTTTTCAAAATCAATATTTTAAATACTCTAACATATATTTTTAGTACTCTTATATAAAAGACACACAAGGTGGGGCAAAAGTAGCTTTACAGTTGTTCATATGGAAAATGCTGCAATAAATACAAGAATAAACTTCATGTTTCCTGTACTCACAACTATAAACCTACTTTTGCTCCACCCTATATTTTTTTCATAATAAAAACTTTATGCTTTTAAATGTAAAAAAAATTCTCTCTAGAAAATTCATAATTAATTTGATTATGTTTGAAGTTGGGTTATACAAAAGGAGTGCTTTCAGAACAATAACCAGGACGGTGGTCATTTCCACATTCTGAGAATGGAAAATGATGGCATACTTGGCCATTAAAACACAAACAACCTCGTCAGCTTTTAGGAGGCCAGCCCCTCATAAAGCCACATAAATTAACCTTCCCCTTTTACAGAAAGAGAATGAGAAATGGAAGTTCTAATTCTAGCAAACAGGACTCCATTTAGAAAAATGTGTTCTAGCGAAGTCCAAATGAGGCCCAGAATTGCCATTAAGTTCATTTGCAATACTTTAACAAGGGGTGGAGGGGTGGGCTGGCCAGGGAAGGTGAGAAAAAAAAACAAAATGTGATAATGGCAAAAAATATAAAAAGTCATATATATCTAAATAATACACATCTGCTATTTTTTAATATAGAAATATACTTGATAAATGATTGGAGAGTCAATGAACTCTTTCTTCACATTAGTGATCCATGTAAAAATTATCATCTCAACTTTCAAACTCCAAAATAGTGTTTCTCAACTTGAGCTTTTGTCAGAACCACCCAGGGGGTTTACTGAAACACAGATCACTAGGACTCACTCCCTGAGATTCAATGCAGTAGGTCTGAGGTGGGCCTGGGAATTGGCATGTCTACTAAAAGACTGCAAACTGGTAGCAGACAAATCGAGTTTAACCCACAGTCGTGTGCTGCTGTTGTGGGTCTTTGATAAATTAAGCTGACAATTACAAATCTGGAGAACACATGAAATCCAGAACTCAAGCTTCTCTTAAAAACTCAAAGATCTAGAAAAACTGGACTTGATTTAGCCACTAGTAAGAAGCCATGATTGACTAGCGATGGCTGCCCACTTGAGGTATCAAGGGTCCTTGCAGAATTTCTCAACAACTCCCTTTGTGTTACTGAGCCCTGTGGGGATGGAGTTTGTGACCTCTGCTTAAATGATTCTAGAAAAACAAGCATCACAATAAATTAATCTGACAATTGCTACAGTATTATTTGGACCATTATATGAGAGTCTCCACCTCCCTCCCCGCACCTGACCCCTCACACACACACTCCTCTGTATGTACTGGGCATGCTTGTTATTCCTTTCTCTCGCTCATTTCTTCCCAGTGCATGTGCTTACCTTTATGAGCTATATTCATCTTAAATAACTCTTAACAATATTATACTCAGGTATTTAGCTCATTTATCTTTATGAATTAAAAAAAACAAAACAGCCGAAAAACCAGTTTGGCTCAGTGGATAGAGCGTCAGTCTGCAGACTGGAAGGTCCCAGGTTCGATTCCGGTCAAGGGCATGTACCTTGGCTGCAGGCACATCCCCGGTAGAGGGTGTGCAGGAGGCAGCTGGTCGATGTTTCTCTCTCATAGATGTTTCTAGCTCTCTATCCCTCTCCCTTCCTCTCTGTGGAAAATCAATAAAATATATATTTTTAAAAAAAACACTTTTATTTAGAAGTGTACAAACCTAGCCAATAGGCTCCAAAATAACCACTTACTATGTTATTTTTAAAAAAGTGTGAAACCCGGAAATGTGTATTTTTAAAAGCTCTCCTGGTAATTGTGTGATACCACAGGTTTGGACACCTCTGATTCATGACAGCATCCTGAGCCCTTAGTGAAGCCACCTGATCTATAATATAAAGTAATCGATATTCAATCCTAAAGAAGCTCCACACCTAAATGCTCCTGGAGAATTTTTCCTGTCACTAATTAGTTATAATTAGTATATGTCACTAACCAATACCTTTGGTTTTGTTATTGTTCTTTCATAAAAAAATACAGTCTGCTCACATTAGAACAAAGATGGCATCAGTAGACACAGAAGTATTCCTCAACTGTATGAGCAAACAAGGTCAAGCCTGTAGGATTCTCATTGTTACAAAGGATGACTGGAGGCAGCAAAGACGACCCCAAACTATGAATTCTGAATCCAGACTGGAAGGAAGCCTGCAATGTAAAACTACTGGTGCTACAATAGTAAGATTGATTTTTTTAAATTAACTCATGTTTTTTATTCAATAAGTAAAAATTAGAAAAGCTGGCTAAAAATATTCAAAATATACAATTAACTTCTATTGCCTAACATTGAGACGACAATTCATTCCCAGTGGCGTTACTCAAGAGTGTGCCGTTACTTTCCTCTTGATCTTTAGTTTTGTTTTTCTCCTTCTAATTGGCCTTCAAAGCTCTGAAGACAGAAAGAATTTTTTACTAATTAATTTTGTATTCCAAAACAGTATCGTGTAATCTGGAAAGCTGGACTAACTGGTTTTCCCAGAAACCGTCACAAAATCAGTACATTTTATTAGCACTCTCCCCTCAGGACTGCCAGAGTCACTTTTAATTCATGCCCAGTTGTGTGCCTGAATTTTGAGAACTACCTGCTATAAATTCAGGAGCTATAAAACAAACACTTGTGTGTGTGTGTGTGTGTGTGTGTGTGTGCTCGCGCGAGCAAGCGCGCACATGTGCACACAGCTTTTTAATTCTCATCTGAGGATTTTTTTTTTTCCCCACTGATTTTTAGAGAGTGGAAGGGGGAGAGAGGGAGAGAGAGACTGATGTGAGAGAAACACATCTATTGGTTGCCTCCCCCAGGGAACCAGTCAGGCCACAAATCAAACTTGCAATCCAAGTACGCACCCTTGACCCGGGGGGGATGAGGAGTGGGGTGCACCCTAACCACTGAGAAACATGTCCAGGGCAACACTTTTTTTTATGGGACAGAGATTAAAACTATTCATACATATATTTGAAATCCTCCCTTTCGATATAAAAAGTTCCTTAAATTACAAAATTAAATTGGCAAAATCATATTTTAATGTTAGAACTAAAAAATTCTAACCTATAATAAATTTTCTGAGTATACTGACTAACCCTCTAATCAAAGTTTAATGTATTTTACAATAATGTGCATATTAGACTGGAAGTACTAAAAAAAAACTCAAAAAATTTTGAGGGTTTATACTATTGCCCTAGGTGCCAAGAATATAACTTTTTTAAATCTTTCACTTCATCTCTTTCCAAGAAATATCTTGAGATGGTTCTTTTATGCTCAGAAAGAACAAATATGAAGACATTAATTTTTTTAAATAGAAAATCAAGGACAAGGAGTAAAATTTCCTTTTGAAAAGGTTAATAGCAATTGACACTAGAGCTGAGCATCAAATAGGGACGTGTGTTTTCTGGGGCCTGGGTGAAAGAGTTTAAATTACATAGATATCATGGTTAGGAACGAGGAAATATAAGAATTAATGAAGAAAACAAAAGCTATACTAATATTAAATCAAGAAAAAAATTAAAGGCACTTGACATCACAACAAATATTAAGTAGATTTCAAATGCTTTTTCTTTTCTCAATGACCTTCCATAAAGACCAAAAAAAAGAACATTTAAAGGACAACACAGTGAAGGTGATTCTGAAAGGGACCAAACCAGCATGCAGCCTTTCAGTTCCTAGATTAAGGCTAGAAAACAGGGTAACCAAAGAGATGGGTGACAAGTGCATGTCATAGAGCATTTCATAGAGGTTTTCAAACATTGTTTTGCATTCCTAATCCCTAAAACTGTTTTGAAAATATATATACCACCTACAAGTTGACATCAAGAATATTTCATATTTTAATGGAAAATGGTTTCAAAGGATCCACTTTCTAAAGTATTTAAACACTGACACTTTAATAAACTGTTACATCACTTTAAAATCCCACCATTAACCCACTTATATGTGAACAAGCTGAACTTATATATTTTATTTCCCTCCTTTTTCTCTTTGAATAATTCCATTCCCAGTGTTTTTCCTACTTTAAATTTGAAAACCTTTAACTGATCATTTATCTCATGAAATTATTCCTTTTAACTTTTCTGTAACCATAGAGCTCTTAATGATAAAAATAAATAAATCTATTCTGGTTTATTACAATTAGTTGTATATTACTGACCAAAAATGATGATTTACATTTTAACAAATAATTATTAAGCATAAGAGATGAAAAATCAAATAAATATATTAAGAAGTTATTTTAAAATAACTCCATGAGACCAGAATAAACTGGTGAATATAATAGAATCAAAGGCAAAGAAAGGGAATGGATTGATAATTATGAGGGGGAAAGGGGTGTGGGGGTGAAGAAAGAGACTGGATTAAAATCGTATAACCTATGGATGAGGACAATTGCGGGGGGGGGGGGGGGGGTAGGTAAGGGCAGAGGGTATGGCAGGAACCTGGTGGAAAGGAGCTATGGGGGATGAGGGGGAAGGAGAAACAAATGTAATAATCTGAGCAATAAAGATTTGATAAATAAATAAATAAATAAATAAAATAAAAATGGAATTATTCAAAGAGAAAAAGGAAGGAAATAAAATAAAAACTTCATGGCCTTGAATATTATTAATGACTAAAATGGGTCAAGAGTTAGTGTCAATTCTATTTATATTCTTTTTTTAATTCACCACTAAGAATCCTTGTTCACATAAATGAGTAAATAGAATGACTTTTCTCCTGTCACTTAATTCTTTTGAACTTCTTTTGAACAGAACAAAATGTGTACCATCAAAAATTGTAATAATCGACCTCTAAGTCCTCTGGTAAATGTTGTTGCAAAGAATGGTGCGAGCAGAAAGACTTTACTGTTGTCAAGTCATTCATTTTTCCATACCAACACCAATATTTCACATTGTCCCCCACTGGAGACAATTTGGTACCTCGGTAGAGTTTCGAACAAGTGAGAAGTGTGCATGTGCCCTTCAGTAGAACTGAAGGTGGACTATGAAAGGGAACTGGGCAAAAAGGACCCTGTAGCTCTCTCGGGTTCCTTCCCAGATCAACTGGACATGCTAGTACATATGAGAAAGTTCAGGGCACGGAAACAAATAGAAACCCATCCATGTGGTGATAGCAGGGAAAGCTTTCACACAGCATAGCTGGACAGCAGGGGCTTAACCTGTATGTTCTAAATACCACACTTGTCAGCCTGTCTTTACATAAAGCTGCTGTGTCACAGTTCCAAATTGTGTATATTCTATCTACATATTTTATCTTTAAGATTCATGCAAATTTTGTACTTTTTTAAAAATTAGCCATGTTGGCCGAAACTGGTTTGGCTCAGTGGATAGAGCGTCAGCCTGCGGACTGGATGGTCCCCAGTTCGATTCCGGCCAAGGGCATGTACCTTGGTTGCAGGCACATCCCCAGTGGGGGTGTGCAGGAGGCAGCTGACCGATGATTCTCTCTCATCGATGTTTCTAACTATCACTCTCTCTTCCTCTCTGTGAAAAATCAATAAAATAAAATAAAAAATTAGCCATGTTTGTTTTTATGTAAAAATGTTGCTCTCCCTACCCAAAATGTTGTAATGAAACTAAACCTTCCAAGGATCATTTTAATTCTCTGGCTCTGCATATACTACATGCCCTCAAGAGATAGTCATGCCACAATCTGAGATATAGACTATTTTCCTAAGGTCACTTTCCTCATCTGTAAATGGGGATTAACAGCACCTACCTGTAAGATTCTCATAAAAATCAAATGAGGTAACACATGTATCATGCTGTTGCTGCTAAGGCAGCTTTCATTCAGTCAGTCACTGAACAAATACAGAGTGCCTACTCTGTCAGACACTCACTGCATGTGGGGTCTACAGTCATTAACCAGTTAACTGTCACAATATTTTGAATTTAATTTAAAAAGGTCTGCAGCTCGCATCTACAGATTCTTATGGCATACAAATGGTTAACAAAACATCAAAATCCCTGCCTTAGAACTTACATTCTAGGGATAGGAGGAAGCCAACAATTAGCAAAGTAGGTTTATCATTTATAGTCACATTGGACATAAATTCTGCATAAGCAGCAATTTCTACCACTGCCCCAAATGTCTCAAGCCAAAATTGTAGCAGGCATCAGTCCTTTCTCCACTCACCAGGTACTTATATGCACTAATTCCCTTGAGTCCCACACCTTCCCATGCTCCTGCTATAGCACTAATTCGAGACATCTCTTTCCTAAACATCAGCCCAAAGTGCTTTCTCTACTTCGTTTCACCTTTCCCTAATCTGTTCTCCATATTGCACCCATTCTATAAAATCCAATACCCACCAATGCCCACCATCGCAGCAGCTCACATGTTTCTCAAACTACAGATACTGTCCTCATGATATAGGAACTCTCTACAAGAATATCTTTTTATTGTAGTATTTTGTTGAAGATCATCAAAACAAGCACCTGTTAGGTTGTTTGGTTGACTACCTAGGACACAGCCATACAGAATTCAAAGCTGTGTGAATTATCATCACAATTGCATATTGCCATTGTTTGAGAAATGAATGACAGACTTATACAATTAATTCCATTCAAGAGAATATGATGCTCTTTATTTCAAAATATATCAAATTGGTGTGAATAAAGAAATGTAGGGAAAGAAATGAGTCTTTCCAAGGTATTAGAACTGACAAGCCCAGGTAAAAAATAACTTATTCCATACCATACAAATATTGTAAGAAATGTGTAAAATACATCATATGTTATATTAATGTTACTGAGTTTTAATTTTATTAGTTTGTAGCTTTAGTTTATAAACATTTGATGTTCTTAAAAGCCAGAAACACATGAAATCAAGTTTAGTGTTTACACATCTGAAACATTAAATAAAAGGAATATCTAGCAACAAAACCAAGCTTCTTAAACACATCTTGCACTAAGAATCACTATACTCTTCTTTATCCAATCCTAACATTCTCCAATTAAATTTTTAAAGAAACAGAACATCTTTTTAAGAAACAAACTTCTTAAAATGTTGAGACTATCTCCGAAACCTTGTAACATCTCCTCTTTGAAAATCGAGAGCTTGCATAAATGCCTAAATGATATGTAGCTTTCAGAACAAAGTTTCTGTTTTCCTTATGTACCTACTGAGGATCAGAACTGTGTTGTCCAATATAGTAGCCACTAGAAATATGTGGCTATTTAAACTTTAATTAAATAAAATCAAAAGTCCAATCAGTCACACTAGTCACATTTCAAACATGCAATAGCCACATGTGGCAGGTGGGTACAACATTCCCATCAGCACAAAAACTACTTTGGCAGAACGTTGCTCTGTAACTTCCCCCTTCAAGCAAGCTCTGAGAAAGCCGCTCAAGACTTCAAATGGCAACTTGATGTTAATGACTTCTAAGTCTTGTCTGATCTTTTTCCCTTAAACTAACAGAATATCTTCAGAAACCAATTACAATGAAAGGCATTTCCAAAAAAAATGTATAGTATATTAATTTATTCAATAAACATTTATGACCACTATGACCTCTGGAATGAGGTAGCTATTCAGTCAAATAAACATGAAGCAAACATGTATTAAGTACCTACCGTGTGCTAGGTTTTGGGCGACACATACAGAAACAACCAAAAGCAGACATGGTCCCTGCCCTCATGGAGCTCACAGTGTACTGAAGCGGACAAACCACCACAAACACAACAGCAAGCACCAGGGAGCACAATGAAGAAGGGGCTGTTCTGCTTGGAGAGCGCAGGGCAGGCTTCAGAGGCGAGACAATGGAGCTGGGCCACGATGAGGATGAGGATGAGGAGGAGCTGGCCAGGTGGAGGGGGAGGGGGGCGCATTCCAAGCAGAGGACACAGCACATGAGCAAGCAGAATCTTGAAAGCACATGCCACGGTGCAGGAGGAGCAGTCAGCGCGCTAGAGTGCAAAGGAGCACACAAACTAAAGAGACGAATTAGGTTCGGTTTTTAGTGCATCATAACGATCAGGAAGTTATCTTCACATTTCACTTAGTGTAACTTAACCATGATTCTGGTAACAACAAGGCAGTTTGAAAGCGGTCCAATCATTCGTAAACATTTGAGCCCCTTCAATAGATACCAGCACTGTGGTTAGAGTTTTAGAGGCTGGTTTAGTATATTTAAGAAGCAAAATAAACCTAGAATAAAGGTTTCTTTAAGCTGAACTCACACAGCTTTGCCTATACACTTCTCAAGGTCCCAACTTTTACTAGCATGAGCTCCCTCTACTCCTCTCACTACCTCATATCTTAACACCTTCTTACCTATCAACCCAAAGTATATAACAGCATGTCAGCCTCCCCTCCCCTCCTGCCTCTCTAACAAGGTACCTGCCAAGGTCTCATGGGAACCTGTGCAAGGAACCTGTTCAAGGAACATGTGCAAGGTAACCATAGATGAGGAAACTCTGCAATCTAATCTCCCTGACAGTTTTTGGAATTAAACTACTGTAAACCAACTAGGAAGCTGATTTCTGAATTAAGAGATATGAAACTCAGACCCCATACCTTTCAGAAGTAAAAGAGGAGGAGGAAAACCGCCTGGGGCAGACTTTCCTACACTGGCGACCAGGCAGCACTGCTTACTGGGTAGCTCAGTGCTTGGGAAGGTGCAATGGGGGCGGAAAGGAACTAACATGTGTCAAATACTTGGGGAGATGTTCTCATATAAATTCCTCTTCACCCCTCACAATGCTAAGGGATCGACTCTGACCAGACGGAGAAGGCTGAGGCCATCACAGGGAAGGAAGGTGCCCATGTCTGTGTGAGCGCCAGTGGCAGCGCCAGGGCATCCATCCAGGGGCCTGCCCCGTAGCCCCTCCCCTCTGCTGCACCACCCTGGGGCTCCCAGGTGCATGCAGGGCTCCGTCAGTCACATGCCGAGGAAAAAAGCGCTTCCTTTCCCCTCACATTTCCAGTCAGTGTGAGACAATGGTGGTGGCAACACACATACACATCTACCTATGTAATTTACAGCAAGAAATTTTGAGGAAAAAATGGTTATAACATTTGTTGCCCTTGGGAGGGGTGGGGTTAAAGGTGCTTTTGTAAAGATACTGGGTGCATTAATACAACTAAGTAAGCATTATAATTCAAATCCTACTTATTTGAATTCCTATACTACTAACCATCAACTAAACCATTCAATAAAAATAAGAGCTAATAGGGAAAATTTGTAATCACTGTATAAGGATGAGAACATTCCTAAAAGCCATTATCCTCAAGTCAAAATAAAAACTCCCCTTTCTCAAACAGTAATCCTGAAAATGAATAGGGAACTAACTATACACTATATGGTAAGAATACATGCCACATTAAAGTGCTGCCTCTTCTGGGACAACAGGAACTATTTTAAGGGGGGAGAAGGAGAAAGAGGGACAATTAACATCGACAGAGAAATACTTTGTAAATAGTCCCAACGGTGAAAAGTATGATGTGTACGGACCTAGAGAGACACTGAAATGTGTTTTCAACTGTGTACAATTTACGTAGGCTCCTCCTCCAAAGGACTGAACTACCAGGACATTAATCAGGTTATAATCAAAATGCTTAGCAGGAGGAGAAAAAAACAAAAAACTGGACAATCAAAATCTCAGTGTTATATTTAAAATTTTTTAGAGAGCTCTTGAAATAGAATACAGATGTCATAAGTAAGTTAACCAACCTTATTCTGATTGAGAGGATCATTCCGCAGTCTCTGTTTGTTCTTCTGTAATTTACTAGGCATCATCTTTCCAGTTCTGAAGTCAAAACTGCTGAGGTCAACAGTATTTCCCAGGTACCTTGCCAACTGAGGTTTGCTTCTGAACTTCTTACCACTTGGACTAGAAGAAAGGTAATGTTAATTGTACAAAATAGAGCAAAATTTACCCTACCCTCTACATCAAACTTTGTTCATACTGTCCTTCTGGTCCCAACTGTTACTACCTCACAACTGAACATGTTAAATGTGAAAATGCTTTAGGAACTCAGTAACTTCGCTATAAAAAGAGATCATGTGCCATCTAATGTAACACTTCACTAGGTCCACCATCTGTAGTAGCAGGTGTTACTACAGGTCACCCCTATGGTCACTCGCTCAGCAACCACTGACAGAATCTCAACACCATCGCATACACAGCACAACATGTACCCTGCAACTGTCTTCAATCTCAAACTGTTTTCCAAACTGACTTTTGAAATGCTACTTTTTTATAAATACTAAACACAATGTTAGCAGTAATCAGAAAGAACTTCAGAACAAACTCTTCTGAAATCAACACCCTTGTTAAAAACACACATACACAGCCGCAGCCGGTTTGGCTCAGTGGATAGAGCATCGGCCTGCGGACGATCCTCTAGGTTTGATTCTGGCCAGGGCCCAGGTTGGGGCTGGTGCAGGAGGCAACCAATTGATGTGTTTTTCTCACATTGATGTTTCTCTGTCTTTCCCTCTCTCTTCCACTCTCCCTAAAAATCAATGGAAAGGCAAGGATTAACAAACAAACAAACAAAAAAAGAAACACCCCCCCCACACACACACACACACAAAACTTGGAATTACCAATTTGAACTCATTTACAATAAAAAAAATTAATTTTTACAATATTTAATGCTCCCTAAAGTAACTGAAAGGAAAACATCTGCCAATGTGTTTATACAATGCTGACATTAGTTTTGTTAGCCAAAGCCCTACTGTAAAGAAGGACTCTCTGTGCCTCTCCCCCTCCCTTCCACTCTCTCTAAAAACCAATGGAAAAAATATCCCGGAGGGAGGATATATAAAAAAAAGAAATATTGTCAAAGCTGGAGAATCACAAAAGAACTAGAATTACAGAGAAGGCCAAACTGATATGTTCTAAAAAATGTTTTCCCTTTGTAGCATTGCCCCAAAGTCTTATCTATTGTAAATTTTATGACCAAATGTGCTAGAATAAACTATTATAATCAGTGGGACAAATAATAAACAAAGGGAACTGTGAGAATTCTACAATACCTCTCATCGAAGACAACATGTTATATTTAGAATTTAACCTCGTACAAACTGACTACTACAAAAGAAAAACAATTCAACAGCAAGTCAAAAGAGAAAAGGCTGGGAAACTAAGCAATAAAATATTTCCCTGGAAAAGCAAAACTTCTCTCCGGGTCAAGTCTAAACCAACACACCCCTCTTTGTCATAAACTCTGGTATTCTGCGGCCACCAACTTCAAGACAACGGAAGATCAGATCAACATTCTTTTTCCACAATCTCATGACGTAAGCATTCCTGAAACACAATTCAGAGTATAGAATTTTGCCTGCAGTGAAGATAACAACCAGAAGTAACAGAATAGAACAAAGCAGACAAGAACACAGCAGAGGAAAGAATGTTAAGATTATGTATAAGCAAGCCTCAACTCCCATTCTAACCCAGATTTCAAAATATGCTCAGTGTCATAAAATAAAATAGCCTGTAACCCTCAATGTTGTCCAAAACTTGAGTCATCTCTGCCCACCACAAACTTCCAACCTCATCTTCTGGTCCTGCCCTCAGTTGCAGCATCACTGCCCACCTGGCACGTCATCCTTAAGCTAGAGGTAATCACAATGCCCCATCCCTCAGCCACGCATCCAGTGCCAACCTCTAAATGTTCAGACTCCTCAATGCTGACGACACAGCTGCACCTCCTTAATAACACATCAAAACCCTTCAATCTAAGATGTTTTTCCTAGACCTTTCCCACCAGCCCTGGATACCTACATTCCAAACTCAAAGTCATGAAAATAGGCATATCTTTCCAGATGAAAGGATGAGCATAAGTAATGCTTGTCATAAAACTACCGTGTTTCCCCGAAAATAAGACATCCTCCAAAAATAAGACCTACTTACAGGTTTCCTTTTGAGTGAAATATAAGGCATCCCCTGAAAATAAGCCCCCCCTCCCCCCCTTAGACTCTGTCTCAGAATGCTATTGCTAAACATGAGAGATTTGGTCCACTGATTCTGAAAGAAATGGAGTCACAAGAAATTCACCAGGAAATTCAGGTATTGGATTGTTATGATGATGTTCCAGAAGATGATGACATGATTGTCATTGAATAAATGAGTAAATTCTTGATACTGTAGGATTCAGTTTGTCTGGTTTGTGTTGACAACTACTGTACTACCGTACCGTATACAGGTAATAAATTTCCTTTATTTTCATTTAACAATAAATGTGTACCGTATTCTTCTTCATGGAAAAATAAGACATCCCCTGAAAATAAGACCTAGCTCATCTTTGGGAGCAAAAATTAATATAAGACACTGTCATATTTTCGGGGAAACAGGGTATTAAATCCTCCAAGCCCAACTATAATGTCACCTCCTCTTAATGATATTTGTAATTCTCCAATCCTAATTAAAAATAATTCTGCTATCCTTGCCATCATTCTTCTTTATAACAATTCCTATATATTCTCTTGATGAGTCAAACAACCAGAAATTACAATGCCACCTTTTAAAATCCTCAAACACAATTTATATAGGCTTGTACAAAACAAAGTAACTTCCTGAAAGCAAAAAACTTGTATCAGTTGAACAGTAAAAAATATGGTTTTCATTTGCAGATACACTGAAATGGCCAATTCTATACTTATTTAAAAGTTATATTGCATGGAATTTTAAAAAATTAAACTGGAAAATGTTTTCATGATTAATGTATTCCACTACATGAGAAATGAAATATTAAAGACCCAAATTAATTTGAAAATTTGATAAAGAGTTCTCTGCTACTATGTCACGTATATAACTACAACTGAATAATTAAGTTAAAATAGCAATATCTACACTAATAAAAAAGAGAAACATGCAAATTGACCATACCTCCGCTACACCCACAAGCCATGCCCATAGGCCAAACAGGAGCAGTATGCAAATTAACCTAACCAAGATGGCTGTGGCCACACAGCAAGCAGGAGGCTTGGGTTTCCTTGGCAGTGGAGGAAGCCAAACTTCCTGATCAGCCCTGGCCTCCACTCAAGGCTACAAAGTTTCAATTATAGAAGATAAATAAATCCCAACAAAAATGGCGGCAGCCACAGAACTGAAGCAAGCAGGAGACTTGGGTTGTCCCCCATAATGGAGGAAGCCGAGCTTCCTGACTGGCCCTGGCCTCCACTCAAGGCTACAAAGTTTCAATCATAGAAGATAAATAAATCCCAGATACCAGGGCCTCCACTTAGGTCGCTGGGGGGCAAGGCCAGCCTGCAAACCACCACAAGCCCCTTACCCAGGCCACCCCATGCCCCAAGGTAACACCCACCCCATTCTGGGACACTCTTCAGGGCAAACCAGCCGGCCCCCACCCATGCACCAGCCTCTATACTATCTAATAAGAGTAATATGCAAATTGACCACCACTCCAACACACAAGATGGCTGCCACCATGTGGACACAAGATGGCCATCAGGGAAGGGCAATTTGGAGGAACCAGGCCTGCAAGGGGGGGCAATTGTGGGTGATCAGGCCAGCAGGGGAGGGCAGTTAGGGGTGACTAGGCCAGCAGAAGAGGGAAGTTGGGGATGACCGGGCCTGCAGGAAAGGGCATTGGGGTGGGGGGGGGGGGGGTCCAGGCCTGTAGGGGAGAGCAATTGGGGGGACCAGACCTGCAGGGAGGGCAGTTGGGGGGGACCAGGCCTGCAGGGGAGGGCAGTTAGGGGCAAGCAGGCTGGAAGGGGAGCAGTCTGGTAGAGAGTGGTTAGGGGGTTATCAGGCTGACAGGCAGAAGTAATTAGGGGCAATCAAGAAGGTAGGCAGGTGAGCAGTTGGGAGCCAGTAGACCTGGACTATGAGAGGGATGCCTGAAACGAGCAGTGGGACATCCCTTGAGAGGTCCCAGATTGGAAAGGGTGCAGGCTGGGCTGAGGGACACACACCCTCCCCTTGCAGGAATTTTGTGCACTGGGCCTCTAGTAGTCCTTATAATTAGATATACCACTTACTGGTAAAAAAAGATTTTGATAGTCTGGCTGTGTGACTCAGAAGTTGATCATCAATCTATGAATCAAGATTCACAGTTTGATTCCCAGTGGGGGCACGTACTCAGGTTGTAGGCTTGATCCCCAGAAAGGGGCATGAAGGAAGCAGCCCATCAATGATTCTCTTTCATCATTGATGTTTCTATCTCTCTCTCCCTCTCCCTTCCTCTCTGAAGTCAACAAAAATATTTTTTAAAGATTTTGATAAATTATTTAATATACCTCAGAAGCGGGGGAAAAACTCTAAAAAAATAAAATGACAATTTTCAATCAGATATCTCTCTAATAAGATCTCATTAATGCAATAAAAAGCTGAGTTCCAGAGTGGATTTTCTTTTCACAGACTAATGTTCTAAATTACGAAAATGTTAAGGTAGCAACTTCTACCAAATAAATAAGCACTGTTATTCTTAGGATATGGCTTAGAGACAACTAGAATGTCATTTCTTAAAGAAGCAATTGACTTAATTTCACAAACTAACCCTGCAATAAGTAGTTCCTTATGTAACAGGTAAAATGCCAGTTACCTGCTATGTAGTAGTATCTACACACAAGAGCCTCACTATAACATGCCTCTACAGAACAAAACTCTGATCAGAGATCTCCCTGTTTTAGGTACTTCTCTCCCAAATTAAGGAAATCTAAATACTTAAGAACGCAATTAAGCATCCAGTTGCTGGGAGAAGCCAATCCACCCTCTCCAGGAGCACCTCCGCTGGGCGTGGCCTGAGCCCGCCCCTGTCCTGTCCCAGTACCTGCACTGGCTCCTGCAAGGGCGAGGGATGCAAATGCACCACCTGCAAGAAAAGCTGCTGCTCTGCTGCCCCGGCAGAGTGCTAGAGATGTGCCAAGGACTCTGTGCAAAGGTGGAGAGGGCACAGCTGAGGCTCAGAAGTGCAGCTGCTTTGCCAGTGAGACGAGGACCTGCCCTGTGAAACGCGTGTAAACGCTGCTGGGGGCCAGTGGCACCGCTCCCTGTAGGAAGGTGTGGCTTTGTACCCTCCACCACAATAAATCTATTATATGACTGATTAATGGCATTAAAAAAAAAAAAAAGAAAGAAAGAAAGAAAGAAAGAAAACTTCAGTTAAGAGGCTATACTCATGAAAAGTCTATGATCTAGGTTAGCAATTTAGTATGGCTTCAAATAGTTCCTATGTTTAGTGATTTTAAAAATCAAACATAAGTATGCATTGTAAGAAAGAACATACTCTACAGATAAACTAAGTGAGTAAGGAAGGAAAATGGTAGAAATCACAGTTTTAACATTAGCATATCAAAAGAAAGTAGAAATATCAACTAGTATTCAGTCAGATCTAATCCATCCCCAATCCCTGCCCCATCCTAAATATGGACTTCTCTGAAGCATCAATATTGCATTGCTACAGGTACCGTACTGTCATACACACTATTGCTATTGCCTTCAGAACCGTGGTATAAGGCATTTGCTTCTCTGTAACTGCTATCGCTTGTGTCTAGTACTTTAAGTTAGCTTGGCTGTCCCAGTGGATTTTAAGACGAGGGACCTTCTTCTGCAGAAAGTGGAGCCAATCATAGAAAAGAAGAGGCCTCAAGAGAATAGTTAAGCAGGAATTCTGCCCATCACACATAGACCATCTGCACAGTAGCAACATGACCCTGGAAGTGGCTGAGACAGTAAATGCTAGGTGAACAAACAAAAAATGATATGTCATTTAAGTTCTGGTCACACCCAGAGTGACAAAATTATCACAGGTCTGCATTCTAAGATGGCTGCTGTGGGTCCCAGTCTCAAGCACACAAGGACTTGATGTAACTAAGAGCATCAAAGTGTAACTTAGAGAAATTACTTTTTTTTTTTTTAACTCGAATAGACTAGGGAACGATATTAGTCATTTTCAGTTTTCTCTGTCCAGAGTGACTACTTCTAATCCCAGTAATGAAACACTAATATTTTCACTTTCGGCCACAAAGAACATTCCCTACCAACTAGCCCATAGATACGCCAATCCTGAACCAACTTGTGATCTCACCTTTAACTTCTACCCACTAAGTACCCTGAAGAAAATAATCTAGTGAAAATCAATGAGTTGTATTTTTCCAGTTCATATAAGAACATTTCAGCACTTGAACTATGTCTTTGCTTGTTTTCATTTTGACTAAACTATTTATTTTTTTTTTTTTTTTTTTTTTTTTTTTTTTTTTTTTTTTTTTTTTTTTTAAAATATATTTTATTGATTTTATACAGAGAGGAAGGGAGAGAGATAGAGAGTTAGAAACATCAATGAGAGAGAGTCATCGATCAGCTGCCTCCTGCACACCCCCTACTGGGGATATGCCCGCAACCAAGGTACATGCCCTTGACCGGAATCGAACCCGGGTCCCTTCAGTCCCCAAGCCGACGCTCTATCCATTGAGCCAAACCGGTTTCGGCTTGACTAAACTATTTAAAGCACTTCTTAAACCAAACTCTATCTTAGAGGTTTCTAAATATAGAGTAAAAGAAAAAAAAAATTATTTGGCATGTGGCTTTTAAATTAAAAAAAAAACAAAAAAACACTAATGAGATACCAGTAATACTTAAATAATGGTCACCATACTTTAATGGTATTCACATTGTCACCCTATAAATTCACCTGTAATCATAATTATCTTTAATTATCTGGGCTAGACAACTCTACCATGCTGTGAAAGTCAGGACATACAAATTGCACTTACGAGGGCCCACTGTTGGCATGTGGAAATGCACTCTGAAAACACTCCTCGAGTAGAACAGAACACATTTTTGCATGTTACTTTGATATGAATAATCATATTTATGAGACCAGAGGTCTGAGCAAAACAAATAGATCTTCAAAAGAATTTATAACGGATGAACTATGAGAGAGAGCAATAATCTGATGGAATAGGATGAAATGGACGATGAGTGGCAAGAAGCACTGTGGATGGCAGGTGGCTATCTCTGAGACTAAAGATAAAAGAGCATGCTCAGAGATGCCCTACTCTCCAACAGTATCAGGGAGCACTTAGTGGGGAATAAAAATCTCCACACTGAAAATGCTGTAAGCTGCACGGGAGCCCTAACCGGTTTGGCTCAGTGGATAGAGTGTCGGCCTGCGGACTGAAAGGTCCCAGGTTGGATTCCGGTCAAGGGCATGTACCTTGGTTGCAGAGACATCTCCAGTAGGAGGTGTGCAGGAGGCAGCTGACGGACGTTTCTAACTCTCTATCCCTCATCCTTCCTCTCTGTAAAAAATCAATAAAAAAAAATTTTTTTTTTTAAGCAGTACTGGAAAAGTTTGAGAATAAGGATATATCAATTTTCTATCTTTTTCTGCCTCCTAAAATGTTAAAGCTTACCTATTACAAGAATAAGTATTGAGCTGAGACCAGTTTGGCTCAGTGGATATAGAGCGCGGTCTGAGGACTGAGGGGTCCCAGGTTCAATTCCGGTCAAGGGCATGTACGTTGGCTGCGGGCACATCCCTGGTGGGGTGTGCAGGAGGCAACTGGTCGATGTTTCTCTCTCATCGACGTTTCTAGCTCTCTAACCCTCTCCCTTCCTCTCTGTGGAAAATCAATAAAATATATTAAAAAAAAAAAAAAAAAAAAGAATAAGTATTGAAAGAAAAAGATTTCTCTAACACTAAATAGCAATTGTCTCCAGAAATCAAATTTTAGCTAAAACTAAACATCTGGAATTAAAGTTACCTTTTTGGACTTAGGTACTGTGATATTGCAATTTATAGGAACTATAATGGTTATTTCACAAGCATGTGGCCTTCATCCTTCCCTGATTCACAGCTCCCAAATCCCTTGAATTTCCTAAGTGATAAAAGCAGCAATGGTGTCTCTTGCTTTGTTGAGGTGACTTCCGGATCCCACTCAAGCATGGTGCCTGGCTGGCAACAGGAGCAACCATGTGGTTAGAGAAAAGGTCGGCAAACACACTAGTCAACAGAGCAGCAAACTGCAGCTCTCAAGCCGCAATTTGCTGACCACTGGGTTAGAGAATAGGAACTTTCTGTCCTACCTCTTGACATCAGGAGGGGAGAGAGACTACAGGTTGAATCAATGGCCAATGACAGTCTGACTAGGTAATGAGCCTTCCGAAACACTCAGAAGGACAGCTCTTCAGCCCTCCTGGTTGGGGCATCAGGAAGCTTCCACATGCCCCAAGCCCCAGGACAGAACTCTTTCCTTCAGGACCTCCCCTGTGTATCTTCTCATCTGGTTACTGATTTGTATCCTTTAATAACCTTTATAGTAAGTCAGTGATCTAATGAATGAACTGGTTTGCCTCAGTTCTGTGAACATTCTAGCGAATTAATAGAGGAGGTTGTGGGAACCTTTGATGTATAAATGGTCAGAAGTTCAGGTAACAACCTGAGTTTGTGCCTGGCATCTGAAGTGGAGGGCAGCTTTGTGGGACTGAGCCCCTAACCTGCGGGATCCATCCCCAGGTACACAGTGTCAGAATTGAGTTGAATTCTTGAACACCCTGCTGGGGTCTGAAACTTGCTTGTTGGTGTGGGGAAGCTGCCACATGCACATACAGTATTTTTCGGACCATAAGACGCACTTTTTTCCCCCCAGAAGTGGGGGGGAAAAGTCCCTGCGTCTTATGGTCCAAATATAGCCTACACATATACTTTAAAAAAAAAAGTTTTTTTTACTTGCCCGGCTCTGTGTGGTCTCTGTGTGCTTGCCCGGCTCTAAAATGGTTCTAAATGCTGCTGTTTACTTTACAGGGTTGATTACATGTGTTTATGACTGTGATGTTGGGTTTTAATGCACATAAAATATTTTAGGACACTATTTGTTTCAGAATCTTTTTTTCTTCATTTCCCTTCTCTAAAAACTGGTGCGTCTTATGGTCCGGAGCGTCTTATGGTCCGAAAAATACGGTACTTAGGCCTGGGAACCCTTTTCAGATACAAAACATATAATCAGAAAACTACCAAGCCATTTAATTTAAAGGATACCACTGCTTTAAAGGTACATGACATACATGCATCCACAGGTCAGCTCTCTACTCCCTCAACCTTTAAATGCAGATCTTGCCTAAAATGAACCATCCTAAGCCCTCCTTTATACCATAGTTTGTCCCTGGTAGCTTTTATCTACTCTTATCTTACTTATTATCCTCCATCTCTAACCAGTTAGTATATCCAATTCCTCCATAATCACCTTTGAATCCATCCTTCCTTTCCACTACCACTACCTAAGTTATTTATCACTAGAGGCCTGGTGCACAAAATTCATACACTGGGGCAGGGGGAGAGGGGGTGGAAACACTGTGTCCCTCAGCCCTGCCTGTAATTTCTCACAATCCCGGACGCCTAAGCCAGCAGGCAGACATCCCTCTCACACTCTGGGGCTCTCTCAGTCTGGGATCCCTCACTCCTTACAGCCTGCCTGCAACGGATATAGGAGAGGCTCCCACCACCACCACCACCACCACCACCACCACTACACTCACCAGCCGTGAGCCTGGCTTCTGGCTGGGCGGCGCTCCACCTGTGGGAGCACACTGACCACTAGAGGGCAGTTCCTGCATTGAGAGTCTGCCCCTGGTGGTCAGTGCATATCATAGCAACTGGTTTTTCCATGGATGGATCGCCATCTGGTCAATTTGCATATTGGGGTTTTATTATTATTTATCATGGTCTAAATCACCATGGTAGGCTGATTTTCTATTTGCTAAGTCTCCTTGCATTCTAAATTCTCTAGATTGCACTTCCTAAAACACCACTATGATCTATCAGATTAAGCCCACAATGGACTTCAACTCATTAGCAAAAGGGAGCCAAATATCATAGCCCTGCATTTGAGATCCTTTTCCGTCTAGCCTTCTCCTAACCTTTCAACCCTACTTTCCACGCCTCTTACCCTGTGACCTCTTCTCCAATCACATTGGTTTATTCCCTCTATCCTGAACAGGCTGATGGTTTCCCTCTTCAGCCCTTTGTGAACCATGCATTTGACCTGGTCTCTAATGCATGACTTTACCCCAAAACCCCAGAGACCAGAAATACCAATCCACCTGTTCCTCTTCCATAAGCCTTATCAAAACTATACAGCTTATTCTCTGTATCAGGCAAATAATTATGAATTGCCTATTGGCATCTCTTATATCCTAGTTTCAAAATACTGAGTTCAAAGTATATGATTTCAAAAAATCATATAATGAGTATGATTATAAAACATCCACAAGTTTAAATCTTATCTTCACAAATAGCATACTGAAGTCATTATGAATGAAATGATGTCAAATTTTCTTCAAAATAATGAAGACTGAGTCAGAAGTAGAAGACTGAGATATGGATGAAATACGATGGGCAACTGTTATACTGGGTACTTGGTAGTTTCTAACGTGATTCCCTCTTTTACATATATGTTTGAAATTCCCTATAATGTTTAAAATATAAATATTAACGTATGAAAGCTGGATATTTCCTCTGAAAACTGGAAAGTTCTTTTTAAAATTATGAAGAGTTTGGGCAAGTAATTTGAGCATTAAATAATTTCTTTAGCCCTGGCCTGTTAGCTCGGTTGTTTGGAGCATTGACCCCTTATACCAAGATCAGGACACATGCAAGAATCAACCAATGACTGCAGGGATGGGTAGAGCAACAAGTCAATGTCTGTCTGTCTGTCTGTCTGTCTGTCTCTCTCTCTCTCTCTCTCTCTCTCTCTCTCTCTCTCTCTTTCCTTTCTCAAATCAATAATTTTTTTTAAACAGAATTTCTTTAGCAGTAAAGGGGGGAGAATTTTTTAAGTATCAATAAGGAAAAAACTGTTTACAACTTGGGTACTAATAAAATATAAGAGCATTCCATTTTTTCCTTTAACATAAATGTTTAAGGAATCACCATACAATTTTAAACAGTGCTAAAAGACCTTAGAATTCTACCCATCTTGACCACTGCCTTAAGGCACTTACTTTCTTTTCTTTTCTTTTTTATAATCTTCCTTGTTCTGAAGTACACTCACTTTCTGAACAAAGAGAAAACAAAAACAAAAACACTGGTTGTTTTGGTTAAACAACCAAAACAAGAGAATGGACACTGGTGTGGAAAAGTCAGAAGTTAAATTGTCTGGGAATGATTTCAAAATAAAATGGGGGGGGGGGAGAGATAATTGATGAAACAAGATTGGACGGAAGTTGTTCATTCATGTGCTCAACTGGTTGATGAGCACATAGGGGATTCATTACACTTTCCCATCTACTTTTCAGCACAGAGGGATTCATTACACTTGCCCATCTACATGTGCTTCTGCATACGTTTGAACTTTTCCATCATAAAAAATAGATAGCTAAATATACCCCCAAAACAGACTACATATTCAAAAAAAGGGGGCTAGAGGCTTCCAAGATAGCTTTTTTAAAGAAATGCATGCCTCATTGCACACATGTTAAAAAGAATATTAAGGACATGCATCCTTGCCTTCATCTATGGATTCTTCCACCATAAAAAGAATAGGGGAAAAATGTCAAAATACATTATTCAAAAATCTTTGAGAGGCCGAAAACCAGTTTAGCTCAGTGGAAAAGCATCGGCCTGCGGACTGAAAGGTCCCAGGTTTGATTTCAATCAAGGACATGTACCTTAGTTGTGGGCACATCCCCAGTGGGGGTGTGCAAGAGGCAGCTGACCGATGATTCTCTCTCATCGATGTTTCCGATTCTCTATCCCTCTCTCTTCCTCTCTGTAAAAAAATCAATAAAATATATTTTTTTTAAATCTTTGAGAGGATAATGTTCTTCTTCCTCACATTTGTAAATCACTCACAATTGTTCCTGACAAATGTTAAGTGATCAATTTTAAATTACATTTGGTATTACTTATATTCATATACAGCTTATGTAATCAAGTTCCCAAACAAATTAGTTTGAATTTAAATTATAAGACAAAATCATAAGATCTACAGATATTATTCAAATTTCATTCTATTCCATGCTTTTATTTTTCTTCCTTGGGAATTTTATTGTTTTGAAGTTCTGATGAAATTAATTAATACTTCATTTTACAACTTGCCTAGCCACATCTTAGTGGAAGTGGCAAACAGCAATAAAAGATCAATAAACAAGAGCTGAAAAGCGTATGAATATTCCTAGTCAAACAATAAATTCATGAAATGAGAGTTGATGATTTATTTCTAATTCATCAGGCAAGTCAGAGGACATCTCAAACTCGGGATAAAAGGTTATGAATTTTCTATTAGTCCCTCTATAAAATCTTTTTTAAGAAAGTATCACTTCCTGCCAAAACCAGTTTCACTCAGTGGATAGAGCGTCAGCCTGCGGACTGAAAGGTCCCAGGTTCAATTCCGGTCAAGAGCATATACCTTGCTTGCTGGCACATCCCTATTGGGGGGTGTGCAGGAGGCAGCTAATCGATGTTTCTCTCTCATTGATGTTTCTAACATTCTATCCCTCTTTCTTCCTCTCTGTAAAAAATCAATAAAATATATATTTTTTAAAAAGTATCACTTCCCTTGCAAATCACCTGTTTCTATTCCATTAATTAAAACCAAATTATGACTGTCTCACAAATGGAATGCTTAAAGCAATTTGAAAGTATCATCTGTCAATTTTGTTGGAGATATTTTTAGAGCGTGTCAGTTCCCTTTAAGCTCCGTATTTCCGCTGCAGCAGGTATTGTGGTGGAAGTCATGGCAGGTAAGACTCTGCATGACAGATTCTAAAAATCAGATGTAGGACAGATGGCAATGTCACACCCTAACAAAAATTTCTCCAGCACGTGACTAAAAGACATAATGGTACTGCTAAGAGAGAGTTACGAGAGCACGATTTCCACCAGACTTATGTCTTGTATTTATGGGCCCAGGCTAAACAGGCAAAATCAAGAAAGAAAGGAAAAAAACTAAAACAAGTCAAACTTCCAATTATGCAATACATGCTTAATATTGCATTTCTTTCCTTTTTCCAACTAAAAGGCTTTTGGTCTGCAAGGTCTATTTCAACTGTATCTCAACTCTGAAAGAAGCATGCGTTTTTGCAGGAACCATATAAACCTTTCTCAAGATGCTACATTTAGCCTGCGAGTTACAACTGATTTCACCTAATTTCAGTGAACGCTTTAAAATGAAGACATAGCTTGCTCCTTAGGAAATGTGTTGCCTATATGAACATCTGAGAAATAACAGGGTTAACCTAATTAAATATTTGAAAAGGGGGCGAGGAGAGAAAAACAAACAAAAATGATCACTTCTATTACCCACCATGAAACTGCTCTAATTAATGGTAATTTTCCCCCTCCAATATTACACAGCTAGGAGACCATCTTTTGGTCCAACGGCTTCACTGCCAAATAGGATTTAAAATTTACCCTTTGTCAACTTTAAGATGCAAGTATCATAATAATACATAATTACATTATTTGAGTAGTATGCCGAGCGGATTATGCACGAGATGTTGCAATATTTGAGAAGATGAGTAAGGAGCTCTATTGGAGGCTGCAGAACAGGGTGGGTAAGAGTTCTGGGGTTAAACCACCTGCATCAGGATTCCAGCTCTGCCCTAAGCAGCAGTTCAACCTCGAGCAGACTCCTTCACTCCCCTATGCTCACTCCCCATATGTAAAGGGGAGATAAGTGTACTATGCTTCACAGGGCTATAAGGATCTAATAAGATAATAATGAAAAGCACTTAGCAAAATAATACTAATAGCTGGCAAAGTTATGAGAGCTGTGACACTGCATACTCATAAAATTAAGGTATATAAGACCCTACACTATACACTGTATATCAGTGGTTGGCAAACTGGGGCTCAAGAGCCACATGCGGCTCTTTGGCCTCTTGAGTGTGGCTCTTCTACAAAATATCGCATACCCTAATTAAGTTAATAACAATGTAGTTTAAGTTTAAAACATTTGGCTCTCAAGAGAAATTTCAATCTTTGTACTGTTGATATTTGGTTCTGTTTGCCCACCACTGCTATACACTATATACTAAATCCTATATACTACACTATATAGTCAGTAAAATTTGTGAGAAAAAGCCACAGATTCTATGAAAATGAGTATGAGAATAATACAGGGGACATCAGGTTTAACCACACAGATGATCCAAAATATATATTTTTTTGGAAGGACTGTTTATTGAAAGTCGGACATTTTAATATTTAAGAACTGTGGCTAGAAAAAATTTGTACTAAACTAAATATCCACCAGTAGGTTGCATGATTACCTTGTATCCATTAGGGAATATTACCCAGTTGATTAAAAAGAGTAACATTTTGCATAAGTGGACTTGAAATCATGTAGGTGAGGCGTTGTTGAATAAAAATACGTAAAATTGTAGACCAACAATAAAAATAAAATAAAAAAAGAACTGTGGCAATGGGTCTCTCCCTGATTTATTCTGCTAGGTTTTTTTCCAACAAAGACTATCTGAGTTGTTTTTTTAAGACAAAAAAAGGGGGTAAGGGGAATGCTGAACTTTGAAATTCTCAATGATTCAGAAATCATATTCTTAAAGCACCATACTAGCCTTCGGTAACAAACGAAATTTTGTTTTACAACTTTTACTCTACAATTTTTATTTTTCTATTTTATTAGATTTTAGAGTGACAGGGAGAGAAGAAGGGGTGGAAGAGGGGAGAAGGGGAGAGAGGGAGAGAGAGAGGGAGGGAGGGAGGGAGGGAGGGAGGGAGGGAGAAAGAGAGAGAAAGAGAGAGAGAGAGAGAGAGAGTTATTTATGCATTCACTGGTTGCTTTTTCTATGTGCCCTGGCTGGTCACTGAACCTTCAACCTTGCATCCCGAGATGATGCTCTAACCAAATGAGCTACCTCGCCAGGACGTTACTATACATTTTTTCAAGTCTATTTACGTATGTTCAGCCCATAAATCTTGAATTACTGAATCGTTTTTTCTTAATTGGTCCTTAAACATATCTAAAGCTTCAAGAGCTCCAAGTATTGATTTTAACGTTGTGGAACTGAATCCTTAGAACACAGGCAGAGGTACAACCAAAGCCACTTTACAAAGGGAGAAACAAGCTCCCGCACTGGGAAGTGCACGTGACAAACGCAGGCTGTGCCTCTGGGAAGAGCAGTTAGAACACCAGCTCCAGACCTCTCATTTCCCTAGGCTCCTCTTTCATCATCTCATGACTGTATAGGCCTCAATTACATGTGTCCAAGTCTTCTCTCCAGATCAAGACGAAATCTTTAGTCTCTCTTCATGCACCTGGCTCCCTCTGATTGTTTTATTTTTTGTTTTGTTTTAATTGTTCTCTCTATCCACTGTCTTTTCTTTTGAGAGAAGTGATCAGGTGTGACTACATAATAATTTTGATAAGAGTCAAAATGTTTACTATTCTGTTTCCAATATCCAACCAGATGATATATTATGGCAGCAGCTATAACAGTTGCCCATGCCTCCCAGGTGTTTAGCCCAGGTAGAAGCAAAAGTCAAGAGTCCTGGCCAGTGTGGTTAGTGTTGGCCGAGCAACAAAGGGTCTCGGGTTCTATTCCCAGTAAAAATGATTGTTCAAATCTTGAGTTCATATAATGGCCTCGAACTTTTTCAGAAACTATACCAGTGGATCCAACATTTTATCAAACCACACCCTTTTTAAAAACAAACTTTGGATGATAATATATGAACTGCCACTATACTATCAGTAGTCCTGACAGAAGGCATAATTATACTGCTTAACTGGCAACCGGAGGCACACCTTCCTCTTAGAACTTGGCAGTCTCAGGAAACCAAAACACCATTCTACCAAAATGTGAGGCTTTCTTGATGAGCTTAAACCCAATTAATAAGTGTTAAGACACACCCTGCGTTCACAGACACCGATTTCTCTAAGTCTCCCCAGGGGCAGGCTAATTGAGGAGTTAGCATTATTAGAATCAGTGTGAACTACGTGGTGCAGGTGTTCACATTGCCGACGGGAGAGTTAACGCTTAACCACCTATTAACGATACGGTGGGTGTTTTGAGCTACTGGTTTTTAACGGGTCTCGCATATACAGAGATGGTAATATGCAAAGCGGTGACTCTGCGGACTGAAAAATAATGTGTTCACCTTTGCTACAAGTAGGTGACCTTCAACATTCATCACTGAAAGTGGAAGTCAGTATCACACACCACATGTGTCCTCATACCTCAGAAGGAAACGAAGACTGGGTCTTACAACCCGGCCTAGGAACTAACACTGTAGGCAGTGAACAGCCAACACTCCTTCCAGCCCTGGACCGAGAACATGTGGCACAAAATGTGCAATGTGTCCTTTAATTTTGCATGAACAAGTAAAAAGCATATTATGTTGTATTGTCTCATAAAAAGAACAACTATCACTATACTGGTTTGTGATTTTCTTCGATGAATGTCTGAAAAGTTGTTTTAAATTATATCTGTTTTCTACCATAAAGCATCTGCTGAGTTTGTATAAAAAGAGTAAACATCAAAAATGTATACACATCGTCAGACCAAATGGCTCAGTGGTTGAGAATCGACCTATGAACCAGGAGGTCACAGTTGGATTCCCAGTCAGGGCACATGCCTGGGTTTCGGGCTCAATCCCCTGTCGCAGCATGCAGGAGGCAGCCAATTAATAATTCTCTTTCATCATTGATGTTTCTCTCTCTCTCTCCCTTCCTCTCTCAAATCAATTAAAAAAAATTTTTATTTACAACACGTTCAAAATATATTGAGACCACAAATGAGAACACAGCAATCTACCTTTCTGAAATAATTTTTCTAACTACTTCAAGAAAAATAATTTTTAAAAAATTGCCATAACCAAAAGTTAGTTTGAACAAATACGTCATCTCAAAGCCAAACAAACCATATCCCAGGAGAAACATCCCAGAGTTTAATATAATATCCTCTACTAGGATAGACTAGTCTCCTATCCCTCAAGTTCACGAAAAGAAGGCTTTGCATACCACCTGCTTAGGAAAACAGAAGGAGCTGCTAATGAAAGAATATGCACAAGGGAACAATGTGAATATCCCTACAAGAAACAAATGAGCCAAACTGGTTTGGCTCAATGGATAGAGCGTCGGCCTGCGGACTGAAGGGTCCCAGGTTCGATTCCGGTCAAGGGCATGTACATTGGTGGCGGGCACATCCCCAGTAGGGGGTGTGCAAGAGGCAGCTGATGGATGATTCTCTTTTACCGATGTTTCTAACTCTCTATCCCTCTCTCTTCCTCTCTGTAAAAAATCAAAAAAAGAAACAAATGAACTTGAGAGGAGTAAGAATCTGTTCCACAATAACTTTCTTAGTATTATTCAAATACATTTAATATTTAATGATGTGAAAATACAAAACAAGATAACCATCTCTGTATGTTTAAGGTTTTCATTCTATCTCTTACGATATCAAGAAAGGTGGTCTCAGATAAACTGACAAAAACAGTTCCAATAAAACACCACTTTCATTTTTTTACTTGAAGAGATAAATTTACTGAAGCTACTCATCCATATACTTCAGCAACTATCAGAAATAACTTATTTACATATTATAGCAGTAGTGATCACATTCTTGCGTATGCATGTAAGTGTATATTTGTTAACCTCTTAAATCTAAGAGTATTTGCAATACACATACACATACACTTTAATATATTTCCCCAGGGGTAATACATTAACCAACTCGAGGTCAGAAAGAATGGAAATCCTTCAAAATATTATCCGAACGGCCAAATGGCTGACAATAACACCCAAATATTTCCTGGAAAATGACCCAATCAGCCCACAGACACAGCCTGCAAGCCACTGAACAGAACACGCTCCTATTTTGTTCTGTAAATGGGAAGGTTCGTAAGAAATGTTAGTAAATCTGTTGATAAGAAAATTCCACTGGAAATCAACAGCCACAGGCCTCTTCCTGATCTTACTGGGCCATCCAAACTAATGACATGACAGCAGGGGCGGCATGGCCAGGGGCTGCAAGGCCGCATCAAGCTGAAAACCTTCATCCCTGGGACCAGGGGTTCTCAACCGTGGCACCGGGGTCACGTGGGGCCAGATCATCCTGTCCCCTGGGGGCAGATCCTGTGGACTGTAGACTATTCAGCAGCATCCTTGGCCTCGATGCTGCCCCTTCCAAGGGGTGACTATCAACCATGTCCCCGGACACTGACAAGTGCCCCCTCTCCCCCCGGGGGACTAATTTGGGTCCAGGAGTCTAACTGCTCATTCCAGCGCTTAGTGTCCAAAGGGGGGCACGTTCCACAACACCCGCCGGAGCGGCCGGGCGCTTCCTGGGACACCTTCCTGGAGCCCACCACCGAACCCAAGCCTCGTCCCTCCCTCGTCATTCCTGCACATGTGCGTGATTCAACACTCCTGCGAGGATGAGTCTGCGACGGGCTGGGAAGGGAGCCAACAGTGACTGGCTTTTACGGTTTCGATGAATTACACCTCCTTTTTAACCCTTCGGTGGCCGGTCATCGCCGCCAGAGCAGCCCGGGCTTCGCCAACGACTGCCTCCAGCCCCTCCAAGCTCAGACGTCTCAGCAGCCACACACCGCGCCTGTCACCGCGCCGGCCTCGCCCCGCACCCACGGGCTCCGGCACCTCCTACTGGACACCCCAGCTCTCAGCTGGACTGCCCGCGCCCAGGGCAGCGCTTGACCCTTGACCCCGGCCTGACCCCGCCAGCATCAACCCCCACCCCGCCCCCCGCCCCCCTCTCACCCCACCCCCAGGGCGGTACCTGAAGTAGTAGACATCGCTCTTGCCGGCACTGAGCCCAGATTTTCGGATCACTTCCTCCTTCTTCCATCCGGGGGGGAGGGCCGGGCAGTCCATCCTCTTCCCGCTCTCCGTGGCCCGGGGTCCCCTGGGCCCCGGTCCCGCGCTCCCCGACGGGAAAGGGACCGGCTCCCGCCGGGGGGCGCCGCCGCCACCGCTGCCGCCGCCGCAGACGCCGTCGCCGCCAAGGCCGCTGCCGCCACTCGGGGGACGGCCGCGGCCCCGTCCCCGGCCACGGCCCCGTCCCCGTCCCCGGCCACGGCCCCGGCCACGGCCACAGACGCCGCCGCCCCGGCCCGCCTGCTTCCACCGCCCCCGGCCACGGCCGCCGCCCCGAGCGACTTCCCTGCGCACGCCGCTCACCGGGGACGGGGCGAGCGCGCTGCCCTGGCCCCCCTGCTCTATGGCGGAGTCGCCGCCAGCGCCGCTGCCGCCCGCCGCGCTCTCCCCCTCCTCCTGCTCCGGGCAGCAGCGGCCTCCCCCCGGGTGCGCGCGCATCCAGCCCCCTCCCCAGCCGGCGCTGCGCTTCTTCCGTAACCGAGCCCTTGGAATCCCGGAGACCCGCCCCGCCCGCAGAGCGGCGCGCGGGGGACGCGCGCAAGCATCATAGAGCGGACGCGCGCAGAGCGGCCCTCCCGCCCGGGGCGTGGCCCCGGCCACCGCCCCTTAGGTCCTCCAAGCGCTCTGGGCGGCCATCTTGTCTCCGCCCCCTGGAGGGCACGCCCCCGCGTCGCTCGCTCCGCCCCCGGCCTCGCCCTTCCGGCGCTGGCCCCGCCCCGCGCGCGGATCCCGGAAGGCGGGTCGGCCCCCGGAGTCCCGGTGGAGGTGGATGTCAGAGGTGCTGCGGAGGCTGGGTGCTCCAAAGAAGGCTGACCTCCCCCGCTGGGCGATTTCACCCGCGCTTGCTTTCCAATGACTGAACCACAAACAAGATATATCTCATATTTCATATTCACTAATTCGATTATTCATTTAACAGGATGACAGATGCCCTTTCTTATCTTTGCATCAAAGCTTGCCAGCGAGCTCTGGTTGAAGGAGTGAGTCAGTGTCCCTTTAGTTATCACTATCCTGCAAAGTCTAACTGATGGTCCTCCTGGAACTTTGTAAGGCTGAATGCATGTAGGAAGATGATAACTTGGGACATGAACTCCAGTTGTTCATGGTTTAACTCAAAGCTCTCCTTAAAAAGACCAGAATCCCTGAATCCATCTAGGATTTACCAAATTTCAGGATCTTTTCTTAATTTGGACTTCCTCGATTAATGGCCTTTGGCAAATATCAGTGGCCTTTGACTTGGTAAACACTCCCTTGTGTTGAAAGCTAGCCCATTGTCACAAACTTTTAGGAATCTGTGTGGAATTCATTTGGATCTGCCCACCCAAGCAATAAGTGATTTTAATGAATAATGCCAAGTTGGTTAGAAACTGATCCAGCCCAGCCAGCCTGGCTCAGTGGTTGAGCATCTACCTATGAACCAAGGGATCACCATTGATTCCCCGTCAAGGCACATGCCCAGGTTGCTGGTTCCAACCCCAATATGGGGCGTGCTGGAGGCAGCCAATCAATGAATCTCTCTCATTCGTGTTTCTATCTCCCTCTTCCTTCCTCTCTGAAATCAATAAAAATATTTTTTTAAAGATATTGATTTAAATTTTAGAGAAGCACAATTTTCTACTTGTCTAGCATTTATAGAAATGTGCTATCGAAATCCAAGATGATATATTATGAAGTGTTTGGAAGACTGAAACATGTAAAATACATTTTATCAGATAAGTAATAAATTATTAATATTTTCAGTTTTTGTACACATGGAACCTAAAATTTAAGGGCCAAGTTTAATGTATAGGAAAAAAATTGATCAATACAAAATAATGAAAAAAAATTATTTGATTTGCCTTTGCAATACGTGCAAACACTAACTTATCCACACCAACGTGTCTGTCTTCTTTGATGTCCATAACTTGAAATACACTTTAGGAAATCTATCTAAAAATGTCTCTGCCAAAGTGTTGAAAAGTCAAGTTTTCTCAGGAGAGAGGTCAGTTGTGGAGACATGCATCTAGAAGTCACCTTGTGAAAGTGACAGTTGGAAAGAGAAAAAAAAGAAAGAAGAAAAGAAAAAAGAACCAATAACTGAATCTTAGGAAACACCTACATTAAGGCTCAGGTGAAGGAGTAAAAGTCTGAGAAATATGAGATCAAAGTTTAGATGGCAAACCCTCTGTAAGAGAAAGGGCTTTGATTATCACGCCTGATTAAAATTAAAGGGTAAACATAAGCAAAAATCTCGGTAGAAATGGTCATTGAGGCAATAGATGGGAAAAGATATACTTTTAGAAATGTTGACGTTTCCAAGCTATGTCTACTAAGGGTATATAGATCAAGTGATACAGTGAGTATAAAAGTATGTTTAAATAAATAAGTCACTGAAGGTAATTACTTTGACTCCTACTACCAGATTCCATTTGCTAAATCCTCGTAGATCTAGTTCAGTGTTCCCTCTGTTAAGAAAAATCTCATTTAGACATTTCGAAAGTTTTTTAGGTCACACTTGAATTTTTTCTGCTATGATACCATAAAGCAACATAGCAAAAGGAAGAAACAAACAAAACACCACTAATTTATTCTCTCAATTTAAAAAAAAAAAAAAAAAAAAAAAAAAAAAAAAAAAAAAACCTGGCCGAAACCAGTTTGGCTCAATGGATAGAGCTTCGGCTTGGGGACTGAGGGGACCCGGGTTCGATTCCGGTCAAGGGCATGTACCTTGGTTGCGGGCACATCCCTGGTGGAGGGTGTGCAAGAGGCAGCTGATCGGTGACTCTCTCTCATCAATGTTTCTAGCTCTCTATCTGTCTCCCTTCCTCTCTGTACAAAATCAATAAAATATATATTTTTTTAAAAAACTGACTAAATTCAGGAACTAGACTGAGAGCCTAAAGGTACTGTGAACAGAGAGATACTAACCTGAGATACTAACTCCCTTTTGGTTTCCCTTAAAATCCTGGACAAATAATAAACTGTGGGAATTCTGGAGAACTGCATTTCATATATCACTCCTCCAAGAAGAATAGCAACACTGTTTTTCTCAGTACAGTGGTGACAACATTGTTCAATTTTCTCTCTCTTGCAGGGGAAAAGGTCTCGCTGGCCTCGCCTTATGGAAAAAGTGAAGACAGCAAGAGGGAATTACGTTTGAAATCTGGTCCATTAAACAAACAATAGAGACTTAACCACCTCTGCTCTCTGCCTCCCGGGGGTAAAGCAGGTGCTGAAACACCAGCTGTCACCCCGGAAGACTCTTGTTTTTCACAATATTTTTCTTTGTATTGTTTACCAAGTAAATTTGAGGCTACGCCACGAAAGAAAAAGTGGTTTTCAAGAAAGAAAGAAAAAAAGTGTTCGTTTGGATTTTTATGGAGAAAAATAAAACAAATTCGGGAACTGTTGGGAGAGAATGGCTGGTTTTGAGATCTGTTATATGTGTGTCAAATATATCCAGGGATTTTTGAGTGGGATAAAATACTGAAAACTTGAGATTTTTGAGTGTGATAAAATTTACTAAATAAAAAGAAGGATTTAGACGTTGGGAAAACTTACCCTTTTCAAACAGGGAGGTGGGAATGTTTGAAGGCATTACGCAGGAATAAGGGCACGGCCAAAAAACGCTCCTCGCTCCCATGAGCAGGTTTGATGATTCACAAAGTTGGCCCAGCTGCTGCTCACCTCATTCCCAGCTAAAACCCAGCGCTGCTGCGGTGGCCTGCCAGGAGGCCAAATGACACTTATACCTGCCGTTTAAATTAGGATTTTTTTTTTTAATTGCCTTTCACTTGGAGGGACTACAGAGAACCATACACGGCACAGTTCAAACTGAGCAGAGTTAATTACTCGAAAGGCAAGAGGAAACAAGGACAGGCGCATTTCAAACCAAAAGGAAATTATTTCAAAAGACAGGGTCTGATACTTTTTTTTTTTTTTTTTTTTTTTTTTCCTGCTGGTTGTTACATTAGCCATGGGCAAGTGGCTGGTACTATGAAGTATTTAGGATTAAAACATGGGGCGGTGCTTCTTTGATTTAACTTCCTAAAATAGAAAGCACAATTCTACCAGTAGAAAGAAAACCATCTTTAGGTTTCAAGGCCCTTAGCTACCATGTAACAGGCTAAACGGTGGTTTGACACCTTAGCTGTGCCTGCAAAGCACCAGAAGTCTAGGATACAGGATCCCTGAGAAGAAATAAGGGCTGACCATGGCTGCTGCTGGCAGGAGGAGGAGGAGGAGCTGTAGCTGAGTAACTCAGAAAATTATCTCACCAGGACACCTCCTGCGGTGAGTGGCTTTCCCAGTGTCACATCCCAATGTCTCAGTTGAGAGCTTGCCTGCTTAACTATTTTCAAGCTTGCTCCTACTGTCTCTGGTTTCTTCACCTGTGCGCTTGCTGCCTCCTCCAAGTGGAGAAACTCCTTTGTTCCCACCTTCACCCCCAGCCGCACCCAGCACCTTTCTTTGGCTAATTCCTACTTTGCCCTTAGGTCTCCCCTCTATATGACCTTTTCCAAGGAGCCTTCCCGGACCTCTCCCAGCCCCTGCACTCCTGCTCCCTCCTCGGTTGTCAATTATGTTATAAATGAACTTTTAATTTATTGGAGGCCATTTTAAGTTGGCTTAACTCATATTTGCATGGAGCTTGGGATGTTATTACTGCCTCCCTCGGATTCTCACTATGCGATTTTGAATGACTCTTCATATTGTTTTCTTTAGCTTACCTGAGTTTTCTGATCTGAAGTTGCTTTCAGCTACATCTCTGAGCTTAAAGAATTCTTAACACTGAATGATAGCCCTAAAGCGTTCACAGTGCTTATCTGCTTGGAAATAAAGCATCTGCATTCATTTTCTCGTACTGTCACAAATGTGTCATATAAAAAGAACACAAGTTACCACAAATGTAGCATGTAAAAAGAACACACATTCGTTATCACACAGTTGCCATGGGGAGCAGCTTAACTGGGTCCTCTGCTCTTGGCGAATTCAAGCGCTGCCGGAGGCCAGGGTCTGTGGGAGGCTCGGGTCTTCTTCCAAGCTCAGGCGGTTGTTAGCAGTATTCCGTCCCTGTAGCTGCAGAACTTAGGTTGGCCGATTTATTTAAGACCCACAGAAGAGTCTCTGGCTTCTGCTTCTGATCTCTAGACCCTCTTTTAAAGGATGCATCTGGTTAAGTCAGGCCCACCAAGGATAATCCCCATTTTGGTGAATTCAAAGCTAACTGATCAGGGACATTAAATTGCATCTACAAAACCCCTTCATCTTTATCCGGATTAGATACCTGAACTTGTATTATTGTTTCACTGGCTATTGAATTTGTTACATGGTTCTGACTCAGCTTTTTCTCTATTCAGTTTTCATTTAGAGTTTCACATGTCTGAACACATAAAATTATATAAGTAAAAACACAAACATGTATGCACTATTGTGAAATATCAGGAGAGGCTCAAGTATGTCTGTGTCCTGTGTGCTTACCATGGAGTAAAAGCTGTTCAATAACAAGTGAACGCACAGCAGATTAAGTTGTGATATGTTTATATTAAATAATTTTAACACTTATTGACTATTTTTGGTGCTTCTTGCCTGCCTTTTTTGGTAAGAAATGAAAGCAGTTCTTTTATATTAATGATTCCTCAAGCTTTTGGGTCAGTTTAATTGAAGAGTATATTCAGTTTACAATGGGCACTGACTTTAAAATATATACCTCCCTAATCGATTTGGCTCAGTGGATAGAGCGTCGGCCTGTGGATTGAAGAGGCCCAGGTTCGATTCCGGTCAAAGGTATATTCCTTGGTTGTAGGCACATACCCAGTAGCAAGTGTGTAGGAGGCAGCTGATCAATGTTTCTCTCTCATATATGTTTATGTTTCTAATTCTCTATCCATCTCCTTTCGTCTCTGTAAAAAAAAATCAATAAAGTATATTTTAAAAATAAAATAAAATATATACCAATTGAAATTGCTTATTTTTATGAATGTAGAATTTCTGAAAATTCTGCAAACCAAACAAGATATAAAAATGGATACTGAGGTTGATATATCAGCAAGCATCGTCCACAAAACCTATATCGCAAGTCTGTGGTTACTATTCTCTAGTTACATTATACTTATTGATAAGAATTAAAAATATAAACTTATAAAATAAATATGTGGTCCTAAATTGGGTTTGTTTTCGTTTTGTTTTTTTATCTGCATTAGGGTGGTGTTGTGAGTGGGATTTTGTGTAATTAAAGAATCTATGACTTTAAGAAGGTTTGAAAGCCACAAAAGAGTTTGAACAAGATAGTATTGGGAGGGCTGGATCTACAGTTGGTAAGTGAACCCAATCAAGTAGCAATTTAACTCCCCTCTCTCTCTAATAGGACTTTTGGAACTGATATATAATTTGAGCATTTGTAGCTCCACCCACTCTGTCGTCACCTCCTCAGCGAAGGGTTCATTGTACCTGATCAAAACTCCATTCCTACTCTCCTTCAAAGACACAATAGCCCGTCTTGTGTCACAGAGTGAGACTCATATCTGAATAAGTAAGCCTCCCACCACCAAGATCTGATGATAGGCATTTGACCATGCAATGTCATTCTTTCAACTGTCAACTGTCATTTTCGTTAACTGTAGGCTGCATAAAACCCACGCTACACTTTCCCAAACATAGAACATTCCTTGGTATATGCCTCCTGAGTGACAAAAATTGCCTCTCCTGGGATGCAGTCAGGAAAGAGCCCAAATCCAAATGTCCTAAAGTGTTAGGTTTCTCAAGCAGTTCTTATTGAGTCTTATTGAGAGTAATAAAAGTGCAACAAACCACACACACCTAGCAACTAGCATTTGCACATCTCACAGTCAAGATAATGATCATTTCCATCAGCCTCAAAAATTCTTTGCCTCTTTGTTATCCCTCCCTGCTTCCACCCCCCTCCTCAGAGCACCAATGATTTACGTTCTGTTATTACAGATTAATTAACATTTCCTGGGACTTTATATAAATGGTATTATCTAGTATGTGCTCTTT
This sequence comes from Pipistrellus kuhlii, assembly GCF_014108245.1. Lineage (NCBI taxonomy): Eukaryota > Metazoa > Chordata > Mammalia > Chiroptera > Vespertilionidae > Pipistrellus > Pipistrellus kuhlii. The sequence continues at coordinate 19,139,649 of NW_023425562.1, forward strand.
TTGTGTCTGGCTTCTTTCACTACTCGTTTTGAGATTCATTCATGCTGTGGTGAACATCAATCATCCATTCTTTGTTATTGCTGAATAGTATTCCACCATGTGGATGTATTTCTTTACCCAGTCATTTTAATGGACATTTGTGTTATTTCCAATTTTTGACTATTACAAATAAAACTGATCAGAGCTTTCACATACAAATCTTTATGTGGGTATATGTTTTCATTCCCCTAGAGTGAATGCCTAGGAATGGAATAACATATGGGCATTATGTTTAACATTTTAAGAAACCGCCACACAGCTTTTCAAAGTCATCCGACCATTTTGTATTCCCATGAACAATGTGTAGTTCCAGTTTCTCTACATCTTCATCTGCTCTTGGTATAGTCGGTCTTTAGAAATTTAGTGTTTATAATGGGTGTGTAGTGTTTTAAGTGACATTTCCCCAATGACTAATGATCTTTTTTTGTGAAGTACCTGTTCAAATTTTTTGCCCATTTTCTTCTCGTGTTGGTCAATGGTTTTTGTTTTTTAATACATTTTTATTATTGAATTCAGAGAAGAAGGGATATATATATATTTGTCTATTTATTTAAATTCTACACAATTGGTGCTTTTAAAAGATTTGACTCTTGGGGTTGTGTTTTCATATCACAGCATCCTGTGGGGAGGATGAAGGGGAGCAGCCTAAGAGAGAGACTCTGTCTAGGAAGACAGTTTGCTGGGACTTGAAAAGCACTGGTGTAGGGACCAGGAAACCTGGTTCTACCAAACAGCTCACTGACTGTGAACAAGTGTTTTAACCTTTCTGGTTTTTAGCTTCCTCATCTGTAAGATGACCCAGTTGGACTGGATAATCTCTTTGACCTCTTTCAACTTTGAATACTTGAAAATATACTGTTCTGAAATACTCAGCTATTTCTTAAAAAGCTCTTTCATGTACACTTTATCATTTTATCCTCAAAAGAATCCCAGGCAAGTCTTTGCAGGATAGAGAGGTTAGGTATCCTTTTAGATGTGGTTGTGGAAAATTAGGTGAATGGCAAAGATAACCTATCTGGTAAATAGCAGAACTGGAACATGAATTCAGATCTTCTCAGCAAATTCCTGAGTAAAACACAAGAGAAAGCAAAACTGTTTGAAATCGCTAATCATATGCATGAATCACATACTTCTACTAGTGATATTTCCCTTAGTTACTCAGACCACTCTGAACTCAAAATAAAAGTCAACAAAGAAATAAACATTAAAAAAAATCAATTAACTATATTAAAAAAAAGAAAGAAACGTAACCAAATGACTAATGCTCTATTGTGATATGAATATAGGGGTAACTATGAGGGATTAAAAGATAACAGCTGACCTCTGCTATGACTCATTTATGGCCACTCCTTACCAGAAATGTAGAGATAAGATACAGGAAACAGCAGGGGGAAAAGCCATGAGGAAGACATGGAATTGGGAAACTCTCACTACTTAGCTAGGAAAAATGAGAGAATCATAGACAAAAAATATTTGAAAATCAATAAATAGGTACTATATTGGAAAGAATTAAGACTAGGAAAAGATATAAACTTGATGGTTAAATTGCAATAAAAAATGCTTATGGCTGCAAAATTATATGCCAAAATGAGTGATAAAATTTAGAAGATACACACCAAAATATTAAAATGTAAAGGGCATAAAGTATGGAACCTACTTAAATAGCTCAGAAAAATAATGTGTGTATATATGTACATGGTAAAATGTTAAAAAAATTAATAGTCTGCAATAAAGTAATTTTTAAAAAATTAATAGTCTGGCTGATATAGCTCAGTGGTTGAGCATCAACCTAACAACCAGGTGATCATGGTCTGATTCTAGTCAGGGCACATGCCTGGATTGCAGGCTTGACTCCCAGTAGGAGGCAGCCAATCAATAATACTCTCTCACCACTGATGCTTCTCTCTCTCTCCATCTCCCTTCCTCTCTGAAATCAATAAAAAAAATATATTTTTAAAAATTGCCGAAACTGGTTTGGCTCAGTGGATAGTGTCAGCCTGCGGACTGGAAGTTCCCAGGTTCAATTACGGTCAGGGGCATGTGCCTTGGTTGCTGTTACATCCCCAGTGGGGAGTGTGCAGGAAGGCAGCTGGTTGATGTTTCTCTCTCATCGATGCTTCTAACTCTCTATCCTTCTCCCTTCCTCTCTGTAAAAAATCAATAAAATATATTTTTTAATTAATTAATCTGGGAATCTAGCTACTATTTTTACAACTTCTCTGTAGGACTAAAATTGTTTCATAATTAAAATTTAATAAAAAAGGGGGGGAGGGCAGTAGGAGCATAGTTACTTAGCAATTAATGTAGCAGGATTCGTAAAAGAGCTGAGAAAGACTTCATATTCTATTTCATAAACAGATTCATAGACCTGCATTATAGTCTCCATTTGTCCTCTAAGTGGCAATGAAATCTTGGACTACTTGGAAATCTGTGGTTTTAGACTAAATTAGTGATTTTAAGACTGTTGTGTGGATTCTGGGAAAGTCTTTCAAGCCCAAAAGAGCAAAGCAAGAACTGCTCTCAGCCTGCCTTCCATCCTGCACCCCTTCAACTGGAGCGGCTTCCGTTTTTTTTTTTTCTTTTTGTGTTTGTTTTGGGGGGGGGGATGTACTGAGTAGTATTTGAAGAAAGGTCCTTACTCCTTCTAAACAATTTTCTTCTCCGAGTCATTGAACTAGATGACCTTTAAAATTTATCTCAAATATGAATTCATGGGTTTCCATTATTTGGTGGAAAACTATGCCATATCAGAGGTTGGCAAAGCAGGATCCATGAGCCAAGTCCATCCTACAGATTGTCTTTGTAGCACCCATGAGTTTAGTATGATTTTTACATTTTTAAATGGTTTGGGGGGGGGGGAATAATTTTTGACCCATAAAAATTACATGAAATTTACATTTCAGTGCCTACTAATATAAAACTTGGTTGGAGCATGGCCACAGCCATGTTTATGTGCTGACGTTGATTGCTTTCACTGAGAACAGCCACCCTGAGGAGTTGTGACAGACACCAAGAGTCCTTATGTCCGAATAGCCTCGATATTTACTGGCCCTTGAAGAAGTTTGCCACCTCTGTGTTATATAAAAATCAGTATAGCCGGAGCCGGTTTGGCTCAGTGGATAAAGCGTCGGCCTGCAGACTGGAAGGTCCCGAGTTCAATTCTGGTCAAGGGCATGTACCTTGGTTGTGGGCACAAACCCGGTGGGGGCTGTGCAGGAGGCAGCTGGTCGATGTTTCTCTCTCATCGATGTTTCTAGCTCTCTATCCCTCTTATTTCCTCTCTGTAAAAAAAAAAAAATCAATAAAATATATTTTTTAAAATAAAAATCAGTATAGATTATACATTTCAGAAATCCCAATGACTTCTGTGTAGATAAGGGTTCTCTATAAGAACCCTTCCCAAGAGTGGGAATTTCAGGCCCTTAGGCAGAACTTTGAGGTATTGGAAGGACGTGACATCTGTGGTGTGCACCTCAGATTCCATCTTCTCCTTGCAAGGTTAGCCTTAGTTCCACCTCTTCCTTGATTCACCAGATAACCAATTTCTGCACAATCCAGAATAGGTACTTTCTGCTTCCTATTGTCACCTGACACAATTATTCCTGATTGGAGGATAAAATCCCACTCAGTTCCATCAGGATATGGGGCCATCAGCAAAGGTCATGGAGCGGAGGTAATAGGGGTGTTTCTGTCCTAGAACTTGGCCCCATTCTTGAGGGTGATCTGATAAGTTCCTGTCTGGCTCAAGGTTTCTTTGAAGATGAGCAGAGTTAATGAATGAGAAACTACTTCATAATGACAATGAAATTATATAGGTGAAAGCATTCCTGAACTGTTGGCAATATAACGATAATGTATACACAGTTATTACCAAGTTAAAAGCAAGACAAGGTTAGAATAGAAAGAAAAAAAACACTAAATCGATAATCTTGTACTTTTTTAATACTCTTAAGCACATAATAGATAGCTCAGCTGCCCTAATTCTGACAGATACAACATCCATCGCTGGTTTCCATTCCCAATGATCCATGAAGTAAATATTTTCCACTAGGACTGCTATAACAAGGTATTACAAACTGTGGATTAAACAAATTTATTGTCTAGTTTTGTTTCATTTTTTAATATATTTTTATTGATTTCAGAGAGGGAGAGATAGAAACATTAATGATGATGGAGAATCGTCAACTGGCTACCTCCTGCACACCCCCAACTAGGGATCGAGCCTGAAACCTGGGCATATGCCCTTGACTAGAATCGAACCTGGGACCCTTCAGTGGCTCCAGCCACTGAGCCAAACCAGGTAGGGCTACTGTCTAGTTTTTGAGGCTAGAATCCCAAAATCAATGAGAGCAAGATTTAGTTCCTTCTGTGAGGGAAGGCTCTGTTCCAGGCCCTTTTCCTTTTTAGATGGCTATCTTCGTATCATCTGCCCTCTATGAGTTGAAATTCCCTTTCCTTATAAGGACACTAGTCATATTGGATCAAAGACCTACCTAGTGACTTTTTAACTTGATTACTTCTGTAAAGACCTTATCTCCAAATAAGGCTACATTCTGATGTACTACATTCACATGTGCCTATCTCTCAACATACGAATTCAACACAATTCAACCCATAACATGAAGGGTGGTTTATAGTGTGAGTTTAGGTGCAAAGTCCTTTTCTTGAAGCTCTAATTCTTTAATGACCCATTGATTTTAGTGAAAGAAGCTTCTTCCTTTTTTACTTTCTCAAAATCAAGCAAGGAATGTCTTATTTCCTTTTCTGCATCCATCTCATTGAAATGGCGATGAATAAGCTTTTCCTCCACAATATGGCAAAGAACGGTCATAAGTAAATTCAAAGACCTACGGTGTGGAATTCCAGGCATACCCAACTTGGTGCTCTACTCTTCCAGGGCACAGATCTTTCCCCAAGAAGTTGGGAACCATAGAAGAGAGCATACCTTACCAGCTTCTCCAAGAGCCCAGGAGATGGAAGCAGTGTGGCTGTGGTTGGAGTCAGGCTGCTGGCTTAGCTGCAGAACACCGTCTAATGCGACTGCTAAGGCCTCATGGCTATGGAGAAAGAATGGGTGAATGCACAGGCAAATGAATGTAGGTCATGGAGCAAGGGAGAACAAGAGAGAGAGAACTCTTTGGAAATTTCAACCAAAACCTTCTTTAACCAATTAACGTTCCAAAATTTCACATGCTTCCGGTGGGGCCCACCCCCCAAGCAATCCACTGTTCCGCAGGCTAGCCTTCAGGCACACCACTCCCCTGTGCCACCCTGATTTCCACTGCACACGTGCCTATCTCTCCCTTCCGCCTCCAACAATCCAGTACTGGATACCGGAAGCAGGGGTGTCCATTCCCTTGGAGGAACAACGTCCTGTGAAGCTGTAGATTCCTGCTGAAGCTTCCCAGGTAACCATGCATGCAGCGTCTGACTTCCCTTTGCTTTCTTCCCTTTATTAATATCAACTAGCCAGTGACGCTGATAGCAATGGAACACTTATAAGCACCAGATTTCAATAAGTTCTTCTAGGGAGCACACTTTTTAAGAAACACCAGACATTTTTGTGGAATATCTGTCAAGGTGAGAATTCAATGAGTTAATAAGGATAATAAAATCTGAGGATTAGATTAAAATGCTAAAGTTTAAATTAGAACTGTAAATCACATTTCTCAAAATAAATATTTACTTCTAAACATCAAACAAAATGTATTTGCTGTTTTTACAATAAGCACTCCAGCTAAAACATTATTGCAGCAGCCAGCCTTTTTTTTTTTTTTTTTTCATGGTTTCCTGAGTGCACCCTTAGCGTTTAAAATGTAGCCTTCATTTTCATTTGTCATGTACTAACATGTACCGTACCTCTCAATGTGGGCAATTACTGAAAATGTCTTTGATGCAGTAAGACAGGTTCTACCTAATTCTCCTCTCCTGACTCTGCAGGGTTCAATAATAAACTCCCAAAGTGAAAACAAAACAAACAAACAAAAACGCAAGGTCTGGATGAAACCTTCCTCAAATTTTTGTTCAAGCAATGACAGCTCTAGGCCTCCCCTGCTAGTATCAACTGCTGAATGGTATGAAAGCTATGTAGGAAACTTAGCGAGGCACATACCAGTTCGGAAATAATCATCAGAGTAGACTGAAAAATTCGCATTATCATCTTCACCCCCGAACGTGAAATCCTCAGTTACCTTTTGCAGTAGCTTAATCTCCAGCCCATGCATCTGTTTATTCATGAATGCCTTTCCACTGTGCAAGGGCTGAAAGTGGGCCTGACGGGCTTAAGCCAACATTAAGAAATGCTGGTGACAGTCAATGAGTCCTAGTTGAATTGAAGTTATTAGTGCAGTGAGTATAATGGAAAGGAAAGAACCTAGCACTTCCTGTATACTTGACTCATTGACCAGGTCGGTGCTTGGCCAACTTTAATGTGCATATGAATCATCCAGGCATCATCTTTTGGGGAAGGAGACAATTTGCTTTTATTCCCCCTATATTGACATATAATTGACATTTTATATTCACTTCGGATGTACAATATAATGATTCCATATTTGTATATATTGCAGAATGGTCACTACGATAAATCTATCACCATTCATAGTTACTTTTTCTTCTTCTTCTTCTTCTTCTTCTTCTTCTTCTTCTTCTTCTTCTTCTTCTTCTATTTAGCTTGCCTATTCCCATTCAGCAGGTCTGGGGCAGGACCCAAGAGTCTACATTTTTAACAACTTCTCGTGACTGCTACTGACTGATCCACAGACCACACTTCGTGTAGCAAGAGCCCAGCTCCTTCATATTTAATAATTAACAATACGTTTGAGAGATAGATATTATGATTACCTTTAAAACAGACATTGAAGGAGAGATTTAAAAATTCGTAAATGAGGAAGCCTGAAATGTGTCTAATAGCAATGTCCCTACTCTTTCCAGTAGTCATTAATGACACTCCATAGGAGTAACAGATGCTTTATTTTTTTTTTAATTTGCGCCTCAAATATGCCTGCTCACCTGTGACATTTGTCTAAAATTCCGGTCCTCAGACTCTACCCCAAACTATTAAATTAGAATTTGCAGATGACACCCCTAGGGAAAGGTATTTTAAACTGGTACCTGGATGATTCTTGTGATCAGGAACATTTAAGAAACAATAATCAGCCGAAACCAGTTTGGCTCAGTGGATGGAGAGTCAGCCTGGGGACTGAAGGGTCCCGGGTTCGATTCCGGTCAGGGGCATGTGTCTTGGTTGCGGGCACATACCCAGTGGGGGGAGGGGGAGGGGTGCAGGAGGCAGCTGATCGATGTTTCTCTCTCATCGATATTTCTAACTCTCTATCCCACTCTCTTCAATAAAATATATTTAAAAACAAAAAACAAAAACAATGATCAGCTAGGTCATGCTGTAGTTTAGAAAACTTAAATAAGGAGTGTTGATGTGCTCTGTTTAGCTTGAGAGAACAGTGTCTGCTCAGGCAAAGAGTATCTCAGAACCCCTTCCAATGCATTTCAGCTTCCCTGAAAAGGGCTGCTGGGAGCAGGGAATGAAACTCGTTGGTTTCATGGCATAAGGGATAGGTTTAAACCTGCATCTTATAACAGGGTGCTAAAGTACAGTATCTAATTATGCCACTTTTAATTGTAAGGTGAAAGCAACAGCAGCCACAAAGTTTTCTTTTCCTCTTTATCAAGGGGATGATCTTGGCCTACCAATCCAATTATAGAGCATCTGTATTCTAGAATTAAAGCTCATCTGAATAATATTTTCCATCCCCAAATTCATAATTCAATTTCTTAGTAGGATCTCTCAGTCAGATCAGAATAGGGCTAATTATTTACCTGTGCTTTGAAAGGGTAACTTTGTGCCAAGAATATTATCATGAATTTTTCACTATAATTCCAAGTGGTAAATAAAGGGCCCAAGACTTTTAAAGTCAACTTTGGGTACTCCTTTAGATTACTGATATTTTTTCTGGCTTTTAAAAAACACATTTAGTGTTCTGGAGTACTATACATTATTAAAAGGTACTCTAGGATCTTGATATAGCTAAGTTAATGTACTTATGAAATATATAATTTATTAACTAAATACATTCTGTTACTAATAAAACCTAGTAACTTAATAACTTGGAATATCTTGGATTTTCATATATATTTCTATGTTGAAGAAAATATAATTATACATGATAATTTTCAAATGAAATATCACATTTCCTCTTAAAATTAACAAGATAGTTCAAATATGTCAAAAGAAATATACTGAAATATTACTATGGCATAATTCATTAAGCATAGGATTTGTTGCAAGGTCAACCAATATAAATAGAAATTTGGAGACAGTCCAATCTGAGTTTGAAGCCTAGATGCAGCCAGTTACTAGCTTGTCTGAGCCTCCATTCCCTCACCCATAAACTAGGGAGGACATTTCCTTGTTGAGCTACGTATTAGACTAGAGATAGATGAATGGGCAAGCATGTGGTAGATGATTACTGAGTGTAATTATAAAACGGGGTATAATGGATAACCTAATGAAAGGACCTCTTTTTAATGATTATCACTTACGAGGTAATCTCAAAGAACTAATTCTCCAATCACCCATTTAGCAAAGTTCCTATTTTGGAGTACAGTGAAGTCACATGATCATCTACATTTTATTTATTCAAATTTAACTGTATGTAGTTAACAAGAAAGAAAACTAGCCTTGGCCGGTGTGGCTCAGTTGGTTGAATGTCTTCCCATGCACCAAAAGGTTGCTGGTTCAATTCCAGATCAGGGCACATGCATATTGGAGGGTGAGGGATGGGGGGCAGGAGGCTGGCTGCCTTTGGATGTTTCTCTCCCACATCTTTCTCTTTCTCCCTCTCCCTTCTTCTCTCTTCTCTAAAAATCAATTTTTAAAAAACATTTAAACAAAAGAAAGAAAAATAATGGAAAGAGAAAAAATTTCCCAATTCTAAATTATCTAGTCAACTTAGATCAATATTCCATTCAACAAGCAAATATTCTGGCCCAAATATAAGATTAGAAATATAAATATTGGTCTCAATTGGCCTCACTTCCCATGGGCCTCTCAAAGTATGAACACTTTGCTGCGCAAGGTTTAATTCTTGTATCTTAAGATATATATTTCGGCACAAAATATTCCTGAAGCACAAGCCAGCAGCTGCACTTTATCTGCTGCTCAATGGAAGAAAGAGTGCTCTGTTTCAAAGTTGGAGGAAAAGCTGACTCTGTTGGAATCATTGAGAAATATTATCTCTCTCTCTGAAGTAACAACTTCCTGAGGAATTTTCCAATGCAATTTTCTAAAAATCTTTTGAAATAATTATAGACTGGCAGAAGTTGCAAAAGCCGTTCATAAAATAGTTTGTTTACCCTTTCCCCAGTTTCTCTCAGGTTAACAACGAACATAACTATAATTACCCAAAGCAAGAGATAACATTAGTACAAAATTATTAACTAAACTACAAAGCTTATTTCAATTTCACCAGTTTTCTCCCAGTGTCCCAGGATATGATCTAGGATCCTACCTTCCATTTCTTTGTTATATTTTCTTAGTGTTCTCCAGTCTGTGGCAGTTCCTTGTCTTTGTCTTTCCTGACTGTGATCTGTGATTCCATGAAGTATGCCAACATTTTAAAAAATATATTAAGTAGGTATTGATTTTGTAATTCTGTGTAAGTCCAAAACCAGGATATTGTCTACAGTGGATTAGATTCTTTTTTTTTCTTCTTTTTTTTATTACGGTATTATATGTGTACATATCTTACCATTGCCTTCCCACCTCACTCTCATACATGCCCTCAACCCTCCGAGTTTTGCGTCCATTGGTTATGCTTATATGGATGCATACAAGTCTTTCGGTTGATCTCTTATCTCCCCCAACTCTCCCTAATTTTCCTGCTGTAATTTGACATTCTGTTTGATGCTTTACTGTCTCTGTATCTATCTTTTTGTTCAATAGTTTATAATTTTCTTTATTATCCATAAATGAGTGAGATCATGTGGTATTTTTCTTTCATTGACTGGCTTATTTCACTTAACATGATGTTCTCCAATTCCATCCAGGTTGATGCAAATGGTAAGAATTCCTTCTTTCTTATGGCAGCATAGTATTCCACTGTGTAGATGTGCCATTGTTTTCTGAGGATTGGATTCTTTATTAATTTGTCATTTTTTCATTGCACAAGTAAAGGTAACAGATACCATTATCTGAGTTAATGTAACTACCCAAGTGACACCAAAATGAACCAATTGCTCTTGTTCTTTCTGATTGTTCTTTATCTGATCAGTTACTATCTGATACTGGGAGCCATGTCAAACATGGTGGGAGAGCTTGTGGGTAGTACTCCATTTCTAACCATGGATTGGAGATTCAGCAATTCTGGCTTCAGGTATTATTACCATTGACTTCTTAATAATTTTTCTGGCTTTTATTTTTCATATGATTCTTATTAATTTAAAAAGATACAGATAATAGTCTTACCGAATTTTAGGAGGTTAGCTTTGTCCAAGGGAAGGGTGGGATCAGACTCCTGAAGAAGAGCACAAAGACATACAAAGTGTACAAGAATGTTCACTACAGCAAAAGATCAGGAATAAGTGTCTATCAGTATGGAGCTGGTAAAACAGCACATCCATTAGAAGAATGCAGTAGATCTTCCTGCAGGGAAGAGAAATTATGTTTGGGCCTAAACGGGCAGTTGGACATCCCTCAAGGGATCCCAGACTGGAGAGGGTGCAAGCTGGGCTGAGGGACACACACCCTCCCCCCATGCATGAATTTTGTGCACCAGGCCTCTAGTATTAATATATATTGTTAACAGTGGTTATCTCAAGGTGCAATGGGGAGCAGAGTGGATTTTCACTTTATAACTGATACCTTTTTGTCTCACTACAATGTCTTAAATGATGGATGAAAAAAATTTTTTATTTTATCAGAGGCACAAGCAGTACTTTCAGGATTAATAAGCACCTTAATAGAGTCTTTGAATCAACTTCAAGAAATAAATCCTATAAATATAAATATTTTCCCTTATAGAGTTTCTATTAATTTAAACCAGAAAAATTGAGATTATTAACATTTCTGAGATGATAAGACAACGTTAATTCATTTCCTTCAAATAACATCAAAAACAAGTCTATTAACTTTTATCTGTGTTCTTTATTCAGGCAGTGCATCTCACAGTGGTTTTGTGGTTTGGTAAAGAAATAGGTACAGAAATTTATTTGTGAAATGAAACAAAAACTTTACTTTAAGTTGTGTTTTATAAAAAGGCAAAATGTAGTTTATCTCTGAGCACCAGGATTATGGGTTATTATGATTATTTCCATTGCTTATTTTCTTTCCGTTTTCCAAATTATTTAGAATAATCATAAACTACGTTTGCAATCAGAAAGATTGCGATTGTTAAGTTAGATGTCTATCAATTTAACACCATATACCTGACCTCTGTTACTCTGCTCCCACTTTCTAGATGACATCAAGTACTTCTCTATTTCTCAGCGACTGAAGTTTGCAGACTTTACAGGCTGGGACCAAAGGATTTGTATTGTGATCACTTTAGTTCCCACCTCTCTCTCTCCAAAATGATGAGGCAAGGTCCATCCAGTACACCCAACAGGCGACATTTGAAACGTTATTACTAAACTGACTGTGCAGGCTTTTCATCAGAACTGCAGAACCACAGAAAGGTCAAAGCACAGAGAAGCTGACTGTTAGAAAAACTCCAGCTTCTCACACCTTCTGTTAGCCGCAATCACATGGGAAGCAGCAAATATTTTTAGGTTATACCAAGAAAGCTTGAAACTGCAGCTCTGGTGAGAGAGGAAGAGAGATTCTTCATGACATTTGAAGCTTTTATGCACAGAGTTTCCGATCCTTGAAAGAAAGTTATTAAATGCTGCGTGACATGCACGTTGTACAACAACGTATCATAATTACAGTGTGCTTTCAACCATCTGAAGCCTTCCTGTGTTTTCCGGTTTTTGAGTCTAAGCCTTGTAAATTATTTCTGACTCATTAGCCTTTCTCCCTACAGGCAACTCACATGCTCCGTAAACATGTGCATTTTTTTCTTAGATCTCTTTTTCTCAAAAATGCATTCATTTGCTTTTTAGTTTCAGTATGTAGATTCCCACAGTGAAAAGCAATTAAATAACACTTGCCTCCCTCTCTTATATCCTCCTCTCTCTAAAAAATGTCATGTATAATTAAAAGCACATATCTGAAGACCAACTCTTTATTACAACTGGGGACCTTAAACTAAGGATGGCATTAGGGAGTGGGGAGAAGGATGGTATAAACACTACTAGGCCAGAGCGCCCCAACTTTGGCCCCACTGACACTTTGGGGTGGTGATTTTTTACGGCGAAGGGCTGTCCATATTCAACAATATCTCTGGCCTCCAGCCACGGGTGCCATAGGGAGCGCTCCAGTTCCCCAATGTGACCACGAAAGGTTGACCATGTTGCCAAATATCTCCTAGGGAACAAAATGGACCCCGACTGAGAGTCCATCTTTGCACTAGGCCAAAGATCTTACAAAACCACGCTCTCTGTGTTTTTGCCAATCCAAATTGTCCCTTTGACCCCATGGTCAACCTCTGACTACCTAGCCACCCACCAACATGAAATACAGGCACTCATAAATACCCTCCCACTCTTCATGTCGAAGCCCTTGAACACTGTCTCCAGCCCGTCCTCTGAACCCTATACGGCCAATTCAGGACGTAGGAGAGAAGCAGGCACCTTCCCACCCTGCACTGTCATAGTGTTCGTGCTTGTCACTTTTAATGTATCCCAGTGGTTCTCCACCTTTCTAATGCCGCGACCCTTTAATACAGTTCCTCATGCTGTGGTGACCCCCAAACCATAAAATTATTTTTGTTGCTACTTCATAACTGTAATGTTGCTACTGTGATGAATCATAATGTGAATACCTGTGTTTTCCAATGGTCTTAGGCTGCTCTACAGCAGCGGTTCTCACCACAACATGAGGAACTGTATCCTGACTTCTGAAGCTCTAAAATATACCCCCCATTTTTCTTTGTCCACCAGCTACACTCTAAAATAAGGTGACCAGACGTCTCGCTTTTGGAGGGACAGTTCCGATTTTTAACAATTTGTCCCGCGTCCCACAGCGTTTTTAAAAAGTACCGATTCTTGGAAAGATTCTTTTAAATCTTTTAGACTTTTTTAAAACGCCGCAGGACACGGGACAAATTGTTAAAAATCGGAACTGTCCCGCCAAAAGCGGGACTTCTGGTCACCTTACTCTAAAACCCCATACTCTTCCCCATGAATATTGTTTCAAGCATACTTTGATTTATTCTGCTTTGCATTTGATTTTGCACTTAAATATACAATTATGTTCCAGCCTTAAAATATTTATTTCCTGAAATTATCTGTTTAGAGCCTATTAATTAAACTGTAGGGAAGGTTAGAGCACTTAAAAAATAAACAAATCAAAAAGTCCCTTAAGTCACAACAAAACAACACATATCAGCTCCTATGAGTCTTTTATGCTTCTTAATATATTTGAGGAATGTTTTCCCTCCCTATTCCAGGTTACCTGGTGTTCGAAGCTCCAACAAAAATGGGCAAAGGGAACGATTTCCTTCCAGGGAGAAGCATTACTAATGAATTCTCTTTCACAGAAAACTGAAAAGTGGATCTAACATTACTAGATGCATACATAACCTTGAGTTAGGCAGCTTAGTGTCTGCTGGCCTATTTTATTATATCTTTGGCAAAAGGAGAATGATACCTACCCTCTGCGGCATATTGAATGAAATAACTGTTTTGAGCTCTGAGCCTGGTGCCTGACATGCAGGTGTTTTGTAAGTGTCATTTTTCTATGCCACTTCTTTGTTCCCAGCACTGGCTAAATAATTTGTGAGGTCCAGTGCAAAATGGAAACGCCGGCTCCATTTTGCAAATATTAACCATTTCAAGATGACAGTTGAGGAGCATGAAACCAAGTGTGGGACCTGTCTCAGCATGGGGCTCCGAGTTTCTGCTTAGGTTGCACACTCATAAAGCCAGCCCTACTCCCTCCTCTTGGGTTTTCAAGGTTCTACTTGCCTATTATTCTACTAAGTGAAAAGCCACTCTTCAATTTGACACTTGACAGGAAAATAAATGAAACTAACAAAAGAGGGCTTTATTATGTGTGTTGTTGTTTTTCATGCTGACTCGATTTTTCTGAAGTTGTTGAGGGTAGGAAGCTTAGGGCTCTTACAAAGGAGCAGTTTTAATTTGTCATGGTATCCCATGTATTATGGTGTGGGTCATTCTTGACATGGAGGAATTAAGAAAAAAAAAACCGCTCTGTTTTCTACAAGTAATTGGACCCTTGAAAATAGCCCAAGGAGCACTTAGTGGTCAAGGAGGCACTTAATGCAAAAGCTCTTTACCTAGACTTACCAAATAGCATTCACAAAGAAATCAGCAGGGTTTTACATCAGTCCCTTAGATCCTACAATGGAAACTTTTAGGGAACTGGTTCAAATGTCTAAGAGGAAGCCTTGGTCTCCAAATCAGTGAGTCTGGGCTCTGCCTGTTATTTCTTCTCCTTTATGGATTCATCAATATGTCCTTTAAAGATGTTCTCGCCGAAACCGGTTTGGCTCAGTGGATAGAGCCTGCGAATTGAAAGGTCCCGGGTTCGATTCCGGTCAAAGGCATGTACCTTGGTTTTAGGCACATCCCCAGTGGCAGATGTGCAAGAGGCAGCTGATCGATGATTCTCTTTCACCAATGTTTCTAACTCTCTATCCCTCTCTCTTCCTCTCTGTAAAAAAATCAATAAAATGTTTTTTTTAAAAAGATGTTCTCAAGGTTCTCACATCCTATTTGTAAAAGCAGATCCTGTGAAAAGAATTACATAAGTGTTTGGATATATGTATAGTTGTATACACACACACACACACACACACACACTTCTAAATTTCCTCTGTTGAAAGAAATGCACACATACACAGGCACACAAGACATCTTAACAGAAGGCAGACGTGTGATACACATTGGAATATTAAGGTGTATGTTAGTTTTCATTTAGTCATTCATTTATTCTCAGGACTTTATTTGTAACTAGAGTCCCAGTGCACAAATTCGTACACTGGTGGGCCTGCCCTGATTGGGCCTGATCGGGCTGGCCGGCCAGGGGGAGGGGCTGCAGGCAGTTTGTGGGCTGGCCTGATCTGAGTGAGGGGGGGGGGGGGTAATTGGGAGTAGGACCAGCTGGTCAAACTCCCAGTGGAGGGGATAATTTGCATATTACCCTTTTATTTTTTTCTATTTCTTTAATATATCTTATTGATTTTTTTTTACAGAGAGAAAGGGAGAGGGATAGAGAGCTAGAAACATCAATGAGAGAGAAACATCTATCAGCTGCCTCCTGCACCCACCCCCCCACAGGGATGTGCCCACAACCAAGGTACATGCCCTTGACTGGAATCGAACCTGGGGCCTTTCAGTCTGCAGGCTGATGCTCTATCCACTGAGCCAAACCGGTTTTGGCATACCCTTTTATTATATAGGATAATTTGGAAAATCTCACCTAAGGATATGTTTAATAATGAGAGAGAGAGAGAGAGAAATATGAGAGAACCACGATTGGTTGCCTCCCCTATCAGGATGGAACCTGAGATCTAGGCATGTTCCTTGACGAGGAATGGAACCTGAAACCTTTTGGTGCAGAGGAAGATGCTCCAACCAAGTGAGCCACGGGCCAAGGTAGGACTCTTATTTTTTTACAGTGGATAAACTGAGGCTCAGAGTAGTTACATAACCTGGCCAAAGTCACACAAGTTGATGGTCTCGATTAGAAATTTTATCTGACTCATGTATTAAAATTCTATTCAGTTTAGATTAGGGGTGTTGAACTCAATCAGAGAAGGGGCCAAAATCTAAAATCCAGCCTAAATCGCGGGCCGAATGGTTTACTGAACAGTCATAAACTGTCATTGTGATGGAAACGCAGCGGAGTGCAGTGATGACAGCGCGGTGCGGGCCACATTGCAAGGCCTGGCGGGACGGATTTGGCCCGCGGGCCTTGTGTTTGACACATGTGGTTTAGATTGTTAAAAAATTCATGGGGCCAATTTGGTACAGTCTCTTTGGATCAAACAACAACCAAAATGCAACAAACTTTAACATACTTGCTAATCATATTCATTTATGTGGCCGCCTTGCTGTTGCCCTAATGTTCACCCTTTTCCCCATCCCCATCCCCATGAATCTTCGGTGTCTATATAATATTGATTTTCCTAACAATTGATCCGCAGAACTGGTGGGCCTCTGGGTAAAGATAAAGAGTACTAACATCGCTGACCTCAAAACAAAAACAAAAACAAAAACAAAATGAGCAGTTTGGGGTGGCAACCCCTCCCTTCCGGCCTCGACGCGGCTAGGAAATCTCCGCACGTGGATCCCCCACGACTCCCCAACAGCGCGTCCATCCGGGCCACTAGCCAATCGGCTCAGACCGCGCAGGCGCGAGGGCTGAGGCGGCCGGGGGCGGGCCCCCGGTTTCCCTAGAGACCGGGCGGAACCGGCCGGAAGCTGCTATACGGTTGGCCGCCGCGGAAGGGAGGGCGGAGCTGGGGGCGGAGCCCGAGGCGGAAGGCGCCGGCGACGGGGAAGAGGACGCAGCTCAGGCCGGGGAACGCGCGGAGGCGGGGATGTCGGTGGGCCCGGCGGGTGCGCCCGGGCGCGAGGAGCAGGGCGGGGCGGGCGGGCGCCCGGGGCGGTGGCGGCGGCGGCCGTTGGGGTGTGACCGTCCCCGCCCCGCGTGGCTCCTGGCGCTGCCACGAGGGCGGCTGTCTGCTGCCTGGTTTTGTGGCTGAGACCCAGAGGGGTGGCTTCACCTCGGACGTTGAGGGTGTCCCTCGGAGACCCCCTGAGAGCGGCTCGGGACCCTCCACGAGGCACGTGCGCCGTGGTCATCTCCCTGGTGACCCGCGTCCAGCCTCCGATCTGCTTTGCATCCACCCCGGGCTCTCCTTTCCTTCCCCCTACCCACTTTTTTAAAGATTTTTAAAAAAATATATTTTATTGATTTTTTACCGAGAGGAAGAGAGAGGGATAGAGAGCTAGAAACGTCGAACATCGACCAGCCGCCTCCTACATCCCCCCCCCCCCAAACACACACACACACACACACACACACACTGGGGATGTGCCCGCAACCAAGGTACATGCCCCTGATCGAAATCGAACCGGGGACCTTTCAGTCCGCAGGCGCACACTCTATCCACTGAGCCAAACCGGTTTCGGCTCCCCCCCTTTTTTTTTTAAACTTAAAAGTTTTGGAATAATCTTAGATTTGGAGAAGTTGGAGAAATAGTTTTACCTAATGTTACTATCTTACCTCACCGTGGTATATTTGTCAAATTAACTAAGAAATTAATATCAGCATAACACTCCAAGAAATATTTACGCACTTTCAATTGAGCGAGTGTTTATTGGTAGTGTATAAATGCGAGCCACTGGTGATTTCAGCACTGAGTCACAATCCTTTTAGAGGAGCTAAATATAACCCACTGGAAACATATACTGCCTTCTGCAGTTTTGTATTTCTGATTTTTTTTTTTTTTAATGGAAGGACATGGCACTTAGGATAACTTTTAAGTTAGTTGAAATCAGTGTTTAAACTTTTCTGCCCCTTCTGATTTACTCTAAATTTTACTATCAACTCCCAAGTGAGAGGATTACCTCTTGCAGCTTCCATTATTAATCAAGTTTTAACCTCCTCCCCCCTCAAAATTATTACTTCTTGAGAAAAATACAGTGCACAAAGAAGTGCTAAGTAAACAGGGCTAGAGAGCCTACTGTAGAAGGAGTTGCTCTCACGTCTTTGTAATTTGTAGATGTTTTGACAGATATAATAATTCCCAGAAAGGACTTTTGAAATCACTCTGCATTCTTTTTTTCCTCCGTCACCATGTTGTAAGGAACTGCCAGTTGCTCAGAGATGATAAGCAGCCTGAATATATGTCTGTGTTTCTTTGTATTTGTTTGATCAGTTCATGATCGGGTGGTGGCAGCAGGAAGTTCTTCATCCAGAGTGATAGTACATGTGGACCTGGATTGCTTTTATGCACAAGTAGAAATGATTTCAAACCCGGAACTAAAGGGCAAACCTTTAGGTAATTATGAATGTCCAGAATGTTTTTCATTGTATAAGAGGATTCGCACTCATGTTTATTGTATTCTCATTTATTAACCACGTTAGATTTTAGAAACAGCTTTTTAAAAAATATATATTTTATTGATTTTTTTTTTTTTTTTTTTTTTTTTTTTTTTTACCGAGAGGAAGGGAGAGAGAGAGAGAGAGAGAGTTAGAAACATTGATGAGAAACATTGATCAGCTGCCTCCTGCACACCTCTTACTGGGGATGTGCCCGCAACCCAGGTATATGCTCCTGACGAGAATTGAACCTGGGACCCTTCACTCTGCAGGCCCAAGCTCTATTCCACTGAGCCAAACCAGTCAGGGCTGGAAGCAGTTTTTAACGTGCTTTATGGACAGAATCTTTGCTTCAATACCAGGTGTAAAACTTTATAAGCCTCATTTAATAAATGGTGAATTTGACACAATCCTCTTACTTTCTTTTCTATGTGTTTGTGTTTATATTGTTACAGGTGAACATTATCTTTATGGTGGTAAACATGTAGTCAATTTGTGTAAAAGAGCAGATTTTTAGCAATGATAAGCCACTAAGACTCAGTAAACTAGAATTTCTATAAGTGCTGTAGATCAGGGTTTAATCATTTTGATAAGGAGAGGGCTCAGAATGGCCCCTCACTGTCGAATCTTCTGTAGGTGGCTAGGAAGAATAGTTCAATAATTAGAACATTTACTGGCGGGGGGGGGGGGGGGGGGGGATCCCTGATAATTGCTGTAGGTTGACACGTGTTAACAGAACTTTGCTTTATATTCATTGGACAGTTTCTCAGAAGATAAGTGAGTTTTTCTGGCAGCACCAGTAATTGTACTGTTATTTTTCATCTGCTTTGTTTTTTTGATAAATCATGGGCTAGAGTTGTATAAATTAATTCAGTATAAATTATTCTGGTTCTGTATTGCCTGAAAAAAATTCCGTAATGACTTTATTTGTATTTTTTGCTGAAGACTCCATAGAATATATTGATGTGTGGTAAATATCTGTTAAATTTTACTTATAGAACTTTGATGAATGGGGCACTGTATTTTTAAACCAAGATACAACTTTTTATTTTTATTTTATTTTTTTAATATATTTTATTGATATTTTACAGAGAGGAAGAGAGAGGGATAGAGAGTTAGAAACATCGATGAGAGAGAATCATAGATCAGCTGCCTCTTGCACACCCTCTACTAGGGATGTGCCTGCAACCAAGGTACATGCCCTTGACCAGAATCAAACCCAGGATCTTTCAGTCCGCAGGCCAATGCTCTATCCACTAGCCAAACCGGTTTCGGCTGCAGCTTTTTATTTTAAATATACACTGAATGGGCAATTTTTTTTTCATTTTTTTATTAAGGTATTATATGTGTACATATCTTATCAATCCCACCCTTCCCCCCCAGTGGTCAGATTATTATGATCTCTGAATGCATAATAATCTGGCCACTCAGTGTGTGTGTGTGTGTGTGTGTGTGTGTGTATTTATTTATTTATTTATTTATTTATTTAAGGCCTAATGCATGAATTCGTTCATGAGTGGGGTCTGGTCAGCCTGCCTGCTGGTCGAAGTCCTGGTTGAGGGGACAATTTGCATAATTAGTCTTTTATTATATTGGATATACACTGAGTGGCCAGATTATTATGCATTCAGAGATCATAATAATCTGGCCACTCAGTGTGTTTTTATTGATGTAAGAGAGGAAGTGAGAAGGAGAGAGAATGAAATATCCATGAGAGAGAAACATCGATTCGCTGCCTCTTGCACACACCCATTGGGCGTGTGCCCTAATCAGGAACCGAACTGTGACCTGGCTCCTAGGTTGCCACTTAACCACTGAGCCCGCCGGCTGGGCTAGAGCTTTGTATTTTTATGAAAACAGATTGCCTTACAACTCACAATTGTAAGATGGAATTCGTAAATTACACTTTAAGATGTTTATTTAGTTCTGCTCCGTTTTCTCATAAATATTTATTTCTATAGGTGTTCAGCAGAAATTTTTGGTGGTTACCTGCAACTATGAAGCTAGGGAACTTGGAGTAAAGAAACTTATGAATGTAAGAGATGCAAA
The DNA here is from genome assembly GCF_014108245.1 of Pipistrellus kuhlii. NCBI lineage: Eukaryota > Metazoa > Chordata > Mammalia > Chiroptera > Vespertilionidae > Pipistrellus > Pipistrellus kuhlii. The sequence continues at coordinate 19,159,927 of NW_023425562.1, forward strand.
AGAAAAGTGTCCACAGCTGGTGTTGGTTAATGGCGAAGACTTGACGCGTTACAGAGAGATATCGTATAAGGTGACAGGTACAGATTACAGGCAATGTTATTTTACCATTAATTTTTACATAGGAGGCCTGTTCATTACAGGAATATTTTAATAAGTGTAAATCGCCATAAGTCAGTTCCTTTTTGCTAATAACTTTATTTTAGGTCATGCCCAATTTTTGAAATATTTATGAGGATGACTTTATATAAATAACTTTGACAAAAAATGTAAAGTTAAAGGAAGTTTGAAATCTGTCATGAATGGTGTCATGTAAATATGAGAACAAATGTAAAACAGTATTTAATAGTGAGGAAATGGGAAGATATACTAAAGAAAGCCAAATATTTTAATTTTTAAGAAAATATATTTTTATTGATTTCAAGAGGGAGAAATAGAAACATCAATAATGAGAATCATTGATTGATTGTCTCCTGTACAACCCTTACTCGGGATCAAGCTGCAACCAGGCATGTGCCCTGACCGGGAATTGAACCATGACCTCCTGATTTATAGGTCAACCCACAATCACTGAGTCACTGCATCTGGGACCAAATACTTTAATTTTTTAATTTAAATTAATCATGAGAGATATGCTATAGGTTAATGCATTAATGTTAGTTGGGAAATGCTTTTGTAATATTTAACATAATGAAAAACTAGCTTTATGTTTATTTGTATTTTTGCTCCTGTTTTTGTTTGTACATTTAGTATTTGTAGTAGTTTCAGATGAAAGGGTTAAATATGACTAAACGTGCTAACAAACTAACAAGCAAAAATGCTCAAGAAAAATGACAAAAATATTAATGGGCACCTGACATAAAGGGCAAATACATGTCCAATAATTACCTGGAAAAAAGGAATGCTCAGATTCATTATTGGCTATGGAAATTTGAATTAAAATATTGAATTGTGGTGTATTTGGAAAATCAAGTGAGTTTTCGTTTGGGCTCAGTAATAATGGTAATTTATAATTTTTTGTTTTATCTTTAGAAACTCCTGTGGAAAATATAGCCAGAATATATTATTGCTTTTGCTTTTCTAGGCAGACCATATTCATTCTTTGACCCACTGCTTCAAGATCACAATTAACTATAATCATTTATATTTAATGTAAAATATAGTAACTATAAGTATAGGAGATTGCACTAAATATGCTATGAGTATCCGCCCAGGGAATATCATTTTTGGACTTATTTTGTTAGAAATATATTGTCTTTATTTAAAAATGTGATGCAGAAAGAAAAATCCCAGTTACTGAGGATTTTATTAAATATATTGTGGAACTGCCGAAACCAGTTTGGCTCAGTGGCAGAGCGTCGGCCTGCAGACTGAAAGGTCCCAGGTTCGATTCCAGTCAGGGGCATGTACATTGGTTTCGGGCGCATCCCCAATAGGAGGTGTACAAGAGGCGGCTGGTCGATGTTTCTCTCTCATTGACGTTTCTGGCTCTCTGTAAAAAATCATAAAATATATATTTTTAAAAAAACATATATATATATGTGTGTGTATGTGTATGTGTATGTATATATATATAGTGGAACTGTAAATATATGTAAAACTTTTAACAACATACTTGAGGTAAGCATAAAATATTAAGGTAGTTAAATTTATTATAGTTATAACTTGTTACATTTGTGTTCCAATATTATTTAAATTTAGAGTTGCTGGAAGAATTTAGTCCAGTTGTTGAGAGACTTGGATTTGATGAAAATTTTGTGGATCTAACAGAAATGGTTGAGAAGAGACTACAGCAGCTTCCAAGTGATGACCTTTCAGCACTGACTGTGTCGGGTCATGTATACAATGATCAGTGTAAGTGGTTTCTTATTTATTCTATTCAGTATTGTGTTTTTTATATTTTTATTATTGATACTATTATAGATGTTCCCATTCCCCCCCACTTTGCCTACCTGCATCCACCCCTTTCCCTCCCCTTGTTGTCTGTGTTGTGGGTTATGCCTATATCTTCTCTGGCTTAATGTTCTGTGAGATAAATTAATTGACTTTCTGAAAATGTTACGTCTTGTGTTGGAGGTATAGCCATATTTCAGTAATCTAAGATGGCTAAAATTAGCTGTTGCTCATGTAGCTCAGTGCTCTGTGCACTTTTCATTTCTCTTACATGGTCCATGCATTACCATTTTTTAAGTTTCATACCTCTTAAGTTACAGGAGTTGGCTTGATAATATACTTTTTAGAATAACTTTTTATTCTCTTAAAGTGATATTTAAGCAAGATTTTCAGGTAGAACAAATACATTTGATTTTGTTGTCTCTTGGTTCCAGTTCCCCAAGGCACCAAAACCCTATTGTCCCCTGATCTAACCCTTGTGGAAGTTAGTTCAGGCCTACTAATTCTTCATGAATTCTTCCTATTTCCCACAAGTTTTTATTTTAAAAAATTTAAACCTACAGAAAAATTGACAGAATATAATGCAATGAGTACACTCATTGTACTCTTCTTGTCCATACAGCTATTGTTACCATTTTCCATATTTTCTTTATTGATTGGTTGACTGATTGACGAGCCATTTGAAAGTAAATTGCAATCTAACACTTCATTTGTAAGTACACCTGAGGATAAGGATTGTCTCATATAATTGTAAGACCATTTTCACACCTAAGAAAATTGGTTTCTTGATAATTTCCCTGCACTTTTCATAAGAGATTTCTTAAATATGGACAGATTTAAAATTGTTTTTCATACAGCCAGTACATAAAGTTTAGATTTAGTTCCCTAAAACTGTAATGTTAACTATCTTATTAATGTAATACTTTTATGCTTACTTACAGATAACAGGAATATAAAAGGTTTACTGATGTCAGTAGGAATTTTTCATGAGAGATGAGTTTTCATACTCTGTTCATCATTAAGCACGTCTGTGCATTCTCTATCACAGGCCTTAGAGTTCACACCCTGTAGTTAGTTACTTAACAGAATTCCAGTGAAGAACAAAGCAGATTAGTTAAGTGGGTGGCAGTATGGTGGTGGTGGAACATTGAATTTACGTTAAATAAACCTTCATTTATAAATAAAATGCATTTGTAAAAAAGGAAACTAAATTGTTTTGTGGTTCTTTTAATGACATTGGCTATTTTTATAGCTGTAAACCTGCATGACGTCTTGCACATCAGACTTCTTGTTGGATCTCAGATTGCGGCAGAGATGAGGGAAGCCATGTACAATCAGCTGGGTCTCACTGGCTGTGCTGGAGTGGCTTCCAACAAATTACTGGCAAAACTAGTTTCTGGCATCTTTAAACCAAATCAACAAACAGTCTTACTACCTGAAAGTTCTCAAGATCTCATTCATAGTCTGAAACACATAAAGGAAATGCCTGGTAAGACATATATATTTTTTTGTATTTTTTTGAAAAATTATAGATATATGTAGTTAATTCTTAAAGCCTATATACTTGGCTCTTGGAGAAAACCAAACAAGCTAATGTTCTTTGGAGGGAATCTGTATTAGGAAATATATAAAAGTACTTTTATAGTTTCACCTACTTTTGTGTAGTTTGAATATGATCATGAAAGCTATAACTGGAAGTGTATAGTCCTTTATTTCCAATCCCTGGTTCATAATCTTATACTGTACATTATATCTAAAGAAGTTTTTTATTAACTCTACTTGAGGATTATCAATATATCGGGTCTAGTAATAATTAATGTCGTTTTCAACATTCGTTTAAAATCTTGCTTGGTGTTGACTTGTATTGACATAACCTTCAAACACGTGGTATCTACAGAACGTGTGAAGTGCAATTAATAAGTTTTGCTTGAAAAAGTTTGTGTTTGGTTTGGTTTTTGTTGCAAAACTAGGGCTAAGAAGATGGCGGATGAAGAGCATATTCGGCCTTCACGCTTTACGAGTTCCAATTAGGAAGAAAAGCAGGTGAGGCTGCAAAAAACATCTGTAGTGCTCTTGGTCAAGATGCAGTTAGCGCCAGAAAATGCCAGCGTTGGTTTGAGAAATTTCGCGAGGGAAATTTTTCGTTAGATGACAAGAGTGGTCGAGGCCGTGTGTCCAATTTTGATCAAGAAGCTCTTCAAGCTCTTTTGGTGCAAAATCCTCAAATTACCCAACAAGAGCTTGCGACAACTTTAAATTGTTCACAAAAAACAATTTCCAATCAATTGCGTGCACTTGGCAAAGTCCAAAAGTTTGGAAAATGGGTTCCTCATGAGTTGACAGACAACAACCGTAATCAAAGAGTCACAATTTGCAGTTCGCTCCTCTCTCGTCAAAACCGTTTGCCGTTTTTAGAGCAAATTGTTACCGGAGATGAACAATGGGTGCTGTATGTTAATTTGAAAAGGCGGCCTCATTGGTTGGACAAAAATGAGGCTCCGCAGCCCACGTCAAAACCTGACTTGCATGCGAAAAAAGTGATGTTGTGTGTTTGGTGGAATTTTAAAGGAATTCTTCATTATGAACTTTTACCATCTAACCAAACCATTACAAGTGCAGTGTATAGTGCCCAATTGGAAAGGTTAGCCCAAGCTTTAAGAGAAAAAGAACCCGCGCTGATTAATCGGAAGGGCGTAATTCTTCACCACGATAACGCACGACCACATACTGCAAGAATCACTGCTGAAAAACTGCGCCAGTTGGAATGGGAAGTTCTCCCTCAACCTGCATATTCTCCTGATATTGCCCCTTCCGATTACCATTTGTTTCGTTCTTTGCAAAACTTTCTTCTTGGAAAAAATTTAATAATGAAGAATGCCTCAAAAATGCATTGACCGAATTTTTTGCATCAAAATCACAAGACTTTTACAACAGAGGGATTAAAATGCTTCCTGAGCGTTGGGCACAAGTAGTAGAAAACAACGGCAACTATATTGTTGATTAAATTTTGTTGTATTGTTTAAATAAATTCGATTTAAAAAAGTATTAGAAAACGACATTAATTATTACTAGACCTAATATGTAAAAGGCTAAGTGTCCATCCATCCAACCGGAAGCTATGACATGCACTGACCAGCAAGGGCAGACACTCAATGTAGGAGCTGCCATGACATGCACTGGCCATTTAAAATACATGGCACCACAGACCTGGCGCCGACAAACTAACACTTAGCTTCCCCCATGTGAGACACAGGCCCCACCACCACTCCAGGGCAATACCCCACCAAATTTCAGCCAAGGCAGCCAAGACCCATGACACAAAATGCAGCCGACAGCCCAGCCAGGAAATGGTCTCTGTGGGCACCGGGTAATGATGTCACATAGCAACGCCCAGCTTCCTCTCCCTAGCGACTAGCCTCCTTGAAGTTTTTTTAGCCCAGGAACCTGACTTGCTTGATAGCCTGATACAAACACTGAAGCATTTTTACATGCCTCATCTCATTTGATCTTCACAGAAGTCCTGGAGTAGGTAGATAGGAGACTTGGTAGAATCCTATTTTCATTAGCCAGAAAAATGGAGATTTAGAAAGTTTAGAAACTTGACCCAACTGAAAAGAAGCAAGAAATGGTGGAACTTAAAAATGACTTCAGATTTTCTCACTATGCAAAATATAGTCAAACAGTGCTACAGTTAAATATTTTACCCTTTGTTCTACCTGCATGATCTACAATAATAACCTGCTTTGTGTTGATATTTACTGCTGGTGGCTGACAATTACCTGAAAGAGAAGTTGCGGTGTTTCACTGGGCTGGAAAAAGTTTAGCTAAATCGGAAAGCAGGTCTAATTAGGCAAGTTTATTATATATAAAAGGCTAAGTTGACTCTCGCATGCACGATAAATATGAAACTCTCACTGGCGCCAATCACTCATGTATTTCAATCTGTCATTGCCAATGGTGAATTTGGTTAACACTCCTATTATAGAAAAAGGGAGAATAGTGATATTAAAATATTTAATTAATTTTCCTTTTAATGTGCACAAATTCATGCACCAGGTCACTAGTATCTATAATAATAAAAAGGTAATATGCTAATTGGACTAGACAGTCAAATGTCCTTCCTGATGTCATTCTGGGTGTTCTCTGGAAAAAGCCACCACAGCAGAGGCTGAGGCAGAGGTGATTAGGGTCAGTCAGGCAGGCCGGCCGAATGGTTAGGGGTGATCAGGCAGGCAGGCAGGTAAGCAATTAGGAACCAGCAGTTCCAGATTGTGAGAGGGATGTCTGACTGCCAGTTTAGGCCCTATCCTGCAGGGATCCCTAAACCGGCAGTCAGACATCCCCCAAGAGGTTCCCAGATTGCGAGAAGGTGCAGGCCAGGCAGAGGGACTCCCCCCCTCCCACCACCACAATGCATGAATTTCGTGTACCGGGCCTCTAGTATAAAATATTAGGCTACAAGGAACCTTCCAAAGATTTAGGCGAAGTTTTTATTTTAAAAATGAGGAAATTGACTTTTTGAAAGGTTCGGTGATCTATTCAGGTTGTGGGGCAAGATTGTATCCTTGAAGATTAGATATTTAGGTTTTTATAGACCACATGTGTCAAACACAAGGCCCGCGGGCCAAATCCGTCCCGCCAGGCCTTGCAATGTGGCCCGCACCGCGCTGTCATCACTGCACTCCGCTGCGTTTCCATCACAATGACAGTTTATGACTGTTCAGTAAACCATTCGGCCCGCGATTTATGCTGGATTTTAGATTTTGGCCCCTTCTCTGATTGAGTTCGACACCCCTATTATAGACTATTAATAATTGTATGTTAAATTTTGTTTCTATGGCATTGCTGGGGACAAAGGTGTTATAATAGAATTCTATGAAAGTGAATTTCTAAGACAACTGAAACTTAATCTTTAGATTTCTTCACATTTTTAACCTGGGTTTATATGATTCCAAAATGTGTTACTCACTGCTTTGCCATAAATTTTACAATTTTATACACCATTGCTTTTGATTTACTTATTTACTGTTCAAGGAAACCAGATAACTGAAAAATTAATTTTTTAAATGAGAGGAGTAAAGGGGCACTAAATTCCCTATGATAAAATATGACTGAGTTTTCCTGCAAAAAACTGTATGATAGGAGTTTTGCCAAAGAGGATTTTTTGTTTGTTTTCTGGCTCTTAATTATATGCGATGGCAAATATTGCCAGATATGACTTGTAGATAAATATTTGGTATGTGTTTAGAAATCAGTTAGATTAACTAATAAGCACATGCTAATTAATTTTAATTGCTCTTATGACAGTTTTTCTTTATATGAAAAATCACCATGATCCTTGAAAACTTCCACAGTGGTATATAACAGGTGGTAAAAAATCTCATTTTATCAAGCCTGAATTTAATATTAATATTTTTTAAGAATATCTCTATATTCACTATATTAAACATATTAGGGTTGTTAAGTTTTCAAAGTGGTTTATATAACTCAAAGGCAGAAGAACAACAACTTAATTTGTAATGAACTTTGATCTTAGAAAAATATTCATTATGGAATTTAAAGACATGGTTGATACAGGAATGACAGTATTTTAATTAGCTTTATTTTAAGGAGAAAGCTATTGTAACACCCTATGCATTTTATTTTGTTTAGGTATTGGCTATAAAACTGCCAAACGCCTTGAAGCACTGGGTATCAGTAGTGTGCATGATCTTCAAAATGTTTCCTCCAAAATATTAGAGAAGGAATTAGGAATTCCCATTGCTCAGCGTATCCAGAAGCTCAGTTTTGGAGAAGATAACTCTCCTGTAACACCCTCAGGACCACCTCAGGTGCATAATGACATTTTACTGGAGTACTTACTGGTTATCACATTATTTGAGAAAGATTTCTAGTTTATTGCTGTTTTTACTAATCTAGTTTGCTTGTTAGGTACATGACCCCTTTCCTGTGAGGAAGCTAATTTATTATAATATATTTAAAATATTCTTAAATTAAATCTAGGAACTAGTATTTCAATCTCAAGTTAGCCAATAGCCTATCTATATATATATAAAACCTAGTTGACCAGCTGTGACTCACTCTGACCACTGTTGTACCTTGGTTGTGGGCACATCTCCAATAAGGGGTGTGTAAGAGGCAGCTGATTGATGTTTCTCTCTCGTCGATGTTTCTAATTCTCTCTCCAGCTCCCTTGCTCTCTGTAAAAAATCAATGAAATATATATATTTTAAAAAGTCTTGGCTTTAGAGAAGTCTAATGATTTAGGAGATGGAGAAAAGTTTAGTTACCTAGTTCATATTGATCGATTAATTTTTATGTGACAGGCACTTTACTAAGTACTTCATGTACATTAGCCAATTTAATTTTCACAAATCTTCAAGGTAGGTAGTTCTATTGTTTATAATCTTTTCCTCTCTTTCTCTTATTCTCTAGGGTTGTTTTTTTTTTTTTTTTTTGGTTTGTTTGTTTTGTTTTTTTAAGATAAGGATACTGTAGGTTAGAAAAGTTAAATAACTTGCCCAAGGTTAAATTCAAGTTTTAGGAGAGTAAGAGCCTCGCTGTAATCATACATGAAAGCTTGGAGTTGCTACTAGAGCTTTAAAATTGTTTTGACTTCCAGTGTACTTTCTACTGCAGTATGATAACTTGAAGATAAAAGAGTTCATATAAAAGTGAACTAGCCCTAACTGGTTTGGCTCAGTGGATAGAGCATTGGCCTGCGGACTCAAAGGTCCCAGGTTTGAGTCTGGTCAAGGGAATGAACTTTGGTTGTGGGCACATTCCCAATAGGGTGTGAAAGAGGCAGCTGATCGATGTTTCTCTCTCATTGATGTTTCTAATTCTCTATCCCTCTCTTTAAAAAAATCAATAAAATAGCCGAGACTGGTCCAAACCAGTGGATAGAGCCGTCGGCCTGCGGACTGAAAGGTCCCAGGTTTGATTCCGGTCAAGGGCATGTACCTTGGTTGCAGACACATTCCCAGTAGGGGGTGTGCAGGAGGCAGCTGATCGAAGATTCTCTCTCATCGACGTTTCTAACTCTCTATCCCTCTCTCTTCCTCTCTATAAAAAAATCAATAAAATATATATATATTTTTTAAATCAATAAAATATATTAAAAAAATAAAAGTGAACTAGTAAGTGGTTCAAACTAAGCACAAGAGGTAAGTTAGTCAAAGCTGTGTTATTTTACCTGACATACACGTTGGTAATTATATATGCTTATTTGGGTGTACAGTAATCCTTATTTGTGCTTTTTTGGTAGTCCTTTAGTGAAGAAGATTCACTTAAAAAATGTTCATCAGAAGTCGAAGCTAAAAGTAAGATCCAAGAATTACTTGCTAGTCTTTTGAACAGGTGATTTTTCCATGTTTCCATATCCTATATATTCTGTACTGGAAAGAATACTTGATGTTCTGTCTTGGAACTTAAAGATTAATAGGACTAATCAGTATAATAATGGATTATTTATCACTGAATTTCTCTACATTATAAACTATTGCAAAGGTAGTAATAGATGCTCTAAGCTAAATTTAATCCATCTAGTTCCATTGATTTTTAGTAACATTGTGGTAATATTGTGAATGTTAAGCTGCTGGTAGTTACCTAAGGGGTTTTTATCTATCTTTCTAGAGTTCTGCACTTCTAAATTTATAATGGTTGAGGATAGGTAGTTACTAAGAACAATAACAATAGAGAAAGCAGAAGAACCCTTATATCTCCTTAGACTTACTTTGTGTGAAAGAAAATGGAGTCAGACAAAAGAATAGCTAAGTGCGGCTGTGTGTGAGTAGTGAGAGTGAATGTGGGTGTGTGCAGCTTACTGGTCTGTAAGTACATGAAGCGTGTCCACTCTAACTATGAGTATTCAAGTAGCCTAGCATAAGCAAAACAAGACATGCACCTTTCTGACATGCTCCTTTGCCATCATATATCTATTCCAATGCTCCGTAGAAGAGTATTATCTCTTCTCATTTCTTTGATTTCTCAAAATGGGGTGTCATGGGTCTAACAGTTTTGGGTAGGCAGGTGTGCTTCTGTAATGATGCCTGGATGATTGACTGACTAGAGCACATGTGTCAAACACAAGGCCCGTGGGCCAAATCCGTCCCGCCAGGCCTTGCAATGTGGCCCGCACCGTGCTGTCATCACTGCACTCCGCTGTGTTTCCATCACAATGACAGTTTATGACTGTTCAGTAAACCATTCGGCCCGCGATTTAGGCTGGATTTTAGATTTTGGCCCCTTCTCTGATTGAGTTTGACACCCCTAGACTAGAGAAAAGGGGTTTTGGATGACTCTAAGTAGCAGAAACTGATGAAGTGAAATTTCCTACAACTTTGCTGTCACATGCAGTGTGGTTCTCTATGGAGCTCATCATTTGCTGATGATGACCAGCTCCAGTGCTATGACTAAGGTTGGGCCCATGCATATGCCTATGAAAGTGGGTCATCTGTTTTTGCTTCAACTAAATAGAAGACTTTTATGAAAAGCCTGGCCATTAGAAATAGTTCTGCACATAGGAAAACCACAAGAATTACAACTTTTATAGGTTTTCTTATTTGAAGAATCAACCCAGAAATGAGTCTAGGTGCTGTAAACCTGTGCAATACCAAATATTAACCATTTATCCTTATTTCTGCTTGCCAGTCTCTCTTCTGTACCATGGCCCCTTACTTCAGTGATTGAGGTGTAATATCTTTTAAATGCCTGGCAAAAAAAAAATCATGTGTGTGAATGTGTTTTCCTTCTTGAGTATATGTAGATATGTAAGAGGTATAAAATCATCTAATTTTTAATCTAATTTCTAGGCAATAGTTCAAGATTGCTTAGAATATCACCTTTTTATATTATGTCTTAATTAGTTATAGGAATCAAATCATTGTCTTTGAATTGCATATGAACGTATTAGAACAAGTTTAACTGGAAAATATTTATATTAGTAATATGTTTACAGAAACTGTTTAAGATATTTATTATTTTAGTAAAGCAGCAATCAAGATATTTTGTGATAAATAAGAGAAATTATTACAGAAATCAAAATTTTCTAATTCAAAATACTTAATTTGAGTATATTTAACAGTGTACAATATTTGTATTTTGTACTTGATTTTTCATTCATTGCCATACAGATGAAAAGGAAAATGTTATTCTTTAATTACATGTATTTTCTCTAATTAGATTTTCTGTTCTTTAAGTGAATTTTCTATCTATATCATTAAAACCTTTGTTTTAGTGTTCCACATTTGTATGGAACACTAATTAAAAAAAATTATATTTATTGATTTTAAAGAGAAAGGGAAGGAGAGAGAGAAAGATAAACACTGATTTATTCCACTTATTTATGTAGTCAGTGCTTGATTTTTGTATGTGCCCTGATGAGACATTAAACCTTAAACCTTGGTGTATCAGGAAGATGATCTAACCAATTGAGCTACCTGGCCAGGGCTGGATGGAACATTCTTTAGGATGCATGTATATGTACTTCCTAAATATAATATATAATTGATATTTCAAGTTATTGCTTAATATGGAATATAATGGTGACATTATTATTGGCTCTCTTGGGTCTATTTGGAAAGTACTCTTTGACAAAGTAATCTCATTAACTTTTATTTTCTTTTTGTGATCCTGTGTTTTTAAAATATGTGTAAAAATCTGTCACTTTTCATATAATGGTTTTTGTCAGTGAATGATTCTCTGTTTCTTTAATTTCCTATTGATTTTGATATTTTGCTTTTAGTTATAATTTGGACTTGGATTATAAAATTGCTTGTTATAATTATGTCTTCTGTTCTTTTTCTGATAGCACTCAATTCTGAGTGAGGCCCGAGAGCCTTAACACTTAAAATTTCAGAGCCTTAGTGTGTAGACTTTGCATAATTTATTTGGGCTAGTCCAGGATCTTTATTGCTTATTGCCTACTTATCAACTGTATTTATAATTATTTTAGTTACTAAATTTGTCATTTTATATAAATTAATTTGACAATTTTTAAAAATCTTTAGGTGATATTTTTCAAATTGCTATTTTCCCTTTCACTTTATTTTTAGAGTATGCCAAGATGGAAGAAAGCCACATACAATAAGATTAACAATCCGTCGGCATTCATCTGAGAAGCACTGTAGCCGTGAGAGTCGTCAGTGCTCTATTCCATCCCACTTAATTCAGAAGTTAGGGACAGGTATGAGCTAACTTCCTAATAATTTAATTTAATTGGGCTCTTAAAAGAGCAAATTGTAAATTGGAAATATAATTCAAAGATAGAGGATTTTCACAGGGGGTTAGTGAGCTATTAAAACTCTTTATCAGAAATTTTCACTTAGAAAACTTCTGTTTAATAGATTATAAAAGTAAAGAGTTAAGAATGGTTCCCAAGTTCAGAAGAAACTGTAATTATATGCCATGAGATATCTTCTTTTTGAGAACTTAGATTGTTTCCAACTTTTTTGGCTATTATAAAAAAATGATGCTGGCAAGTCATTGGGTGGGTATATACTTGGTTTAACCTGCTGGGTTTTATGGTGAGTTGAACTCTAAGACACTGCTTAATTTTTTCCAAAGTGGGTATAACAGTTTACATTCTCATCAACAGTGTATGAGCATTCCAGTTTTTTCTTTTCTTTTTTTTTTTCTTTTCTTTTTTTTAAATATATTTTATTGATTTTGTACAGAGAGATAGGGAGAGAGATAGAGAGTTAGAAACACCGATGAGAGAGGGTCATCAATCAGCTGCCTCCTGCACACCCCCCACTGGGGATATGCCCGCAACCAAGGTACATGCCCCCGACCAGAATCGAACCCGGGACCTCTCAGTCCCCAAGCCGACGCTCTATCCATTGAGCCAAACCGGTCTTGGCAACATTCCAGTTTTTTTACATTCTCACTGGCATTTAGTATTACCAGTTTATGATAGTCATTCTTGAGGCTATGTAGTGGCATTTCATTGTTTGTATTTTCTTTTATGAATAGTGCTTTTAGTGTTATATCTAAAAGTTATTTGCCTAAACCAAAGATCATAGATATTTCTATGTTTTCTTTTAAAAATTTTAAAGTTTTGAGCTTTAAATTTAGATCCACTTTGAGTAATTTTTATGTGTGGTATAAGGTAAGGGTCTTAGTTCATTCTTTTGCGTGTAGGTATCCACTTGTTCCAGCAGAATTTGTTGAAAAGACTATTCTTTCCTCATTGAACTGTTATTACACCTTTGTAAAAAACTAAACATTTTTGTAGAAATGTATTTCTTAATGTTCTTATTCCATTGATCTATATGTTTATCCTTTACCAGTTCTACCCTATATTGATACTTTCTTGAAATTAGGTATTGTAAGTTCTCCAGCTTCAAGTTTTTTCTAAATTGCTTTTGGTGTTTATGGTCCTGGGCTTTTGTTTGTAGAAAGATCTTAAAGTAGAAATTTGATTTGTTAACTACGTATTTATCCAGATTTGTTATTTATTTTGAGTCTGTTTTAGTAATTTGTATCATTTATAAATATATTCATTTCATCCTAGTTGTCTAATTTGTTGTCATGAAGTTAATATTCCCTTATAATTCTTCTAATTTTTGTGAAGTCTGTAGTGAGGTTCCTCTTTCACTCCTGATTTTGGTAATTTGTGTATTCTCTTTTTTCCTTTGTAATTCTAGCAAAGGTTTGTCAATTTTGATCTTTTTTAAAATCCAACTTCTGTTGTCATTGTTTTTTTCTGTTTTTATTTTTTCTGTATTATTTACTTCAACTTTGTTGTTTTCTTTCTGCTTGCTTTAGGTGTTTTAAAGAATAGTTTATTGATTTCTGAGAGATATGAAGGGAGAAGAGAGAAACTTCAATGTAAGAGCATATACACAGGGGGATATTTCCTGACATCACTACTACCTTAACCAGATATTCCATATTTCAACTCTTTTGAAAACTTTTACTCATTTGGCATTTGGTAGTAATGTTGAGATGTTCTAGTTTCCATATATACTGTCAAAATGTCAATAATACCTATTTATGATTTAAATTTAAATTATATTAAACTCTTAATGTTAATACTATATAATAAAAGGCTAATATGCAAATAGAACGAATGGTGTAACCACTGGTCACTGTGATGCGCACTAACCACCAGGGGACAGACACTCAATGCAGAAGCTTCCCCCTGGTGGTCACTGCACTCCCCCTGTGGCTCATGGCTGGCAACAATGGTGGTGGGAGCCTCTCCCGCCTCCGTGGCAGCACTAAGGATGTCCAATTAATGGCTTAGGCAAGTGGGCTCCCAGACTGTAAATTTCATGCACAGGGCCTCTGGTTATTTTATAATGTGTTTAGATACTGTTTTCTTAAACATTTTATTTAGGAAGTTATGATGTGATGACCCCAATGGTTGACATACTTATGAAACTTTTCCGAAACATGGTGAATGTGAAGATGCCATTTCATCTTACCCTTTTAAGTGTGTGCTTCTGCAATCTTAAATCACTAAATACTACTAAGAAAGGGACTATTGATTATTATTTAACACCATCATCATCAACAACTTCATGCTCTGGCAAGCACAGTTTTGTAAGTACACTCTTACTGGATTTGTATGATTAAATTATAGATCTCAGTTTGTGTTTAATGGATATAATTTAGAGTTTCCTTTTAAGTGACTTACATTTATATAAAATACCTATCCTATTACAGGTGCTATTCATAAGTATATTGTATGTGATTAAGAAGAAAACATAAGCATCACTGGGTAAAAAAAGAAACCATTATAGAGATTCCCTGTTTTGGAAGTATTAAAACATTTCATAACCGTATACAGGAATATGATGATTAGCTCATACATATGGAAATATTTTTAGATTATATTGTATGTTAATTTATATATAAGCTACCAGTACGCCCTCAGTGTTTTGTTAAAGTATTTAAATTTTCTTTGTTTTGACATTAAATTGAATTCTGATAGCAATATTGATAGAATATGACTGCTAATTTTATAATTTAGAAATAAGAGGTTGGCAGTAGAAAGGCAAAGGCCAGTCATATTTTCAGATGACTATAACAAAGCCCTGTGTATGACCCTTTAGCAAACCTTTATTTACTAAATGTGGGCTTCTTTAAAAAAATAACAGTCTTTTACTAAATTGTCCATGTCAGCAATTAACTTTTTTTTTTTTTTAATCTTTTATTGATTTTTTTTTTTTTACAGAGAAAAAGGGAAAGAGAGTTAGAAACATCGATGAGAGAGAAACATTAACCAGCTGTCTCCTGCACACCTCCTACTGGGGATGTGCCTGCAACCAAGGTACATGTCCCTGACCAGAATAGAACCTGGGACCTTTCAGTCTATAGGCTGATACTCTATCCACTGAGCCAAATCCGTTAGGGCATCTGCAATTAACTCTTTTAATTTAAAGTGTTTTTATTCTTTACTTTATTTGTTAGTCAGTATAATTTTAGTAATATTTTATTTACATAGAAGTTCAAAATGAGAATAGAATAGTGTTACAGAAATATGAATTAGTGCCCTCTTCAAATTACTATTTTTCTCTGACCAATTTTATTTCATCTATTAACTGAAATTTTAAAAGGTGTTGACTTTTTGCTTTGTAATCTGTAAAATGAGTATTAATGCACAGTGGTATTAGAGAGGCAAATAGAAGTGAAAGCACCTTGTGTGTGTCTGGCAATGGCCCGAATCTCTTCTTCTTTTATTTTTAAGTTATTTTGTTGATGTTTCCTGAATTATATTTGACTGTGTATACATTTTTATGAAGCTTAAAATTTTAAGTGAAAAATTTTATGTAAAAAATATGCAAATTAGAATTGAAGGTGTTTTTAAATTTTTATTTCATGAATATATAAAAGGGCAAGTAAAAGGTTAAGGGGATCAAATATATGTTGAAGGAAGAAGATATGACTTTGGGTGGTGGGTACACAATACAATATACAAATCATGTAGAATTGTATACTTGAAACCTATATAATCCTTTTAACCAATGTCACCCCAATAAATTTAATTTTTTGAAAAGTGTTATATCTTAATGATGTTGGATTTTCACCATGAAAATATATTTTTTTCCTTTCCATTAAATGTTACAGTTTAGAATAGGGATTTTTAGAAAACTAGTTCTTGATGCTCTATGCATATATATAAATATTTATAAATATATATTTATACATATATACTTAAATGTTTAGCTATCCCTTGGAGAATCACTTATTTTTTTAGGCCATCATTCTTTTATTCACAGAATTGGAAGTTTGAATCCACAATTGTTAAGATTCTTTCCAGGTGGCTCAGTGCTATCTATGAAATAAACCTCTTCCTGGAAGAGTGAGTAAAGATGCACACAATAGTGTGACTAATGGCGGTGGATTAGTCATCTCTAGTTGGTGAGAGCTGACCCAAAGAGTTGAAGTTACAGAATAGGATAGAAACACATTGGTCCGATAATAAGGTACATTAGCATCATGAATATTTAAAGATATTAGATATCTAAATTATTGTGTTATCCTTGTGTTCCAGAAAATGAAAGATACTCATATGGAGGATTTTTCCAAAGACAAAAAAACAAATTGGGATTTTCTACCAACTGGAAGAATTGAAAGTCCAAGAACTCTGGAATCTTCACTAAATACTACAAGTTTTTCTAAAGATCAAAAGAAGACACTTCCTGAGGGTATTGACCAAGAAGTCTTTAAACAGCTTCCAGTAGATATTCAAGAAGAAATCCTGTCTGGAAAATCTAGAGAAAAAGTTCAAGGAAAAAGAAGTTTGAGTTGTCCATTAAAAGCCTCTAAAGGAATATTATCTTTCTTTTCTACAAAGCAAATGCAAGATAGTCCCTTAAATCCTAGAGATAATTTATCTAATAGCAAACAGATATCCTCATCATCTCCCTGTGAGCCAGGAACCTCAGGCTTAAATAACCATTCCTCCTTCCTGTCCAGCCAAAAGGATTATTCACATTCTTTAGACAGCAGCTTAAAAGATGAACGAATGAGTCAAGCACCTAAAAAATCTCAAGGATTCCACTTTTCAAATACAAACCCCACTGTATCTGTTTTTCATTCATTCCCAAATTTGCAGAGTGAACAACTTTTCTCCAAAAATCACACTACAGATAGCCATAAGCAACCGACCGCAGCAGCATCTCATCACGAAGGACTTGCAGAAAATGGAGAGCAAGATTCTACTGCTGAGAAAATTACTTTTCCTTCAGATGTTGATCCTAAAGTTTTCTATGAACTTCCAGAAGAGGTACAAAAAGAACTGTTGGCTGATTGGAAGAGAAGAACAGGATCAGATTTCCACAATGTACGTAAATAAGCATGTTCAGCAAAAAAGGTCTAAAAAATAAGGGAAAGACCATTGTTCTCAGATCAGCAGTTTATTAAGCTCATCTAAATTAAACACTAATCGATATTTAATGTCACAATCCAATATAAAATGTTCTAAAGCAAGAATAGTTATGGGAAGTAAATTCTGACACAAAATATAAAAAATTCATAATAGAAGAAGCAATGTAAAACATTACCTTCCTCCTATATTTAAAAACTTTTATATTGCTTTTCAATAAAAATATATCTTAGCATTAGTTAATTTCCCATAAAATGAGGGGAAAGATATACTGTATATGCCTGCATATAAAAAAAATAGACTGGCCAGATCATTGCTATGTCATATCAAATAGTGTTTTTTTTTCTGTGAAATATGGAATATTTTACGAAATTTAGCCCATTAAGAAACAGCTAAGCCCGGCTAGTGTTTGAGCATCAACCTATGAACCAGGAGATCATGATTGATTCCCAGTCAGGGCACAGGCCCAGGTTGCCAACTCGATTCCCAGTAGGGGGTATGCAGGAGGCAGCAAATCAATGATTCTCGCTCATCATTGATGTTTCTATTTATCCTCCCCTCCTTTCTGAAATGAATAAAAATGTATTTCTTTAAAAATTAACCACAATATTCTGCCAACTCGCCTGTTAAAAATGTAGATATCTTTAAACTACTATGTACCATTTATTAAGTTAATTTTTTTAAATAGGAAAGGGATGCATATTCAGTTAATACTTCATAATACACCTGGAACCTACCACAATGTCTGACACACAGAGGGCATTAAGTGACTATTGAATAAAGGGTGGGGAGTTGGGCAGGCCAGTGTCTATGCATGTAGAGAACTAGAAGGAACTTTTCCATGCGGAGAGGTGAAAAGGACAGAAACTGGAAGTACAGGCAGACTGGATGTATAAGGATGCAAGGTAGTGGAAGAGGCCCATTTCCTCTGGCCAGTCTGCAGGGTCTAAAAGCGGTAGTTATGTTTTTGCATCTCTACATTTTGTAGATGAGAATAAGAATGTCATCCACAATGAATATACAGTTACTAAAGTGATGGATGTCCTCTTTCTCCCATTTTTATTGCCTTCACCTTGTACTGCCAGATTAAAAATTAGATGAAAGATTGTGGTCACCTTTAATTTGTAAGAAAGAATGTTTCTAGAACACACCAAAGCGCTGTTGGAGGAGTCCTATTTATAACCTTCAAAGATATAAAGAAAAGGTGATAAAAATAAAGTACAAAAATGTGAGTAAAGGGTAGCTTAAAAATATTTTGTAGGTAAGTTTGAACTAAGTTTCAGATTCCTTGAAATTTGAAAATTTGCTAATCATCATATTTTTAACAGGGAGTTTGGGATTATCAAAAGCAATAACTTGTAGCAAGAACGTCAGAACTTATTCACCATACAAATAACCTTAAGAGTTTCTACATACCGTATTTTCCAGCGTATAAGACGACCCCCTAATTTTACAGTTAAAACATAGGTTTAGGCCTATATTCGCTGTATAAGACCACCCCCCACTTCTGAGGCAACACCAGTTCTTTTTTGATAGACCGCCTCTCTAACTCAGCCAATCCAAGCAGGCTTTTTATGCATGCAAATTATACATGTTCTGTACCCAAAGCTACACTGTGTTCTAGTAAAAAGCCTGCTCAGATTGGCCAGAGTCAGAGAGGCAGTCTATTAAAAAAAGAACTGGTGTTGCCTCGAAAGTGGGGGGTCGTCTTATACAGCGAATATAGGCCTAAACCTATGTTTTAACTGTAAAATTAGGGGGTTGTCTTATACACTGGAAAATACGGTATAGTTTGGTTATTTTGTTATTGGTTGTTTTTTTTTGTTTTGTTTTTTTCATTTTGCTTACACCCATTTATTTTATTATCAAGATATTATATGTGTACATATCTTACCATTGCCTCCCCCACTCCCACACAAGCCCTTACCCCCCAGATTTTACATCTATTGGTTATGCTTATATGCATGCATACAAGTCCTTCGATTGATCTCTTATCTCCCCCACATCTCCCTAACCTTCCTCTACAGGTAGTTTTCTGATAAGGTAGTTAAATTTATAAAAAGAGTTTATCACTTTTTTAGATAATCTGTTTTTTTAAAAAAGTTCTAATAATCTGTGTAACCATTTCAGACAGAAACCAGCATCTGACTTTTTAAGTTATCTTTTCTTTGTTGGCTTTTAATAAAACTATCTTTAGTGTTAGATTATCTCTCTATATAAAAGCCTAATATACAAATGAGCCCCATGGGAGTTTGACCGGGAGACAGATAGCTCGCTATGAGGTGCACTCACCACTAAGGGGTAGCTTGGGATGAAGGAAGGCCCCGCTGGCCGCTGGAAGACCCTGATCAGCCCTGATGGTCAGCCAGGCCTAGAGACCCTACCCATGCACAAATTTTGTGCACCAGGCCTCTAGTTTATAAAATTTTGAAGTGTGAATTTATTTTTATTTATCCTTGATATATGCTGATATCCTATATCTTTCATGTTCTCTAAAACTCTTCGCCACTAGCCCTTCAAAGATAGCTTTACTATTCTGGGACTCCTGATTGCACAATGATGGACTTTTTACTCTACCTTTCATGTCCCTTAGTCTCTGCTTCTTTCCATTATCTTGTTTATCTGCTACATTTTGGCCAATTTCATCAGTTTCCTTATGTTCACTGATTTGTTTTTCAGCGGTGTCTGACCTGTTTAAAACACTAAGAATGGTTTTAATTTTAGTATATTTTTCATTTGACTCTTTCTACCTATTTATTCATTACAGTCTTGAAAAAAAACAAACCTCAAATATTTTATATTCTATTTCTGATTATTTCAATACTATTTTAAATTTTTATAAGTTTCAACTTTCTGATATTGATGTGTACCATTTTTTGCTTATTTCCTTAAGGGTGTGTGTGAGTCAACCTAAACTGTGAACAGACCAAGGACCTACATTGTGTGTGCTTCCTCCCTTCAGAGATGGTTTGCATTTGTTTCCAGCGAGGCAGTGCCAATCCACTGGCACCACTTTAATCCCTTCTAGGTTCTGACTGAATGCAGTTCTCTTCCTTTGAGCCGCCTGACCTTGCTGCTGTCTTAAGGTTTTGTCTCCAGAGGTCATCTGCAGGCCATTTGCTTTTAGGGTAAACTCTCTACCATCCAAGTTTTTTGCCTGATGCTTCCTGTTCCTTTCCTGCTTTTGTTTCAGCTTTTCTTTTCTTTTTTTTTCTTTTCTTTTTTTCTGTGTGAGGGTAAAGAGAGAGGGCTTTTCTCTTATTCAGTAAAACCAAACAATGAATTACAGAGTCTGTTTGGTATGAAGCATGTCCGTTCCACCATAGTGCAGAAGTACAAATATATATGGATTTATTTTTCCATCTTACTTTTTACTGCCCGTTTTCCCCTTGTTCTGTGCTATGCTTCTTTCCCATCCTTATTCCTTTTCTGTCTTTTTGAATTGGCTGAGTTTTCTACTTAATATGTTTTCCCTCTACTGATTTGAAATTTAAACATTCTAAATATTTTGTATTATCTTTATTTAACATGCATAACATCTAAAAATGGCAGACTATGGTTATAAAATACACCAGGGATACTCCTATCCCTTTCCCTCCCCCATTAATTCTTTTATCTTGTCATTGGGTTATTTTTTCTAGTTCATCCTTTTGCTGAGAGAATAGTCCCGCAAGGTTCCTGGTCAGTGTTATCTTTACCTTGTGGGAGTCCAAGGTTGTGTCTGCTGTCTGCAAACGTAGATTTATTTTCTTTTCTTATTTGTTACATTCCTCGCTTTTGCATGCTGCTACCACTTGTAAATAAATTATTGAGTTGTGTGGAATTCACTTTCATCCTGTTGCCTCACAGTATTATCTGCACTATTTTTTTCCTATAATCTCTCTACATAACCTTGTTCTCCTATAAAATTGATCTGTGTAAATAATGATGTCTCAGTTTTAGTTCACAAAGTTCCACTTTTGATATATATATAGGTGAGCTCTCATAATTAGATGGTACTTGGGATATCCTTCCTTTCTTTCCTAAGTTGTATTTATTACATAAAAGATACGCCAAAGTTTAAGGTATTAATAATAAAGTATTTTTCATATAGATCCTTTGAAAAAACTATAAACTTTCAAATGTTGTTTTGGAACTTGTATGGATATGTTAAGCAAGGAGAAATTTAATGTAGTGAATTAAATGCTTACAAAATCATGGGGGAGCTGAAGGTGTGGGTTCTAGGCTGGGAGTCCAGAAACAAATCTGAGGACTAGACAGAACCGTGCACTGGGTGAGCTGTGTCTAGAAACCATCGGTGGAACTAAGAATGCAAGAAGCTGGAGTCCATACGCTGTCACCACTGCCACTGCTTCTCAACATCTAGGAGCTGGGGAGCAGTCACCCACCACCATGCCCCCAGGATGAGGAAGCTGCTGCCCCCTCTCGTTGATGCAGTCGCCTTTTGGCAGGGGGACACTGGAACATGGAGTGGGGCAGGGGAGAGCCTCACCCTTCCTTGTCCTCGATCGCCAGCAGAAACAACGATGACAAGTAAGAAAAGTGACGGTGCTCCACAGCTCGCACCAGACTTCGGCCAGTGGGTGAAACCTAATTTGCAACCGGAAGACAGTGCAGTCAACCGAGGCTGCCTGTGTGTGTTTTCCATCATCCCCATCAGAAGCAAGGTAGAAAGGAGGTGAGCAGGATTCTGGATACCCAGAACCTTCCTGCTATATGTGTATGTATGTCTGTTTGCATATGCACATATATATAAAATACATATAGCATGGCTCAGTGGT
Source organism: Pipistrellus kuhlii (assembly GCF_014108245.1). NCBI lineage: Eukaryota > Metazoa > Chordata > Mammalia > Chiroptera > Vespertilionidae > Pipistrellus > Pipistrellus kuhlii. The sequence continues at coordinate 19,181,935 of NW_023425562.1, forward strand.
TGAGCATCAATCTAAGAACCAGGAAGTTATAGTTCAAGTCCCGGTCAGGGCACATGCCCAGGTTGCAGGTTGGAATCCCAGTGTGGGGCGTGCAGGAGGCAGCCAGTCGATGATCCTCTCTCATCATTGATGTTTCTCTCTTCCCCCCACTCCCTTCCTCTCTGAAATCAATAAAAAAAATAATTTTATAAACATACTTCTGAATTCTTAAAAAGTGGTTACTTCAGTATATTTGAGTCATAGTAGCAATTTATTTTTGTCCCACATTACAAAATTGTACTGTAATAAAATTGAGCCTACAGTTCATTTATGTAAACTAATGTGGATACAGATATACTGATAGAAAATTTTGAGATATTAATAGTAGAATATTCCATCTTTAGATGTAGCCAGACTATCGTATTCTAGTTCGTTATAAACAAGTTCCTTGGTGTAACACCCTAACAGTAAAAAGAATTGGGAGGCGCACACTCCCAATATCTGAGTAAGTAGGGATACACCAAGGCTTAGCTTTAATGTTGGTATTCAGCCAAGTTCAGTTATTTGCCTTTGGGTAGCTGAATGATAAATTGTTAAGGATCATTTGTGACATCACTGAAATTTTGTATGGAATTATGTGAATATGTAGGTTACCATTATATATAGTCAGTATTGATTCCAGGCATTAAAATAAGGCATTAATTCAGATTATTAGCATCTGGGTATTTGCTTTCAAATAGAGGTTCAACAAAACAAAATCTCATAAGTTTTCTCTGACAATTTCTTCAAAGTATAAATTTTAGTTATATTTCAAAGTAAAATGTTCATTAATCAATGATTAAGATATTTTATGTAGAAAACAATAGTAACGAGTAGGTGTGCATGCAGGAGGCAATCAGTGTGTTTCACATTGATGTTTCTGTTTTTTGCACTCTAAAAGTCAATGGGAAAATATCCTCAGGTGAGAATTAAATATATATTGTGTGTGTGTGTGTGTGTATGTATATATATATATATATATATATATATATATATATATATATATATAAATGCTTGACGACTTTATGATGACAATATATTCTTTTTGAGTCAAGAAAAAATGTGTGGTTAATTTTTGGAATTATTAAGCTGTTTTGTGAAACATTTGCTAAAACAGCTGTCTGTGTACCTTAGAAAACAAATTATACCTAATGAACTTTGACTTTAATCGAGGGTATCTCCAGGTAGAATGTAGGAAGCGCCACCTGGTGGGCTTTAGCTGTATAGCCTGAAGTATTAAAATAGTTGAGCTTTGGGGAGTGGAAATACCCACTTAGGTTGCACGCAGAAGTTAAAGGTGATATACAGAGCCAGAGCTACTGAATTGGAAAACAAAACTGTTGTCTTATCTCGAGCCACACAGATAGCAAAGTCTCAAAGTAAGACATGAGCACAAGTCCAACTTCAAATCAATATTGTGACTATCAGACATTTTGTTAAGACTTCTGAGAGAGTTAAGTAGATTTTTCAAGTGGACAAAAGTCCAAGGATTTGGTCCCACAAAAGCCTGATCCAAAAGTGGCAGTAAGAAAATCTAGAAAAGCATGTGTTGATTCCACTTCTAGGTGTGGCTTTGGGGTATATAATGTATCATAACCAGATATAGAAAAAATGTGTGAAAAAACGGGTTACTAGCAAAAACACCAACTTGCCTAAAAGATGGATGAAGCTATAAAAATGCCTCTTGGGCCCTAGCCAGCTTGGCTCAGTGGATAGAGCGTCAGCCTGCGGACTGAAGAGTCCCAGGTTCGATTCCTGCCAAGGGCACATGCCTGGGTTGCAGACTTAATCCCCAGTGGGGGGCATGGAGGAGGCAGCCCATCAATGATTCTCTCTCATTGATGTTTCTCTCTCTCCTCCCTCTCTGAAACGAATAAAGAAACATATAATTTTAAAAAATAATAAAAAATAAATATGCCTGTTGTCCCTTGACTGGTTTTGTGTAGGAAGCAACCTAAAAAAGTTAATCAGCTACAAACAAGGAATATTTCTTCAGAAAGAATAGAGGAAGAGGATGGAAAAGGAGGACATCTCAGACAGTGACACCTCAGACAGAGCCATGAAAACCATTGTTCTCACTGGAGCACAATGAGTCAGGGAGCAGGTCCCAGAGAGCAGGATCAGGGTCTAGCCTGGGAACATTTCCCCATTGCCAACATGAGGCCCAGTGGGATATCAGAATTGCTATGAACCAGTGACTACATTCTTCCCCCTTCCCAATGGGTATGTTTACTGTGGTTATCCTGTCCCTTTTTTAGAATTGTACTAGAGGCCCAATGCACGAAATTCATGCAGGGGCCTGGGCCCTCGCAGCCCTGGCTTCGTCTGGAAGGGGCAGGGTCAGCAGAGGCAGGGGCTGCGCTGTGGGACCCGGGAACCGCACTCAGGGTTGGCGGCTGGAGCAGGGGTGGGGCAGTGGGCTCATGGAGGCCAGAGGGTCCTACTCGCAGCCCCAGCTGCCTTGGCCCCCACTGCCACCACAGCAGCTGGCCCTGCTGGCTTTGTCCTTTAGGATGCCCAGAGGTTGTTGGGCTGTCCGGTTAATCACCATATTATCCTTTTATTATTATAGAGTGTGTGTGAGTGAGTGAGTGTGTGTGTGTGTGTGTGTGTGTGTGTGTGTACAGGCAGAAGGGCAGGTAACTTTATTTCATAGGTCTCTGGATCAAGAAGAGCTGCTTTGGCACCTGATGTAGATCACAGAATCCTAGATTGAAGTGACACCTGGGTGGCGGAGGGAGGAGGCAGGTGTGCTATCCCATCTCCGACTTTCTTGTTTTAACTTGTTGATGCCAGGTGGGAGTGGAGACCCAATGCCCACCGAGCCTGATCAGACACCAAAGGGGCGTCTTCGTTTCCTGTAACTACTGTAACTACCACACTAGGTACTAGGTGTTCCTTGGTTTGTGGCCGTAGAGCTCCACTCTCGGCCTCTGTCTTCACGTGGCCTTCCCTCTTCACCGTCTCTCCACTGTGCGTCTCTTGTAAGGACACTTGTGATTAGATTTAGGGCCCATCCAGGTAACCAAGAATTATTTTACTTTGAGATCCTTAAAACTTTACATCTGCAAAATTCCTTTTCTTGTTTTTTGTTTTTTTAGGGATTTTCTTCTTTCTTTTTCTTATATATATTTTATTGATTTTTTACAGAGAGGAAGAGAGAGGGATAGAGAGTTAGAAACATTAATGAGAGAGACATCGATCAGCTGCCTCTTGCACATCCCCCACTGGGGATGTGCCCGCAACCAAGGTACATGCCCTTGACCGGAATTGAACCCGGGACCTTTCAGTCCACAGGCTGATGCTCTATCCATTGAGCCAAACAGGTTTTGGCCCTTTTCTTATAAGGGCTCCAGAGATTTGATAAAGACCTGGCTTTTGGGGGGCGACCGTTCAACATTCTACAGAGGAGAACACTGGTGCTGGTGGGGTGGAGGCTCAGCATCTTGGCGGGCCTGGGTGACACGGGATGGTGGGAGGGCAGTGAGGCCAGATGTGACTAGCCCTTCTGTGCACTAGCTGGCTGTTTGGCCGCTCCTAGGTGAGGTGAAGCTCACTTTGCCAGGGGAGTCCCGACACTACCCCGGCAGGGACACAAAGCCTTGCTCCCTGCTTCCATGGGTGGGAGGTGGAAAATATCTAATAGCTCCCTGCTTGGCCAGCCTGCACTAGAGGGTGCTCAGTGCTGCCTGCTTCTGGCAGGGCTGAGGGAAGACTGGCTCCTCGCTCAGCCTTGCCAATAACCACCTGCTCTGTGGGCCATGAACAAGGTGGGGGGGAAGATCACTGCTCCGCTTGGCCCCGCTGACCCTGTAGGGGAGGCGGGTGCAATTCTTAGCTTTCTGTCTGGCTGGTGATGGGTAGGTGTCGTCAAGAAGACTTTGTTCTGGTAGGCCACCCTCACTGATAGCCACTCCTATGACGAGGAGGAACAGGCTTTTTCTAGAAACTGTTGTTGTTCCTTATATTGGTGGTTCCAGGCTGGAGCCTCCTGTAGGCAGTGCCTTGTCCAAGGAAACCCAGGGAACCCACTGCTATGCCATTTCTCAAGTCCCAAAAGTCCCTAGGAAGTTTGTCCTCTTTCCACCTCTGCTCGTCTCCTATGCCTGTTTGTCGTTATGCGCAGGGTCTTTTACTTGTATAGAAAAGGGACTTGGGAGGATGAGCTGCTACAGCTTGGCTAGAACCAGAACTTGATTCATGACTCATTCAATTCTAAATGCTAGATATCATTGGTCATAATTCCAGTGTAATTCTTTCCAATTTTATGTGCATGTTTTTGTGTTTTGTTTTTTTTTTTTACAATTATCAACTTTAAGCAGTAAGAGAAGGAAAATCAATTTAAAATATATTTTAATCTTTAATTAATGATGATCTCATGTGTTTTCTTATTGACTTTTTTGGAGAACATTTTCCAGGGGGGGTGGAGGGACAAAAGATAAAAGGGCATTAAGAACAATTGCTGCCCTAGTCGGTATGGCTCAGTGGATAGAGTGTTGGCCTGCGAACTGAAGGGTCCCAGGTTTGATTCAGGTCAGGGGTGCATGCTTCGGTTGCAGACTCAATCCCCAGTAGGGGGCGTGCGGGAGGCAGCTTATCGATGATTCTCATCATTGATGTTTCTATCTTTCCCTCTCCCTTCCTCTCTAAAATTGATTTAAAAAGTATATATTTAAAAAATAAAAAGAACACTTTTTATTGGCCAAGCTGGTGTTGCTCAGTGGTTGAGCATCGACCTATGAACCAGGAGGCCATGGTTCAATTCCCAGTCAGGACACATGCCCGAGTTGTGGCCTCAGTCCCCAATAAGGTTCATGGAGGAGGCAGCCAGTTTCTCTCATCACTCATGTGTCTATCTCTCCCTCTCCCTTCCTCTCTGAATTCAATAAAAATATAATTTAAAAAAATAAAACAAAAAATATTTACTTGTTATTGACCATCAGTCTTATATGCCATTCAAGACTATATTTAAGACTGTTCTCCTGTACAACTATGAGTTCTTATTTCCACAACGTACCTTCAATAATTTGTACAAGAATACTGTCTAGAAAAGTTTAACAGTACTTATGCATATTGACTTAGAAGTAAACTGCAGTAACTGCCACACATGATTTTATATGGCCTCGTTGTAAACAACCTCATTTCTTCTTATGGAGTGACTGGCTATTACGGTTATATCCACGATCTGGCGGACCTTTGTATGTCTTTATTCCATCTTTTGCATTGAGGATGAGGGCCACTAAGTTGGAAGGCATAGTTGCTTCAATTATTGATGGGGACAATTTCCCCTTCATTTCTGTCTGGACAAACATCACTAGTTTGGATTGTGCTGGATTACTGTAAACAAAGGAAGAATTAAAAACATAAATAATCTTTAGATTTATCTATTGAATTTACAGGCTTGTCTTATTCACAGTGGAGTCTCTCCATAGTGATTATGATAGGATACATAGATATAGAAGAAAAGAAGGAAAAAAGAAAAGGTACAATGATTTTCACACTCATAGACGTTTTATATGAAAATAGTAACTAGTCCGACTGTGTCTTACAGTCTTCAGTTTTAGTCAGGTTTCCCTTTTTGTCACATTGACTTTTTTAAGTTACAAAAGTAATGTATGCTTTTGAAAATTTAAATACAAAATTTTCATAATTGTTCCCTTCATCCTGTTCCTCAGAGAAAATCACTATAGTTTTGACTGTATCTTTTTGGATGGTTGTCTAAGTATACACAAAGACAGCACTCATAGCTGCCTGTGCCTCAGGCATCGGTGGGGCAGCCGACATCCCAGACTTGTCTTCATGCCTTGGGTCGGCCCTGGGTGGCTGGGGGGCTAAAGGTAGGTCTGGCCACATTGCCCACCTGTCCCCTCCCTGCCAGTGGGGTTGAAAGGACTAGGGGACTCCGGTGGGGCTGAGGGGACTGGGTGCCACCATCTTGTGGCTATGGGTGCCACCATATTTTGTGATGGCATGACAGTCAATTTGCATATTCCCTCTTCATTAGATAGGATAATTTAATCCCACACACATTTATATTTTTAATATTTATATACTTATAGTTACAGAAAATAAATTTAATTTTGAAAATTAAATACTCATTTTTGCAGAGAACTAAGAATGATTAATAAAAGAATTCAAAGCATAAAGCATATTTTATTAGGATAAAGTTATGTGAGAGAAAAAAAGTAAAAATATGGGTTCCAGGAAAAAAGAAATGATGTAAAATTTCTGACTTAAAGCTTGTATATATTTTTTAATTGATAATATAATATGTTATGGAATTTATATTTTATAGAATACATTTATAAGGGAATTACAACAAATTTTTAAGTAGGCAATATTTATAATAAGCTGGAAGTGGCATTCTTATTTTAATCCTATAAAAATTTTAGTAAGTTTTAAAATACGCAAGGCAGAATATGGTTTTACAAAATTTTATGGGGGTATGAAGACCACTGGTCCAAACCCATGTGAGGATCCATTTTCTTACACCCTTCTCTATGCAGAGTTCAGACTCTTTTTATGGTGCTTCAAATGCTGGGTTGGGAATAAGTCTAAGGACTTAAATTTCTCCGTGAGTTTACTAGGGCTTTACACTCAAGAAAGCCTTCCAATATTTCCAATATTTCCTAGAGAGTGCATTTACTATTGATAATTTGTCTTGTGTACTGCATGACTTGTTTACAGATGTCAGCTGTCCAAAATGTTGGGCTGCATGGAAAGAGAAGGTACAGAGGAATCACTTTTTGTCAGTACCTGCCTCTGAGACTGTGAATAAGATTACATCTTTTCTCCAACAGGATGCTGGGCAGAGTTCCCACCCTGCTGGAGGTGTCTAGGTCCGAGCTTCTAATAGACTGCCTACTAAGTACAGATGTAAAAATGCAAATGTAAAAACTTTATATTGGTTCAATGTAAACTTCATGTTTTTTTAGAGCGGAAAGGGAGTTGACAGGGTGCAAGAAGGAGACTTTGCCTGTGAAGCACACTTTAGAATATGTAACTTCACAACTAGAGTCTTTGCCAGCAGCCGATTTACCATGTTGATTGGGAGTAATAATCCTTCCATTGTTTTCTCTCCTGCTGTGGAAAATCAAGTCTTGGCCACACATTCATATATCAGCATCGCCTGCACCAATTATCCTGTTTATTAATGCAAATACTTGTAATTTCTTTTAGTCCTCTAATTCAGTAGAGAAAACATAAGGATATAGATCTGAAATGTAGTTTTATTTTTACTTCCTTCACATAAATATTTTTTCTTATACTGAAGTTTATTTTGGACCGATATAAAGCTTTTTACATTTATCTTTATGTGCTAATGTTTTGGGTTTTTTTACTTAATATAAAATCATTTACCAAAAATTAAAACCTAAGGATTTTGTGAAATGATATACTCTGAGTTAATAATGTACATGAACTTACAGAATGGTATTGTATATTACCATTTTTATTATCTCTAGGCTGGCCATCCGTAAGCAATGCCTCATCTCTGATTTCCAACTCTTACCTGAATTAACCTACCAGAAGTCTCATTTTGCAGGCATCTGTACTTAGGCAGTCTATTAGAAGGAAGGTGTTCAAGATAAAGCATTCATTGCTGATAAATGTAACTATTATAATTCTAGAGAATTTATTTTCAATTCACAAAAATTCCTTAGTTATTCACAGAACTGAATCTAATGGAGAAATATAAAACATCAGGCTAAGATTAACCCCAGAAGGGAAAAACTTTGTGTATGTGTGACTTGTCCCAGGAACCTCAGATCATACTTTATAGCAAATTATCTTTTCTGATTATACTTCATATGAAAATACTTATATTTTCTGTTATAAAACAGTTATTTTAAAGATCACATTTGGGGGCCATTTTTCCCCAATAGAATGTGCTGGTACATATTCTACTAATGAGTTAGGAATCCTTTAATTAAATCATAAATTGAACTAAAAAACCGTTATAATAAATAAATGCAAATGATACTTACTCGTTCAGAGGTGAACAGACAAAGCCAGAAGCATGGTTATAACCACGGATGTAATGTGAAGATGGAGGAAATCCTGGAAAATCCACACTTATAGCTAAGTAATTTAAAAAGAAATAAAATGAAACCTCTTCCACAAAGGTAAAAAATTCTATTTCAAGCAGTATGTTTTAAATATATATATATATAACACAGCTTTTAATTTAACTTAGGCATTATCAGCACTGACATTGGGTTTATACATGGGCTGTATGTTTGTACATATGAATGTGTACACAGGCCAAAACTGAGAAAGTACCGGTTTGAGCACAATTGTCCTCTCAAACATTTTCACGCTAGTATTTCTAAAGATGATGTTAGCTTTTACATACAGGAAAAACTGTTCAAAGTATCATTTTATTACTTTCTGAGATTTGAAGCAAAAGAAATCAAAAGAAAAGGGCTAGTAGGAGAATGGGTTTGTAGACTTTTTGTTAAATCATTTTTTTAAAAAATATATTGAATGTATTTATTTGGCATGTCAAGGAAGGTAGTTTAAATGTCCTTTTCTGCAAATTCTCTACATTCAATGTGAAATTAAAAATCAGAAAGTTTGCCCAACCGGTGTGGCTCAGTGGTTGAGCATCGAGCTATGAACTAGGAGGTCACAGTTGGATTCAGGCAAGGCACATGCCCAGGTTGCCGGCTTAATTCCCCAGTAAGGGGACGCACAGGAGGCAGCCAATCAATGATTCTCTCTTCCCTTCCTCTCTGAAATCAATAAAAATATATGTTTAAAAAATCAGTAGAGTTGTTTTAGGAATTATGCAGTATAATTGTATATGAATATAGAAGGGAGGTGATTTGATTATGATTGCTTATGATAATTATATGTACTCTTTCAAAAAATATTTTTAAAATATATTTATTATGTGCAACTGAATCCTGCTCTTGTCAGAGAAGATGGATTTTCCCATGTGGTTTTAACATAAGCTATCAATTCTGTAGGAAGTAAAATGTTAAGCATTAGCTTTGGTCTAGCTTAAGAAATGTGTGGTTGAATGAATTTTCCATTTTTATTACTTGTTTCATCACCTTAACAGAACCTATTATGTTGGCATAATGGTACTTCCAGAAGTGATAGTAACATATTTTCCCTGTTTAAAATATGGAGATTATGCTTGTTCGTAAAAGAAAATTTGTTTTATTCCACGAACAGATATGGGTCTTTAGTGAGGAATACTGGTTTGGTAGTTAGCACTGATTTTGGAAAACTAGAAAGACTGTGTTTTAATTCTGGTTCAGCAGCTTATCCCTATCTAACTTGTTTCTCTGAACTCCAGTTTCCTTACTGGTGAGATAAAGATGCAAAATATTTAGCTCAAAGCATAGTAAAGAGAAGAAAACTATCAGTATTCATTGATAATTTATTCAAAGAAATTTCTTAAAGCAAATTCAGTACTGATCACTGGATGACTGATTACAGCCATTTGTTGACTGTGACTTCGTACTTCTTTTTTACCGCTAAAAATGAGATAGAAATGGTCTGCTTTCAAAACACAGAAGACAGCAGATCTATGACTCAGACACTATTTCGCATTGTAGACAGTGAGTAGATTTTTATCCGCCCTCGTTTTAAAACTGAGATAACTAAATGACAACTATAGGAAAGGGGTGAACATCAGCCCTTAGCAGTATGCTGCACCAGAGGTAAGTTTGTGTGAGTGCCATTAGCACAACTATGACTCAGTCTAGACTCTGGAACTTAGTACCACCGACACATCAGAAACCTTGTTGGGAAATAATAATTAAAAGCACTTAACTGTCCCTATCTCCACATAGCTTACAGGGAAAGCTATTCAGAGAGTAGTGGTCAGATTAAACTAAGTTATGGAGACAGAGGCCGCTGTCCTGCCATAGCTCCTTCCTCATGACCTATTTGGAGTTGTGTGGCCCCAGTGACCTTCATGGTATGAACTGGTAATGTTTCAAGTGAATAATACATGTTAAGAAATTGTCTCACATTGGGGTTTTACTGGGAGGCTAAGGATACATCAAAACCTCTAAAAGAAATATAAGCATCATTATATGTAAAGATTCATCTAGTGAAAACAGTTACTGGATAAGCTCATTCTTTGCAGTTCAAATATAAAATGATATATCTGAAGATTACGGTAGTTTTGAAATGTTTGCTGTGCAGATTCAGCCTACAGGGATTTACCTGCACTCAGCGCTGTGGTTATATGCTGCAAAAAGGCCAGAAGATGCCACCACCATTGACTGTGATGTAAAAGGCACCTCCAGAGTCGGGCCAGTCTACATTATACATGTATGTATTATATTAGTCTCCCCAAGTAAATAAAAGATAAAACATTGAAAAGATATTTCTTCCAAAACGTGAGCTAAAAGGAAACATTATTAATAACTCGTAGTAATTCTAAAATGTGGGCAAAAACATTTCAACTTACAGCTGATCACATACACATTCCCGTCACAGCGCTTGAAGTATACCATGTTGATAAAGTCTCGGGAGGAAATGGAGCCCATGGCAAAACTTTGTGTAACGGCATGACATATGAATGTGTCCTGAAACAAACCAAACCATAAAGATGGCAACAGTTAGTTAACGTCTATTCCTTGTACTGCTCCCCAAAGGATTTCCCTGTAGAAGATTGGCCTCTACTTGGAAAAAGCAGGACTTTGCAATTTTAAAAACCCAAACAACCTGCATTTTCTGTGTTAAAGGAACATTAGATATTATTATACCAGTAAGTACAAGACAACAAAAGCGAAAACAAACAAGTGGGACTACAAACTAAAAAGCTTCTGCACAGTAAAGGAAACCATCAACAAAATGAAAACGGCTGCCAGTGTGGCTCAGTGGTTGAGTGTCAACCCGTGAACCAGGAGATCACAGTTTGATTTCTGTTCAGGGTACATGCCAAGGTTGCAGGCTTAATCCCCCAATAAAGAGAGTTTGGTTGTCTCTCACTGACCTCCCTGCTGGTCAGTGCACTCTCTCAGGGGGAGATCCGCTCAGCCACAAACCGGGCTGAAGGCTACGAGCAGAGAGGAATCGAGGAAACCTCTTCTGCCTCCTCGGCAGCACTAAAGATGTCTGATGGATGGCTCCCAGCCTGCCAGAGTGATGTCTGACTGCCAGCGTAGGCCCAATCCCCCAGGGAGCAGGCCTACGTTAGCAGGTGGACATCCCCTGAAGGGTCCCAGATTGCTAGAGGGCATAGGCCGGGCTGAGGGACCCCTCCCCACCGAGTACACGAATTTTCATAAACTGGGCTTCTAGTCCTATATAAAAAAAATCCTAATATGCCAAGTGTCTGGTCATCCATTCAACCAATCAAAGTGTAATATGCTAATGATATGCTAAGGCCACTTAACTGCTCGCTATGATGTGCACTGACCACCAGAGGGCAGATACTCCGACTGGTAAATTAGCTTGCTGCTGGGGTCTGGCCAGTCAGGACTGAGCAAGATGGGCCGGACATGCCTTGGAATCCTCCCCAATCCCTCCCCTGCCCCAATTATGCACTGGTGGGGTCCCTCAGCCTGGCCTGTGCCCTCTCACCATCCGGGACCCCTCAGGACATGTCAGACAGCTGGTTTCAGCCTGATCCCGCAGGTTAATATAAATATACTGGCTTCCCTTTAATAAGGCATGTTTAATCTTTTCTCCACCTAATGTTGGAGAATCCAAGAGTTTGTCCCCTCATAACCAAAGGCACACATCTTCGAGAGAGCTAACCAGATTCAGAACGTGGTGTGCATTTAAAACAGAAAGAAGCCAATTACAATTAAACTCTTGAGTGATAAAGAAGGAAGTTTTAAGGTTTTTATAAGATTTAAACTCAATGTGAATCTATAAAATATGAAGTGTCTACCTAATATAGGTTTAATAAACTTAAATCACTAAGATATAAAAAATATATTAATAAAGGAAAGGTTTAATATTAAGCAACAAATTACCGAATCAATCTTGTGTATCAGAGTGTACTCTTTCAATGATTTATCCCATGTAATTCTAATTTCAGGCTTGAAGAGGAAATCAGCTAGTTTAGATGTTGATTCTGAAATTATTCCTTCAACACGATATCTATAGTTAACAAAATAAAGAAAATTCAAAATTTAGCTAATTCAGTCTAAGTTGAAAATATAATGTTATCATAGTATAACACAGACTAATTTAGCAATCAACAGTAAAGAAAATTTGAGGGTCATATCAGCAATTCAAAACACTAATATTCAATTAGAAGTAGCAAGGTTTATTTAAATATCTTATAATAATTAATATAAATTATTTCAAGGTTCATTTTTCTAAAAACTTTGTTTATAATGTTTCTGTAGATTTAAAAAATATATAGTTTTATTGATTTCAGAAAGGAAGGGAGAGGGAGAGACAGAAAGATCAACGATGAGATAGAACCATTGATCTGCTGCCTCCTGCATCTCCCCATGGGGATCGAGCCCACAACCTGGGCATGTGTCCTGACCAGGAATCAAACTTCAACCTCCTGGTTCATAGGTTGATGCTCAACCACTGAGCTATGCTAGCTGGGCTGTAGATATTTTTCTAGAGGGCCAAATTTCATTTAGGATTTTTCTGAAATCTCTCTTATAAACATTTACCTGCTATGTTTATAATAAGTCAACAATAATTGATAAGAAGTTTGTGTGGCTATGCAGCACCTTTCAGCCCTAAATCTCAATTTAAGTATGTAATATGGTATAAATAAGAGGTCAGCAAACTTTAAACTTTAGATACATAAATGCCACTGAATTCAAAACAATGATTGCAAATAGGAAATTGTACTTACAGATTTCCAAGGAATTTTTTAGAAGCCTTGCTAGAAACAGTTATTTTTTTCTCAAAGGGGAAAAAAATTAACAAATAAGTTAGCTGCCAAGTACAGAAAAAGAAAAAGAAAAAAAACAACAAAATAAAACAAAGCAAAAATGGTTTGTTTGTAAAAAAAAATGTTTTTTACAACGAACTGTTTCTCATTTAAAAACAAAATCTTGAAAGATATTTGTTTTCTTACAGAAGATTTAACCACTTTCCAGCTTGATGTATCTTGACTGTAACCTAAAATCTCTTGAGCAGTTTGTTGGGCAAGTACCTTATAGTCCATCTACCTGCAAAGGTTTAAAAAGAAATGACTGGTAAGAATATGATCAAGCAAAGTTTTAAAACGCTGTGTTACATTTGATTACTGGTTCTACAGTGCCCAGCACATGGCAATGAATGGTAATTACCTGTGGAATGCCCGCAGGCAAGAGTCCCCTCCTCCCTGTTCGCAATGAGAGAAACTGTGGACGTGGCATCACACAAAGGCAAGGCTCTGGAGACCTGGCTCGCCTCCTCTCTCTGCCGTGGGCTAATTGTGAACCACATTATTTGATATTTCTGTTTCCCCATTTTCTCAAGTTTTAAAACTGGGATAGTACCTAACCTCTAGAAGTAACGTGAGGATTGAAATAATGCACTTAAATGTCCTTCCCTATTGCTAGGCATATAACAATCAATCAATAAATCATTATTATTTCTATCAATCATGCCTTTTTTTTCTTTCTTTCTTTTGCAAAGCACCACAATCTGTTGATCAGGTGTTCTTGGAAATTCATCTGTTTGTTTTTTTTTAATCTATTTTATTGATTTCTTACAGAGAGGAAGAGAGAGGGATAGAGAGAAACATCGATGAGAAGGAAACATCAATCAGCTGCCTCCTGCACACCCCCTACTGGGGATGTGCCCGCAACCAAGGTACATGCCCTTGACTGGAATTGAACCTGGGTCCTTTCAGTCCACAGACCAACGCTCTATCCACTGAGCCAAACCAGTTTCGGTGGAAATTCATCTTTTTAAAGTGAGTGGCACTAAATGATTTGACCCCTGGCTTTCTCTCCAAAGGCAACTCCTGCCTTCAACTCTCCCACTTAGCTGCTGTTCCTCAAAAGCAACTAAGCATCTTTCTACCTCAGGGCCTTTTACTTGCTGTTCCCTCTGCTTGTAACATTCTTCCCCAATATGGATGTCTAACTCATCTTCCCTGGTGTCTTTGTTTAAACGTCAGACAGTATATAAAGTTAGAATCAACTCAGTAGGGGTTAGGTATCGAGGTAGGTATGGCAAATACAGTTGAGTAAGATATTGTTTCTGCTGTGAATGAGTTCAGGAGCTAGAGTCTCATTGATCCTTCAGCCCATCATCTCGTTTTCAGTTGAGAGAAGCTGGCTGGACCTAACCGACTTGGCTCAGTGGATAGGGTGTCAGCCTGTGGACTCAAAGGTCCCAGGTTTGATTCTGGTCAAGGGCATGTACCTTGGTTTCCGGCACATCCCCAGTAGAAAGTGTGCAAGAGGCAGCTGATCAATATATATATTATTGATTTTTCTTACAGAGAGGAAGGGAGGGTGATAGAGCATTAGAAACATTGATGAGAGAATCATGGATCAGCTGCCTCTTGCACACCCCCCACTGGGGATGTGCCAGCAACCAAGGTACATGCCCCTGATCGGAATCGATCCCGGGACCTTTCAGTCTGCAGGCCGACGCTCTATCCACTGAGCCAAAGCGGTTTCGGCTAAAATATATTTTTTGAAAAAGATCGAGAGCGAGAGTGAAAGAGAGAGAGAGAGAGAGAGAGAGAGAGAGAGAGAGAGAGAGAGAGAGAGAGAGAGAGAGAAGCTGGCTGGTATGGTGGGAAGAGGGTGACAGCACAGAACTGGATTCATATCCTGCCTTTGCCATTCACACCAGCTATATCACTTCGGATAAATTGCTTAACTTGAATTTCAACTTTCATATCTATATCTTTTTTTCATATATACAGATAAGGAATAATAATACCTGTCTCATGGGGTCATTGTACAGATTGAGTTAATATGTGTAAAAGGGATTGAAACAGTGTGAAGCCCCTTCTTGGTGATCAAAAAGGTTAGTTTCTGTTCTTAAAATGGACTCATCTAGAACTACCTTTTAAAAAAAAAACTCTCCAGCCAAAACCGGTTTGGCTCAGTGGATAGAGCGTCGGCCTGCAGACTGAAAGGTCCCGGGTTCGATTCCAGTCAAGGGCATGTACCTTGGTTGCGGGCACATCCCCAGTGGGGGGTGTGCAAGAGGCAACTGATCAATGATTCTCTCTCATTGATGTTTCTAACTCTATCCCTCTCTCTTCCTCTCTGTTAAAAAAATCAATAAAATATATTTTTAAAAAAAAACTCTCCAAAGAGCTGCCTCAATAAACCTTCTTAAAGTTTAATTTTCAGGATACGTCCTCCTTAGCTCTCACCTAAAGCTCTTTAGGTTGGAAGATAAATCTATTTTCTCCTGTTTAGTTCTCCATCAAGGCATGACACGTGATTGACATTTCTACTTGAAAAGCTTTCATATACCACTGTAACTGCTCTTTCCTAATAGATTCTTAGTTTCTTTATCTTTCCTAATAGATCTAGTCCAGAATTTTAACTCTTCAGACTCTTCTCCAAATCCTTCTGGAGGTCTCCATATCTCTCTTTTTAAAAAAAATATTTTTATTTTTTACAGAGAGGAAGGTAGAGGGTTAGAGAGTTAGAAATATCGATGAGAGAGAAGCATCGGTCAGCTGCCTCCTGTACACCCCCTACTGGGGATGTACCCACAACCAAGGTACATGCCCTTGACCGGAATTGAATCTGGGACCTTTCTATCCACTGAGCCAAATCGGTTTCGGCCTCCATATCTCTTTAACTATGAAGGAACAAAGTGGAAGTAGAGTTATTTTGATCCACGAATTACACCAATTTATTTGATATGTTTCTTTATGTCTTCTCCGTGTCCTTTATTACACTTTATGCTCTTATTAGGAACATGTGCACATTATATATACTCCAAGATGAAAGAAAAAGGTAGAAAGAGAAACATTAAAGATATTGTCAATGAAAAGGACTGTTAAATTATTTTAAAGAATGACTAGTTAAAAAAACATTTAGGTGGAATGTGGATTTTAAAAGTCTAACCTTTTAAAAAATATATATTTTTATTTATTTCAGAGAGGAAGAGAGGGGGAGATAGAAACATCAATGATGAGAGGGCATCATTAATCGGCTGCCTTCTGCAGCCCCCTACTGAGAATGAGACCTGCAACCTGGGCATATGCCCTTCACCGGAATGGGACCCGGGACCCTTCAGTCCACAGGCGGAGGCTCTATCCACTGAGCCACACCGGCCAGGGCAAAAAGCCTAACTTTTTAGGCTCATGCCATTAGCAGTCCGTGGCCGGCCCCTGACCTGGATTTGTCTCAGCAAATATAAATTATTTATTTCCAACCAGCAGCATACATGATATTGACTAATTCAGAAATTGCACCGATTACAGAAACATACCGCTAGAGTGTAAACTGCAGGGACTCTGTCCAATTCATTGTCAAATCACCTAGCACTTACTGCCACAATAAACATGTGTTTAATTGAACCACTCAAATGAATTTTATCGTTTCTGGATTTTTTTTTCATTTGCTAAGAAAAAATCAAAGATTAAGTCCAGCGGGCTAGGGAGAAGGAAAACAAGAGAGAGCAAGCGGCAAGAACACTGTTATATCTACCACCTGGCAGTGTGACATGGGCTGAGTGCGGTCTGTTCCGGTGGAGTGATCAGGGTCTCTTCGCCCGCAGGGTCAGTGGGAAAGAAACACAAACCAACACTGCGATGGCATCTTCTTGGATATGCCACTTGGTTGAAACTGGGTTCTTCGCACCTCATCTCCTGAGCCGGCCTTGAGGGCAGTTCACACACGTTGTTACGTGGGTCTTTACATCTGTCTGTACAGCATAATCTCCCTCTTCCCGGGCTGCCTGCCTGGGTCCCCGGTCCGTACGGGGTCACTGCCGTTCTTCCTGGGAATCCAGGACCCCCAGGAGTGTGTTGGACCCGAGCCCTCCTTCCTCCGATCCGATCCCGCATCTGCTTTGAGTGTGAGGGGCTGGGGAGCCCAAGGGGGGCCGGGCTCGGGGAGGAAAAAAGGAAGGAACTGAGGAGGGAGGGGAGGAAGCGGTCTGGGACGTCGCCCGTGGCCCAGATGATGTCTTATCCTGGAAAGAGATGCTCCGGAAGCGAGGGGACCAGCGCACTTGGAAGGAGTGGAGAGCTGGAGTCCGAAATCCCAAATCTCCGCTACCGAGTGCCCTCATTCGGCCCCGGGAGCCGGCGGAGAGGGAGGTGGGAGAGGGCGCGAGCGGCAGCGACGTGGATGCGCGTAACCAGAACACCCACCCCAGAGGGATGCGTAGGGGGGGAACTACACTTCCCAGCAGGCAGTGCGACTTAACGCCCTCCGGCCCTCGGCTGACTGCCCCCCCCCGCCCCCGGGCGCCGGAGCACCACGCATGCGCACCGCGAGCCGGCGCCATGTTGGGTCAGTTTGAAAGCCCGCGCGGGCGTCGAGCTCCGCTGTGACGGCGGAGGAGGATGCTGCGAGCGAGCGGAGCCTGAGGCGCGGGCGGCGCGGTGGCCGACAGGGATGCTCTGTTGCGTCTCCCGCCGGGCGACAGGCCTGGGTGTTCGGCGGGCAGTTGTACGAAGTGTGCGTTTTTATTTCTCTCTAGTGGTCTGGACCTTTGTCGGCGAGTTCGGCCCGATAAAGCGGGGCCGGGGTTTCGGGGGGCGTCCGGTCCTCTGACAGCCCGAGGGGGAGGCTCCGGGGCGGGTGGCGGGGAGGGAGGGAGGGGAAAAAGACGCCTCTTGCGGGAGGGCGCTCGCTGAGAGTCCCTGCGGGAGAGGGACCGTTTTAGGGGGAGGATCGCGGATCCGGACCGAGGGTACCCGACGTGGGTCGCGGGGAGTCGAGGTGTCGATGGGAGTGGGGGTGCGGGGTGGGGGCTTGGCTCTGGGGGCCATCACCCCGAGGGTTTCGGGTGCTCCTCGTCCGCTCCCGAGGCGCTGGTTCTCTCGCCTGAAGGATGATGGTCTCGGAGCAGCCGTGCCGGGTCGCGGGGATCCCCAGGGAAGGGCGCCCCCGGGACGCGGGCGGGGGCGGTTGGAGCCCAACGCCCGGAGGAGACGGGGTGCCCCGGGGCGGGGGCGCCGGCCCTCCCGCCGCCGGCTCACATGCTCTCTTTTGCTCCATCAGAGCCGGCCCGGAGCCGTCATTCCTAAGAGTTGTTCATTGATGGTGAGCTGTTCCCATTGGTTACTTAATACGGAACCTTGTGATTTCGAAATCAAAGGTGGTGGACTTCCCCCCCCCCCCCCCCATTCGTTTCACATTCCGTTCGGGATGATGGGCTTCCGTATCGATGCAGATACGAACGGGTGTTCATGGAAGAAAGAGTAAGATGTTCGGGATCTGCTTCCAAATATTCCTGGGGGGAGAAGTGGGAGGTCAACGGAAGTGTGGGTCTGCCGGGAATTGTTTGAAAGCAGAATGATAGCTGCAAAGGGGATTGTTAAATGCTTCCCCCACACACACACACTTTTGTTTACTTTTGTAAACTTTCCGCAATGATAGTTCTGTGGTCGATTTTTGTTTATTTTTTTGCCTCCGGAGAATTAAAAGTTAATTGCCCACGTACTGAGGACCACAATCCATCAACGGTGCCTTTTAGGGTTTTGTTTTTGTAAAATTAAAACAGGTAACTTGTGTTCGAATAAGGGAGAAAACGTTTGGTCAGGTTTTATTATTCAGGCAATATTAACGAGAAAATGGAAGCATCTTTGGGGACTGAAGGGTCCTGGGTTCGATTCAGGTCAAGAGCATGTACCTTGGTTGCGAGCATATCCCCAGTAGGGGGTGTGCAAGAGGCAGCTGATCGATGACTCTTTCTCATCGATGTTTCTAACTCTGTATCTCTCTCCCTTCCTCTCTGTACAAAATCAATAAAAATATATTTAAAAAATGAAAGAAAACGGAAGCATCTTTAGGAAGTAGGGCGAAGAAAAGGCAAAAAACCTATCATCTGGCCGAAACCAGTTTGGCTCAGTGGATAGAGCTTCCTGTCCCAGGTTCGTTCGATTCAGGTCAAGGGCATGTACCTTGGTTGCCAGCACGCACCCAGTAGGGGATGGGGGGAGGGGGGGAAATGCAGGAGGCAGCAGATATTTCTCTCTCATTGATGTTTCTAACTCTATCCCTCTCAATTCCTCTCTGTAAAAAATCAATAAAATATATTTTTTAAATAATATTTTTTAAAAACCTGTCACCTGGTACTGCACGTCTTGGTTACTAGCATACAGATTCCAGGCCTGCAATTGCATAATAAAAACATCGTCTTCATGGTGAGCTGTGTGCTCTCTACCTAAAGTCTTGTCTCCTTCGGACACCATGTATTTGACCCCTTTACCCCACTCCTATTCCCTTCCCCTCAGGTACCCATACTGTTGTCTGTGTCTGAGTTTCTGTTGTTTTCTGTTTTATAGCCCACATGTGAGTGATGAAATCCTACGGTTCTTGTCCCTTTCTGTCTGACTTCCTTTGCTTCGCATGATACTCTCGCCATCGACCCATGTTGCAAATGGCGCATTCCATCCTTTCTGCAGCTGAGCGGTATTTCATTGTATCCATAGCAGACACCCACCGAGGGACCCTTAGGTTGTTCCATGTCTTTGCTGCCGGGACTAGCTGCCTGGCCATTGGTTAGTGTTACACCAGCGTCACCGCATTCGGGGAAAGCAGAGGCTAAGCATTGTGTTCTGTTGCTGCTTCCACGCACTGCTTTCAGCTCTTGCAAAGGCAGTGACACGGTTGAAGGTTGGGTGGAGGATGTTTTACTCTGTCTTTAGCCAAAAGTTAAACATACTAACTTTATAATATTATAGCATGTATTAAGTTCTAGACATGAAAGTTTTATTTTCAGTACAGAAAATCCATTGATTTAATTTTTAAAAGAATGTCACATTGTGCACTGAAGTAGTGCCTGTTCATTTTGTTATTTCTTAGGGCTTCAAATATAAATCTTGTTATTGTTAGGAATTCTGCTAATTTTAATGATGCAAAAGCAGTAAAATGAATACATTAAGTAAGTTTTCTAATTAAGTCTCCTTTAAAAGAGAGGTAGTCTGAATCTGCTTAATATAAGAATTGAATATAGTAAGGATAGTACCAAAAATGAAGGTCAGAAAATGATTATTAACTAGACGCCCGGTGTACAGTTCTTTGACCTGGCCTAGGCCCTCTCACAATCCAGGGTCCCACCAGTGCACAATTGGGTCAGGGAGGGACCCCATCTGCAGGAACCCTGCCACAAGCTAACCTACTGATTGGCGTGTCTGCCCCCTAGTGGTCAGTGCCCATCATAGCTAACAGTCGACCGGTTGCTTAGGCTTTTATTTAGATAGATGTTTTAGGAAAAGAGCATTTTGCACTCCATTGTGAAGGAGTTGGCTTAAGTTACATATTGGCATTTACAACATTCTCCACTGTTCCTTCTTGTTTTTAATACATCATTTGATGCATTTAAAATTTATTGAGGACCTACTATCTGTAGTGCATGGTGGTAGGCTTATGAATTGAGAAGTATTATGTATAAAGGAATGTTAAGTATTGTGATGTCATAGAATATATTACCATAAGAAAATACTATGCAAATCAGTTGTTTGGGGATGTATAAAGAAAGTGAGTTCCCTTTCCTTGGTACTTTTTATTCATGTTCTCAGATAATCTTTATATATATAATTCCAGGCACATAGAAAGTACTTAATAATTGTTTTCTAAACAAATGATGAAGGAATTCACAATAACTAAAATAAAAATCTATAATATGTATTGCCTTTAAAGGATTTATAGATAATGCATTTTATTCTTTAAAGAAAATTATGAAAAAGTTTACATATAGAATAATTTCTCTGTATATGGCAATTATTCCTTTTGGAACCTTAACCTTTTGTTTTTGTATTACAGTGGTTTCTAAGAAAAATGAACATAAATAACCCATTTTGAGGAAGGCATGGCAAAACCAAATACAAAGCACAGAGTTTGTTCTCGGGAATCGTCAGTATCTTCTCTGTTAGCAAACTGCAGCCTCAGTGGTAGTAATTTCTCTAATCCTGATATCACTGTTCAGTATAAGGATAAACTGTACAGTTCTGCATCTCAGGCTCTACAGGCCTATATTGATGATTTTGATCGAAGCCAGATGTATCCTGGTGTAAGCACTGGAAAGATTAACATTGATAAATGTCCTGCTAATATGCCAGAATTCTCCAACTATATTTATCAACCAAACCATGGTATGCTTTTATTATTTGTTTTCTTTTTGTCTACTGATTTAAATCACTTGAAATCCAGATGCTTCTTTTTTTATTCTTTTGGGGTAAAAATTACTTTTATAATGTTGAGATCTGACTGTATTTCTTAAAAGATGTTTACTTATCTGGTACTCAGGAATTTTCAGCTAAGATCCCCTTGCTACCTTGGAGTGGAAGCTCCTGAATTACAGCAGGTGGCTGATCCTAAATCCTTAAGCCGTTTATTATAGCATTGCGAAAAAAGTGTTGACTTGGTGGTGTTAGTTTTCATTTAATAGCTTAATGACTTTAAGTGAGTCTCAGCCTTTCTTAGTTTATACTTGTTTCTATGCAATTGATTGCAAAGGATTATATTAGTCTTCCTGATTTGTATTCTATGGAACAGTAATATTCACACTACATTGAGTTTTTCCTTCATAAGGCTTTTATGAAGACAAATTTGGAATATGAGTCTGTTGATAACCAGTTACTGAGCACTTATTAGCCCTAGTATGGAAAAAGTTTGCATTCAAATCTTAGAAGGATATGGGCACTATTCCAGAAGAGAATTAGAACAGCTATTTGCTATCGCAGAGTTAGTAAAGAAAACAAATTATTTCCCACCTAATTTATTTACAAACATTTCCAAATCCTGTGTTGCAGCCAGTATTGAGTGACCAATATTAATGTGAGTGTGTCAGTGGATTGCGTATGTCTAGATGAAAAAAACTGAAGGAACAGTAAATTAAAGAACATGGAAAAAATCAAGAGGTTGTAGAGATAAGGGTAGAAATTAGTTAAATGGATATGTGAGGGAGAAAAAGCACATTCTATTTCGTCAACCTATCCTGTTTATTCTTTTAATCAACTTTATTGAAGATCATGGGGAAGTGGCAAAAATGGTTCTTTAATTCTTTTTTTCTTAAATTCTTAATTCTCATTTACTGTTGAATATTTTGAAGTGTTTTTATATGCGATATGGGAAGATAAACAGAAGTATGCTTTGTTTTTCAGCTTTCGAAAAATTTGATCACAAAGAAGGCTCCTTGTCCTTATCTTCTAGAAGACGGACTATTAATGACATAGATTCCATTAGCCTAACAACTGATGATCTGTTAAGACTTCCAGCAGATGGATCATTTCCTTTTACTTGTGTTGGACCAGGTCATCAAATTACCAAGAAAACCAAGAAATGCATTGGAAGACGGAGTTTATCGGACACTGAAAAGAATCAAAATTTTCAAGAACCCTGCATTGCCAGGAGCAAGGATTACTTAGTTACTCCTGTTGTACATACAAATATAAATGGAAAGCAGTGTCATAAGCTAAAAAACTTAAAACTTGTGAATAAGACGACTAAATGCATTTCTGATCCATCTTTTTTTAAGAAATCATCTTTCAAGGACAGTTCAGAACGAGATCTTGAAAAGAATTACCCACGATGGCTCACTGGCCATAAATCTGACCTTAATGTTTCAGGGATAACTAGTATACCTGACTTCAAATATCCAGTCTGGCTCCACAATCATGACTTGCTACCTGACACAAATAGTCAAAGTACTTATAAAGTATTTAAAAACGAGCAGTGTTCCCCAAGACATAGTTATCAGGCACAAAGAACTTCTCGACCTATGAATAAATTAGATTGTTTTGAATATTCTTATGAACCTTCAAATATTTCAGATTTCTTGAGTAGTGGTCAAGGATTTGGTAATGAATATAAATGTGATTCTGAGCATAGCCAATGTCAATGTGAGAATCCACTTCCAGGACAATCCAAAAAGCCATTCAATGGTAATTGTTTTTTGTTTTTAATAATCAGAGAAAATGCTGTAAATCTTACCTAATATCTAGGAGCTTTTTTTTTTAAATTTTTTTTTTTTACAGAGAGGAAGAGAGAGGGATAGAGACTTAGAAACATCGATGAGAGAGAAACATTGACCAGCTGCCTCTTGCACACCCCCCACCGGGGATGTGCCCGCAACCAAGGTACATGTCCTTGACCGAAATCGAACCTGGGACCCTTCAGTCTGCAGACCGATGCTCCATCCACTGAGCCAAGCCGGTTTTGGCAATATCTAGGAGCTTTTATGCTACATTCTTAATGTATTGATCAGATTGTATATACCGTATTTTCCAGTGTATAAGATGACTTTTGAAACGAAAAAAAGTCAACCGGGCTTTTTCAGTGGTCTGAATTCAGGTCTCAGCAGAGGGAACAGAGAAAAGAGGACGGATAGAAAGCACCTCACTTGGAAATCTAGGATGGCACTATACCACTGCCCTAGCAGGCTTTTTACTAGAACACAGTATAGCTTCTGGTACAGAACATATATAATTTGCATGCATAAAAAGCCTGCTCACATTGGCCAGAGTCAGAGAAGCGGTCTATTAAAAAAAGAACTGCTGTTGCCTTGGAAGTGGGGGGTAGTCTTATACAGCGAATATAGGCCTAAACCTATGTTTTAACTGTAAAATTAGGGGGTCGTCTTATACGCCGGAAAATGCGGTATTTTGAACTCTTATGTTTTTCATTTTAAGTAGCATTTTATAACTAGAAAATATCTACTTTTATTTGTTTGAAATGTAACATTTTGACATAATTTGCTATTAAAGATGTGTAGAGGGTATCTCCAAAAAATGTATACACACTTTAATAACTGGTAGCTCAATTTTGAAAATGAACCGTATTATAAAAAACACTGCCTTTACATTTATTCAAAGTGTGTGTATACATTTTGGGGGACACCCTGTATATATTCCAACTTATCTGAATCCTTGTTGCTTTATGAGATTTTGCAATGCTTTGCATTTACTTTTTTCTTAATTAATGTAGTCTTTTAAAATAGGTGACAAAATTGAATTACTTATCCTGAAGGCCAAGAAAAATCTAGAGCATTGTACTAAGTTACCGAAGTCTATGAAACAGGATGATAGTCCTTGTTCATTGGATAAACTGGAAGCAGAAAGATCGTGGGAAAATGTTCCTGTTACTTTGTAAGTATGTTATTAATGGAAAAGTCATCTAAGGTGACTAGTTTTCCATATGAAAAATGTATGAACATCTATTGTAATTTATTTTTATATAACTAGCAATGGTAATAACATGGTAATTCTGTAGAAAATAGTGTTCAGTGTTGCTTTGCTTGATATTTTTTATTTGTTACAAGATTGTGGGTTATGTAACAGGTACATTATGTAACATTTGTTTTTATTTCATGTTCCTTCTGTTGCACTATAAAATATTGATATATGTTTACTATGAGGAATTAGAACCAAAAGCAACTATTTTGTAGTAAGAGGAGGGCTATGGAAGTTTTATTACTTTCTTTCTACTATATTCTCTACATATATTAAGAGTTATCCATTTCTTTTCATTTACATTTTACTTTCTCTTTCAGTTATTTTCCTTAAATGATAGTTCATTTTTTAATCTAGTTGTATAAATTTTTATAATTCCTAAGATTATTTTCATTTGTATATTTAATGTTTCAATTATATATTGTAGTTTCTCAGAATAATTTAAGAAGTGTTCACCTAGATAACTGTGAATGTGAACTTAGAGTAAGGATTAATTTAGATAGGAAATATTTTTTTAGTGATATTATTATATCTAGACTTATTAAAAATGCATTCTTGGTAACCCTATATCCTGCCTTAGTTTCTGATATTTATTATATTCAGTTGTCTAGACTTTCATTTTGCCATAGATGGAGTTAATTAGTTAATTAGAGGCCCAGTGCACTAAATTCGTGCAGGGCGGGTGGGAGGCTGTATATCTCAGCCCAGCCTGTACCCTTTCCAATCTGGGATCCCTCTCATAATCCAGGACTGCTGGCTCCCAACTGCTCATCTGCCTGCCTGCCTGATTGTCCATAACCACTTGTGCCTACCCAGCCTGATCACCCCTAACCACTCCTCTGTCAGCCTGATTGATGCCTAATTGCCCTCCCCTGCCGGCCTGGTCACCCCTAACTGCCCTCCCTGCCAGCCTGGTCGCACCCAACTGCCTTCTCCTATAGGCCTGGTCCCCCCAACTGTTCTTCCCTGCAAGCCTGGGTTCCCCCACAGCTGCCCTCCCCTGCCAGCCTCATCACCTCTGACTGCTCTTCCCTGCTGGTCTGGTCTCCCCAACTGTCTTCCCCTGCATGCCCAGGTCCCCCCAAACTGCTCTCCCCTGCAGGCCTGGTCCAACTGCCCTCCCCTGCAGGCCTGGTCACCACTAACTGCCCTCCCTTGCAGGCCTGGTCCCCCCTAACTGCTCTCTCCTGCAGGCCTGGGTCCCTCCCAGGTGCCCTTCCCTGCAGGCCCGGTTGCCCCCAACTTTCCTTCTCTGCCAGCCTGGTTATGCCTAACTGCCCGCCCCTGCAGGCTTGATCATCCCCAAGTGCCCTCCCCTATTGGCCATCTTGTGGTGGCCATCTTGTGTCCACATGGGGGCAGCCATCTTGTGAGTTGGAGTGATGGTCAATTTGTATATTACTCTTTTATTAGATAGGATGGATCCTTTTTTGGTTACTTCTCAACTGAATGTCTTTATTTTTATTTATTTATTTTTAAATATGTGCACTGACTACAATACTGGTTTGAAATTCCAGCTCTGTCAGTTCTTACCTGAGATCTTGTACAAGTTTTGTTTACTTTGTATAATTCTACTTTATACAAGGTCTTGTACAAATTCTTTTGCTTTGGCGTTTTTGTGTGAGGATTCAATTGATTAGAAAAGAAATAAAAGCCGAAACCGGTTTGGCTCAGTGGTGGAGCGTCGGACTGCGGTCTGAGGGGTCCCGGGT
Source organism: Pipistrellus kuhlii (assembly GCF_014108245.1). NCBI lineage: Eukaryota > Metazoa > Chordata > Mammalia > Chiroptera > Vespertilionidae > Pipistrellus > Pipistrellus kuhlii. The sequence goes on from NW_023425562.1 coordinate 19,207,921, forward strand.
TCGATTCCGGTCAGGGGTATGTACCTAGGTTGCGGGCACATCCCCGGTGGGGAGTGTGCAGGAGGCAGCTGGTTGATGTTTCTCTCTCATCGAGGTTTCTAGCTCTCTATCTCTCTCCATTCCTCTCTGTAAAATATCAATAAAATATATTTTTTTTTTAAAAAGAAAAGAAATAAAAGATACTTAAGTCAGGACATGGTAATCTCATAAATTGTAATTTGGTGATTATTCAAAATACTTTTTTTGTTTGTTTGTTTAGTTTCTTTTTCAACTAGAGGCCAATGCACGAAATTTGAGCAAGGGTCTTGTCCCTCACAGCCCCAGCTTCATCTGGAAGGACATTGGCTGTCCGGTCTAATTAGCATGTTATGCTTTTATTATTATAGATTGTTGGTTCAATAATATTTTTTAAATGAGTTAGTAGCTCTAATTTTTAAATTTATCTTTATTTCTTTTTTTGAAATATATATTTATTGATTTCAGAGAGGGAGATGTAGAAACATGAATGATGAGAGAGAATCATTAATTGGTTACCTTGCACGCCCCCTACTGGGGATTGAACCCGCAACCTGGGCATGTGCCCTTGACTGGAATTGAACCCAGAACCCTTCAGTTTGCAGGCTGGCACCCTATCTATTGAGCCAGACCAGCTAGGACTATCTTTATTTCTTAATTTCTCTATCAGTTGTTCTGTGTATTTGTAGAGTACCATAGCTGCAATACTTTGCTTTCACTTGGAACCCAAATGGATGAGCAAATAATATCAGAGGTATTTAAGGTATTAAAAATTTTAATGTCATTTATAGTTAAATAATATAACTTCTGGCTAATATAATTATTATTATCAGTTGTTTGGCCCAGTATTTTGTATACAGTAGTTGATGTTTAGAAGATTGGGTTCAGCTGAAACCAGTGTGGCTCAGTGGATAGAGTGTCGGCTTGTGGACTGAAGGGTCCCAGGTTCGATTCCAGTCAAGGGCATGTTACCTTGGTTGCAGACACATCCCCAGTAGGGGGTGTGCAAGAGGCAGCTGGTTGATGTTTCTCCTCATTGATGTTTCTAGCTCTCTGTTCTTCTTCTCCCTTCCTCTCTGTAAAAAATGAATAAAATATATTTAAAAAAGAAGAAGATAGGGTTTATATAGTGATGGGTATCCTATCTAATAAAAACGTAATATGCAAATTGACTATCACTCCAGCACACAAGATGGCTGCCCCCATGTGGTCAAAGATGGCTGCTTCCATGTGGACACCAAATGGCCAGCAGGGGAAGGCAGTTGGGAGGGAACAGGTCTGCAAGGGAGAGCAGTTGTAGGCGATCAGGCCAGGGGGGGGGGGGGGGGGGGCAGTTAGGGGTGACCAGGCCTGCAGAGTAAGGCAGTTAAGGGTAATCGGGCTGGAAGGGGAGGAGTTATACATCAATCAGGCTGGCAGGGTAGGAGTTATACATCAATCAGGCTGGCAGGGGAGGAGTTATACATCAATTAGGCTGGAAAGGGAGTAGTTAGGCATCAATCAGGCTGACAGGTGAGTGGTTGGGGGGTGATCAGGCTGGTAGGCAAAAGCGGTTAGGGGCAATCAGGAAAGCAAGCAGTTGGGAGCCAGCAGTCCTGGATTGTGAGAGGGATGTCCAACTGCCAAGTAGGATTGGACCTAAATGGGCAGTCAGACATCCCTTGAGGGGTCCCAGATTGGAGAGGGTGCAGGCTGCACAAATTTCATGCACTGGGCCTCTAGTGTTTATATATAAAATTAATGATGGATTGTTAGATGAAGGAATAGACCCAGACTTAGTATGACATTGGACAAATTATTATCTGTAAAAAAAAAAATTGGCCCTAGCCAAAACCAGTTTGGCCCAGTGGATAGAGCGTCGACCTGCAGACTGGAGGGTCCCGGGTTCGATTCTGGTCAAAGGCATGTACCTTGGTTGCAGGCACATCCCCAGTGGGGGGTGTGCAGGAGGCAGCTGATCCATGTTTCTCTCATCGATGTTTCTAATTCTCCCTCTCCCTTCCTTTCTGTAAAAAATCAATAAAATACATATTTTTAAAAAATTGGCCCTAGGTGGTTTGGCTCAGTGGATAGAGCGTCACCCTGTGGACTGAAGGGTCCCATTTCAATTCTGGTGAAGGGCACATGCCCAGGTTTTGGGCTCGATTCCCAGTGGGAATCTGGTCAAAGTCATGTACCTTGGTCGCGGGCACATCCCCAGTGGGGGGTGTGCAGGAGGCAGCCAATTAATTATTCTCTCTCATCATTGATGTTTCTATTTCCCTTTCTCTCTGAAATCAATAAAAAAGTATTTTTTAAAAAATTGAACTGAATGTACTCAAAATAATTAGCAAGGAACATCAATTTGAATCATATCTATAACAGTTATTTCTTTTTTTTAATATATTTTTATTGATTTTTTTTACAGAGAGGAAGGAAGAGGGACAGAGAGTTTAGAAACATCTATTAGCTGCCTTCTGCACGACCTCCACTGGGATGTGCCCGCAACCAAGGTACATGCCCTTGACTGGAATCAAACCCGGGACCCCTCAGTCCGCAGGCCGACACTCTATCCACTGATATAAACTGGTTAGGGCTATAACAGTTATTTCTTGGTCACCATTTATATTTAAATGATAACCATTCAATTATACAATGCATAATTTTTATAAATTGGGAACTTAATTGCTATCTTGTCTCTTAAACCCTATATAGTAAGTCTCCTGTTCCTATTAACTCTGATGACAGTCCTCAACAAGCTTCAAGGACAAAATATGCTAAAAGTTTCTTAGAGGACATTTTAAATGATGATGATCAGGTGGGTGAAGTTAAATCTTTTTAACTTATTAAAAGACTAGAGGCCCAGTGCATGAATTAAAAGACTAGAAGCCCAGTGCATGAACACTCATGCACTGGAGGGCAGTCCCTCAGCCTGGCCTGCCTCCTCTCACAGTCTGGGAGCCCTCAGGCGCAGGAGGTGACCCAGCAATCAGGGGAAGGCAACGCCCCATCACAACTCTACTGCCACTGCTGGCAGCTCAATCTGCAACCCTTGGCCGGCCCTGGTTATCTGAGCCTCGGGCAGCCCTGGGTGGCTGGGCAGCACCATCCGAGGCTTGCCTGCACCTCGGGCGACCATGGGCAGCTGGGGGGCTAAAAGGACTGGGGGACTCTAGAGGCAGGCATGTGGAGTGGCAGGGCCTGCCTGGGGCGTGGAAAACCAATATTCTGTGTGTCAAATATATTTTAAAATGTGTAGAGAATACTATTTTAAATTATAGTTCTTGCTCACCTGATAATCAGTTCCATTTATACATCTGAAAAGAGCAGGTTGACTTACCTGCACTCTGGGGATGTTTTAGTTCTAAAAATCTTTTATTTTTTTAAATTAAAAAAAAAATCTTTATTGTTCAGATTGTTATAGTTGTTCTTTTTCCTCTCTTGGATGGTTAATTGATCATCTGTTTTAACCTTAGAGCTATACTTTGTCTGGAGGAAAACATCATGGTCCTGTTGAAGCCCTGAAACAAATGTTGTTTAATCTTCAAGCCGTACAAGAAAGTTTTAATCAGAATAAAACTATGGAGCCAAAAGGAGAGCTTAAACAAGTAAGCACAAACTTGATTTATGAATTGGGATCTGTGAAGGGATAAGATTTCTTTCTAGATCCTCTTTAGTTTGACCTCTAGTTTCATGTTAATAAGCAAGTCACATAACACATGTTGTACAGTTGGATGATTCTTTTTTTTCTTCCCATAAACTTATTCACATTGAATATTATTAGATTTCTGCAGTTGTACATCCATGAATAGATTGTTTTATTTAGTTTATGGTTATAAATACACCATCTTATTTATTTATTTATTTATTTATTTTTTTTTTTTTTTTTTTTTTTTTTTTTAGTATTTTATTTTATTTATTTTTTTTCTGCCATTTTTTTTTAAATTAATTTATTTATTTATTTTTACATATTTTAATGATTTTTTTTGCCCCCCTCCCTCCCTCCCCCATAGCCCCTCCCTCCCCATAGTTTTATGTCCATTGGTTGTACTTATATGCATGTATACAAGTCCTTCGGTTGATCTATTATCTCCCCCAGATCCTCCTCCCCTCCCCGCTGTAATTTGACAATCTGCTTGTTGCTTTACTGTCTCTATATCTATCTTTTGGTTCATCAGTTTATAATGCTCTTTATTATCCACAAATGAGTGAGGTCATGTGGTGTTTCTCTTTCATTGATTGGCTTATTTCACTCAGCATGATGTTCTCCAATTCCATCCAGGTTGCTGCAAATGATGAGAATTCCTTCTTCTTTATGGCAGCATAGTATTCCATTGTGTAGATGTACCATAGTTTTTTGATCCAATCATCTGCTGACGGGCACCTAGGCTGTTTCCAAATTCTGGCTATTGTAGATTGTGCTGCTATGAACATAGGGGTGCATATATCCTTTCTGATTGTATAAATACACCATCTTATTTAGATATGATGATATCACAACATGGTATGAACGGATTGTAAAAGTTGTTTTTTAATTCCCTACAAAATTATTCTGTGAACTCCAACTTGTATTTATAAATCGGGGAGATTAGAAAACCTTTTTTTTTTTTTTAATCCTCACCTGAGGACCTTTTCATTGATTTTTAGAGAAAAAGAGAGATGAACATTAATGTGAGAGAAATATTGATTGGTTGCTGCACCTGCCCCACTGACCAGTAAGTAGGTTATCTTCTGATGGGGTCCAGCTGATGGTGACTGAGCGAGATAGGCTGTACATGCCCTGGAGCCCTGCCGTGGTCCCTCCCAGGCTGGCCAACCTCCTGTGTTCCTCCCTGCCCTGATCATGCACTGGTGGGGGTCCCTCGGCCTAGCCTATGCTCCCTCATAATCTGGGACTCCCTTGAGGATGTCAGGAAGCTCGTTTCGTTTCAGCCCAATCCCACAGGCCAAGGGACCCTACTGGTACACAAATCTGTGCACCAGGCCTCTAGTTAATAAAATAATTGCCCTAGTAATAAAAACATCAAAAAACTTAAATAGTAATACTTAAATTATTTAAACATTAAAATAAGTAATAAAAGTTTTTTAATATTGTTTTGATAAGATTATTAGTAGAGCTTTCTGAAATTCAGTTTTCATTACAAATGAGTAGATTAATTCTTGGGAACTATCACAGCCTGCTCTTTGGAGTTTTATTTCTTAATTTTTCTCTTTCCATTCTAATGACCATAACATTAACATAAAATGTGTAATTTATTTTTCTTCTCCTTTTAAACATTATTGAGACAAGACCGAGTTCATTATAAAGTCATAATTTCAGCCGAAGCCAGTTTGGCTCAGTGGTGGAGCGTTGGTCTGCGGACTGCAGGGTCCCAGGTTCGATTCCGGTCAAGGGCATGTACCTTGGTTGCAGGCACATCCCCGGTGGGGGGTGTGCAAGAGGCAACTGGTCGATGTTTCTCTCTCATCGACATTTCTACTCTCTATCTCTCTCCTTTTCTCTCTGTTAATCAATAAAATATATTTAAAAATAAATAAAGTCATAATTTCAAACCACAATTTTATTTTTTTATTGGACATAATTTAAAAGCACACTTTAGGACAATTAAAAGATGAATCTAAATATAGTTATATTATTTTTACAATAAAGAGAAAATATATGTAATACTTTATTGAAAAATGTTTGCTAGAATTATTTCTTCATAAAGTTTTTTGTACTGTTTTTTTAAGTCACATATTAAATAGCATTTATGTTTATAATTATATAGTATTTTCAGTATTTTGTTACATTTGGTCTTTTTAATAATAGGTTTCAGATGATGATTTCTCTAAATCACAATCGAAGGAAGGTATAGTTCCTATTACTAAGTCACTTCAAAAGTAAGTATTCTCTAACAACTTATGAATATCTTATGGGTACAAATCTATTTTAGCCATCTCTTAGATTGAAATCAGAAGGTTACAGGATGGAATTAAGTAGTTACAAGGATATTAAACTTCTTGGTACATATTGTTTAATCTTGAAGTTTTCTCTTAATCCTGTATTTTTCCCTATTTAAAATATTCTTAGGACCTAATGAGATAATTTTAGACACCTAAAATATAATGATGTGAATGGCCTTAATTGATGCTTTTTTCTTTCTGAACAATAGCAACAATTTTAACATGTATTGGTGTGGATGTCCTGGAAAAAAAACTTGATCATGACATGTATTTTCATATATTCCATCTAGAAGAAATATAATAATCATAAATAATTCATTATTTGACCTTTATCCACAAAAAACTAAAGTAGATATAATATGGATATAAAGATAATCCAAATGCCCTAAAGGTGTTAATCCACCTATTTTCTTTTTAAAAAATATATTTTATTGATTTTTTTTTACAGAGAGGAAAGGAGAGGGAGAGGGAGCTAGAAACATCGATGAGAGAGAAACATCTATCAGCTGCCTTTTGCACACCCCCTACTGGGGATGTGCCCGCAACCAAGGTACATGCCCTTGCCCAGAATCGAACCTGGGACCTTTCAGTCTGCAGGCCAACGCTCTATCCACTGAGCCAAACCAGTTTATTTTTTAAAGGTATAAAACAAAAGTACATAGGACTAAAAAGGAACCAGTTATGAAAATATTAAAATAAATTGCTAATTACATTTAAAATACAGGTAAGTTAAAATTCATTTTGTAATAACATAATTAATATGTAGGCCTTTTACATCGCTTGAATAAAAGCATTAAATTATGTCATGGTTTTTTACTTAGTTCACATGTTGATCAGCAAACAATTAGAGAAAAAAAATATTGGAAAGCATTGATTTCTGGGTCACCAGTAACACCTCACTGTTCACTGAATAAACAACTAGGCTTAAAGCTGTCTAGTGGTTGACCAGTTATGTCACATGAAATTTGGATGTAGACAGGTAACATATGTTCTAACAGTTGGTATGATACCTATTGAAATTTGAAACTATCATATAACTATTATAATTTTGAGGTAATGATGAGTTTAAATGATTTTGATACTCCTGTAATGATTATAATGTGACATGAAAATATCTCCAATTTTTGTGGCATATGAAGTCACAGATTTGGTCTGTTGCTTATATGCATAATGGAAAGAAATACTCATTTATAGGTGGAATTTAGTGAAAATAAAGATGAGGATATTTTTTCTCTATCCATTTTCATAGGCCCTTTAAATTAAAGGGGTTTGGCCATTGGGGTTGTAAGATAAGACTCTAGTCACTTGCCTTTTTCTTTCACTTGAATCACAAGAGAAAATATTACACCTGAAAAGAAAAAGGAAGATAATTCCCAAATATATTTGTAAATTATCTTTTTTTTCTCATATCTGTATGCTTCTAGGAAGAAAATAATTCTTTAGGTAGAGAGATGTACTATAGGATGTAGAAATGATAGGGTCTAGTTAATTTTTACCTCTGATTGCTTAGTAACTTTAATTACTGTCATTTAGTTAAAGCAAATGAGACTCTCAAAAATTAACTGAAGTTGCCAAGGGTAGCAGAATCCAATTTCTTCTTTTATCTATCCCATATAATAAAAGGCAAATATGCAAATTTTCCCCTCAACCAGGAGTTTGGCCTGTAGGCAGGCCTGCCAACTGGCCATGTCCCCTCCCCCTGGCCAGGCTGGCTGAACCCCAATCATGCACGAATTCATGCACCAGACCTCTAATATATCTAATATTAAAACCCTAATATGCAAATCGACTGAACAGTCGAATGACCAGTTGCTATGATGTGCATTGACCACCAGGGGTTAGACACTCAATGCAGGAGCTGCCCCCCCCCCCCCCCCCCCCCCCCTGGTCATCAGTGTGCATCCCTCAGGGGGAGCACCGCTCAGCCAGAAGTCAGAAGTCGGGCTCACAATTGGTGAGCACAGTGGTGGTGGCAGGAGCTTCTCCCGCCTCTGCTATAGGCAGGCAGTAAGGAGCAAGGGTTTCGCATTATGAGAGCCCCAGACTGCAAGAGGAATGTCTGACTGCCGGCTTAAGCCTGATCCCTGGGGGGAGTGGCCTAAGCCAGCAAGTGGACATCCCCCAAGGGTCCCAGACTGGAAGAGGGTGCAGGCTGGGCTGAAGGACTCCTCACACAATTTTTGTGCACCAGGCCTCTAGTATGTGTATATGTGTGTCTGTGTGTGTGTGTATGTGTATGTATATGTATATGTGTATATATATATATGTATGTGTGTGTGTGTGTGTGTAATGTACAAATTGTTTCTGAGGGAGTTTGACTGGGAGACTCAGTTTGATCACTCGCTATGACATGTGCTGACCACCAGGGTGCAGCGCAAAACAAAGGAAGGCCCCAGTCAGCACCTAGCAGCTGGGGAAGGGAGGCCCTAGCTGGGAGCCAGAAGGAAGTACTTCTGATCAGCCCTGATCTCTAGCCAGGTCAAGGGACTCTCCCTGTGCACAAATTTCATGCACTAGGCCTCTAGTTGATTATATTTGAGTAGTCTAAGAAAGAGACACTTGCTTGAAATACATATAATGCAGTAATTAACACTAATAGTTTCCTCCATCTCTTTATCCTGGGTAAAGTAGAAGGTTTATTTAATTTAATATACACTTGTTGAGCCTGTGTTAAAGACCGTAGAATAGGTTGTTATAGTAACCACCTTTAGCTCATCTTAGAAATTAACCGTTAGAGATACACGTTGTTATTTGTTTTTCTTGATCTCTTATTTATCAGAGATCTGAAATATGGTCGATTAATATGGTTGACATTTTCTGAAGGATAGGAGAGGGAAAACTGGAATAGTATTTTTAGAGGAAGATTGGAAAGTTAAAAGGCCTCTCTCTTCCTGGTTGTTTGAAGGAAAACAACTGAGTTTTCTCCACTGATACCTGACCTGTAATCTTAGCTTCATTTTAGCGAAAATCATGTTGTTAGTATAATACTACATTATTCAACAAAATTGTCATTTGTTTCCTCCATGCTCAATAAAAATTAGTTTTCCTCAGAACTAACTGATCCTTTAGTGTTCTTTTATTTTAGCAATCTTGAATGTACATGTAAAAGATAAACTATCCACATTGTTTCTGAAATGAAATACATTATTGTGAAAATTACTTGAAAAAAATGTTTTGTTACATGTGATAACCTATTGTTTCTTACTAAGCTTACTTGGAAAACTTTCAAAAAAAATCTTGGAATGTCAAAAATAATTTTTAAAAGTTTTTATAGAATTTTAGATGAATTATTTGTACCCTCAATTATTCAGTTATCAAGATTTTATAAAGAAAAAATTCTCAAAGTTTGATATGTTATTCTATAAATCCATTTTTCTTATTAACTTTGAAGTTAATAAACAATGTAATCACCATTTCTTGTTGTCTGCGTTGCCTATTCAGTCCTTAATATTGGTTTATAATGTGTTTTATACTTTTTAATGAAGGGCTTTGCACCATTTATCTCGCCTGAGGGACCTGGTTGATGATACCAGTGGGAAACAGTCACCGAAAATGTGAAGAGGAAAATAAAAGTTTAACCAATAAATAGTCACCACAAAAACAGAAATGTATTTTTTTTCCTATTGCTTAAAATGGCAGAAGAATGATAAGCCATACACTATTCTGATTGGTTCAATTATTATTTTAAAAACAAACTTGAAAGTGTCTGTAGGTTTTGTGACCTATCTTCATTTTATGCCAAAATGCCAGATGTGAACTGGAAGGACCTACACTATTCTATAGACTGACTTTGGCCTTCAGGTCAGCAAATATCTAATTCAAAGATGGATGATTTCCATTCTTGAAGCTCATGTGGACCTAACCTTCAGCATCCTCACCATTTTATCGTCTAGTTCTGGATTAAGAAATTCTTCCTGGTTTCTATTTAAAATATCTTAAGTGGAATAGACTTTCTGTTACTGTTAACATCCACTTTTAAGGAACTTAAAGGAATATAAAAATTCTTGTTGTGTATCTAATCCATATGGAAGTATGTTACTTTGAAGTTTTAAGATATGTTGTATTTGCAAATAACGTTAATAATAGAGGGGGTTCATTGTTAAAAGAAATATTGCTTTATGTTGTGTAATCCAAGAGAACTTTGTTTAATTAATGCTTTGATTTGATCCTTTAAAAGATAGTGGGGTTTTTTAAGTTTTATTTTAGGGAGAGAGGAAGAGAGGGAAACCAATTTGTTGTTTCACTTATTTATACATTCATTGATTGATTCTTATATGTGGTCTGACTGGGATCAAACCCACAACCTTGGTTATCAGGACAATGATATAATCAACTGAACTACCTGGCCAGACTTAAGATAATCTTGATATTACTTGACAGTTTACAAAACATTTTGTGGGAGGATATCTGAGAATTTGATATTTTGATATTAGATTATTTATCAGATTTTTAGTTTGGGAGTTAACTCAAATGAGTAGAAACTATGAGATCAGTGGACAACTGCTTTATGAAATTTTATAACTAAAGAAAATGAATATGGGAAATTGGAAAGCAATAAAGCTACTTTGTAAGAACTGAACTTTCTCTAAAGCAATCAGTAGTCTTTAAAGTTTGTCTCTACCTGGAAGTGAGCAGAGCTATATTCTTTACCACAAAACTAAGAATTTAAGTTATAAAGTGTGACTAACGAAGGATATGAAATTAAAGAATACCTATATATACAAATGCTACAAATTAACTCTCTACTCATTGGCAGCATCCTTGCCAAGTAGCTTTATTGTTAAATAGGAATTTCTAAATACATTAGGTCAGAATTTTTTAATTTCTCTAAATGTAAAGCTCTATCTATATAAAATCTTTGCTATAGAACTTACTTGTCAAAAATGTAGAGTGAACCCTGTCTCTTTTTTTTCTGGGCCAGTGAGCCAGTTGTCATAGTGTTCCTGTGCTCAGATTGAGAGTCTCTTGCCTCAGTAAGTTTGTTTGGTTTACTATGTGGAAGTACCTGCCAGGGACATGTTTTCTGATTATCTTACAGTCTTCTGCTTCTCAGCTAATAGTTTGCACCCAAACAGGCGTTACTTTGATGATTTAAAAATGTGGTTTAGCTCTTGCAGGTTTTAAGCAGGTGAACTTCAGGTGGATCTGAGCTGATCATGCTCCAGGCTTAGTGAAATCCACTCTTAGACAAATTCTGAAGAAGGCAGAGAAGATAGAGTCATCACATAATAAACTTCTAAATTATATAATATATGCTGATCAGACAGAGTATATACTTAGAAAGCATCTCCAAAAGGATTATGTGTAATGACCGAATGGCACTGGTTTGCTTACTGCCCTCATTTGCAATAAAATATCTTCAATACTATTGATAAATAAGATAAGCCTGCTATAAAATTTTATGTTATAACTAATATTTTTAAGAAACTTGATTATATTTAATGGAGTACATTTTTTGTTAAATATGGAAGTTAATCTACCTGAAAAGGGAATAAATTTATCAAAATTATTAATTTCAGCCTTTAAAAAATATTTAGGAGAGTCAACTAAGAAAAAAACTAAATGATAAGTGATAAGAAATTTAAGAATTGATTTATTACATGTTAAATATTTTAGTTTTTGTTGTTTTTGCTAATGCTCACTAAGGACATTCTTTCCATTGGTTTCTAGAGTGGAAGGGAAGGAGAGAGACAGAAACATTGATGTGAGAGAGAGACATAGAATGGTTGCTGCTCAACTAGGACCAGGGATCAAACTTGCAACCCAGTTACATGTCCTTGACTGGGCATCGAACCTGCAACCCTTTGGTCCAAGGGCTATTTGCTCTATCCACTGAACAATACCGGCCAGGGCTCTTTCAGTATTATAAAAAAGTTTTCTTTTGTTCATCGATTTTTAGAGAGAGAGAGATGTTGTGAGAGAAACATTGATTGGTTGCCTCCTGTATGCACCCCAACCAGGGATCAAACTCACAACGTAGGTATGTGCCCTGACCGGAAATCAAACCCACCATCTTTTGTTGTACAGGATGACACTACAATCAACTAAGTCACCTGGCCAAGGCTCAGTAATTTTTTAAAATATATTTTATTGATATTTTACAGAGAGGAGGAAGGGAAAGAGAGAGCTAGAAACGTCGATGAGAGAGAAACATAGACCAGCTGCGTCTTGCACACCCCCTACCGGGGATGTGCCCACAACCAATGCTCTACCACTGAGCCAAACCGGTTTCGGCCAAGGCTCAGTAATTTTTATTTTGAGATTTTCTGGGGGAAAGGGAGACTACAGTGTTGACTGCTGAATTGGGAATTAAAGCAGAAAATGAGAACAATTAGATTTTAAAAATTGTATTGGGAATATAAAATTTTATCTTTTTTCTCAGGTATATTAAAAATATTAAGTAGTAAGAAATTTAATAAGACATTAAAATTTTTGAAGATGAAACAAATTTAACCTAATTCCAAAGTTACTTGAGATCAAAGGATACAAGTATGATATATATGTGATGACAAAACTCAACTATATTTTTTCTGTTATCAGTAAGAACTTTACTTTTAATTATTTTCTGTGATAATTTATTTCAGCTTCATGGAGATTTCTGACCAAATTGAGGAACTCTCTCTTGGGTTTGTTTGAGTTAATTGTCTTCTTTTTTTATGTTATTTCTTGTTGAAATTCTATATGTGGATGTTTTTGGTGTTTTGTATTTAATGTTTATGATACTGTCTTGTTAAATTACATATAGGTATACCAAAATGTGCCTGAAGATGAATCAGGACAAGATTCCTTTCTCCTACCTGTATTTTGAATACATACAATTACTCATAGATTTGGATTATTGTTTTAAGTTTTCCTGTCACACTCTTCACTGTGTCTCAGAACCTATTTGATGGAAGTGCTGTTGTGAAGAAGTGAACTTGCCAAAAGGCACATGGCATGAAAGCAGACAAAAGAAATAATAGGCCAATAAAATTGGTAATTTCTTAAAAACTAAAGTTTCTTCAAATGTGGAAGGCGGTGTGTCATTCCATTCCTTCTATCAATTGGGAATTTCATACATGGGTCGTTGATGTTCGTTTTATTGTAGAAGACCAAAGAAACTCAAGCTACGCTTAGAGAATTGGAGTTACACAGCTTTATTACACCAGCGGTCTCAGAGGAGTCACCTCCAGAGTCTGAGCAAACCAATATGGTGAAAGCCCTTTTATCCCCTTTTGGTTTCTTTGTCCCCCAAATATGGATGGGGACTTTGGACCTTTCATGGGCTTTGCAAGAAGCCCTGTGGGTTGGGATGGGGGTCTTGAGGATCATATCTAAGGGCCTGGCCTGATGCCACAGCTGATAACCCTCCTCCGGGGGCAATATCATGGCTTATGGCCTCTGTAAAATGAGCATTTGGGTAACGGGTCTTGCAAGATCAGATTGTGGAGGAAAGTGACATAGTTTATCAAGAATGTACGTAAGGTTACTGCACAGATTCAGATTGCTGCCCCCAAACATCAGGGTTACTGGCATTAGCCTTTTTAGCCTTCTCTGTTTGGGGTGCAGTGTCTATCACAATGATTGGGACAAACCTAGGCCTAAACCTGAACACATTGTAGAGCAATAATTGTTAGATATTTTTCCTGTGATATTTGAAGTTACTCCCTACTTCTCTGCTTCCTTTCTTTAAATAGTCATCAGTGGTCAATAGCATTTTCCTTTTTTGAACAAGAAAATCTTTGCTTTTTAACCTCCCCATTTACATTATTATTTTTTTAAAATATATTTTTTACAGAGAGGAAGAGAGAAGGATAGAGTTAGAAACATCAATGTGAGAGAAACATTCAATCAGCTGCCTCCTGCACATCCCCTACTGGGGATGTGCTCTCAACCACAGTACATGCCCTTGACCTGAATCAAACCTGGGACCCTTCAGTCCGCAGGCCGATGCTCTATCCACTGAGCCAAACTGGGTAGGGCCATTATTGTTATCTTGATGGGACTTGTCTAACAACCTTTCTCCCAATGTAAAAAATTTAATAAATGTATATGTATGTATGTATGTATATACATATATAGATATATAGATTTCAGAGAGTAAGAGACAGATACATCAATGATGAGAGAGAATCATTGATCGGCTTCCTCCTGCACGCCCCACACTGGGGATCAAGGCCACAATCCAGGCATGTGCCCTGACGGAATCAAACTAACCTGGTTCATAGGTCGATGCTCACACTGAGCCATGCCGGCCAGACAACAAGTTTAACTTTGATCCATCCTTCAGCACCTTAGCCGAGACTGGTCCAGTGGCCTCCTAATACCCGTTTCAGCCTTAAACCTTTCTCCCTGCACTTTCAGCCCTTACCCTGAAGACAGACTCTGCACACCACCACTGTGGTTTATTTAATCAAATATGCTGCAACCAAGTGCTCATTCTCCCAGACCTCCCATGGAAATAGTCTCAGCTTTGTTATATTATTCCCCTACTTGAAACACTCCATTTTCTTTCACTCAGGTTACTTAAACTTCATATTCTAAAGTATACTCTGCTATTTCTTTAAAGCTCTGACCAAGTCTTGTATTTCCTGTTCCAAACATTCTAACCTTCCAAAGGCTAGTAGGCTGGCTACCTTTCTTTTTTCCTTCCCCTGTCTCATATTTTGCTCCTTTTTTAACTTTTTAACTTTTTTTTTTAATTGATTTCAGAGAGGAAGGGAGAAATAGAAACATCAATGAGGAGAATCATTGACTGGCTGTCTCCGGCAGGACCCCTATTAGGGATCCAGACATGTAACTTTGACGGGAATCAAACCTAGGACCCTTCCATCTGCAGGCTCGCCCTCTAACCACCGAGCCAAACCAGCCAGGGCTGCTATTTTTAAAAACTTGAGCTGCGTGGATCTAGCTATTTGTTGGAATTAGAACCCATGAATTCACCCACACCTTTTACCAAATCCTATGGCTTTTCACAGGTCTTTATTCTCACAGCTTTTGACAGCTGTCCTTTTTCTCCTTAAACCACCTGTCACATCGCTGCCTGCATTACCTCGGAAGAACTGTAAATTCCTCATTGCCTTGAGTCATTTAACCTACCCACCATCAGCACAGATACAACTTACTTCTACACTTCGTGCCTCAGCAACAAATCTTATCCAGCGAAAGCCCCTGTAGAAGCAAGAATTTCTTCAAATTTAGTGTCATTGTACATTAAGATGCAAATTCCTCCCCAAATTGCCTAGATCTGGTGTAGACTGACTGAACCAGCCCTTTCTCTCAAGACATTCAGATCCCGTTACTAATACAGTTATCACACCAAAAGCGCTTTATTTCTGCTCATCATCATTGCTTATTAATGAATAGTGGTTTTCAAGCTTCTCTGTCCTCCCCTAACTTCCTTCTACAAAAACATCCCTAAGAGTCCCTAGGGAGGAGGAGAAAGCCACTCTGTGGGGCTGTGGCCTATAGCTCACTGGCTCCAATTTTTAAACGGACAAGATTTTCTGAGGAAACATAGATATCGGTCCCCAGGTATTCGTGAGCAGGTTGTCTCACCCTTTATAAGAGCCATTGGGTTCTCTTGAGAAAGCACGGGTGGGTGGTCCAACCCACTCACCTTGGAGTGAGCGGCCCAGCCCTCTAGAAAATTTAACATCATTAAGACCAGCTTTTAATATTTGGGAGAAATAGGTGGGACTTTATATCCTTGGGGCATCACAGTCCAAGTAAATTGTCGATCTTTCCAAGTGAAAGCAAGGAGATATTGACTGTCCTTTTCTACTGGAATGCTGAAAAAAGCACTACATAAATCTATTACTGAAAAATATTGGCAGTCCTCAGGAATAGTTGATAATAAAGTATGTGGGTTTGGAACCACAGGATGTTGGGGAATAACTATCCTATTTATAGCTCTGAGATCCTGCACAAATCTCCACCCTTTCCCACTTGGTTTCTTTACTGGAAAGATAGGAGAATTACAGGGACTTGTACATGGAATTATAAGTCCTCCTTTTAAGTATTTTTCGGACCATAAGACGCTCCGGACCATAAGACGCACCAGTTTTTAGAGAAGGGAAATGAAGAAAAAAAGATTCTGAAACAAATAGAGTCCTAAAATATTTTATGTGCATTAAAACCCAACATCACAGTCATAAACACATGTAATCAACCCTGTAAAGTAAACAGCAGCATTTAGAACCATTTTAGAGCCGGGCAAGCACACAGAGACCACACAGAGCCGGGCAAGTAAAAAAACTTTTTTTTTTTAAGTATATGTGTAGGCTATATTTGGACCATAAGACGCAGGGACTTTTTCCCCCCACTTCTGGGGGGGGGAAAAAAGTGCATCTTATGGTCCGAAAAATACTGTAATCTTGTATAATGGGCTTAATTCCAGCTAGTGCATCAGGTCTTAGAGGATATTGGTGAATATTAGGTAAAGGCAAAGTACTATCAATTGTTATTTTAATAGGAGTGCCTGACTCAATCTTGCCAATATCTGTACTGGAAAGAACCCAAAGTTGCATTGGAACTTTTTGCAACAAACGTTCAGTTTCGAGATTATTTTCCTCTGGTGAAAGTTCCTTTAAAATCATTATTTTCCGCCGAAACCGGTTTGGCTCAGTGGTAGAGCATTGGTTGGTCTGCGCACTGAAGGGTCCCAGGTTCGATTCCGGTCAAGGGCATGTACGTTGGTTGCGGGCACATCCCCAGTAGGGGGTGTGCAAGTGCAAGAGGCAGTCTGGTTGATGTTTCTCTCTCATTGACATTTCTAGCTCTCTATCTCTCTCCCTTCCTCTTTGTAAAAAAAAAATCAATAAAAAAATATATTAAAATCATTATTTTCTCAATTGGTTCAGTATTTGATTCATTTAGTTCTAAGTACATTTCACCTTTTTGGGAAAAAGATATATGAGCATCATGGGTTTCAAGAAAATCTCTCCGTATCAGGTGAATTGGGGCCAATTTGACTAGTAAGAATATATGTTGCCCCGTAACATCCCCTAGTTGAAAGGGGATGGGTTCTGACTTAAAAACAGTCATTGGTTGGACAGACACCCCTACCATTTGTACAGAAGCTTGCTCTGAGGGAGAGGGGAACTTAGATGGGTAGGGTTAAGAACGGATAAAGTGGCCCCAGTATCCACAAGGGCTTTAGTAACTTCTCCTTTTATGATAATTTCAATTCCTCCTAAAGTATTATCGATAGTAAGGAGAAGTGAAAGTACCCTCTCATAGTCCTCGGAGCAGCCCTATGCTTGCTGTTTTCTGTCTGTTTTCTCTTTTCAAATCCCATTTCAGTTTTCTAGTCTTTCTTATAGTGGCCTGGTTTTTGCAGTAAAAACAGACTCCTTTCTCTCCTTTTCTAAGAGACTTCAGAGTTGAACTGGCTTGGTTGCTTAATTGTTGAAGCTGTAAGTTCATAATTTGGGTAACTTTATCTTTTTCTTTCTTTTGGATAGTTTTAGATAGCTGATCAGCTAGAAGAGCCAGTTCATCAGCATGGGTAGTCTGCCAGTTCTATTTATGTTGTTTGATCAGAGTTACAAGTTCTTCATCTAGTCCTTCCAAAAATGCCGAATTTAGTAAGGGATCATTTTTGATGATCCTTGAAACTGTCTGGCGACAGACCTGAATATCGTTTGAAAGTCTTTTCAAAATGTTCAAAGAAATCAAGCACTGATTTTCATCAGGCTTTCTTTTACATTACTGGATCTTGGTGCAGTCCATTCTCTGAGGAAAAATTTCAGGTATGGCTTGATAAAGCCGATGGGCCAATTCCCTGCATTTTTCTCTGTCTCTTTCTGTTTTTTTTTTTTTTTTTTTTTTTTAATCATCTACAGGAGTATTCCAGCGAACCTTATTCAGCCATTCTGTTGCCTTGCTCTCAGAAACCAGTAAATGTATTAATTGGAACAGGTCAGAATAGCCAAGATCATATGTTCTAACAGTTAAATCAAATTCCTTTGCAAACCCATCAGGGTCCTGCAGAGGGTCAGGAAAATCTTTAGCTAAGTTTCTTAATTCTGTTCTAGTCCAAGGAACATATACAATTGCTGGATCCCCTCTACCTGAGACAGGCTTTTCCCGGAAAGGAGCTGTTAGAATTCTTGAATTATCTTTCTTGAGTCTGTATTCTCAATTTTCCCTAGATCAGCAGGGAATGGTGGTTGAGGAGATATATGAGGAGGAGGAAGAGAGATGGAGGGCGAGTCTGTGCAAGGAAGCTCAGCAAAGGGTATAGGGGAGGAGCAGTGAGAGGGAGAGGAGTGGGGCCTCGGCACTTACTTGCTTCAGTGGCCTTCTTCAGTTCAGAGATGGTCTCCAAAATTTTCTTATTGACGTCTTGTAGGGAAGATATTTTATCCAATCCTCTCCTAGAAGCCTCTAATTTCCAATCAAGATAAGCTTCCCATTCATTTAATTTAATTTTAGAGCCGGCTTTTTCTAATTGAGCACGCAGAGAAATCAATTTGGGGATGTCAAAAGTTCCCCACTTTGGCCATTTCAAGTTGGTATCATTGAAATAAGATGAATTCAAATTCTAAGCAAGGTTGCAGGCAGAACTTCCTTTTTTTTAATTAAAGAGCCAGCCCTATGTGCACTTAGTGGTTATCTCGATGCTGACCTTGAAAAACAATACAGTTCTATCCAGTTGAGAAGGTATACCTGGCATGGTATTGAGATTGTGGGCATATCTGGTCTCTGGCCAACAAGGTCAGACAGCTAAGTTTATCTTCATCTTTCTTCAAACAGGCTAAAGCAAACTAGAAAGCAACATTTTTATCTAGGAAGAACAGCAGAAAATTCCAAACAACAGTTTGTTGCAAAATAGGGGTTTTCCTTCTCAGAACTTTTAAAAATAACTACCTGCCCCTAAAGCGGTGCAGTCCTGTAGAGTCCGCCTGCATGTGGTGCTCTTGCGGCTGTCCTGGCCAGATATTTCAATAATTTTTTGCCTGCTTTTTTTTTATTAAATCATCAGCCACCGGTGGTCTTATTTTGAACCCAGGGTTCAACCCCACAACATTTTCAGTTAAAGTTTCCCATTTTTGTAAATACTTGCAAGTTGAAATTCCATATGAATTGTACAAGTACCCTGCTGGAGTGTTAACCGGGGGCTGGGATTCTTGGGGTTTAGCAACCTCAGGGGTGCAATTTCCCATCTTTTAAAATTTATTATTATTATTATCGAATATCTGCAGAGTCTGAGCAAATTTTTTCTGGGGATGTTATGTAGTGGGTTGCAAAGTGTACTGCTTATGGGTTGAGCTCCATGAGGCTGTCGCCCCTCATGTCGCAATTCAACCCTCTTACGTGCCTCGGTTTCTCTCCTGGCTGTCTAAAACAGCCAGAAGGACTCGGGGCGCTGGCTTACCAGGCTTTATTGGCGCTCTCCCGGACGAGCCAGTCAGTTAATTACAGTTGAGTTGGAATTTCCCTTTGGGGTTCCTTCACTTCGTGAGGGATGACCTCTGACACCTCCACAAGGTTCTTAGTCGCCTAAGAAGGCCCAAGAATCGGGCAAGAGGGAGGATGTGCCTCTTTATCTTCTGAGCTGAACGAGTTCAGCCCTCATAAATTTAGCAAAGGTTTTTTTTGTTTGTTTGTTTGTTTTAAATCAATCTTTATTGTTCATATTGTTACAAAGGTTCCTCATTTCTTCCCCCCTCCACCAGATTCCCACCCCACCCTCCGCCCCCTCCCCATCCCCCATTTTCCTCATCCATAGGTGCAGTTTATGTTCAGTCTCTTCCTCCCTCCCTTTCCCCAATAGTAAATCCCTTTTCAGATAGTAAATCAGTTACTTAGCATTTTCTCATATCAATAATACTACCACATGCCCAATGATACATTTCACACAAAAGACATTTCCAAATAGGTCAACCAGCCTCATCCAGGCCCCACCCAAGGCACTCACAGATAAACACCCCAGCCCTATACTAACTCAACACATCCAGATCTAAGCCTTCATCACTTGATTCAGCAGACCCTCAAGTTCCCGCAAAAGTTTCCAGCCATGTCTGAGAGGCAGTCGTGGGGCAGGGGCAGGGGCAGGCGAGGAGCGAGCTGTTCCGGGCCTGGATGCTCCGGGCCTGGCCTCTGTTGCTCTGGTTCGTTCCACAACCAGCTGCTCCGGGTCTGGTCACCACCGCTCCCGACCTAGTTGCTCTGGACCTGGCTGCTGCTGCTCCGGGCCTGGCCACACCCGACCCGGCTGCTCTGGGCCTGGCTGCTCCGGACCCGGCCGCTCCGGGCCTGGCCGCTCCCAGCCTGGCAGGCGCTGCTCCGGGCCTGGCCGCACCAGACCCGGCTGCTCCGGGCCTGGCCGCTCCCAGCCTGGCAGCCGCTGCTCCGGGCCTGGCCGCACCAGACCAGGCTGCTCCGGGCCTGGCCGCTCCTAGCCTGGCAGCCGCTGCTCCGGGCCTGGCCGCACCAGACCTGGCTGCTCTGGGCCCGGCTGCCTCGAGCCCGGCCGTTCCGAGTCTGGCCGCTCCCAGCCTGGATGCTCCGGGCTTGGCTACTGCTCTTCTGGGCCTGGCTGCTCCCAACCCGGCTGCTCTGGGCCCGGCTTTTCCGGGCCCGTCCACTCCAGGTCTGGGTGTTCCTGGACTGGCCACCCTGGGCTTGGCTGCCTCCGCCTCAGGCCTGGCTGCCACTGCCCCAGGTCTGGCTGCTCCAGTGCTGGCTGTTGTTGCTCTGGTTCTGGCTGCTGCTGCTCTGGGGCCTGGCCGTTGCTGCTCCGGGCCTGGTTGCCACTGCTTTGTGCCTGGGCACTCTAGGCCTGGCCGCCTCTGTTCCAACATTCTGCCCTTTTTTTTTTTTTTTTTTTTTTTAAACGCATTTATGTTGCAATGTTGGCTGGTGAGTTGAGTTCTGACTTAGTCTTTGATTTTTCAAGATCTTCTTTGTATTCTTTCTTAAGTAATTTTACTATCTTTTGCTCTCACTTGATTTCTTCACATTGAGAACTTCTTCGGTTTCTTCCTCCTGTCCTGGGAGCTCAGCAGGTTGGCCTGTGGCACCCCTTTGTTCTCCACGGGCTCCCGCACTGCTCCAGCCTGTTGCCGGGTTCGGCGCCGCCCAGGAAGCAGCCCCCAGCCTTGGCTCCATTGCCCGCCCTCAGAGGTCGATGGCTCAGGGGCACCACCCCCCTGGGGGCCCCGTTGCCCGGCTCCCTGCCGGCGCCCGGCTGGCTGGTGTCCAGCAGGGGCTCCTGCTCCCTGTCACATTCCTCCAGTCTGGAGCTTTTTTTTTTCTCCTTCCCGCTAGGGAAGTCCAGGATCAGAGTCAACAGACTGTCCTCTGCGCGCAGTGCGCGTGACTCTGGAGGCTCCGCTTTTCGCCACTCCTCTGGGATTCCGCCTCACAGCCCCGTCTCCCCCTGCCCAAGCCTGGGTCCCCAGGGTCTGGTTCAGGACTGGGGTTCAGAGCAGTCCGGACTGAGGCTCAGCGCCGCCGGAGGCTTTGTTTCTTCCCGCTAGGGTAATCCAGCATCAGAGTCAACATTCAGTCCTCTGAATGTGCGCGAGACTCCAGGGGCCCTGCTTTTCGCTGCTCGCTTGGGATTCCGCCTCACAGCCCTGTCTCCCCCGCCGGAGCCTGGGTCCCCAGGGTCTGTCTCATACCTGGGGCTCAGCGCTGCCGGTTCGGGAGGTTTAGCCCAGGCTGGGGGTTTTATTTCCTTCCTGTTAGGGAACGCCAGGCAGCACCCAGCCCTCTCCTCTCCGGCTGCGACCATATACATTACTGATGAGACTTAAGAAATTTCCCGTGTAGGAAAAAATGATCTCCTTTATTATGTAATTTGGAGATAACTCGGTGAAAGCATTAAGATGATTATGTGTCTTCAGGGAGTGGCTTCAGCCTAACCCTAAGGAATGTTCTGGTAATAAGGTGGGTTGTCTATGCTTATGTCAGGTTGATGACCCTCTTAACATGAAGGGAAATATACAATAAAAGGGAGATGAAGAAAAGACTGTCCAGGCAAGACTGACTGGTGTAATCCGGGTGTTGGCGAGTGCAGTGTGTAATGGAGGGTGCAAGGCTTTCCCGGAAAAGGAGGCCCCAGCGGAGGCCTGTCCCTCCAGGTCGCTCCCAGCCCCTTTAGCTGTGACCGCGTTTCAGACACAACAAGGCAACCTGTCCAGGTCCCAGATGTTCTTCATAAGATGATTTTCCAGACAGACGTTGACACATTGGGACCCGGGATGTTGACACTCTTGTATGAATGAAACCACTAAAGTTAATTTAGAGTCCACCAAAGTTTTACCCACACTCCCTCAGATTCCCTGTATAAATATAAAGTGACCGACGTGTTGTGTTATTAAACGTGCTCTGACGATATGCAACAGGATCTCCCTTTCTCAGGGAGTCTGGGTAAGACTGTTCTGAGAATGTATGAATCATGTTTACTGGCGTCATAGTTACCCAACATGGAGAATTTCTCTGTGTGGGGTCCCTCACAAAAGTAAGTGTGTCATCAGACGATCCAGCCATGTCCAGTGCTTAGGGTAACCCCAGACACGTGGGATTACAAAGCTCTGCTCATTCTATTGATAAGATTAGCAGGAGGAGAAGTAAATGTAAATTTTAACTATGGGATTTGCAGATGTCAATTATATTTCTTTTTTAAAAAAATATATTTTATTGATATTTCACGGAGAGGAAGGGAGACGGATAGAGAGCTAGAAACATCGATGTGAGAGAAACATCGACCAGCTGCCTCCTGCACACCCTCTACTGGGGTTGTGCCCTTGACCGGAATTGAACCTGGGACCCTTGAGTCTGCAGGCCCACGCTCTATCCACTGAGCCAAACCGGTTTTGGCGAGGTCAATTATATTTCTAAGGAATATGACTACATATTGAGCTCTGTATATTTTCCATTATTAACAATGTAGGGAGTCTATTTGGTGCTGGTCTCTCGGTTAAGAGAGGAATGAGCCACCTATTAAAGTAGCAGAGGCCTCAGGATGTGCATGCTTAGTGATAGAAAGACAGTATCTTGGCCGCCACGTCAATAAAAGGACGTCCGCATCACGTATCCTGAGGGAAATGTCTGTCTGCACATGGTGCTGCCGTAAACCGCACAGAGTTGCATTCAGCTCGTGGTGGTCGACCTGCGCTTCTCTGCTTGTTCTCGAAGTGCATGATGGTCTTTCAGGGTGCCGCTGAGTCCTGGGAGGTATTTTGCACTTACAGAGTCTCCCAATGAGGAGAAGATGCTAGTTTATCTCAGTGGAGAATTACTGTGACCCGGGCTAACTTCGATAAAAAGGAGCATGCCATTCGTACCCCATTAGATCGACTCATTTTCACACAGAAAATACTCTGAAGTGAATTTTTTTTTAGATGCACTTCACCTATCTGAGCCTTCAACGTTACATCTATAACTCAATGTTCCTTTTTAAAAAATATATATATATTTTATTGATTTTTTTACAGAGAGGAAGAGAGAGGGATAGAGAGTAAGAAACATCAATGAGAGAAAATCATCAATCAGCTGCCTCTTGCACCCCCCCCCCCACTGGGGATGCGCCCACAACCAAGGTTCATGCCCTTGACGGGAATCAAACCCGGGACCTTTCAGTCCGCAGGCCGACGCTCTATCCACTGAGCCAAACCAGTGCGGCATAAAAAGTCCTGATTTTTGGAAAGAATCTTTAGACACGGGACAAATTGTTAAAAAGATTTTTGGATGCGGGACCAATTGTTAAAAATCCTGCCAAAAGCGGGACGTCTAGTCACCTTACTTTAGGGCCACCGAAGGGGGAGAGGTGGTACCAGCAGCCAAACAGCTTGGTGGCAGGAGCCAAGGAGGAGAAGGACAGGCTGGATTTCTGAAGCCGCCTCAGTGGAGGGAGAAAGAGGAGATCCGAGTTGGCAGGGTTTCTGGGGAGATGAAGCCTGGGCCACGGATAAAGGAGTGCTATGCCCTCCCTTGCTCGGTGCTCTCTCACTCACCCAGCCCAGGCGGAGGGCACGCTGCAGAGGGCCCTCCCTTGCCTGAATGCGGACGTGCACAGTCACTGGCCATGACTAGTAGCCGTCACCAGGGCCACAGCCCACGGACCCTGCAGCACTTCTCCGTGGCTGGACCTGCATGTCTAACTCAGACGGTAAACAACGGGGCTCTGGAGTGTAGCTTCCGGTGCCTGACATGTGACCTAGCCAGGGTGGACACGTGGCCAGCATAATTCACTGGTTGTGCATTAAGTTCAATGTAAACCCTGCAGGCAGCAGCCTATGATCGGGTGGGGATCCTGTGGTGAACAAGACAGACAAGTTCTGCCCTCTCGGGCATACAAACAAAACAAAACAAAACAAAACAAAACGCAGGGACTCGGGTAGATGAGATCCCGTCCAACGGGGCCAGGAGGGTGGGAAAGCTTCCATGGGGGAAAGATGGCCAGTGAGGCCCAGGATCCTGGGCCAAGGTGAGCTTAAGGGGCGGTCAGACAGGGAAGGTAGGGGGCAGACACAGAGAGCCTTGCAGGACAATGTCAAAAGGCTTTTGTCATACTCCGTAGGAAATAAAGCAGAATGATCTATGTTGTTCAACGGTCACCTCAGCCGCTGTTTTAGGGGTACAAATGGCCAGCCTGAAGTCAGATGACCACAAATTCAATGTGGGAGCATTCCCAAAGTTCTGAGCTTTCTTTTCTTTTTAAAAATATATTTTATTTTTTTTTTAGAGAGGGAAAGGGAGAGGGATAGAGAGAGTTAGAAATATCCTTCAGCTGCCTCCTGCACACCTCCCACTGGGGATCTGCCTGCAACCAAGGAACATGCCCTTGATGGGTGGGAATCGAACCTGGGACCCTTCAGTCTGCAGGCCGGCGCTCTATCCACTGAGCCAAAGCGGTCCAAGGCAAGCTCTGAGCTTTCTCACCTCGCTACCCTAATAGTCAAACTGGTCAAAATCAAGCTCCGTAGCATCGCCGGTGGGAGCCGAACGTGGAGGTCCTGCCTTGGCTTCCAAGCCCGCCTCCCCCTCGCTGGTTGCGGTTCGTTGCTGTGCGGGGTCGGCTGGGAAATGGGGCCGATGCACATCCCGACGGCACCGGGCAGCGGCGGGGATGGACGCCACCGCGGGTGAGGCCGGGCGCGGGGCCGCTCCGACGGCGAGCATCGCCGGCGCCGGCGCTGACACCTGTCGGCGGCGCCAGGAGGCTGAGCCCGAGCAGAGGCGGGTGGCCCCGCAAAGGCCATCCCGGGGGCAGGACCCCTCCTCCTCTAACTTGTCTGGAGGCGGAACGCGGGGCGGGGGCTGCCCGGGGAGAGAGGCACCCGGCCCAGCGCGGCCTCAAAGCGGTCATTGTCGCCGGGCGCCCCTCCCCCGCCCGGGGCGCGTCCCCATGGCAACGCGGGGCTTCGCGCTCCCGCCTCCCGGGCCGCAGACAGGAAGCCGTCCGCGCCGGGGGCTTCTGGGAAACGGCTGGGATCGGCGTCTCTGCGTCGGCCGCGGACAGCGGAGCTGCTGCGCTTCCCGAGCCCGAGGTTTGCGCCGGGAGTGCGGGAGGGCCTGCGGGGAGCCGGGCGCGGGGCCGCGGGGTGCGGCAGGAGCCGGCGACGAACCGCGGCGGGACCTTCCTCGGGTCCCGGGAGGCGCAGGCCGCCGTCTCCGCGCCCCGCAGCTGCGGCATAGGGGGTGGCCCGAAGGCCAGGAGGGGCTCTGCGCCCTCCGCTGGTCCTCCTGCCCCGCGTCCTCCGCGACCCCGGCCTTTCCCCTCCCCCACCAGCCGGTTTTGTTCTATTTCGAGGCCCAGCGTCTCGCGGGGAGTTCTGGGACTGGGCTCGGGCGGGGGCGGGGAAGGGCAGGCCTTGCGCGAGTGCTGCCGGGACTTGTAGTTCCGCCGGCTGCGGGCGGAAGTGCGTTGGCTGGGCTGTGGACGCGCCTGGGTGGCCTTGGGGCGTGTGAAATCCGCAGCCGCCGGTGCGGAGGGGCCGGCGGAGGGCGGGGTGGGGCCGGGCTCCCGGCGGCACTGTGCGGGCGTCAGGTAGGGCGATCATCGTCCCCCCAGCCCCCCACATACTCCCCGGGCCGCGGGCTGCCCTCCCCGCACCTCCTGTGAGAAGACTGGATGCTGCCACTTCTGATTTGGCAGGAGTGGGAAGGGACGAGGTGCTGGCTATAAACCCTATTGGTAGGACCGCCCCACTCCGGAGGAGTGAGTTAAACTTGCGTAAGATACGGATCTGATAAGGGCTTTTTCCTGATCCTGGTCTTCGTCTTGATGGGGTTGCAGTAAGTTTTCTAAAGGACCGGTTTTCTCATCCCGGGTCCCGAGTGGATGCGTGGAGGATCTGCACTGCACCCCCGTTTCTAATACGTGTGAGAGAACCAGGGGCAGGGCCGTGACGGTGCAGATACCTAGATACTGGGGAAATGGCCAGAAATAGCACCCACTTTCTCTGTAATCGAAGCTGGGAAAGCAGTCACCTAGTGTGAGGACCAGGTCCTGGGCGCCTGCCAGGGCTTGGGGAGGGGGGGGGGGGGCCTTTCATGGAATCTGTGATGAACGCCTGTCATAAGTTAAAATAGTCACAGTGTGGTGAGCGACTGCATAATATTTTCAACATAAAGCACTGGAGGCTAATTTTTTTTTTCAATATATCGTTGAGCAAGTGAACAATTCTTTTAAAAATATATATATTTGAGTGCTTTTTTGTTTGTTTTTTGTTGTTTTTTTTTTTACAGAGAGGTAGGTAGAGGGATAGAAAGCTAGAAACATAGATGAGAGAGAAACATCCATCAGCTGCCTCTTGCACACCCCCCACTGGGGATGTGCCCACAACCAAGGTACATGCCCTTGACCAGAATCGAACCTGGGACCTTTCAGTATGCAGGCCTACGCTCTATCTACTGAGCCAAACCGGCCAGAGCATCACAAAGTATTCTTTTGAGTCTTTTCAACCATGTGAAAACTGCCCTGGTAGGCTTGCTCAGTGGTTGGAGCATTGGCCTGCAAACTCAAAGGTTGAGGGTTTGACCCTTTTGGGGCACGTGCAGAATCGATGTGTCTCTCTTAGGTCAATGTCAGTGTTTCTCTTTCTCTCTCTTCCCTTCCTCCTGCTTTTTCACTCTCTCTAGAAATCAATGGAAGAAATATCCTCAGGTGAGGATTTAAAAAAAAATAATTGAAAGCTATTTCTTAATACAAGTGTACAAAAAATGGGCAGCAGGCCAGCTTTGACTCTCAGCTGTAGTTTGCCAACTTCTGGTATAGTTTATTGATGGGAATTTTCAATTGAGTAAAAAGAAATATTTTTACTTCCTTTATCCACATGTATCCAAATTCTTAGATATCAGGTGACTTACGTTTTTAATTCTTTGTGTCTTAGGATTGCCTGTGAAGAACACGAGGTATTTCTCTGAGGCCCGTGCTCTGCCCGTCTTGATAGTCTTTGCTTGGAGTCTTAAAATCAGGATGTCTGCACCGTCAGTGGAAGAAGATTCGATACTCATCATCCCAACTGCAGATGAGGAGGAAAAAATTCTGAGAGTGAAGTTGGAGGAGGATCCCGATGGTGAAGAGGGATCAAGCATCCCCTGGAACCATCTCCCGGACCCAGAGGTGTTCCGGCAGCGGTTCCGGAAGTTTGGGTACCAGGATTCACCGGGGCCGCGGGAAGCTGTGAGCCGGCTTCGAGAACTCTGCCGTCTGTGGCTCAGGCCCGAGTCACACACGAAAGAACAGATCCTGGAGCTGGTCGTGCTGGAGCAGTTCGTTGCCATCCTACCCAAGGAGCTGCAGACGTGGGTCCGAGAGCATCACCCAGAGAACGGAGAGGAGGCCGTGACGGTGCTGGAGGATTTAGAGAGTGAGCTGGATGATCCCGGGCAGCCGGTGAGCCTGCTTGTGCCGCTTTCCTGGGCCAGAAGCACTGGCCCCCCGGCAGGCACACTGCTGAGCTACCTCCACTCCACTGCGCACATGTGCTGTCCGGGGTGTCTCATGTCCCGGTAGTTCTGATTCTCGTTAAATTCCCTGTCAACTGAACCACATTTCATTCGCAGGTTTCTCTCCGCCGGCGGAAACGGGAGGTGCTGGTAGAGGAGATTGTATCTCAAGAAGAAGCTCAGGGATTACCAAGTTCTGAGCTTGATGCTGTGGAAAACCAGCTCAAGTGGGCATCCTGGGAACTCCACTCCCTAAGACACTGTGGTGAGGACCAGGCTTCCCCGTGGGGGAGGGGAGACAGCGAGGTCTAATGTCTAGAGCCCGTTGCGTATTGTGTGTGTGTGTGTTAGACTGGACACACTTTAGGAGCTTGGTTCTTTTTAAAAAAAATATATTTTATTGATTTTTTTAGAGAGAGGAAGGGAGAGAGATAGAGAGCTAGAAACATCGACCAGCTGCCTCTTGCACACCCCCTACTGGGGATGTGCCCCCAACCAAGGTACATGCCCTTGTCCAGAATCTAACCTGGGACCTTTCAGTCCTCAGGCTGACGCTCTACCACTGAGCCAAACCGGTTTCGGCCAGGTGCTTGATTCTTTTCTCATCACAGTGAGTTTGCTGACCTCAGGGCTTTTGTTCCTAGACTGCCATCAGCCTTTTCTTCTCTTTCCCTGCCTCCTGATGACCTGCCCATTTCAGGCTGGCCGGCGTCTGCCTCACTGTGAGCCAGCGCCTACCTCTAGACCAGGTCCCTGTGCATTTTGCACGCAGTGGTGCATATTGGTCATCTGTCCCCTGTCCTTTCAGTCTCCTGCCTCATCTCACTGGTATAGTAAACTTACCTGAGGCCTCTTCATGTCTGCTTATTTGTTGTTTATTCCTGGAGTCTTTCTAAATTTTCACCTATTTTTTTCTTCAACATCCTATCCAGAGTCATTTTTTTCCAAGGTTCTTTGGTAAAATGATATTTATATAAAGCTCTTCACCTTTTGTAAGTATTCATTTAAAAACGGGTTTTCTAGCTATAAAAAGCTTTTTTTTTAATTTATTGATTTCAGAGAGGAAGGGGTAGAAAAAGATTGAAACATCAATGATGAAAGAGAATCATTGATCGGTTGCCTCCTACATGCCCCCAACTGGGGATGGAGCCCGAAACTGGGACATGTGCCCTAGACCGGAATTGAACCTGGGACCCTTCAGTCCACAGGCCGACACTCTATCTGCTAAGCCAAACTGGCTAGGGCTATAATAAGCTTTTAAATACAGAAAAATTAGATTAGTCCTTCCCAATATTTTTAACAATTAACGCCACATCCTTATTTGTATACTTTTGATACAACCCAGTTTATCCCTAAAATTACCGGGCATATTTTTCTGATTCAGTGTAAATGAATCAGGACTTGGGGAGTGGGGCTGAAGTATGCTGGGAATCTGGACCTTGTTCTGTGCAATACAGTTTGCAAAGCATTCTCATTGGTTTGGAGGTGGCATTTTCTTGGGTAGAAAACTTCTCCCCTGCCAAAACCATTTGGCTCAGTGGATAGAGCATCAGCCTGCGGACTGAAAGGTCCCAGGTTCAATTCTGGTCAAGGGCATGTACCTTGGTTGCGGGCACATCCCCAGTAGGGGGTGTTCAGGAGACAGCTGATTGGTGTTTCTCTCTAATCAATGTTTAACTCTATCTCCCTTTCTGTGGAAAATCAATAAAAATATATTAAAAAAAGAAAACTTCTCCCCTGCCTGAGTTTCAGAATACTTTTCACCTCTTTAATTCCTCATTTCAGCAATCCAGTCTCTACCACACTTGAGAACTTTCTTCTTACTGTGCCCTTTGTCTCCACTTAATCCATACACTCCCCTGTTCTCCAAGAGTCCAGGCCTAACAGGTCCTCGCTACCCTCTCAGTCTCTCCTGGTCAGCCTTTCCTCCTGCCTTTATCCCTTCCTTCACCATTTATTACAGACCTGCTCACTGCCACCTTTCTGAGTGCTACTGCTCACCCTGTGGTAATGGTCTTGACTTTTCAAGGTTTAGGAAAGTCTTTTTTTTTTTTACTTATAAATTTTATATATTTTTATTTAAAAAATTTTTTTTTATTGATTTCAGAGAAGAAGGGAGAGGGAGAGAGAGAGAGACAGAAACATCCATGATGAAAGAGAATCATGGATTGGCTGCCTCCTGCACACCCTACACTGGGGATCATGCATGTGCCCTTGACTGGAATCGAACCTGGGACCCTTTGGTCTACAGGCTGACACTCTATCTGCTGAGCCACACTGGCCAGGGCAATTTTATATATTTTTAAATAATTAAAAACATTTGTTTATTGGTGTGTGTGTGTGTGTGTGTGTGTGTGTGTGTGTGTATCAGGAAAGTTTTAAATGGAACTTGCTCATATAACTGCCTACAGATGTGATGGTACCCCACTCTGATAATTCACTAGACACATATATCTGAGGCTAAGAAATAAGAGTTCATCTGGATCATGAGAAACACCCAATATGGCGGTGTTCTCCACAGGAAAATGTGCATTTGTGAGGGCGTAGTGTGTTTGTATGTGTCAACCTGAACTATCAGGATGCTCCCAGCTCACCTTCAACCCTGTCAGGACTCCTGGGTCCTAATCTTGCCTGTGACTGGTCCTGTCTTCTCATTTCTAACTGATTGCTTCTTTTTTATGTCATTGTAGTTTGATGTAATATCTTCCTTTTCAAAGCAAAAGGATATTATTATGCTTTTCTAATGACCAACCTTATTTTATGTTCTTACAAAGTTCCATCTAGACCTAATTGTCATTTCTCCTGAATGTCTTAAAATCTATAATCTTTCTGTTCTTTTTCCCCTCATCACCATTTATAACCCACTAGCCTGTTACTTCTCCTGTTCAGATTTAACTGTTTAATCCCTCATTGAATTATTTACCTCATTAGCCTCATAACCAGCCATTTCATATTTTTCTCTTTTGAGAGTGGCAACCTGAGCATCGGTTTGCACAATACAGTTTATAGATGAATGCAAGCTATTTGTTTACTTGTTCTTCAAGTTTCTTTCTCCCAGAACAGGAAATGAGCGATACTTAACATTTTCTGTTTATTTCAGATGATGATGCTAGGACTGAAAATGGAGCGTTGGCTCCAAAGCAGGAGATTCCTTCAGCAGTGGAATCTCAGGAAGTTCCTGGCACTCTCGGTGTGGGGGTGCCTCAGATTTTTAAATACGGAGAAGCCTGCTTCCCTAAGGGCAGGTTTGAAAGAAAGAGAAATCCTTCGAGAAAGAAACAACATATATGCGATGAATGTGGAAAACACTTCAGTCAGGGTTCAGCTCTGATTCTGCATCAAAGAATCCACAGTGGAGAGAAACCCTACGGATGTGTTGAATGTGGGAAGGCGTTCAGCCGAAGTTCCATCCTTGTACAACACCAGCGAGTGCACACTGGGGAAAAACCGTACAAATGTCTCGAATGCGGGAAAGCCTTTAGCCAGAATTCTGGGCTTATTAATCATCAGAGAATCCACACTGGGGAGAAACCTTACGAATGTGTGCAGTGTGGGAAATCCTATAGTCAAAGCTCAAACCTTTTCAGGCATCAGCGAAGACACAATGCAGAAAAACTGCTGAATGTTGTGAAAGTTTAAGAAATTAGAAGGAAAAGTCAGCACTCAGGTCTATTTCTTCAGAAATGAAGACAAAATTAAAAACATGGAATGATACATAATGATACAGTTTGGTCTCCCTATAAGAATGTTAGAAAATCCACTGGGAAAACGTAGAACATTGTCACTCAACATTATTTTGTTTGCAAAGAAATGGTGTCATTCCTGCCTAGAAATTTTGAACGTAATTCACATATGAATGTCTAAATTTTTCATGTAATGTTTATATTCTTACTATTTTTTCCAAATAATGATCTGTTCTTTGTCTCTAACAGTTTTTCTTTGTAGACAGACACATTAGTTTGTGTTGATTATTGAATCATTCTTTGCAAGGATACACTCCTTTCCTATCTACGTTAAAAGGCAACATAAGGATTATGAAGTCTGAAAACCAAAACCATCTTCTCAGAATTTACTTTTTTGGTTTTTTTTTTTACCCAATTTGGATATGCATTTCAGAAAATAGAAGATAAAAAATGAATAAAAGCTTCAAAGTAAAATTAGAAGTGATGGTGATAAAACATCAAAAAGTGAATGGGACACCTAGGTTGGGAAAGATATAAAAATATTTTGATCCAAGGATTGAAGTGTATCAAGAATTTATCTAGATGTAATCATTTGCCTGTAGGGAAATAAAAATGCATCCTTTCTGTAATTTGGAGGCATCCCACTAATGAAAATAATGTTCTATGTATCATTAGAAAGTGGACAGTCTAAACATTAATCATAAACTACAAACGTAGAGAAGACGCTAGAGAATTTGCAGTGAATGATAGTTGAGGGGCAAATATGAAGGTAATAGTCCATTCTGGCTTTTAGAAAACAAGATTTGAAGATCTAATTATTATTTTACCTTGGTTTTTGTTAAGGATAGAAAAAAAATTGCTGACCAGGTGGGTAACAAGTATCAGGTTTGTTATTTTATTTTATTTTTTGGTAAAAAAAAGGGTTGGAAACCAGGCTAACAAAGCAGCCACACATACATTCATTCAACATTTTCTACCGACAAGGCACTGTGCTAGGTACTGTAACGCTACCGTGTGTAGGTAGGTCATTCTTCCACTGTATATTATTGGGGGACTACAAAGCAGTTTCTTGTGAGTTAGCCTCTGGCCCCCTTCTGAGCAGTCCTGGGGGAGCCATGGTTCTCTTACCAGGGTATTGTATGTGGGGGAAAGGAAGACAGCTCAGATTGTTAACCGTCTCGCCAGCATTCCTCAGAGGTGAGTCTAAAATTCTATCACAGTTTGGAGATTTCATAAAACTAATCAATCTCTATTAGCATTGAGGTTGTACTTACATGTTAAGTTGAATGAATTGTTCTATTTAAAAAAATAAACGACTAGGTTATTAACTAGTTTATTAACAGAATTGATGGAACTATTTTTAAAAAATTTTAAGTCTTAACACATTTTTTTAAAAATGTATGAAAGTAATACATTGTAGTCGTAGGATTATATACTCTTTGGCTGAGAATCCCAAGTACTGTGGTTCTACTGGTGAGTGGAAAACTCTGGAAGTTAAAATATAGAATTATTTGAAAAGGCTCTTTTCTAGTGGGCATCATTGTGTGGAAAATGACCCATTTGAATAACTATTTCATAGTTCCAGAGATTTTGGTTACAACTGGTGCTTGGGTCAAATTTAAAAAGTGGAAGATGAAATTTGCATGAGCCTATTAAAAAGCATCGTAATAAATGCAAGGCCAGCTGGTGAAGAAGCAACACAGAATGGGGCTTGTTATGGGTTTTCTGATAATTATCAGAAATGTGCTTTATAGATTAAGGTTCATTGAACTATAAGTGTGTAGTGATGATATGATGTATTTTAAGTTATACAAGAAAATATAGGGACTTTGGGCCTTTTCTTTCTGTGGCTGAGAGGAAACATGTCAACGTCCAATGAAGGTATAGACTCCTCTGCTCTAAGATGAAATGGTCTTGAGTTGATTGATTGATTGATTGATTGATTTATAACTAATTTCTTCCCAAGTAGGCTTTTAGGCGGCAGATTTGGAATTCTGCTAGGATGACAGGATTCTTTATGTCAGAGTAGTTAAGAAGGAGCCAAGCTCTCAGTGGCTGAAATTTCATACTTTTTTAGATTTTATCTCTTTTCTGTATACCAAGAAGCTTCAGAGTGGTAGATTTGTCTTAAAGGCCAAAGATGTTAGGTTTAATGTGACGGCTTAGACAGCGTAGTGTTAGAGTTGGCAAATAAGGGTGGGTCTTGCCAGCTCATAGCTATGGGTTGTTTAGAAGAGATTCCGAGGCTATGGCAAGGCTCTGTGGGGAAAATGGCTGGATCCAAAAAGACTGGGTGATGGTCCCCAGGAAAAGGAAGTGGTTGGTGTACTTGTGTTTCTGATTAGGTTACATCCCCAATAGAAATGATTTAAAATAACTATTCAGTGATTTATGATTTCATCTATACCCACACAGATAACCGTAGCAATTCTGAAGACTGCGCAGCCTCTGATGAAATGGTGATCTGGCAGTTGTCAAGCACTGGGAACTTTTGGTTAGCAAACAAGCAGTCACTGTTTTTAAAAATATATATATTTTATTGATTTTTTTTTTTACAGAGAGGAAGGGAGAGAAGAGAAACATCGATCAGCTGCCTCCTGCACACCTCCCACTGGGGATGTGCCTGCAACCAAGGTAATGCCCTTGACCAAAATTGAATCTGGGACCTTTGAGTCTGTAGGCCGACCAACACTATCCACTGAGCCAAACCAGTTAGGGCAAGCAGTCACTATTAATGGCATGCAGACTGCTGATACCTACCCAGCAGCCACTGAGCATTTGCTCATTACTGGTAAATTCTGGGTTTCTGAGGTTAAGCTCCCTACATTCACACCAGTTGGCACTTTACCATTTAGCAGTATGTCTACCGTGTTAATGTAGGTTGAAGGGAGGATTATATGTATTGAAACAATCTGCATGCCCAGGCATCAGATTAGACACTATCCCTGTCGCACTTAGATTTGTAGACTTAAAAGCAGGATTCAGAGATTGTGTGACTTGCCTGTGGCCAAGTAGAGCTAACACAAATCTATTGTAGTTCTGTGAACTCCACAGACATAAATTTTTTCACAGTGCCATGAGCAGTGGCTGTTAAACCTTGATTTTAGATTTTATCTTTTATGGTTCAGAGGTTTTTTATCTTTTATAGTTAACAAATATGAAAAATATTAAATTCTCTCATTAAAAGTTTTTATAGTACAGAATATAAAGTGGAAAAGGACATGCTTTCTTATAGTCTTACTCGGTCTGTTACTCTTCCAGACTTAGGCATATACAAGTTTAAGCAAAAATGTGTTAATAGTCGACACTTGTGGTTCCTATAAAGGCACTGTTTTGAAGTGCTTTACCGTGGATTAACTCTTAATCCTCACAGCAACCATCTGAGGTAGGTACACATCCCCATTCTACATGTACTGCTCTGACGTTTGTCTCCCCTCCCCAATTTGATATAGACATTGTTTTTCATGGCTACAAATACTGTTGCATTGCATGAATATACTGTTATTTATTTAACCAACCCCTGGATAGTTTTTGTTCTTTTTTTAAATTATTATAGAAAAGGTATGGTTAAAGATACTTGTACATATATTTTGCTGCTTGTGTGGGTATTTCTGTAGGATAAATACATGTGGGGTTTTTTGGTCAGAGAATGTGCACATTCAGCATTTTAAGAGATGCCACCTAAAAGATTACAAATTTCTAACTCCCTCAATAGTAAGAGTGCCTATGGGCTTGCCTACACTCGCACCAATCTGATAGACAAAATTTATTTCCTTCCTTTGATAGTTAATGAAGAACATTTCTTATGTTTATTGGCCATTTGCATTTCCTGTTATGAATTGTGTTTGCCCATTTTTCTTTTTTTTAAATTATGAAAGTATAAATGACTACTAGCTCAATGTGTAAAGCATAAATGATACAGGTATAAGAACAAAGAGCCTTTTCTCCAGCACCTCAATCACATTCCACTTCCCAGAGTTTAGTATATATCTGTCTAGTCCCCTTTCCATTCATCTCCATTTGAATGTACATAAGCATATAAAGCTATTTTTACATAAACAGGATCATATATGTACTGTTATACAGCTTGCCTTTTTTTTTGGTCTAAAAAACCTATTCCTGAGGTCTTTAAATTTCTTTAATGATTGACTAGGATTCAATATTCTGAAAATACCAAGGTTGAAGGTATTTTTTCCTCCTGCTGTTACATTGCCAAAGTAAAACTTTTCTCATATGTCTTTGTGCATGTGTGTGAATATTCCTTTAGGATGGAGCTGTGTACGGTGGGGTATTACATCCGCAGGTGTGCTCCCTGATAGCTCACCTTAGCCTTCCTGAAGGCCTTCCTGACTTTATATTTTACCACCTGTAGGGAAAGTGTTCATTTTTACATAGGCCTTACCTACCCTTGGTACTTTTATCTGATGAGAAAAAAAAAAAAAAAATCCTAATTACATTTCCCTGATGAATGGTAAGGTCATGTTTAGTGGCCATTTATAGTTTCACCGTGGATTATTTGTTCACATCCTCTATATCAGCTTTCCAGTTGGGCTACATGTGGATGTTTGTCGTTTCTGTTTGTACAGCATCTCTTTTCCCATCTTCTGTAACAGAGCCCTTATTTATTGCGGGGAACCCATTCCCTATGGCTTAGCTGAATACATAACCAGGTCTGGCCTCCCTGAGTTCTGCAGCTCCTTGACAGCAGTGATGAAAGCACAGGCATGTAACTCAGGCCAGGCCACAGAGAGCCCTCAGCAAACTGCGGAAACTATTGGCAACACGGCTCATGGAGATCCAGGAACTAAGGACTGTGTGTGTACCATGTGGGGAGAGTTTGAGGAGAAGCTCAGAGGCTAGCAGAAAGGACAGAGGACTGAGTTCTGATGTCATTTTTCTGGAGGCCCTTGATCCAGCTGTGCCTAAAGCCTGCCCTACCTCTGGACTTTAACGTTTTGTGAGCCAATAAAGTCCCTTTCTTGTTTAAGATAATTGAATTGGGTTTCTGTCCTGATTAATATAGGTTATTTGTATTTTCTTATTGATTTGTAGAAACCTCTGTAATTTTAAATTCTAGACTTACACTTTATGCACTATATAGGTTAATAAAATTAGCATGGACTTCCATGATTTGGCCTTTGTCAACCTCTGCCATTTGTTACTCCACTCTATACCACACGCCACACACATATACTTTACATACCAATAATAACTGAACATTGATGTTGGGAACGTCTGTGGATGAAAAGCTTTTCATATAGTTATGTCTTCAGGAATTTCTCTTCCTATACTTCATTCCAGGGACTGAGAAGGGATTACGCTGCTGATTATGCTGCAGCCATAGTTCTTGGACATTCCCCGCAAGTGTTTTCTGTATGTGACCCCAGGAGTCCCTCCCCATGACCTCCATCCCCCTTCCATGGTTCTTGGGGACCCTCATTTAGATCTCAGGCCTGTGGATTTGAAATTGCTCAAGCCCAAGACTTCTGGGGTTTACATCTGTTGCTCCTGTGTGTGGAAACTATATATATGGCAGTAAAAGGAAGAGACACCAAAAACATTCTACGTCTTGGTGAATAGTAAGGAGAAAATAAATCAGGAGAGGGATACGGAAACTGAGGAGGAAAGGCACTGCCATTTAGGTAGGTTGTCCAGGGAAGGTTTCACTGAGAATGTGGGAGTTGATGAAAGAGAGTGAGCATAAGAAAGCAAGCTGACACTGGAGAAGATTGCAGGCCTGTGAACACGGTACCAAGAACTCAATGTGGGAATAATGCCTGATTTGTTCAAGAAATAGCAAGGAGGTCAGTGTGTCTACAGCAGAAGGAACATGGGGGGAAGTAGTGGATGAAGCCAGAGAGAAAAGGGGGGTGAAGGCTATGGGCAGGGGGCAGATCATGGCAGACCTGGCTAGGCAGTGGTGGGACTATGATTTAACTTTGAATGAGGAAAGAAGTCACATGATTAGTTGCTGAGACTAGAACACAGTGTGTTGTTTCTTTAAAGTTTCAAAAACATTCTTTACATATTTTTGAAGGTAATATAGTAATAGAAAAGGTTTAGAAATAAAAAGGTAGTTAAAAAAAAAAAAAAAAATTTAAGCTGATAAGCTAGCCAGACTGATCAGGGGGAAAAAGCTAAAAATATCTGGAATGAGAGTGTGACTTTACATCATACAAATTTATGTTAAGAGTTCTAGTCAAGTTTGCTAATCTTGTCCTGCTGATTCTAATATTTATTAGACATTGCTTGAGCCATCACCAATATTTTGCATAATAGACAATTTCCTTCAGCTTACAGAACAACACTGGTTTTTTTCTGACCTCACGGATGCTTCTCAGTCTCCATTGCTGGTATGTACTAATTTTTCTGGACTACTGTATATTTAGAAAATGGAGAGGATGAGGAGGGTAGAATAGCTACCTTATTTTATCTGGATAGCAAGAATGTTTAGTAGAGCAATTCATCAGGATAGGGAATTGAGGAAAATATCGTTGGATGTATTTAAAAATTCATGAACTTGAGTTTACCAGTAGGACACAGGAGATGTGTAGTTAACAGTTGGCTCTTTACATTTCATTCTCATGAGAGATGGCTAAACTTCACTATAAAATTGACTACCGTTTTTCACTTTTTAAATTCTCCAAAGAACAGACAATAATTGATTGTACACTTGCCTCCCTACTCATTTCTCAACTTATCATGTCAGTACCTTCAAGCTCCTCTACTTCTGGGCCTCATTTTATTTCCAGACTTTCAAAGAGTTTTCCTTTCTGCTCTCTTCCTTTTAATCTTAGACTTCATAAAGCAGAGAAGTGAGCATGCCGTTCCCTGGTTCAAAGATCCTAATGGCTTTCCATTGTCTTGAGAGCAAAATGCAGAAATATATTTACTACCACCATACCAAGTACTTTTTAGATGACACTAAACCCCAGGAAGTGTAAGTGCCTGTTTGTTTACTATCACACTCCTTTTACTTTTCTTTTACTACACTTTTATTTCAATCTTATTCTTACTCTTTCAAGTACATGTTCCAGTCGTCATTTCCATAACACCCTAATTCTGAGAATATTTTTCCATTGATTTTTAGGGAAAGTGGGAGAGGGAAAGACAGAAAGGTCGATGTGAGAAAAACGCATTGATTGCCTTCTGCACAAGCCCCACCAGGGCCCAGGCCAGGGAGGAGCCTGCAACCAAAGTACCTGCCCTTAACCAGAATTGAACCCAGGACCCTTTGGTCCGCAGGCCAACACTCTACCTGCTGAGCCAAACTGGCTAGGGCTAAGTATTTTGTTTACCTTTATGATTACATTGAGCTATGTGTTTTCTGTATACATCAGTCTTTAAATAATACATGCTTTGTTGGGACAGTATACAAACCTTTGTGTACAAACTTTTTGTAGACTATAAAGCCTTAATAAATGCCATACACATAATAATTTGGCAATGCCTGGATTGAAATATTAGATAATTATGAGGGATATTCAAAGTATATGATTGCAGCATAATTTTAACAAATGTTTAATACCAGAAAGACAATTAGAATTTTTTTAAAAAATTCTATTTTTCAGTAAAAAACTTTGCATATATGTAGCCTAATATCAGTAGGCATGTCAAAAATCAACAAATGTCTGATGTATGTTGCCACTTAAATCAGTGGGTAGGTATTTTTAAACAGAATGTGCTACACAAATTAGTCATTGGGTGTTACTTTAGCTTTAATTTTGTTCAATTTATTGATGACAAGATTAAAATAGAGAAATCATCACAGTTTGACATATGAATTTTTTTATTGTTTCACATATTTAAGCTGTGATTAAATGGTAGTATTGAAATTATTTCAAACCACTAAAGATTGTAGGCTTTATTACTGAGAGCAAAAGAAATCCATATTTGCTGTGTACATCACAGGAACTTAAAAACTCCTCACCAGGAAAACCCAAAGTAGGCCACAAAACTTTTTTTTTTTTTTTTTTTTTTTTTGTAGAAAATGGGGCACTGCAGTTGTGTAGTTAATAAATTTAGTATCAGAATGGCATGATATCTGAATGCATAATAATCTGGCCACTCAATGTGTACATACATATATATATATTAGAGGCCCTGTGGATGAATTTGTGCATGGGTGGGGTCCGGCCAGCCTGGCTAGGGGGAGGAGACATGGGCGGTTGGACGGCCTGACTGTTGCTTGAACTCCCGGTCGATAGGACAATTTGCATATTAGCCTCTTATTATGTAAGATATACATTGGATTGAACAATCACTAGCATTAACATAAGGTAGAACTCTGCAGCTGTCAGCAGGTAAGTGCCATTTAAATAAGGAATTTTAAGTTTTCCTTACATTTTCTAAAATAACGTATCTAATATGTGATAGGTAATTTGGGCTCACTAAAGATCTGAAGTTACAATACTAACATATTTCTAAGTTCTGATTGCACACCCACAACACTGATTTTTACAATATCTGGTAAGGTTCTTAATTCCTTTAAAACACTCCTCTTGTGGATTGTACTTGATGAGAATTTCTCACATCATAGCAGATACAAATTTCCATTGTTGCTGACATTTAGTAAAATTTTTATTCACATTGAACATTTCCTCACAACACACGACTCTTCAGAATTTCTCTTGAGTTAAACCATTATAACAATTGAATCCATGCTTTTCTCTCCATTATGGGTGGTTTTTTCTTCTTCTTACAAAAGTTGAGCATTAAAACCTTTTTCATAATCATCAAGAGTATTCATAAGCTTTTTTCCAGTATAGTGTCTCTGGTACTGAATAAAGTTGGTGTATACACTAAAGATTTTCTCACATTCATCACATCTAGATTGTCCTGGCCAGAATGGACTTTTTCATGATCAATAAGTTCAGAGAGTTGGGTAAAACTTCTGTTGCACTGAATACACCAAAGTGGTTCCTCTCCAGTGTGGATACTCTGATGTTCAACATCAGTGCATGTGCTGAAGGCTTTCCCAAAAGTATCACCTCTATATGGCTTTTCACCATTGTGGATTCTTCGATGGTTAATGAGATCAGAGTGCCGACTAAAACTTTTGCCACACTGATCACACCAATACGGTTTCTCCCCAGTGTGGATCCTCTGATGTAGGATGAGAGCTGAGCACTGACTGAAGGCCTTTCCACACTCATTACATTTGTATGGTTTTTCCCCGGTGTGGGTTCTCTGGTGTTTGATAAGGTCTGAGTTCTGAGTGAAACTTTTGTTGCACTGTGTGCATGGGTATGGTTTTTCTCCAGTGTGAATTCTCCGATGAAGAATAAGGTCAGAACTCTGACTGAAGGCTTTCTCACAAGTATTGCAATGATAGGGCTTCTCCCCAGAGTGCACTCTCTGATGTTTAGTGAGGTCTGAGCTCTGACTAAAACTTTTATTGCACTGATTACATGCATATGGTTTCTCTCCAGTGTGGATTCTTTTATGTTTAACAAGGTCTGAACGACGACTAAAGCTCTTAGAACAATCACTGCATGGATAAGGTTTCTCTCCAGTGTGGATTCTCTGATGTAGAATAAGGTTGGAGCTTTGACTAAAGGTTTTCCCACACTCATCACATTCATAGGGTTTCTCACCAGTATGAATCCTATGGTGCTTTACAAGATCTGATCTTCGACTAAACATTTTAGTGCACTGGTTACATGGATAAGGCTTTTCTCCAGTGTGAATTCGCTGATGATTAATAAGATCTGAAAGTCGGCTGAATGTTTTGCTACACTGAGTACACGGATAGGGTTTCTCTCCAGTGTGGATTCTCTGGTGCAGAATAAGGACTGAACTCTGATTAAAAGCCTTCCCACATTCATTACATTTATAGGGTTTCTCTCCTGTGTGGATCCTTCGATGTTTAATAAGGTCTGAGTTCTGACTGAAACTTTTGCTACACTGATCGCATGGATATGGTTTCTCCCCGGTATGGATTCTCTGATGTAGAATAAGATCAGAGCTCTGACTGAAGGCTTTCCCACACACATCACATTTATATGGTTTTTCACCAGTGTGGATTCTTTGATGTTTTATAACATCAGAACTCTGACTAAAATGTTTGTTACACTGGTTACATGTATAAGGCTTCTCTCCAGTATGGATTCTCAAGTGTTTAACCAGGTCTGAGCGCTGGCTAAAACTTTTATGACAGTGACTGCACTGATAGGGTTTTTCTCCCGTGTGGATTCTCTGATGTATAATAAGATCTGAGCTCTGACTGAAGGCTTTCCCACATTCATCACATTTATAGGGTTTTTCACCAGTGTGGACTCTTTGATGTTTAATAAGGTCTGAGCTCCGACTGAAACTTTTAATACACCAATGACAAGGATAGGGTTTCTCCCCAGTATGAATTCTTTGATGCAGAACCAGAGCTGAGCTCACACGAAAGGCCTTCCCACACTTATCACATTCATAGCGTTTCTCCCAATGTTTTCTTTGATGCCTAATGAGGCCTGTACTCCAAGCAAAGTTTTGTCCACATTCATCAAAGTTACGCTGTCCTCTTTTAAAGATGTTCTTATCCTTTTCATTTAATGTATCCCCCAATTCACAGAATTCTCTGCACTCAGAATCCTGCAGAACATCGTCTCTGGGACTGTCAGACTCTTCAGCCAATGGTTCATTTTCTGCTGTGATTTCTAACTCCGGAGTCAGCTCTCCAATCTTGGTCTTGGTCTTACCATCTAGAACAATAAACAAAATTCAAATGGAATGTGTACTCTATACAAGTAAGAAAGTTTCAAGTGAAACAGATGTCATCACAATATGGAAGTGCTACAAAATCCAAAATTATCCTCTGAGAGGAAAACTAGGAAAACTCAATAAGTAATGGACCACAATATTCAGTTAAGAGAAGTGACTTACCAGATTTGATCTGTATATATTTGTCACAGGAGATTTGAGAATACCAAAATCTAATCACAGTGACTACTAGGAAAGTTAGACTAAATTAGAGCTGCTACATAAACAATTTATGAACATTTGTAAGGTAAACAATGTGAAATAATCGGGAATGGATGCAGGAGGCAGCAGTGCACAGGTTGTCACTGAGAGGGTATACCTGGCTGGTCAGAGGCAATCATTATGGTAAAGAAATAAGCATCATGCCCAGGAATAGTCAAGACAGAATCCGAAATTAAAAAAAATATGTCTTTAGATACTCCTCCATCTCTTTTGTCTTGATTATTACCAATGAATTGGCCAAGAATGCATAAGCCCTTTTTTGAGTTAGCCAAACTTTGGTTAGTCACTGCCAAACTTCCTTACTAAGGAGAGTAAATTAGGAAAAGGTCAGAGAGATGGGGTCAGAAATCTCGAGTTGATTTTTGAGGAGGCCATTCTTTGCTCAACAATTCCAGATCCTGTGATCATAGGCACTATGAGAACTCCATTAAATTTCTTGATTGTCAGCCCAATGTTAAACACACCACAGCCAGCCACAGCAGCTCATTGGTTGGTTGACGACCTATGAATCAGGTCATGGTTTGATTCCTGATCAGGAGAATATGCTGGTTTGGGGGTTCAATTCCCAGTGGGGGTGTGTGCAAGAAATTGATGATTTTCTTTCTCATCCATGTTTCTATCCCTCCCCCCCCACACACAAAAAATCAATAAAAACATACTAAAAAAAGATTAAGTACAATAAATTAAATGTTTATGTTGTAATTTTGAAGGCAACCCTTTTCAACTGGGGTTCTGTAAGAAAATGGTGTGAGTGACTATTTGTAATTCTCCCCAAAATGATACATAGATACCATAATAGGAGTGACAATACATTACTTACAATGGATGCTTAGAGTGCTTGGGCTAAATTCTCTCACAGAATCACATCTGAGAAAAGTTGCTATGAAGTAACTAGTAAATAACAATGAAATAATGTATAAACCAATAAAATTAATATAAAAATTTAAAACGAAAACCTGATAATGCAAAATTAGGCTAAAAAGGAGACAAAAGAAACAAAACATGGGATGAATAAAAACAAGGAGATGGTACACTGAAATGCAAACATCAATGATGTTATATGTAAATTACCAATAAAAGGCAAAGAAAAACCAATAGCTCACATTATACTTAATGGGTAAATAATGAATGCTTTTCTTTCATGAACAAGGAAGCAAAGCAAGGATACCCTCTTTTAACATTTCTGTTCCACACTGTGCAACTTCTATTCAGTATTCCTAGCCAATGCAATAAGACATAAAAAATAACTGAAACATAAATAAGAACAAAGTCAAACTGTCTTTACTTACAGATGACACAATCA
Organism: Pipistrellus kuhlii; assembly: GCF_014108245.1. NCBI lineage: Eukaryota > Metazoa > Chordata > Mammalia > Chiroptera > Vespertilionidae > Pipistrellus > Pipistrellus kuhlii. Next base: position 19,251,706 of record NW_023425562.1, read on the forward strand.
CATATATAGAAAATCCTTGTGTCTCAAAAAAGCTATTAGAATTGGTAAATAAGTTTATTACAGCAGTATACAAACATCAATTGTATTTCTGTATACAATGAGCAATTGTATAAAAAATGAAATATTTAAGTATAAATTCAGCAAAAATATATATGAATAGCAGTGGGGGTAGTGAAGTTTTAGGTTTCAGGTGGAAGTATGATTTCATTATATGTCAACCTGCAATGAAATAGAAGCTTAAGACTTTGTTCTTCTGCTGTGTTGGGAACATAACAACCTAAACAAAGGACAAAGGTGGATATCATAGGTTAAAAAGGGTGGGCTGTGATGGATATTGTCCTTCTATACCTGTAGATCTGTTCACCCTGCTCTATGCTTCAGTAGGTTGATAATAGGTTATGCACTGCATCACTTGGGGTTCTGTGCTTTCTGGCTTGCAATTAAATTTAGCTAAAAGTGGGAGGAGAATTGTAGAGTGACCAATTTTCCCGATTTCCCCCCAACAGAGTTGCTGCTCAGGATGTGGGACTTTCAGTGCCAAATCCTAAGCAAACTGGGATGAGTTGGTTACCCTACATCCTGGCTTCCCTCACATCCTGGCTTCCCTCTTCCTGGGCCAGGAATGGGAAGTAATTGTTTCTTTTAGCAAAGGCTACAGCTCCTATTAGGCAGCTCTATTCTATAGCTCCCCACTCCAGGATCTGGTAATCAACCTCTCCTCTTGTACCTTAAGGCCAAGAGGTAGTAAGTGCTCATCATTGTTTGTCTCCAAGCTGTTCTCCATCCCTTGTTGATTTCTGTAACCCTTCCATCTTTTTCATGAAACTTTGAATTACCCCAATTGAATGAGCCCACTGTCTTTTGCTAGAATACTGACTGATACATCTGGTTTATTTTTTCCATAACCACTATTACTACCTGATATTGTACTATATATTTGTTTATTTCCTATTTTCCCCACTAGAATGTAAGCTCCTTGAGGGCAAAGTCTTGTCTGTTCAGTTCACTGCTTTATCCCCCACACTTAAGAGCAGTGCTTGGTACAGAGTAAACTCTCATTAATTAATAATATTATTTGGACAATAATAATTAACAAACTTATTAATAAGCATTTATCAACAAATATTTATTAAATAGTTAAATTATTTGAAGGATACATAAATGTTAATGACTAGGTTATTTAAACTTTCTGTTTTGTATCTTTCTACATTTTATAAATGCACTTTTGTATTAACTATAATTAAAATGCTATTTTATACGCACTTTAAGAGAAACAAACAGATGCAATATAATATGTACATCAATTTATGTAAAACTTCAAGGAGGAGGCTCAGTGATTCTCAGGAAAGATGAGAACTAGATGCCTAAGGACAGATTCTTAAAGAAAGACAAATTCTAAATATAGGATAAATAAAATAAAGATGCTCCAATACTAAAAAGAGGCAGAAGACCTAGGGAGAAAGGGATAACAGAAGTTGAATTTCTTAGAAAAAACAGTGGCTACTATTTATAAAGAACTTAGTACCAGTCAGGTGTGTTCTCAGGGTTTATATAGGATCTCAGCTAGAGCCTGTGGTGCTTGTTACAGTAATAACTATAGGCCTGGTGCACAAAATTCATGCATGGGTAGAGTCCCTAGGCCTGGCTGGCGATCAGAGCCGGTCTTTGGGACGACCAGCAGGGCGATCGGGGTCCCCCTGCATCCACCTTGGAGGGGACTAGCGGAACAATCGGGTGGAAGGGGTGACGCTGGTACCCACCTAGGCTGGCCTGGGGCCTGTGGGATGGGGGCAGCTCCTGCACTGAGCATCTGCCCCCTACTGGTCAGTGCACATCATAGTGACCAGTCATTCCACTGTTAGGTCAATGTGCATATTAGGCTTTTATTATATAGGACTAGAGACCATGGGGTGTGGAAGTCCTCAGCCCAGCCTGCACCCTCTCCAATCTGGGACCCCTTGAACATCCATCCCTCTTGCAATCTGGGACTGCTGGCTCCTAACTGCTCCCCTTCCTGCCTGCTTGATCGTCCCTAACCACCTCTGCCTGCCGGCCTGATGCCCCTAACTGCTCCCCTGGCTGCCAGATCGCCTCTAACCACTTTTGTCTCCTGGCCTGATTGTCCCTAACTGCCTCTGCCTGCCAGCCTGATTGCCCCCTAACTGCCCTCCCCTACCTGCCTGATCACCCCTAACCACCTCTGCCTTGGCCCCCACCACTGTGGCTTTGTCTGGAAAGATATCTGGTCTAATTAGCATATTACCCTTTTATTATTATATCGAGTTGGGCCCAACTGAATCCTATTCCCCCAGTATCTAAATCCTTGTGTAGTTCTCACCCACAATGACTTTGGAACTGGTCATGTGACTTGCTTGGTGAATGACATATTAACAAATGTAACACAAACAGGTTAGAAAGTGCTTTGCATCCCAGGGCTTGGCCTCTGCCTGAGCTTGGAAACTTGCTGCCCCGTGAAAAAGTCTGGGCTACCGGCCATAGAAATCACAACAGCCAGACGTACGCAACTGATTATTACTGATACTGGCTTAGACCTGCCCTAGCTGAGCAGCTAGATGACGGCATGAGTGATCACAGGCAAGACCTGAAAAACACAAAACAACTGCCCAGCTGAACCCAGCCCAACTTGATGACCACAGAACCAAAGAAAATAACATGGTTTAAAAATGCCTGATCTTTTAGGTCACTGTTTTGGGGTCCCTTCTTCTGGAGCGATAGACGTGATCCTCAAAATAACCTCCAAGACATGAATTAGTATGTACAAATACTAATGAGGAAACAATCATTAAAAAAAAAAAAAATTGCGGCGTAACTGGTTTGGCTCAGTAGATAGACCCTGTGGATTGAAGGGTCCTGGTTTGATTCTGGTCAAGGATACATGTCCGCATTGCAGGACATGCAAGAGGCAGCCAATCAATGATTCTCTCCCATCATTGATATTGCTCTCTCTCTCTCTTACCCTTTCTTTCTGAAATCAATAAAAAAATATTTAAACATTTTTTTAAATTTTATTTTTAAAATATATGTTATTGATTTTTTTCAGAGAGGAAGTAAGAGGGAGAGTTAGAAACATTGATGAGAGAAACATCAATCAGCTACCTCCTGCACGCCCCCTACTGGGGATGGAGCCTGCAACTAAGGTACAAACACTTCACTAGAATCAAACCTGGGACCTTTCAGTCCGCAGGCCGACGCTCTATCCACTGAGCCAAACCGGTCAGGGCAGAAAGAAAAGATTTAAAAGGGGGAATATCGAATACTAACAGATTGGTGATAAGGTGATTATAATGAGGAAAATAGATGATTTGGGGACTTAAAGGAGAGGGAGGCATTCCCTGAGAACGTGATTGCCAGAATTCACAACAAAGTCACGTGACTGTGCTTGCAGCACTGAAGGGCGGGCACTGCCTAACAGTGAAGTGCAGGTAATGAAGAATGCCAATAACACCGATGACACTGATATAGCAATGGTGACACCCCCACCCCCAAAACCACCCAGAGAGAGAGAATACACTGCTGCTCACCTGGCAGAAGCGGGTGGTCTTGAGCTTCAGAATTGAGCGGTATCTCCATGGGCTGCCGCTGCACACCTGACCCTCAGGAGCGCCCGGAGCATCACCATGGCCTCGGGGGCTTTTCTTGTCCAGGTCGGGCTCTGAGACCCCGAGGCAACTGGGCACCACCGGGCTGGGGAGCGAATCACTGCGGAGCCGGGAGATACAATTCCCGACACCAGGCTACCAAAGAACGTCCTCCAGATGTAAAGAAATAAAGAAGGAAACAAAACCTCCTGTGCAAACTTACTAAGCTTCCTCTCTCATCACCCAGGCGTCAGGCAGTACCCCCCGGGGACATGTCTTCTCCGTTCCTTCAGGCCCCATTGGAGGCAATGCCAGCCACGTCAGGTAGAGCTGCAACGACCGGACACTGCTGTTCGCTTCCCTTCCACCTGCCGAGCCTTCATGGAGGAGTCTTTTCTTCCTCCCCTTCATGCCTTCAGGCTGCTCTTCCCAGGCGCGGGGGGCTGGCGCGGAGGCACCCAAGCTTCTGCCCCACCCACCCCCGGTGCGCGATGTTCATTCAACGGAACCCAAGGGCCAGCAAAGACGGCCTGACCACGCTCGCCGGGCCTAGAAGCCGCGCCCAGAGGCGACCCCGGCGACCTGGACGCCCCACGGCCTCAGGCCGCTTCCAAGGCGGGATCCCGCGCGACCCTACGCCTCTCGCGAGCCCACAGCGCCAGCACCTCGCAGCTCTGCGGCCGCCGCCGGCCCCGCGCGGCACCACCTCGGCCCGCTCTAGGAAGCGGGCGGACCCGCAGCTCTATGGCTGGGCGCGCACTGCGCACGCGCCGGGCGGCCGGAGACTTAATACCCGCGCATCCGCGGAGCTGCCCGCAGCCCGGAGCTGTCCCAGCCCCGCTGTAGCGGGGGCCCTGGGAGCGGACACAGAGCCCTGGCCTCGCCTGCCGGTTCTTGACGTGAATGTCGGAAAACAGCTCCCGGGAAAGCGCCCTGGGGCGGGTAGGTTCTGACTGCAGGACGAGTTCTTCCTCAGTTACCGCCTTGGCCTCCCCCTAGACTCCCTCTCCCGCGTGTGCTCCATTCTCCTTTCCTCCTGCCCTCCCGGGTCCCCGGAGCTTTGCAGAGCCTCTGAGTCCGCGGGGACCTTGGGGGCATGCCGGCCGCCGGGCCCCAGGGACGCAGTGGGCCGGTGGGAGCCGGGTCCCAGGGGCGCCGGCTGCTCTGATTCTCTGCCGCATTGGGGCAGCAGCGCCCTGGAAACCAGAGACGCCGGGCAGTTAAGGCCCACATTTCTGGGAATACAGCTGGCTGTCTTCTGCCATCAAGAAAGGCCATAGGGGCCCTAGTTGGTGTGGCATGCAGACTGAAGGGTCCTGGGTTTGATTCTAGTCAAGGGGAATGTACCTTGGTTGCTGGCACATCCCGTGTGTGTGTGTGTGTGTGTGTGTGTGTGTGTGTGTGTGTGTGTGCAGGCGGCAGCTGATCGACGTTTCTCTCATTAGTGTTTCTCTCTACCCTCTCCCTTCCACTCTGTAAAAAATCATATTAAAAAAAAAAAAAGGGGGGGGGGCCATAGGGGCCCTAGTTGGTTTGGCCTGCAGACTGAATGGTCCCAGGTTTGATTCCAGTCAAGTGCACACCCCTTCCTCTCTGAAATAAAACAAAATTGGGTAATGGCTAGAGGAATGTTAAGGCTCATGATAGAAAAACAAACAAAACAGCACCTAGGATGCCTTGAAGAGATTGTTAGTAGAAATATGGATATTAATGGTGATCCTGGAGAGGGCTCAGAAGAAGTGAAAAGGACAGTGAGAAATGTCCTTTCATCTTAGAGAATACGTATGTTGTCATGAACAGAATGTTGCTAGAAATCATGAGCATTAGAGATATTTCTGGCGAGGACTCAGACAGAAACAAGGGCTTGGTTCTTACAGACCCTGGTTCAGAAGCCAGGACATGTCGCTGGTTCTGTTCTTTCTATTTATGATCACTGAGTTGGGTGGCCTATCCCAGGCTCAGAGTGACCTAAGCGCTCTTGAAGTCCTCAGGAGAATTTGAGTGATAGAAGAAGTGTCTTCTGGAAAAAGGCAGGTACATGCACCAAAGAAAGAAAACATGTTGGAGGCTAGAGGGACAGTTGGGACTGGAGAGTCTGTGTCCATTTAAGGTAAACATTATTCCCCCCTGGACTGCCTCTATCCCAAAAGAAACAAGGCTTGAGCAAAAGGGAAAGGCATGAATTACTTTCTATCCCACTGGTGAAGGAAAAACAATTACCTTTGTCACTGGCAGCTGGCTTATTGGCTGGTCACACATGTAAAAGGTCATGGTCTTTTTTCTGTACAAGTGTGAACATACTGAGAGAGGAGGGGAAGGCCATGGCAATTGCCCTGACTCTTGCTCAAGGGTAGGCAGTGTGTGTGTGTGTGTGTGTGTGTGTGTGTGTGTGTTTCAAGAGGCTACTTGCTGCCTGGCTGGCGTGGCTTAGTGGTTGAGCAGGAACCTATGAACCAGGAGGTCACAGTTCATTCAGGTCAGGGCACATGCCAGGTTTCGGGCTTATATGGTGCCTTGAGACACCCCTTCCCCCCTTTATAAACACACAGAATGTTGAAGCTCTCTGTAAGAGATCACTTACTTCAGCTCCTTTGAACTGAGTCTAGATTGTCAGTTGACTGGCTTACAGCTGCAGAATGGAAAAGAACCAGCAAGAACAAAGGTCTCCACTTCAAGGCTATTCCTTTTCTCACCTATAAATCATGCAGATAGTTGACATGTGCAGATTTACAATTTGTAGACACTGTGTGTATGTTAGTGTGAGATGGGTAAGTCTACCGTTGTTGTTTGCCAACAAGGAAGTCACAAACCGAGTTAACAAATTAGCCAATCTCCTAGGACAGGTGTCGGCAACCCACGGCTCCGGAGCCCCATGCGGCTCTTTTTGTTAAGTGAAAAAATCCTTTTTCTGCACGATCCGGTATATAGCATTAAGGTAAGAAACAATATATGCAGTGTTATATTTGTTTTAAATGTCGCAATGGTTTTGCGGCTCCCAGGTTTTTTTTTTCCTTCGAAAACAGGTCCAAGTGGCTCTTTCTTAAAGGTTGCCGACCCATCTAGGACTTGGAAGAGATGCTGTGGAAAGCATGTACTTTTCTTAATATTTCCCAACTACCCTGGGCTGCCACTTCCTTTCATTCTTTTTTCCCTCTAATTTTACAAGTTTTACGTACTTATTGCAAGAAAATTTGTAAGACACAGCGTGGGAAAAATGAAATAACCTATAATATTATCACTCAGAGAACTAGTATAAGCACTTTAAGATTATTTATTTCCAGTATTTAATGCATAAGTATATTTTACATGGAATCATATGGTATGTAATTGTCTTACTTTTACATATTGTTTTGTCCTTTAATATCAACATCACTTTTAAGATTGTATTCATTGATGATGGTTTTTGAAGCATACATTTATAGGTAGAATTTTAAAGTCAAAAGGCAATGCTTAAGGCTTCTGGTTTGATTGCCACAGACAGTATCTACTCACATCCCACTTGCAACATTAGAGTCCCAATTTCCCTGAATTTTTGTTAAGTTTGGTGAGGGACATCTCAACTCTTGCTTCAATATAGCCTTTTTAATTCTAGCAAGGCTGAACACTTAGTATCAATAAAATCCATTGAATTATTCTTTTGTGACTTGCCTATTTAACTTTTTTTCCTGTTGACTTTTTAATGGGGAGACAGTGTAGAGAAGTAGAAGGGTTCTGGATTCCTACTGCCTGGTTCAGTCTAACGTCACCACTGTGTAGTTATGTGAGAGTAAGCTGCGATCCTAAGCCTTCATTTCCTCGTGTGCAAAATATGGGCATCTGAGAAATAACTAGTACATATACACAAAGCCAAACAAGCACCTATTGATCTGTGAAAGAACTTTGTGTAAAGAATATCCTCCTTCTGTGATAGATGGTGTATCATTTGTAGTTTGTCCTACCCTTTCAGTTTGTGGAAGAAAACAGGAGTTGAATAACTCTTGTTGCATTTTACCATCTTTTCCAAATGATTCTCTCCCTTTCTTTTTTCATTCTAAGCTTGGGCAGTTGGCCCTCCTGCCATTCCTGCTGGTTAATACATGCTCACCTGCGTGTGCCCCAACTGGAGTACTACTCTCTTTTCCTCTGCACAAGATTCTAGATGCCCAAAGATTTCTATTTTTGGTGAGTTATAACCGTTAGGTATTTTGAATAACAGGTTTTTCTCTTGCTGGCTAGCCTATATCTCTTCCCACATTACTGTAGGGAAGTACCAGTCTAGAGGTACTTTTCCTGCTGTTCCCTCAGAAGATGGGAATCTCTGGATGGACCATGACTATTGCTTTCTGTTGTCACTTCCCTTTAGCTTTGTCTATAACAGAATTCATGAAAGACTGAATGCTGTTGATATAAGACAAAACTGATCATGTGTGAGTACTTGGAGAATAAGTCACAGACCCAGCAAATGACAAATATTTTTAGCATCTGAGCCCAAAGCAGTGCACTAGGAACTGTGGGGGTGCAGCCCCAATGATATGGCAGCCATAGCAAGCTTCTGATTCAGAGCACTGGAAGGTGGGAGGAAGTTACTAGCAACTTTGTCAGTTTTACTTGTAAGAACCAAAGATGTCCTTCTGTCTGGGACATTTAGACTCTCAACTACCAGGCTGGGTCTTTTTGGCCCCACCCTCACCCTCATGGAAGGTCTAACCTACAGGTAGGGCAAGGAAACTATTAACCCTTTTTCTGGGGCCCACCAGACGAAGACAAAACTCGCCGCCTGGTGACCCAAGGACTCCAGGGTTTTTCTAACAGACTCCTCCAGAGGCTCCTGTTTTACTGTAGGCACTGCTTAAGAGACTGGCTGACTCCACTTCACTAGGACCTCACCAGGCATGCTCCACACAAAGGGGGCTTTTAATTTCTCACTTTCTTCCAGACCTGTGTCTATGTTCCCCCTCAACCTTCAGATCGTTTTCCTTGACCAAGTTTGGGTTAGGGACTTCTTAATGTCATGTGGCACTGATCATACCAGTGCCATTGCTGGGTTTTCTCTGTCAATTAAACTGTACAAAATGTCTTTATTTCCCAAGATACCTAGCTCCTGGCACAAAGAACTCAAAAAGAACTGCTGGGTAAATTAATCTGTATTATTACTGTCTCATTTCTAGCCAACCCTGGGCTCATTAAATTACTTATTAAACTGTTTCCCCATCTGTCTTGCTGTCCTGTCACTGTTCTTAATTGATCAGTAAACTTTAGCATTCCTGAGACAAAATGTCCCTCATATTGTCCCCCAAACCTGGCACACCAGCAATCAGACTGAGTGACTAGAGCATGGACTGCTTACCCTCTTCATGACATTACCTGGAAAATGAGGTTTCAGTGCACTAGTCCATTTTTCCTATTTCCTGAGTATTCCTAATGGTAAGAGAAAAGGAGGAAGCAACAATTCTCCCACCTGCTGCTCTGACTAGTCACAGGAAAAGCTTTCAAGGGATAATGTGCATGTGCACTGGGGAGAGCTGCAGAAAATCTGACTGACACAAGACCTAGGAGTTTATAACATTCATGGAGTCTTTGACTAACAAAGATAAACATTTGACAGAAGTATCCTATACAATAGAGGTAATATGCAAATTGACCCTCACACAAGATGGCCACCCCCATGTGATCAAAGATGGCTGCCACAAGATGGCCAGCAGGGGAGGGCAGATGGGGGCGACCAGGTCAGTAGGGGAGCAGTTAGGTGTTGATCAGGCTGGCAGGCAGGCGAGATGTTGGGAGCCAGCAGTCCTGGATTGTAAGGGATCCCAGATTGGAGAGGGTGTAGGCTGGGCTGAGAGACTCCCCTTTCCCCTCAAGTGCACAGATTTCATGCACCAGGCCTCTAGTTTATATTCATTGTATTCACCAACCAGTTACTTTATACAGTGTGGACTCTCTGATGGCGCATGAGGACTGATCTGTGCCTGAAAGCCTTCCCACATTCATTACATATATAAGCTTCATCCCCAGAGTGGATTCTCTGATGCTGAACAAGGGCTGAGCTCCTTTTGAATGTTTTGCCACATTCAATACATTGATAAGGTTCCTCTCCACTATGAATTCTCTGATGTCTAATGAGATTTGAGCTCAAACTGAAGGCTCTTCCACACTCATTGCATTCATAGGGCTTCTCTCCACTATGTATTCTCTGATGGGTTATCAGCTCCGAGCTCTGCCTGAATGCTTTCCCACATTCATTACATTCATAAGGTCTCTCTCCTGTGTGGATTCGCTGGTGTCTTACAAGCTTTGAGCTTTGGCTAAAGGTTTTCCCACACTCATTACATTCATAGGGTTTCTCACCAGTATGAATTCTTTGATGGATGATGAGATAGGAACTTTGACTGAATGCTTTGCCACATTCATTACACTTACAAGCTTTCTCACCTGTATGAATTTTCCGATGTCTAATGAGAGCCGAGCTCTGATTGAAGGCTTTTCCACACTCACTACATTCATATGCTTTCTCTCCACTGTGAATTCTCTGATGAATAATCAGATACGACCTCAAGCTAAAGGCCTTCCCACACTGGCTGCATTTGTAGGGCTTTTCTCCGGTATGGATTCTCTGATGTTGTGTTAGAGAGGAATGATGTTTAAACCTGTGCCCACATACTTCACATCTATGAGGTCTCTCTTCTGTAGGAACTTTCTGAAATGTTATGGAGTTTGTACTTAGAATCAGGCTTCTTTGTGGCTCATGATGGAATCTCTTGCTTAGGGATTTGTGTGTGATGGCTTGAGTAAAACTGCCTGCTGGGGAAGGGGAGCTTCCTAATTTCTTCCTTGAAGCACTTCCTTGCTGCCACTCGAAGCTGCTTTTGTGTTCACTGATTCCTCTGAATGAAAGTTCCTGGGGAAGTCCTGTTTTTCCTCCTGAATTATCCTCCTTTGTCGATTCATTGTTCTCACGATCTGAAATGATAACAACAAAAGCCAGATTTTTAATTTCTTCAGTCACTCTCAACACTCACTTTTTTTTTTTTAATTTATTTATTTATTTATTTTTACATATTTTAATGATTTTTTTTTTGCCCCCCTCCCTCCCTCCCCCATATCCCCTCCCTCCCCATAGTTTTATGTCCATTGGTTGTACTTATATGCATGTATACAAGTCCTTCGTCAACACTCACTTTCAATGTGAGAGAAAACAGATGTGCCAAACACAAAAGATATCACTGTTCACATATATCTGTAACACTGACTCTGTGGACAACACCTCCCTTCCAGAAACAGCGATATTAGCCTGATTTCTGTGGCTGTTCCTTCTCAGATTCAAGGCCAACCACTCAAACATACGTTCCTTCAAATTTTGTGCTGGGCTCTCATGTATCATCTCCATTCTATAAACTGTCTATCCTCTAGACTTCAATTACTAATGTACTTACGTTATACACTAATTAGATCCCCAGTTCTACCCTGTTTCCTCTGGTAAGCTCTAAACTTTCATATCCAGTGCTAACTGGACATATTTACTTGTGAATATTTCTTTAAAAAAAAAATTGTTTTTAGTGATTCTTTTTTTTTTTTAAAGTGAAGATAACTGATTTTTTTTCTTTTTAAAAAAAAATATTTTGTTTTTTTCAGAGAGGAAGAGAGGGATAGAGAGTTAGAAACATCGATGAGAGAAGATCATAGATGAGCTACCTCTTGCACAACCCTCACCAGGGATGTACTTGCAACCAAGGTACATACCCTTGACCGGAATCGAACCCAGGACCTTTCAATCCGCAAGCTGATGCTCTATCCACTGAGCCAAGCTGGTTTCAGCTACTTGTGAATATTTCACAAGCGCCTAAATACATCATCAGTATGTTTTTTTCTTTATGTTTTCCATGTATATGAAATAGGCCCACTATTAACCAAGCAGTTAAGACTAAAACCTGAAACCCCCATTCCTACCCACATACTCCATTTTAACAATGACCAACTAATTCAGTACAATCTAAATACCGTTAAGCAGGAGTCAACTTTGATATTCCCCACCTCTCACCATAATTCACCTTGATTTACTCACTGTGGCCACTTGATTATAAGTTTCTAACAGGGCTCTCCTCCTGCCTTCAAATGTATTCTCTATCCTGCAACTAAATTTTAAAACATATATCCAATCACGTCATTCCCTTGTTCAAATCCCTTCAAATGTAACCCCCTGCACTGTACAAACTAATTAGAATGACATACAGGTTTCCACAATCTGGGTCCCATTTCCTGTCCAGTTTCTCTTACTACCTCTCCTCTATTAATTCTCTGTTCAGGTTAAATTGAATTATCTGCAATTCCCACAATGGGGTATATTCTCTCACCTTCAGGACTTTGTGGCCTTTGCTTGTGTGATATACTACTACTAGAGGCCCAGTGCACTGGTAGGGTCCCTAGGCCTGGCTGGCCATCAGAGCTGATTGGGCCTTCCAGCTGCTGGCTGGAGTCTCCCTTTTTGGCTGCCGGTCAGGGTTTTGCTTTGTTCCATGCTGCCCCCTGGTGGTCAGCACACATAGCAAGCAATTGAAAACCCAGTCTCCTGGTCAAACTCCCACAAGGACAATTTGCATATTAGGTTTATATATATATGTAGATATTTGTTCTTCATCCCCAGTTCTGGGCACAGAGTTTTTAAAACCCTTAAAATTTCCTAAGTGGTAGATGTGAGAGGAGTCATTGTTTGTAAGCCCCTACCAACTATACCTGGGATTATGCTAATGAGTTGACTCTTGGAGGTAGGCTGATTGCCATAGGAACCAATCAAGTGATTAGAGGATTGGAATTTTCAGCCCCATTTCCTGACTTTCAGGAAGAAGGGCTGGACTAAGTTAGCTAGCTAATCATCATCGACCAATGATTTCATCAATTGTGCCCAGGTAAGGAAACCTCTGTAAAAAACAAAACGTTAAAGGCGTTGAGAGAGCTTCCAGGATGGTGAATGCATCCAAGTGTCAGGAGACTGGTATCCCAAACTTCACAGCTCCAGAAGCTCTGCACTCAGGACCCTTCTGGCTTTACCCCATGTACTGCTAGTTCTTTTATATCCTTTATGATAAACCAGTGGCAGTAAGGGAAACCCCCGAGTCCTGTGAGCCATTCAAGAAACTACGAAACCCGAGGAGGGGGACATGGAATTGTCAATTCACAAAAAGTCAGATGTGTGGGTAACTTGGACTCGTTACCTGCAATTGGCATCTGAAGTGGGGGGTCAGTCTTGTGAGACTGAAACCTTAACCTGTGGGATCTACACTAATTCTGGGGAGTTAAGTGTGAGAACTGATTACTGTGAGGGGAAAACCCTATACATCACATTAAGTGTCAGAACTGCTATGCGGGAAAATCTCAGACATTCAGTGTCAGAAATATTGAGAAAGTCTTTTCCTTTAGCCTATTTTCCCCACATCTAGTTCAAGTCTTAGATGTCTCTATAAGAAGTATTCCTTGAACCGCTAAGATTGGGTACAGTGCCCAGTGCCTATTCCTATTCTATAATTTACTACACTATACTGCAATTGCCTTCTTGCTTGTCCACCACCTACATAAACCTGAAAGTTCCTTGAAGACAGAGACCCAGTGCCTATTAGACATGTATTATTACTCAGGTAAGATACATAAGGAAGGAATAAAGAAGGAATCCTATCTAATAAAGAGGGAATATAATAATTGACCCTCATGCTGTTGCAAAGATGGCAGCACCTACACCTAATAAGGAGGAACATGCTAATTGACTGCCCCACTCTCAAAGATGGCAGCGCCCACACCCTATGAGGGCGGTGCCTGATCCCCTCAGCTCTGCTGGGGCGGCGGGCGTGTGTCCACTCTGTGCACATGCCTTTGGAGTCCCCCAGTCTCCTCAGCACCCCCAGGGATGACCTGAGATGCAGGCAAGCCTTGGATGGCGGCTGCCTGTGGCTCAGGTAACCAGGGCCGGCTGAGGCTTGTGCTTCTGGCAGTGGCAGCAGTAGAGGCTGAAGGGGCATCGCCTCCTGCACCTAAGGGCTTCTGGACTATGAGAGGGGCAGGCCAGGCTAAGAGAAGAATTTTCATGCACTGGGCTTCTAGAAAGTAAATGAATGACAGGGAAACTGACACAAGGAAGCCTGACTGTGATCTGTGAGGGTTGCTGAATACAAAGCTGTTAAATTCTAGGTCAAGAGCACCTCTGGCCTAGAATAATAAAGGTGAGGCTTACATGTGGCATGTTTGTAAAATGCAATTCATTGTGTATCTTCAAAGCCAGAGGCCCAATTGATAACAGTTCCCAGATGAGTTCCTATTTCTTACCACTTTGGGGGTAAAGGCAAGGTTCCCAAGGTTTCAGCTGTGCCTTTAAAGGCTGGAGTTGGGTGTTTAACTCGCGGGATGCTCCAAGACATGTCAGATCCTTCCATGGTAATGCTTGTTCTTGTGGACTAGCTGGAATCTGAAACCAGTAAAATACGGTTAGTGTGGTGAGAAAATCCCTAGGGAAATGCTTAGTAAAAATCTCAGAGGTTAACAAAGACATGCCAGGCATGAGGGATAAGGGAAAAATAACTAAAGGTAGAGAAGGGCATGGCCCTAGTAGTCACTTCAGGGTCATGGTTCCATAGAGACAAATTTCCATCTACTGTTATGATGACGCCACATGCTCCAGTTTGTAAATTCCTCTTCCCACAGCATACTGTACCTCCCTGTCCCCACCTGCTGCCCAGGATCATCAAATTCCCTCTCCAGGTCCTCCAACAGAGTCACAGCTTCCTCGCCACTTTTGGGACCACGTTGCTGAACCCAGGCCCGCAGCTCCTCGGGCAGGATGCTCAGGAACTGCTCCAGCACCAGCAGCTCCAGGATCTGCTCCTTCGTGTGCAACTCTGGCATGAGCCACTGGTGGCACAGCTCCTGGAGGCGGCCCAGGGCCTCCCGGGGCCCAGGAGTCTCCTGGTAGCAAAACTTCCTGAACTGCTGGCGAAACAATTCTTGGCAAGATCGAGTACTCCCATTCTGCTTTAATTTCTGCCCCCAGGAAAGGCTTTCTTCCACTTTCACTAGTATTAGTTCTTGTTCCTGAGGATCTGGAGGTAGCAGGGTTGAAACGGCTCTGCATTCCATAGCCATTCCGGCCTGAAACAGCTGATAAAAAACTCACAACTGGGTTCTCTACTTCAGAAATTCTTTGAATAACCTCTTCTTTCCTGAAGAGTGAAAAAGCACTGTTAACTTATAGCAGTGAAAAAAAAACAAAACCACACCTCGAAGGACTGATAATAAACACCAGTCAGCCCAATAATATACTGAAAGGGAGCCAGTTTGAGGATGTAAATAAATAATAATCGTGTGGCAAACTAAAATTCACTCATGTCTTTCACTGTGTCCTATTTTATAGAATTTCTACCACTAATTCTATAAGAAATTATTTTAGAAGCAAAATAATGCAATACTAACATGAGTCACATACTGAGAAACTTCCTTTTTAATTCTTTCAATTCTGACGCATCGAGGAGAAAAATCTCTTTAACATGTAAAACAGTACTATTTTTTTGTAAAAATCTTATTTTTATTGATTTCAGAGAGGAAGGGATAAAGAGAGAAACATCAATGATGAGAGAGAATCATTGATAGGCTGCCTCCTGCAAGCCCACCAACTGGGGATTAAGCCTGCAACCTGGGCATGTGCCCTGACTGGAATCAATCCTGGGACCATTCACTCCGCAGGCTGACGCTCTATCCACTGAGCCAAACCAGCCAGGGCAGAACTCCCTCTTTAATAAAGTTATAAGCCTCAGACTACCAAAGGTAACAGTATCTATCTGGGATTTTAAAATGCTGATTTTAAAGAATATATTTTTAGTAAACTATGGCAAATAGTGTTGATTCATTTAAGGTACTAGTAGTAAAACAGTTTTAAAAAAATGCATATTAAATATTTAAATAAAAATGTTGAATATTTGCCATTTGATCAATTTTGGTATTCACTGAATTTCTTCAAGGAACACAGGAACTAATTATGTTCTCTGTCCTGAGCCCCGTCAGAGGATGCAAAGGCTTTTGCTCCTGAATAAATGACTCTACCTGGGAATAACCAAGAAGTTCTTGTTTGAAACCACGTCAGATATAGAGACAGAAGTGAAAAGGCCAATCTCAGCTCTCAAGAAGCTTAGAATATACTGGAGTAAACATTTTTAAAAAGTGAACTATGGCAACGAGTACGTATTACATTTTCCGATCCAGGTCGGACAGAATCTGACGTTGGGATGGGGGACTGTCCACAGGAGGGAATGCTCTTCAATTAGCAGGACAGTGGTAACAAACCCTAACACTACCATTAGCTGGAGAGAGGACACGAAGGCTACAGATCTGTGGTTTATTTAGCTCGGCGGCACTGGCTTTTCTACTTTGATGTTCGGTTCAGCAGCAGCATTTGCAAGGTCGGGGCGGTGGGGAGCAAGTGCCCTCCCGGCGGGATCCAGGGATCGGAGAATCACTGAACCGCATCGGCGTCCCCAGGTCACCAGGAGGCGCCGCCGGGACGAGGCGCCTCGGCCCAGGGATGGGCCGGCGAGGAGCGGGCTCTTCCTCCCCGCGCCGCCGCCGGCCGCGCACCCTCCCCGCCTCCCTCTACCTCAGGGCCCGCGAGCCTCACCGCGAAGCCAGCAGCGGCCGGCGAGGGGCCCAACGACCCGGCGGCGAGACACAAAGACCGGAAATACACCCCCGTGGCCTTCCGCTCGCGACTCCCCGGGCCCCTCCGCCCCGCCCCACCGCGCTCTCCGGCAGCCAATCAGCGCGCTGGATCCTGTCCCTCCACCGTCCGCCCCCTGCGTCCGCGGACGCCGCAGAGCCGGGACCCCGGGCTGGGGCGGGGCTGACCGGGCCGGGCGGCATGGCGGAAGGGCGGGGCGCCGTGAGAGGCCGCTCCTCCCCACCCTGGCGGCTCGCTGCCCACCGCCTCCCGCCACCTACTTCTCCCCGCCCCCCCATCTTGTTTCCAAGTCACTCCGGATCTCCCCCCCTCCGATGTTTTAGGAACGTTTTCCTGTCGCTCCGGTGCCTTCCCAGGTTCTCTGATTAGAGTGATCACGTGACAACAGGCCGGATCCATGGTAACCACGGCGTCGCAGCAGCCACGGCTTCCCACCCCAGACTACAGGTCAGAGCGCGGGTCCCGGTCAGGGCCGCCGTGCGCTCCCAGGCTCCGCCCCTCCCAGAGGGGTTTCCGGTTTTCTGGGATCCAGCTGCCCCGGAATCTTAGAATTTAAATTTTCCTTGGCCGTTTCGTAGGTGAAAAATGATGTTTCCTGCTGTGTGTAGTTAGCTCGAGGATAAGGTATGTCCCCCTCCTGGTGATTGAACACATACGGTTCTTCAATGGCTTTCCCCACTTTTAAAATTGAGGTGTCACTTTTTTTCTTTTATACTTGCAAGTATTTTACTTGTTGAGGGTATCAGTTCATTTGTTGCAAGCATTTCCCGTTTTATTTGTATTTGATTATTTTAAAAGCATTAATACAAGTTGACATATATAAAAACAAATACCTTGTGGAGACAAAAGACACGTATTTGGGGGAAAAATTCATCAGCATACAGAGGTATTAATGACTTACTAATTTTTAAAAAAATACATTTTTATTGATTTCAGAGAGGAAAGAAGATTCATGTCCCAGAGCCGAGGAGAGGCCAGCAACAATCAGGGGAAGGTGAACAAAATAAGGGTGTTGGGAAGACTGGTGTCTATGCTTGGCCTGACAGATGCCATCTTTTAAAAAAAAATAAATATATACAATTTTTTTATTGATTTCAGAGAGGAAGAGAGAGGGAGAGAGAGACAGAAACATCAATGGTGAGAGAGAATCACTGATCATCTGTTCCCCCACTCCCTCCCACCCCCACCCCCCCAGGGACTGAGCTCACAACCTGGATGAGCGCCCTTGATCAGAACTGAATTAGGGACCCCCAAGTCCGCAGGCTGATACTCGGAGCCAAACTGGCTGGGGCCTGATGCCATCTTAAGCAAGTTGTGCCCTAACTGGTTTGACTCAACAGTGGATAGAGCATTGGCCTGCGGACTGAAAGATCCCAGGTTCGATTCTGGGCAAAGGCATGTACCTCGGTTGCGGGCACATCCCCAGTGGGGAGTGTACAGGAGGCAGCTGATTGATGTTTCTCTCTCATCCATGTTTCTAACTCTCTATTCCTCTCCCTTTCTCCCTGTTTAAAAAAAAAATAAAAATCAATAAAATATATTAAAAAAAGAAAAAAGAAGAAGAAGCAACTTGCTCTGGGCGACCAGCAGTCCGCCCTGGGAGGCATGGCCAGAGCACCTGAAAGCAATGTTCTCGCACACCTTGGCTAGAAACCACCTGCTTAAGGAGCACGTGGCATGGCTGCAGGGCACCTGTGTTCGTGGAGGCTCAATATATGAAGCTGCAGCCGCTCCTGGGTGTGGAGGTTTCAGTGTCCGGCTGCCGCTCCGGTCTCTGCTTCTGTCTGTAAGTCCTCCTAATAAACTTGGTTTAATTCTGGAGCTGTCAGCCCCTCTCTTCCTCTGTGGGCCCCGTAGAGGTTGGTTTGAGTACACCTCAGGAAACTTTCCCAGAGGGACTGTGCAAAGAGGCAACATGTTAAAGGCAGAAAAAGGGAATAGATAGATGAGTGTTGAGTGTGTAACGGTGGCATTTGCCTCAATAGATAATCTCATTTCTTTTCAAAATAGGTAAGAAAGTGACACATGAGGAAAAAAACCCCAGTTCCTATCATTCCTTATAAGGTGGTACATACTATATTTAAAATGCAAATTAATTAATTATAAGAGATGTAGACCGAAAATTTAGAGCTACTTTCTAGGACTTGGTTTACAGTGGGATAGCAGCTGATTACCTTTTTTTTTTTTTTTTTTAAATATGTATATATTATTGATTTTTTTTCAGAGAGGAAGGGAGAGAGATAGTTAGAAACATTGATCAGCTGCTTCTGCCCACCCCCTACTCTTGGGGATGTGCCCAAAACCAAGGGAATCGAACCTGGGACCCTTCAGTCTGTAGGCCAATGCTCCATCCACCGAGCCAAACCGGTTTCGGCCTGATTACTTTTTAAAAGCCTTAACCAACAATTTCTACTTTGCATGGTGTTTTAGTCCATTTGGGCTGCTGAACCAAGGCTGCCATAGACTCAGTGGCTCATAAACAATGGAAATTTATTTCTTACAGTTGGAGGCCGGGGCGTCGGAGGATATAGCACCAGCAGCTTTAGTGTCTGGTGAGACCTCACTTCCTGACTCATAAACTGGTGATGGGTGAGTACAGCTATCCATTCCGTCAAGTTCAACTGCTTGCATTTCTGTGTCATTCAACAGTGCTCTACTTCCCAGTCATCAAGTGAGACAAGGGTGCTGACAGTCCCTTAGCTGTAAGCCACTGTTTGGTAATAACGGATAGAGACAGTGGATTCTGATGCTGAAGGAAAATGAATCCCCCACTCATTCGGCAAATATCACTCAATATTAGTACATGGGAAACACTGGTACGAAAAGGGAAGGGCTCACGTGAAATAAAAGAAAAGCTTCTTCACTTTACTTACCGCTCAGAACTCCTAGTGTGAATGCCACAAGAGCAGAGGATCTGCTTTTCCAGGGTTACCTCTCCCGTGTGGTCCAGCATCTGTACAAGGTGAATTTCATCACCAGGAGTAATGAGTGCCCAAAGGCGAAAATTGGGGCCCGAACATTGGAGACAAATGGGACACATGTGTCTGGGCAAAATAATGTATTGGTTACAATTTCAGCTTCAAATCCCAGGCTTCTCAATTATTAGCTCTGTAATCTTGTGCATACTTTTTAAATTTTTTGCGCCTCCATCTCCTTTTCTGAAAAAAATGAGGATAGTTGTGGTACCTATGTTATGAGGTTGTTATGAGCACCAAGTGAATTAACCCATGCAGAGCAGAGCTCAGTGCATGTGTACTGTTGGCGTTTGGTGAGGGAGGGTTGAGTTGTTGAGAGTGTGGAGGCCAAGAGAAGGAACATTTCCACACTCCTGAATTTGCCTGATGGTAAGAATTATTTAGGGTCTTTGTTAAAAGCATGTATTTCTGGGCCTTCAATCAGCACACAAGGAAGAGTTGTAGGAATTTATACTTTTGACAAATACTGGAAATGATTCTTATCAAATTTCGTTTGGGAAACTGATGTGGTAGATAGAGTGTAGACTTCTGAGTCTGACAGATGTGGATTCTGATCCATTCTTTAAACAGTTATGTCCAGATGTCCACATGGACAAAGGACTGATTTAAGCACCGGGCATCCAGCAGAGTCTAAAACCAACACAAATCCCTCATTTTTGTGCTTATAGGTTCCTCCTCTAAGACACCAAATGGGCCTTCCCAGAGTGACTCGAATGAACTGTTTAAACAAAAAGCTTTGTTTTGCTGAAACCGGTTTGGCTCAATGGATAGAGCGTCGGTCGGCGGACTGAGAGGTCCCGTGTTCGATTCTGGTCAAGGGCATGTACCTTGGTTGTGGGCATATCCCCAGTTAGGGGGTGTGCAAGAGGCAGCTGATCGATGATTCTCTCATCATCGATGTTTCTAACTCTCTACCCCTCTCCCTTCCTCTCTGTAAAAAATGAATAAAAATTAAAAAAAAGCTTTGTTTCCTTGTCATAAAAGCATTACAAGTTGATGGAAAAAAACCAAAAAACAAACAAACAAAAAAACAAAAAACAAAACACGAAAAAAACCCCAGAAGCTATAAGCCATGGTTCTCATGTTGAAGAGGGAAATTCCCAGTTACCCAGAGGCCTTATATTCACATTAAGTGAAATATCTGGGAATAGAAAACGACCTGGTGTGGCTGTTGGTTTGGTGGTGGTGGTGGTTTGGTGGTGGTGGCAGCAGCGGCGGCCAAGTGTTTGACCCGTAAATGGGAAGCTGAGACACCTGGTCTCAGAAAAGCAACTCCGACCAGATTAGGAGTTTCCCTGGGTCTGATTGGCTATTTGCCAAGCCTAATATAGGTTGTTTTGACAAATCTCTTCAGAGTTGCTCTTTGAAAGGCAGCTGGATTTTCGTTTCCTCCTTCCCCAGGAAGATGGGACCAAACAGGAATATTTACCTTTGAAAAACGGTTTTGTTGCTCTCTTGTGACAGAATACCAGAAAGTATTTGGTAGTGTTTTGACTTAGAGGTCAATTCGACCTCCCCGGTGTCCTATCTACTTCTGGGGCCAAAGCAGGAGTGGTAACTGCATTTATTTTGTTTTGTTTTTAGTAAAGGAATTAGAGAACACTAGTGCCAAGATTAATGCAGCAATGACATTTAATTTAATTCTGGAAAAGACATATAAAATGTAAAATATTGTCTTCTTTGAGTCTCTTGAGCATTCAGTGTTTATCCTTTGATTTACCGGTGTGGATTTATTTCCCACGTGGTGTGGGTTACTGTTCTCTCTAAGTACAGCATAAACATCACTGAAAACAAAGCTGTGCTTTGGATTTTGCTGTTGGGGGAAGGAGGTGTTCTTTATGGTGGCATTTCAGACAGCTGATGCTTGACCCTTAAGAGCCAAAGTGACCACATTTTTGCATGTTACCATCCCTGTTGAGAGTGTACTAAAATGTGTTAAGCTGTAACTGTGGTTGGCAAACTGCGGCTCTTGAGCTACATGCAGCTCTTGAGTGTTGTTCTTCCACAAAATACCATGGCCTGGGAGAGTCTATTTTGAAGAAGAAGTTTAAGTTTAAAAAAAATTTGGCTCTCAAAAAACATTTTAATTGTTGGTGTTTGGCTCTGTTGACTAAAGAGTTTGCCTACAACTAAGCTATAACTTTATACTAATGTATAATCTTTGAAGTATGGAGAGAAGGATGCAGTCACTTCTTATTCCTCACCCTGACGCGATGCAGTCTCCTCTCCCCATCCCGCAGAAGCTGAGCTTTTGGAGACAGTGGCCTTGTTACCACATCCGATGGCCGCCTCTCAGTCCTTTTGTGACCTCTAGCATTGGTCACCGCTGGCAGCCTGCCTGTTTTCTAAACATTCAGTTTCCAGGGCACTGCTTTTCCTCCATTTACACACTGCCCGTTTACACACTGACTAGCTGGCTTCTCTTTACCACCTACTCCTTCGTGAGGCTCTGGCCGAGCTCCTGGGTAACACTCTTCTCTGCACACACGCCTTCTCTCAGGGAATGACATGACAGCACTCTGCTACTCACATATGAATGACGCCAAATCTGTGTTCCCACGCCTGATGCGGCTACTAGAGGAACACTGTCTCTCTACTGTAACACTTTGACATAAATAGGTGAGTTTTCATCTCATACGCACCTCTCCGGTTCTCTGTGGACACAAAGGGTGCCCTACAGTTTCATTCATTCTGACAGGAACCCGAGTGAGCGCAGACTCCATGGGTTATGGGCTCAGTCTGTGCCAGGATTGGGGGATGAAGAGCAACCACATGGTCTTTATTGTATCATCACATTCCATCTACCAAGCCCCAGATCTTAATTTCAAACTTGTTCGAACGTCTAACCTGGGTAATCAACTGATGCTTCCACTCTGACATGTCCAAATTCAATTTGACTACCTGCTTCCATTTCTAATCTTCTTATTAAGGAAGAATTATTATGGAGCTATTATAATCAAGTAATTGTCTTACTTTATTAACTTGCCATTGTTTGCCTCACGTTGTCATAAATAAGCAGGAATTTTAGGGCCAGTGTAAGGGACCAGAAATTGGTCATTTTAAAACTCCGAACCTTTGGAATCATCTTCTGAAATAGCTCCATGTTGTCTTTTTTTCCTACCTTTTTTGTTTTTGTTTTTCATGTAATAGCTTCCTAAATGATCTCCTTGCCTCCTATGTCTCTTTCTCCTGTGCACTTTTCAGATTACTGCTAGCGTCTTGAATCTGTTATATAATCACCTATTTATAAATCTTTGCTGCTTTGCTGTAGCCTCAGGATATCAGGTGCACACCCTTACCATTCAGCATCTTTTTCCTTCTGGCCCGTAGCAACTAGAGCTATATTTTTATAAAAGGTTGGCATTATCAACAGTAAAAATGTCACATGTTATTAATCACATTTAGTAGACGGAAATGTTATCAAATGCTCAGATGGGAGATGTTCCGCACTGCTCCAGCATTCTTCAGTCTCTTGTTTTCTCCAGTTTCCCTTGTTTTTTTACCTCTCCTCTCCGGTTGGCAGGAACCTTGCCCGTTTTCGCTGGGCTGTCTTTGTGAATAAACAAGCAGTTAGCAATTGGTGACAGTGGTGACCTGAATCCAGCTGTAAAATGGTGTGGCCTCTGCTGCTTTGGAAATACAGTTTGGCTAGAAGCAACACGGCAGACAGGTTTTTGTTTACTTGTGGTTCACAGGCCAGCAGTTCTGAAAACCCTCCCGTGGAAAATCGGTCACAGGATTCTTGAGGCTTTTCCCTGGAGCGTGCTGCCACCTGTTGGCCAGACAAGGCAGGGCAACCGCAATTTAGTCCATTGGAAACTGCTCTGTAATTTCTCATTCCCACGAACACATAACACTTTCGGAACACAGACTTTGGGTTTTCAACATCAAAAGGATTCACTAAGTATTTGAATTATAAAAGAAAATAATATTACAGACTAGACAACCAAATGGTCTGTAGTCACATGAAGAAAAAGATGCTCTCAAGGTTCAATGGGTTACATTACTTAAATATTCCTTTTTTTTTTTTTTCCTGTTTCTCCATTTTGCCTTTATATGGGTTACTAAAACAGCTTTTAAGATTTTGTTTTATCTTCTCTATGGTGGTCTGAGTGTGTGTCTTCACAGCGTTCTTCGTGGTTGCTCTAGCATATGCACAGTGTATCACAGTCCACTGGTTTGACATTTTACTCGTTTGAATGATGTATAGAAACCTTCCCTCCCGTCGGGCCCCTTTCCCTGATTTAGAATGTAATTGTCCAAATATTCCCTCTATATACATTAAGAACCACATCAAACAATGTTATTATCATTTTTTTCATCAACCATCAAAAGCAATTTATTGTATTTACCTAAATGTATACCCTTTTTGCTCTTTTTAAAAAATGTATTTTTACAGAGGGGAAGGGAGAGGTATAGAGAGCTAGAAACACAGACCAACTGCCTCCTGCGCACCCCCTACTGGGGATGTGCCCACAACCAATGTAGGGAATGTGTATCATTCAAACAAGTAAATGTTTCTCTCTCTCTCCTTCCACTCTCTCTAAAAGTCAATGGAGAAATGTCCTTGGGTGAGGATTAACAAAAAATAAAGATATTGGATGCAAAATCGAGATGCATTTCTTGGGAGTTTAAAATGATTTATTGACCAAATGGAAAAGACAGAGTGCAAATAAAAACGCCAGCTGTATGTGCCCAGGGCTTGTCACTCGTTCTCTCGTGGACTTGTGCTTCCTGGGAGCTGAGTGACATAGCCCTTCACGAAAGGACAGGCCCTCAGACTCACTGAGCACCACACCTGCAGGCTTTCAGTGAGACACTCAGTGATGATTGGAGTTGGGTAACTCCATGACCCAGCGTAGTACTGCTCCCTCTGTTACTGTCTAAGGTAGTGCCAAGGCCGCAGTCAGATAAAATGCATGGCTGTTTCTTTAAAAATAAATAAAAAGTGCAGTCCAAGCTGGTCTCTGTGAGTCTTAAGCGTAGATTAAATCAAGTGCAGCCAAAATTGTCCCACCCAGGAGCTATCATCACATTCCTCCCCTTTGAAAGCAGCTAAAACTATGAAATTGTTGGCAGTCACAGTCAATCCTTTAGAAACAAAAAATTCTTATGGCCTCCAGTTCTTAACTCCACTTCCTTCTCCTATTTAATGTGTTAGCAGTTATTTTGGGGTGTGTGTGTGTGTGTGGGAATGATTTAAATGTAAATCTTCAATTTAATGCAAGGTAAACTTCTGCTAATGGAAAGGGTACTGAATCTAGGAGAAATAGAGATTGGTGTGTAAGGGGATTAATAAATTAAAAAAAGTTTTTTTTTAGCTAGAAAAAGGTAACATAAACAAAGCCCAAGAGGTAATGTCAATAATTTCAGACTGACATGAAAAACCACCAGTATTTATTTATTTAAATACTAGAGGCCCAGTATACGACATTCATGCACTGGAGCGGGTTGGGGAAGGGTCCCTCAGCCTGGCCTGCACCCTCTCGCAGTCTGGGATCCCTCTGGGGAGCGGGCCTAACCCGGCAGTTGGACATCCCCCAAGAGGTCCTTAGTGCTGCTGTGGAGGCGAGAGAGGCTCCCGCCACTGCCGCTGCACTCATCAGCCCCGAGCCCAGCTTCTGCCTCAGTGGTGCTCCCCCTGTGGGAGTGCACTGACCACCAGGAGGCAGCTCCTGCATTGAGCGTTTGCCCCGTGGTGGTCAGTGCACATCATAGTGACCGGTCATTCCGCTGTTTGGTTGATTTGCATATTTGGGTTTTGTTAGGACTAAGTGCATGAATTCTTGCACCTTGAAAGGAACTGTGGGCCGAGAGGTGGGTCTCAGCCCATCCTCCATGCCTCCGCCTGACCCCTCCTGTTGCTCTCCCCCCCACCCCCTCTCTGCCTGAAGCCTTGCCCCCACCACCGCTGCTCTCACATGCTGATGGCACCAGCCCCACTCACACCTGCTGACGGCGTGGAACAATGAGGATCGACACCAGCAGTGGTGCAAGCGGGGCTGGTTCCATCAGCTGGCAAAAGTGGTGGCTGCTGCCCCCATCACCCCTCAGGAGTAGGGGGAGGTGGAGAAGCACTCAGGGGCGATCGGGGCTGGCAGCCATCTCTCACACCCGCTGATGGTGCTGAGAGATCGCAACTGGCGCTGTGCGCTGGCAGCGGGTGTGAGCAGTGGCTTCGAAGCCGGCTGCAGGAGCAAGGGGGGCCATTGCTGGCAGCGGGTGTGGGAGGTGGCTGCCAGCCCCGATCGCCCCTCAGCAGCAGGGGGAGGTGGAGAAACGCTGATGATGCTGAGCGACCGGGGCTGGTGCTGGGCACAGGCAGCGGGTACAAGTGCTGGGCGGGACCACGGCACACAGGAGCAGAGAATTTTCAGTAACCACCAGAGGCTTGCCCCGATGACAGTGACCGGAGTTCCGCTCACCTGCTCCACCATCCTGCTGCAGCTGATGCCCACCATGTCCCTTGAGTGCCCTCTGGTCATCAGCGCACGTCATAGTGACTAGTTGTTCAGTTGTTCCTCCTTAAGGTTTTATATATGTAGTATATAGAAATTTTGAGCTGCTGTTCCTTGCAAAACTCAAAGCTGGATGGACTGAGCCCTAATCCCCTGTCCACACACCTTGTTCTTGGAATCGTTTATACAAAAAAGGAAGTACTTAAAGATGTATATAATTCTACGTAGGCCTTGTCAGATCCGCCTAAGGTCCTGGCTGGGATCTTTTCGGTGCATGCTAGCCACTTGCAGTGTAATACGCAGACGCTTTGATCTGGACACACTGTTTGCTCCAGGGAAGGTCTGCAGGGCTGACTTTGAGTGGAAAAGGGTGAGTTCGTGTCCTAACCCAGTGGTCGGCAAACTCATTAGTCAACAGGGCCAAATGTCAACAGTACAACGAGCGAAATTTCTTTTGAGAGCTCCTGGCTCCTTCCTCTTTCCCTTTACTGAATTGACCTTTGCACTCCTGGGGCCTATTTCTGAGGCCTGATCCCATTCTCACATGGTGTCGACACATTTTCACTCAGGTATATATAAGAAACAACCTCAGTAAGGTGTGGTTCCTGCCAATTCTTTCTGCTATTTATTTATTTTAAATATATTTTTATTCAGAGAGGAAGGAAGAAGGAGAGAGAGATAGAAACATCAGTGATGAGAGAATCATTTCAGAGAGGAAGGGAGAGGTAGAGAGAGAAACATCAACGATAAGAGAGAATCATTGATTGGCTGCCCTCTACACACCCCCTGCTGGGGATCGAGCCCACAACCCAGGCTTGTATCCTTGACTGGAATCGAACTCAGCACCGTTCAGTCTGCAGGCCTACGCTCTATCCCCTGAGTGACACCAGCGAGGG
Source organism: Pipistrellus kuhlii (assembly GCF_014108245.1). Taxonomy (NCBI): domain Eukaryota; kingdom Metazoa; phylum Chordata; class Mammalia; order Chiroptera; family Vespertilionidae; genus Pipistrellus; species Pipistrellus kuhlii. The sequence continues at coordinate 19,278,322 of NW_023425562.1, forward strand.
CTGCTTTTTAAATGGGACCCGTTGCCGAAACCGGTTTGGCTCAGTGGATAGAGCGTCGGCCTGCGGACTCAAAGGTCCCAGGTTCGATTCCGGTCAAGGGCATGTACCCTGGTTGCGGGCACATCCCCAGTAGAGGGTGTATAAGAGGCAGCTGATTGATGTTTCTCTCTCATCGATGTTTCTAACTCTCTATCCTCTCTCTTCCTCTTTGTAAGAAGTCAATAAAACATATTAAAAAAATAAATATAAATGGGACCCGTAGTATATGACTCTCTTTCACGGCCCGCGTAGAAAGAGTTCCAATTCAGGGTTCAGCTTCTGGAGCAGGGCCGCACACAAATGAAGAGACTTGAAGAAATTCAATTTGGCAATTTGGGGGGCCAGGCGGTAGTCCAACTCTAGTGGGAGAACTACTACTGCTCTGGCCTTGCCATCCCCTTTTATTGAGGCTTTGGGGAAAACATCTTAAGCAATATAAACAGAAATTTACATGTAGCCCCTGGGCAGGAAATAACAGAAACTTTCATGGACAAGGTAGATTCTGCTTCAGCTAACAAAATCTCAACTAAAGGTTAGAGCAATTAAGGTTGTTGACCAGCCTTCCTGGCTTCCTGTCAACATCTCTTTCTCAGTAAAACTGATTTGGTTTCCAGCACCGTAGAAGCTAGAATAGCGCTTTCCTGCCTGTGTCTGCCTGTGTGTGGCTGCAAGTAAAGCGTTAGTTAGCCTCGGTCTCGGAGGAGTGTGAGCGCCTGGTCTGTGCTTGTCTGACAGAAACATGAGCTTTTCATGGATCATGGGAGCCACTCGTGGGAGGAGAGGGCTGTCCGCTGAGCAGATGCTGAAGCCCAGCCAGCTAGGGCTCCCAGGGGCCAGCCGCAGCCAAAGGCCTCCCCAGGTTGGGCTGTCCATCCAAAGAGCAGTGTCTGCTCGTTAAATTGCAAGCGGCCATCTGCTTGCTCACTCACGTGCTGCTGTTTTCCTTGGGGTTTGGTTATCAGCATCTGGCCTGGCCTCTCTTACTCATTAGCCTAAGCTAGAGCGTTCGATGAACCACAGGTTCATTTTATCCTCATGGAATGTGGGCTTATTTACTCTTCCCTCTGGATAATCCATGTAAGGGAAAAAAATTGTTGTTCTAAAGTTGCGAAAGAGGTTATCTAGAATCTGGGTTGATGTTTGGCTTTTGCTGAGTACATTTGAATGCTCCCAAGTGATTTGGTCTATTTTATTCCTTTTCTTGGCTTGGCAGGGAAGACAGCAGAGCTTAAAAAACTTGGTTCTCAAAAGAAATTTCAATCGTTGTACTGTTGATATTTGGCCAGAGATTTTTGTGTGTGTGTGTGTTTTTTTTTGAATCGGTTGTGTGTGTGTGTGTGTGTGTGTGTGTGTGTGTGTTTGAATACTCTTTGTTGTTCTTCTTTATGAAAATGACATATACATTGTAAAGGATCCAGTTCTATACTATGGAAGCGCTAGGTAGCCAGTACTAATAATTTGGTATGCATCCTTTTGCTATGTTTGCACACACACATGTGCGGAATGGACTAAAGATCTGAATGTAGCAAACAAAGCTAGAGGAGGATAGTTCTATGGGGCTGAGATGTGGGGGGAGGGAGGGAGCTTCTTAAGCAGAGGCTTCCAGTTAGATTTGAGCTACATTGAACATTTAAACTTTCTGAAGATGGTAACCAGTTTGAGAAGTTTTAAAAGAATTCTCCAACAATGGCATGTTTATTTCACTCAGCACATGTGTTCAAGGTCCATCCATGCTGCAGCATGGGTCACGCCATTTAGGCAAGGCATTCTGGGGCCATGCGACCTGGAGCGTGTTCTGGGGTGCGGATGCCTGCCTATGAGGAGGGCACAGTGAGAGGAGAACTAGCGCGGGTGGGGTGGGGGGCGGGGACAGGCAAGGTACAGTGTGTGAGGTGGACCTCACATTATTTACTGAGGAAAGTCTTGAGGAATATTGAACCGCCTGACACCAGAGGAAAGGTTGAGTATACCCCCAGGTGAGGAGTGATAAACCACAACAAACTCTAATCTTGGAGGTTATGTGGCAACATGGGACGTGTTTGCTATGTGCAATATTCAATATGCACACAGCAAACACGTGCTGCAAAGTTCAACAGACACTATGACCTAATTACATAATGCGCCCACCAAAGAAGATCTATGGTACTTGTAGGATTTTATCCCACAATATATTTGCATCTCTGCATAGGGAGATGAGTACCAGGAGCTTGCTGTGGTATTGTTTGTAAAAACACGGAATTGCAGACAAGTGACTAGGTGTTCTATAGGGTATAAATTAAAGAGAATGAGGCAGCTCTAAAAAACTCATTAGTCAACAGAACCAAATATCAACAGTACAACGATTGAAATTTCTTTAGAGAACCAAAATTTTTAAACTTAAACTTCTTCTAATGCCACTTCTACAAAACAGACTCGCCCAGGCCGTGGTATTTTGTGGAAGAGCCACACGCAAGGGGCCAAAGAGCTGCATGTGGCTCGCGAGCTGCAGTTTGCCGAACTTGGCTCTAACTGATTCTTCTCTGGTACTGACTTCTGACAGAGTCTCATCCGTCACGAAGGCTCAGCCCCGGGTGCTTTTTGGGCTTCTCCCACTGAGCCTCGGCTTTGCATTGTCTTACCTTTCCACCTGGTGCTTCCTTCCGGCTTCCCCTCCTGACTCTGGATAAGTGTGGTTGTAATAGAACAATCAAGGCAGATAGCCATTGCAACAGAAAGACCTGGCACTGCGTTGAGAAGTCGGGGTATCGAGGTAATAGAATCAGTGACATCTACTGTTCATTGTCTGTGTGTTGTGAGACTCAGCAAACTAACTTTTAACTGTGGCTTATCTCCTCAAGGTATGATTCATGAACCTGGAGACGTCCTGTTGGTTTATATATACTCATAGTTTTCATGTGCTCTTCATGCTGCTTCATTCAGACCAGTGAGTAGTCAGATTGCCAAGGATGCATGTGACTGGTGTTGTCATTCACTTAGATAGCAGCTCATGCACCTGCACCAACATAATAGCCTGGAAGAGGGGGCTGTATTTCTGAACTGAATTACCTCAGATCAGCGTTCTATTGCATTTTTTACCTTCTTTTTTTTTTTCTTTTTCTTTTTTTTTTGAATTTGAAATCTATTCAAGAAACATCACGTTCTATGTATTCTGTAAACATCGACCCCTTCCACCCCAGCTTATAAGATTGATTACGGAGACAGTAAGACAGTTGATCAGCAGAGCAGCTGGCTGTGTGGAAATGGCATGCTTCATTATGAAATTTGGCAGCCAGCAGAGTATGGTTAAGAGCCATGTTGGTTTCGCAGCCAGGCCGAGGTTGGAATGCTGTGCACTAATTACTAGTCACTTGACACCATTCACTACATGTGCATGCATGTTGGCAAGTTAAGCTCTCTAGCACACAGTGGCTTCATCTCTGTCCTGGTACCGAAAGGGCGGGCACCTCTGGTTTTCTCTGGCCTTTGATTCAGAAAGCATCCGGTGAGTAGCCACTGTGTTCTCAATATCTTTTAAAAACAAATCTTCCAGGTGACTTCATGAAAAGGTACACCATGGAATATTCTGTAGTAAAAGAATAATTGCTATTTTATCATCTGGAAACCTCTCTTACTCTGTATTTTTGCATGCCTATTATATAATAATGATGATTAATATTTATTAATGCAATCTTGAGCCTAGAGGATTTTTCCAAATGAGTAAAGATAGGATAAGTCATATTATTTCATCTTTAAGCATTTTTATTATGTTCTAATTCCTTAAAAATCAGTTCTCCAGTTGATTGAGCTTCCTTTTGGATACAGGCAAAGAGTCCATAGTTTAATTCCACATATTACTTTTTTTTCTCCCCACATATTACTTTTAACAGTGTTTTATATATATATATATAATTTATAAATATATGTATATATATATATATATGTTTATATATATATGTGTGTGTGTGTGTGTGTGTGTGTGTGAATATGAGGCCTGGTGCACAAAATTAATGCATAGGAGGTGTGTGTATGTGTCCCTCAGCTTAGCCTGCAGCCTCTCCCATCTGGGACATCCCTCTCACAATCCAGAACTGTTGGCTTCCAACTGTTTGCCTGCCTGCCTGCCTCTAACCGCTTCTGCCTACCAGCCTGATCACCCCCTAACTACTCCCCTGCCAGCCTGGTCACCCCCTAACTACTCTCCTGCCAGCCTGATCGACGCCCAACTGTTCCCCTGCTGGCCTGGTCACCCCTAATTGCCCTCCCCTGCTGGCCTGGTCCCCCCCCAAATGCCCTCCCCTGCAAACCTGGCTTTCCCCCCCAACTGTTCTCCCATGCAGGCCTGGTCACCCCCAACTGTCCTCCTCTGCCAGCTTGATCACCCCAATTGCTCTCCCCTGCAGGCCTGATTGCCTACAACTGCCCTCCCCTGCTGGCCATCTTATGGTGGCCATCTTGTGTCCACATGGGGTCAGCCATCTTGTGTGTTGTAGTGATGGTCAATTACTTGTATATTACCTCTTTATTATATAGGATTATCTGTTGATCAGAATATCATTTTTTATAATCATGTCAGATGACCAGTCTATTAATAATTACAAAGAATAATATCACCCACTGTCCTGTGCTTACCAAGTGCCAAATTGTGTGTTTCTCATCTTAACATGTATTCTTTTTTTTTTTTTTTTTTAAATATTTTATTGATTTTTTACAGAGAAGAAGGGAGAGAGAGATAGAGAGCCAGAAACGTCGATGGGAGAGGAACATCGACCAGCTGCCTCCTGCACACCCCCTACCGGGGATGTGCCCGCAACCAATGTACATGCCCTTGACTGGAATTAAACCTGGGACCCCTCAGTCCGCAGACCGACGCTCTACCACTGAGCCAAATCGGCTTCGGGCTTTTTTTCTTTTTAAAAAAAATGTATTTTATTGATTTTTTACAGAGAGGAAGGGAGAGAGATAGAGAGTTAGAAACATCGATGAGAGAGTCATCGATCAGCTGCCTCTTGCACACCCCCTACTGGGGATATGCTCGCAACCAAGGTACATGCCCTTGACTGGAATCGAACCCGGGACCCTTCAGTCCCCAAGCCGACGCTCTATCCATTGAGCCAAACTGGTCCCGGCTTAACATGTATTCTTAACATTAACTGAATCCTGCAGGATGTGTAGTATTATCCCCATTTCACAGATTAAGAAGTCAGATTAAGTTAAGTAAATGGCTCAAGGTCACAGGGGAAGTAAGTGGCAGAGCCCAAACTCAAACCTATAGCCACCTTACTTACTCTCTTACTCCCAAGCTTGGGCTCTTAACGTCCATGCAGTTCCAGAGGGTCTTACATTTCGATCTAATTTCTCCTGAGCATGTTTCTTATGCCCTGCTGTGAAGTCCTTTCTCTCTGAACGGCTCCATGATAGGGGAATGAATTGTGCCTTATTATTACGTGTGTTCTAAAATACAAGCTGCCCAGCCAGCGTGGCTCAGTGGTTGAACATCGACCCATAAACTAGGAGGTCACAGTTCGATTCCCAGTCAGGGCACATGCCTGGGTTTTGGGCTCAGTCCTCAGTGTGGGGCATGCAGGAGGCAGCCGATCAATGATTCTCTCTCATCATTGATGTTTCTATCTCTCTCTCTCTCCCTCTCCCTTCTTCTCTGAAATCAATAAAAATCTATTAAAAAAAATACAAGCCAAGGCTGTTTTAATAGGGAAAATGTCCTGCACAGTAGCAAGACAACACCATGTCACTAAGGTCGATGGGTAGGAAGGTCACTCACACATCATTGTTGAGGACACGGGGTCCTGACTGTGTGAAAAGCCCATTGTGGGTCATTTCCGTGTGCCATGGCCACAATGTAGTCACGAAAATGGCGCATTTCACTTCCATGGAAAAAGAAGGCAAAGCCTGGGAGGGCTTGCTGGTAACCTCTGAGAGAGGCCTCCGGCAGCATCAGCCTTGTGACTCCGAAGGATCCCCACCTGTCGGTGGAGACACCCTTACCGTTGGCAGCCCACACGCTGGTGTGCGGTGCGTGCCTCCTTCTGGGCGGGGTGTGTGTGTGTGTGTGTGTATGTCCAGCCTGCAGCATTGTCAGATCCTCTGTGGCATCCGCAACCAAAATCACGTTAAGAACCAGCTCCTCTAAATGCAGCCTTACGTCGATGGCTTGTAAAAACACACAGTTAAAAGATACGGTGAAGATGGCTTCTGAGCATGTCATTGGGTGTGGTTTTAGGCTAACCACCCGGATGAAGAGAGCTGCGGGCAGCATTCCCTGATGGTTAGGAGATCAGTAAGTGGGTTTGAGTCATTATCACCGTCCTACCCATTTCCAACTTCTGAGGCTTACCTTGCTCCTCTGTAAAATGAGGGTGGTAATATATTCCTCATTGGGTTGCTATGGAGATTATACGAGGATATTGGAATTAGCTGTGCAGAGAATATAGCAACGATCTAAATTCAGCAACCAGAATGACACCGGTCTTAGAGGGACCCAATAAATGCTTATAGCCAGAGCCCCAGAGCCTTTATTTTAAAGCTTAAAACAGCCAAACTAGCCAATATCTAGGACATTCAGAAAATATAAAGTAAATTGGTTTAAGCCCAGTGGAGGCGGGGGTTTGCAGTGTTGGGGGCAGCTCTGCAGGTCCCATGGGAAGGTGCGGAGGGAGCGAGGATGCAGCGATCTGATGGGGCAGGTGCAGCAGGTGTGACCCAGGTGCAAGCGCGAGTCCCAGGGCACAGTGTTCGGATCTCCAGCGCCTAATGATGTCCTGGCTGCTGCTGGCAGAGCCCTGCCCATCCGTCACTCCTCTGAACCACGGGGAGGGCCCTCGCGGGGGAGGGAAGGAGGCTGGGAACTGAGCATGCGCGGAGCTCCCCAGTGCTAAGCCACGCAGGCACCCTCCATGTAAGCAGGACCAGACCTCTTCCCACTGCGGCTCCTTGGCCTGCTTTGGAGGAAGGCGTTGGTGGCAGAGAAAGAGGTGCTTTCATGATAAAATTAAAACTTTCTAACAGCAATTGAAACAGGAAGATTTTTTTTATTCTATTTTTTTTTGGTATTGAGATTATTGACATGTAATATTGTATTAGCGACAGGTGTACAACATAATGATGGTATTTGTATATACACTTGATCCTTGAACAATTGGGGGAGTCAGGGGTGCTGACTCCCACGCAGTGAAAATTTGTGCATAACTTTCTACTCCCCCAGAACTTAGCTATAGAGAATTGGCTATAGTTGTCCTTCAGTATTTGCAAGGGATTGGTTCTGGGATACCCCCAGCCCGCAGATACAGAGATCCAAGGATGCTCGAGTCCTGTGTACAAAATAATGTAGAATAATGCATACAGTGACCCTCTGCATCCTTGGCTTCTTAACCACGGCTCGAAATTACTATTTTTGACTTGCAATTGGTTGAATCTGCAAATGCAAAACCCAACAGGACCATCTGTATATTTATTGGGAAAAAAAAAAATCCATGTATAAGCAGACCTATGCAATTCAAACCTGTGTTGTTCAGCGTCAGCTGTATTGCCACAATAAGTCTAGTTAACACCCATTACCACAAAGAAGAAAAAAATATTTTAAATGATAATCAATAATCTTCAACACTTGAAGACAGAAGCTGGCATTTTAAATTAGCTGGTTCTTCCATGTGGAGCCTGGCACATAGTAGGCCTCACATGTATTTCCTCCTTTGCCCTTTCACGTATCCTGTCCAATGAAAACCGCTGAGCTCATGAGGGACCCCAGTCACAATCCCACAGGAATGGTTCTTCTGGGTGACAACACACACTTCCATGGTAAAATATCTTTGAAAAAAAAACAAAAAACTTACAAAAATGTCCTCCCCTTCCTGAGTCAAACATCCTCTGTTCTCTCCGGATGTGAAAGCCGGAACCTTTCTCGCAGGCACACAGTGGATGGTCTTTCCTCTGCAGTAAAGGCCATCGCAGTGTCCGGGGTCCGGGCCGTGGCTTTTGTGAATGGGGCATGGGAACACCCACTTCTCTTTCCCAGAGGCAGTTTCAGAGAATAGCTTCTTTCTCGTTCTACTCACATCCTCAGTCCCCGCACAGACAGAGCCAGTAATTTATAATCGCTGATGCAACTGAATGTGCCATATCAATCTGAAGGCATTTCAAGTTCTTTTTGGCCACCCCAGGAGGTCTCCATGTCCCAAAAGGGAATGTTCAGTTAACTTCTTGAATGAGATGGGATGGTGGTGGTTTTAACCCTACGGAAAGAGACACGTTCTGATCAAAAGAAAAATCGAGATCGTCTGGTGGGATGGGGAGGGCAGATAACACGCAGAATGCCAGGCAAGCAGCGGGTTAGCTTTGAACTCCTGTCCTAGGGCAGGCAGAACTCCAACAGTCAGCATTTGTTTCCTGGATCCAGACCCACCAGAGGAGAGTTCCAAACCCGTGATAGCAGACCCATCACTTACCGTGACAATCATCGTCTCTCTTTATCTGGATGGCCCATCATTTTGTGTTATAGGAGAACTTGGAGTGACATTTTTATTTCTGCAGTCATTAATTTACATGTAATATGGCAATTCCCCAAAGTCTTCTCTTGTTTCATAAATAGCATGTTTTATCCCCAGTTATCCCTTAGGGGACACGGTGACTTCTAGGCTTATGGGAAACTCGGGGGAGATGCTGGACAGAGCTCCAGAAGCCTTCACAAAGCATCTGAGACCCTCCCAATGGCAGGGTGGATTCGGGACCTCGGGGTCTCCCTGCGTCTCCCTTGCTGGAAGTCTAATGTGAATTAACCTGGGCTCCACTTGGACAAATAGCAGGAAAAATAATCTGCTCTGAGTCCAGGCCACACGAGGAGAGCTCCAGGAGTCCTTGGAAGGGCAGACGAGTTAAAAACCTCAAAAAATCCTCACCTGAGGATATCTTTTCATTGGTTTAGAGAGAGAAGGGGGTGTGTGTGTGAGAGAGAAACATCCTTTGGTACCTCCTATGCACGCCTGACTGGGGATGGAACATGAAACCTAGGTATGTGCCCGGACCAGGAATTGAACCCACCACTTTTTGGTGTACAGGATGACACTCCAACCAACTGAGCCACTGGCAAGGGCAGGGTAGGTGAATTCTTGAGTGCTCTTTGCATGTTTCAAACCCCACAGGAGTGAGTGGCCAGCTGTGGTCTCTGTGGCCAGATTGCCTGGGTTCAAGTTCTAGTTCTGCCATTTACGGGTTGCCCAACCTTGGGGAAGTTACTTAGCCTTTCTGTGCGTTAGTTTTCTCATCTGTAAAATGGGAAGATAACACAGTACTTTTAAGAATTAAATACGTTAATTAAAAAAAAAAAAAAAAAAAAAGCTGAATAGGGCCTGACATATAGTAACTGTGCATGTTTGAAAAAGAAAATACCAGAGAAGGGGAAGCTCAATATAGATTAGAGCCGGGGATGGTAAACTGTGGCCCTTGGGCCAGATCTGGCCTATCACATTTAAAAATATATATATTTTATTGTTTTTTTACAGAGAGGAAGGGAGAGGGACAGAGAGCTAGAAACATCGATGAGAGAGAAACATCGACCAGCTGCCTCCTGCACATCTCCCATCGGGGATGTGCCTGCAACCAAGGTACATGCCCTTGACCGGAATTGAACCTGGAACCCCTCAGTCCGCAGACTGATGCTCTATCCACTGAGAACAAACCGGTTTCGGCTTGTCACATGTTTTTTTGTAAATAAAGTCTTATCGGGACACGGCTACACCTATCCATTTATGTACCATCCAAGGCTGTTTTCATGACACCACAGCAGTGTTTGGTGGTCTTGACAGAGACCCCATGGCCTCCAAAACCTACAATACTTACTTGGTCCTTTGCAGAGAGTTTGCAGGCTCTGAACTCCAGCCTTTATTCTTCGGCATCAGTGTATTTCCTTCATTCCACAGCGAAAGCTTCTGCCCCAGACCCAGCAAAGTGCTTCCAGCTACTCTTTTCCCCGCCGAGTGCGTGAGAGTCTGCAGGCCATGAAACTCCCACGAAGCCGCACATTGTCCCACACCAGCGGGCCGCCCGTGTCCCCAATGAATTGTGACTGGCTCCTTTGTGGTGGTACTGGGGCCCATTGAGACTAATATGAAAATTACCTTCTGAGTATTTATGCGAGCTAATTTAATTTTAGAGCTCATAAACAGATCAGTTATGTGGTTTAACAAAAGGTCTCCTTATGTGTAAACACTCTTGCCAAAACCATGATGAAATCCTGAAACATGGCAAACTTAATGTGCACTTTCAGACTTACATGTGGCAAACAGAGTTGACTAGTGTATCTGCTCGTAAATATTTCTGCTGCTGTGAGAAGGCACTCAGGGAACCTAGATCGTCCTGCTAAATATGAAAATGATTTCTTCCCTCTTCGAGGGGGCCCTCTCCCTGTAAACCCACTCATACCAAAGTCCTGCCAGCAATTTTTTAAAAAAATTAAATTTATTGAGGTGACATTGGTTACTAAGATCATAAAGGCTTCAAATGCCCATTTCTGTGATACATGACCTGAATTGCATTGTGGGCCTACCACCCAAAGTCAGATCATCTTCTGTCACCATATATGTGGCTTCCTTTACCCTTTATTACCCCCCTTCCCTCTGGTAACCACCATACTGTTGTCTCTATGATTTTCAGTCTTATTTCCCACATATGAGTGAAATTACATAGTTTGTTCCATTTTCTGACTTATTTTACTTAGCATAATATTCTCAAGGTCCATTCATGTTGTCACGAATGGCTGTATTTCCTCTTTTCTTACGGCTGAGGACTATTCCATTTTATATGCATACCACATCTTCTTTATCCGGCCATGGATCGAAGAACACTGGTTGTTTCCACGTCTCAACCTGTGAATAGACCACGGTGAATATAGGGGTCTGGGTGTCATTGTGAAGAAATGTTTTCGAGTTTTTCAGGTAGGTATCCAGAAGACGGGTTGCTGAGTCATGTGGCAATTCTATTTTTACTTTTTTGAGCAACCTCCATATTGTTTTCCACAGTGGCTGTACCCATCTGCATTCCTACCAGCAGTGAATGAGGGTTCCTTTTTCTCTACAACTTCTCTAATACTCGTCATCACTTGTCTTGTTGGGAAGAGCCATTCTAACAGTCATGTGGTGGTATCTCATCATAGTTTTGATTTGCATTTCCCTAACAGCTGGTAAAGTTGAACGTTATTTTACATATCTGTTGGCCGTTTGTATGTCTTCTTGGGGGGAAGTGTCTGTTCAGGTCCTCTACCCATTTTTCAGTTGGGTTTTTTGGTGTTGAGTTGTAGGAGTTCTTTATACGTTTTGGAAATTGAAATCTTACATTCCATGGCAAGCTGACTCACCTTTCCCCAGCACCCAACCTTTCTCTGGAACCTGCCGTGCTCTCACTGCCTGCTCCTTCCCGCAGGAGCTCTATCTTGAGGCTGCCCTGGTGCCTGGTCTTCCCGAGTCTCCAAAAGCACAGCGACAGTGGATGAAGCATTGGCCTGTGGACTGAAGGGTTCCAGGTTCGATTCAGCTCAAGGGCATGTACCTCGGTTGTGGGCACATCCCCAGTAGGGAGTGTTCAAGAGGCAGCTGGTCGATGTTTCTCTCTCATCTATGTTTCTAGGTCTCTATCCCTCTCCCTTCCTCTCTGTAAAAAAATCAATAAAACATACATTTTTTTTAAAAAGAACAAAAGCACAGTGATGATGAGAAAGTTCGGTCTACTGTCCCAGGTTAATGTTAGGTTAGATTTATTTACCAAACATTTTAAGGTAAATTTAAAATTAAAAGCAACCCTTTTCTTCCAATGCAATTTGAAAACACCAACTGGCAAGGAATTGGTAGAGGAAAATAGCTTCAAATTAATTCAGTTATTGAAAGATACACAACCACTCAGCAATGCATCGATGATTAGGGGCTGGCTTTATCACCATTGATGATCAATAACAGATGCCATCAGTGATCAATCTCATTCAGAAAGTATTTATTTAGAATGGACTCTATGCAAACCACATGTGGCCACACTTCTTTATTTTATTTATTTTTATTTTTTAAATTTCTTTATTAAGGTATTACATGTGTTCTTATTCCCCCATCTCCCTCCCCAACCCCCTCATTCATGCCCTTACCCCCCTGTTGTCTATGTCCATTGGTTAGGCTTATATGTATGCATATAAGTCCTTTGGTTGATCTCTTCCCCTTACCTCCACCCTCCCCTAGGCTATACTTCTTTAAATTGGATTATATATATTGGTATTAATGTTCTAATTACATACCTGACTATAGATTTAATACAGGCATCTTAGCAATTTTTAAAAATATATTTCATTGATTTTTTATAGAGAGGAAGAGAGAGGGATAGAGAGTTAGAAACATTGATGAGAGAGAATCATCCATCAGCTGCCTCTTGCTCACCCCCTACTGGGGATGTGCCCGCAAACAAGGTATGTGCCCTTGACTGGAATCGACCTGGGACCTTTTAGTCCCCAGGCTGATGCTCTATCCACTGAGCCAAACCGGTTTTGGTGCAATTAAAAAAAAAAAAAAAAAAAAAAAAAAAAAATATATATATATATATATATATATATATATATATATATATATATATATATATATAATTATTGATTTTTTTACAGAGAGGAAGGGAGAGAGATAGAGAGCTAGAAACATCAATGAGAGAGAAACATCGACCAGCTGCCTCTTGCACACCCCCTACCAGGGATGTGCCCACAACCAACATACATGCCCTTGACCGGAATCAAACCTGGGACCTTTCAGTCCGCAGACCGACCGACTCTCTACCGCTGAGCCAAACCAGTTTCGGCCATCTTAGCAATTTTGATTCCCTAAAATAACATATATATAATTCAAGCATTTAATCACTGTAAATATATATAATAGCACAGACAAAAAAGAACAGTAGTCATCTTATTATAAAAATGCTAAAAGAAGCAGACCAAAATAAGATATAATTTTTTACTTACAGATTGTCAAAGATGAAAAAAGTTTGATAGCATGCTGTGGTTTGTGAGGGGAAATGACTACTCAGATACTGTTGGTAGTTTGACAAACGTTTTTGGAGAATAATTCGACAATATCAATGCCTTGGCAATTCTGCTTCTAGGAGTTTTCTATGGATATACTCACATGTTACCAATACACAATGATGTTCATTGCAGCATTGTTAGAATAGTAAAAAGCCAGAAATAGCAAAATCTGTGATGCATTTGATATGGACTGAATAGCATCTCCCACCCACCCCAATCCACATGTTGAAGCTCTAACCCCCAGCGTCATGGAGGTTCCTCCTGCTTGTTTGGTGAAGATGGAGTTGGGGTTCAGAATGCAGCCTGGTGGACTGACAGCAGCCTGTGGCCGGAGCTCGCTGCAGCCTTGAAAGCAGTCCAGGACAACAACAACATGTTTCTGTGCGCACACCGCATTTCTCTGGGTGATGTCATGTCGGCATTTCATTTGCATTCCTCAGTGCTTAATTTTCACTGTGAGGGCTCTGTCACTGATGCTTTCCATTTATTGCTCTGCAATTGCAAAATATATCACTCAAAGCTGCTGATCCTGTTCATGTCAGGGAAGAGAGGAGAGCCCCACAGGGCAGGACGTGGAACTAATTTATGAAATCACTGGAAGGCCACGTCTGCTTTCTCCTCTCTTCCATTCATTTTACCTGCCATGTCTTTGTCCCTCTCTTTTCTACAACTTCTATTTTTTTTTTCTTGATCTAAACGCCTTTTATTTTCTCTAACTTTTTCTATCCCCAGGTTTCACCATATCTGCCTCTTTTTGTGCATTCTTTCTTTACATAATCATTTCCCTCCCACTCTCCTTATCCTTTGAGCTTCAGAATTCTTTCCCCTTCCTCTTCTAGAACTCACTTGCCGTTATCACCTACCCTCATACTCTATTAAAAATAAAAATCACTTTTTAATCCTCACCAGAGGATGTTTTTATGATTTGAGAGAGAGAGAGAGAGAGAGAGAGAGAGAGAGAGAGAGAGAGATAGATATTGGTTGCCTCATGTATGTATGTATGTGCTCTGACCGGGAATCAAACCTGTAATGTTTTGGTGCATGGGATGATGCTCTAACCCACTGAGCCAGGGTCCACCTACTCTCTTTAGTTTACTCATTTTCTTTCTTTGTCTATAATATTTCTTGAATTTAATGCTCCTTATTTTAAATTATGTCTTTAGACTGTAAGAAAGAGCGGCTGGTTCTGAGGTTGTGCACCGCATCCCAAGATGCAAACGGGGTTAATTTCCACAGTCTCCTGTCTGGGGTTACTGGACCATTTCAAAGGCATTTGGGAAAAAAGGTTAGCATATTGTATTATTATTCCTGCTCAGAACAGTTATTTAACGACGAGTTATACCCACCATGCAGGTCTTGGCTAAATACAAGGTCAAGCAAATGTAACAATCTCCACTGTGAAGAGGCAGCACAGTATTCTGGGAGAAACACGGACTTCTGTGTCAAACAGATGTGAATTTAAGTCTGGGCTCTGCTCTTAATTAGCACTGTAATGTAGTCAAATTACTGCCATCATTTGATTTATTTTCTAAATTATGAAGCATCTCAAGCTCACAAAGAAGTATACACAGTAACATCCACCCACCATTTAGCGTTGTCAAGTCTAATAATTTTACCATATTAGTTTCAGATCTTTCTTTTTGTTAAGAAATAAAACATCACAGCAGATACTTAATTTCTCTGAATCTGGAGTTTCTTCTACTCTGAAGGGGCCTCCTCATATCTATGCCCAGAGGCACGGGAATTAGACAGCATGCCACAACTAACGTGTCTGAGCTGTGGGATTGGGCCGAAACTGGTTCTCCAACATCCCCCCAGGGGTCCTGGATTTCAAGAGGGCACAGGCCAGGCTGAGGGACCCCACCGGTGCACAATCGGGGCCCGGGAGGGATGTGGGCGGTTGGCCAGCTGGGGAGGAATCTCGGGAGGGCTCCAGGGTGTGTCCAGCCATCTCACTCAGTCACAATCAGCCAGACCCCAGCAGCAAGCTAATCTACTGATCAGAGCATCTGCCCTCTGGTGGTCAGTGTACTTTATAGTGAGTGGTTGAGCAGCCTTAGCATATCATTAGCATATCACACTTTGATTGGTTGAGTGGACGACCGGATGACCAGACACTTAGCATATTAGGCTTTTATTATATAGGATATTTGCAGACTCTGTAGTGATATCTTCTCTCTCATTACTGATATTGGTAACTCGATTCCTATCTTTTTTCCCTGATCAGCCTGTCTAGAGAGCTATCCATTTTATTGATCTCAAAGATCCAGTTTTTGGTTTCATTGACTTATTATTATTCCATTTTTTTATTTCATTAATTTCAGCTCTGATCTTGATTATTTCCTCTATTTAGCTTGCTTTGGGGTTAATTTGCTCTTTGTTTTTTAGTTTCTTAAGGCAGAGGCTGAGTCATGGTTTTGGAACTTTCTCCTCCGTTAGAGACCGTGAGAGCTGTGTATTTTGCGCTAAGTAGTGATGATGTAGGGGCATCCCCCAAAGGGTTCTACTTTGGCTCCCCCTCCTTGGGCCTTGGCCTGCGGTTTCCTTCAAGTCAGGAACCAGGTACATCATAGGGCTCACCGTACTTATTCCTGTTTCTCAGGAATCACTGTAGTCCTCCACTATCTGATAGTCAGTGTCTTGAAAACCATTGTTTCATCTGTTTTGCCTATTTTTTGCTTTTGTTTTTGAAACTTCCAGGCAGAGGGTAAATGTAATTCTTGTTACTCCATGATGCCTGGAACCAGGATCTCTTATGCATTATTAAAAAGTTTCATCTGTAGGCATCGCTTTGATTATGGAGTTCACTGTCCAGTGTATTCATCCTAAATTTTCTCTCCTCTTTCAATCTTCAGACACCAGATCTGGCACTGCTTTCACTAGAGACAGTATGCGTAGAGTTAAAAGCTCAGCTTTTATTCCTCTTCATAGGACTTATCAACCTTATGATGTACTATATACTTTGCTTATTTATTTATTTACCCCTGTCCCTTTCCTTCCCCACAAGTGCCGTGTAGAAAGGATTTTTGTCTTTGATCTCTGCTGAGATTCAGGTCCTAAGTTTGTTCCTTTCACTTGCTAGACTTAAGCTCTCTGTGCCTCCGATTCATCATCCACGCAGTGGGAGTAGTTCCTATCTCAGCGTTGTTGTGATGTTTAAACATGGCGCCTAGAGCAGTACCCTGCGCAGAGTAAGTCATTGTTCTTAGAGTTGCTACTGGATTTTCCTTCCTGGAGACTGGACGGGAAACAGCAGATGATGAAAGCAAGTCGGCCCTCTCCGATCAACCCCCGGCCAGCAGCACTTGCAATGGTTTGGATGGGGATGTACATTGAAATTATCCACTTGAATATGACTATTAGATTATACGCACACAAAATAACTATACTTTTCCAAATTAAAAATGTTAAGCATTGACTTATTAAATCAGTACAAGGGCTCTACTGACCTAGACAAAATAAGTAATATAACTGCATTCTTTGTGAATCTCAATTTTTTTTTTTCATCAGAAAAGTGGGAATATCTGAAATTCTCATGGCTGGGTGTGTTTTGGAATTTAGATATTTTTGGATTTTGAAAGGTGCATATATTCTGTCTTACATAGTATATTATATCCCAGTAGATGCCGGGACAATGCCCCAGAATCCAACACATTAACCTGTTTTGCACCAAATATATGAATGTTTGCTTTAAGGGGAATAAATAAAGACTATTTAAAAAAATCCCCATTGTTGGTTTAGATTAGGTTTTGCCTATGAGTTTCCTGCATACGTAGAAGTAAACATTTGGGATTTTAGAACTTTTGTATTTTAGAGTTACAGACTGTTTATCATAAGGTTTGAAGAGGACTTAATATGTAAACACCTCAGAGATAATAGGAACTCTATGAATTAGTATTACCTTTGCTATTTGTTGCATCAGTATTGTTAGTATGACGCTGGAGTGGCGCAGTAGTAGTAATTATTGCGAGACTCTAAAAGTTAAAGGCCTGTTAGAAACACTCCTCTATTTCCCTGGCCACTCAGGCCCAGTTGAAGCTATGGGTGATGTTTCCGGAGAGTTTAGACAGAAGTAGACCTCATGGAGGTCGTTCCTGTGTTCACTGAGTTATAAGACGGGGAGACTGGCAACATGTGTGTGTGGTGGGGGTTGGAGCCCTGGGCAGTCTGGTTCCCAAGTCCTGGGAATTGCCTTTTCCCTTCTCTTCCCCTAGAACCCCTACCTCCCCTTCTTCTCCCTCTATTCCCCCCTCTCCCTCTCTATTACCCTCTCCCTCTCTGCCGCCTCCTCCCCTCCCCGTCCCTCTCATCCTTTTGGTACTTAACATGACAACATGACTGCCATCTCAGGAGAAAGAGGAAATTGCCTGGGGCCAGACGGTGAGGTCCACTTGTGGAGAGTGGAAGTCAGCAAAGGCTTCTGGGCTCTGAGATGCTAAGATGCCTCCCGGCCTCACTGCGCATGGCGATGCGGCCTGGCTCTGCCGCTGTACTTTGGGCATTTGTTGAGCAGCACCTTGGTTCCTGCTTTTCTCTCCTGGGGTTAGATGAGCTGCTGACTGACTTGGGCTGTTAAAGGCTGGGCGGGCTTCTAAGGAGGCCAGGAGACCTGCGGTTGCTCTAGAGCACATGTGTCAAACGCAAGGCCCTCGGGCCAAATCCGTCCCGCCAGGCCTTGCAATGTGGCCCGCACCGCGCTGTCATCACTGCACTTGGCTGCGTTTCCATCACAATGACAGTTTATGACTGTTCAGTAAACCATTCGGCCCACGATTTAGGCTGGATTTTAGATTTTGGCCCCTTCTCTGATTGAGTTCGACACCCCTACTCTAGAGCAAACCTGTCTCGTTCGTTTGGCCCGTGTTAGCCTTTGAGTTTGACATGCTTGCTCTAGCGTGCTCTCATGCCTTGACTGGAGAGTGAGAAGGTTTGCAAAGTCTTTCCCCTGATGCCCAGTGCCTCAGAAACATCATAGACTTTGGAGTATTTTGAATCCTGGCTTCCCATGTGCAGTGTGGGCAAGGCATTAAGCCTTTTTACGCCTCAGTTTCATGAGATATAAACATAAAAACAATTATTCCCTTCGAGTTGTGAGAGTTACATGTCCCAGAATATGCAAACACCTGGCACATTCCCCAATGCTTTTCACGTATCCCAAAATATTTATACATGATGTCCACATATCTTATTTAATAAGAACATGCTAATAGAATTATCACTTAACGATTCTTGATAGTTAAAAAATGCTGATGAATTGTAGCAATTGCATCACTCTGTGGGGTTGTTGATGGGAGGTATTGATAGTGGGGGATGTTGATAGTGCGGTGTTGATAGTTGGGTGTTGACAGTGGAGGAGGCTAAACGTGTGTGGGGACAAAGGGTATATGGAAATTCTCTGTACTTTCCGCTCAATTTTGCTGCGAACCTAGAACTGCTCTAAAACTAAAGCATGTAGAAGTAATATAAATTTATGACATGGCAACTACAACAGCAGCTGTAGAGATATCCAACCTTATGCAATAAAACAAGACATTTCTCAAGTAATCTAGAACATGATGCTGTAAAGAACTTGAAATTTGATAACAGAATTCCTGGCTCCCAGCCTGGGTTTTACTGCTTGCATGATCTTTTTATTTTTTTTATTTTTTTTATTTTTTTTTATATATTTTATTGATTTTTCACAGAGAGGAAGGGAGAGAGATAGAGAGCCAGAAACGTCGATGAGAGAGAAACATCGACCAGCTGCCTCCTGCACACTCCCTACTGGGGATGTGCCTGCAACCAAGGTACATGCCCTTGACCGGAATCGAACCCGGGACCTTTCAGTCCGCAGACCGACGCTCTACCACTGAGCCAAACCGGCTTCGGCTGCATGATCTTTTTAAAATTTAATGTTAGAGAGTGAGGAGGCAATGAGGGAGAGAGAGGAGAAATATTGATCAGCTGCCTCCCACATGCCGCTTACCAGGGACCGGGCCTGTACCCCAAGCATGTGCCCTGACTGGGAACTCAACGGCAGCCTCTCTGTGCCTGGGACAGCGCCCAACCACTGAGCCACGCTGACCAGGGCTGGCTGCTTGATCTTGAACAAGTCACTTAGTCGGATTTTAGCTTCATCGTCAGTAGAATGAGGGTTATGAGGAAGACTCTGTCCTCCTCCGGGGGCTGATGGGAAGAGCAATTGAGGGCAGGCGAGTGGAAGCAGTCAGTAGCCCTATAACATGTCACAGCAATGATACTGTTGTAATTCTGACCCAGGCGTTAACCAGAGGGGACTGGTCTGCATTCAGAAGGAGCCTCCTCCTCCTTCCTGCCAAACCAGCATTTCGGTGAGAGGCAGGGAGATGCTCTGACTGGAAGCAATGGGGAGAGAACGGCACGGAGGAGTCTTTAAGAATGAAGTAAAATGAATAAAACACACAGAAAAGTCCCTATTTGGCCTTTGCCTTTTGCTACCTACCTCATTCCTGGCAATGTGTGCTTCCCTCCTCCTTGCTGGGGTTACCATTTATGTAAATTTCTCTATTTCCAGTTCATAAATTAAACCGAGTGTAATTACCCTGTTTCCCCGAAAATAAGACAATGTTTTATATTAATTTTTGCTCCCAAAGATGTGCTAGGTCTTATTTTCAGGGGATGTCTTATTTTTCCATGAAGAAGAATACAGTACACATTTATTGTTAAATGAAAATAAAGGAAATTTATTACCTGTTTATGGTATGGTAGTACAGTAGTTGTTAACACAAACCAGACAAACTGTGAATCCTACAGTATCAAGAATTTACTCATTTATTCAGTGACAATCATGTCATCATCTTCTGGAACATCGTAGCAATCCAATTCCTGAATTTCCTGGTGAATTTCTTGTAACTCCATTTCTTTCAGAATCAGTGGTCCAAATCTCTCATGTTTAGCCTAGGTGGGGGGGGGGGGCTTATTTTTGGGGGGATGCCTTATATTTCACTCAGAAGGAAACCTGTAAGTAGATCTTATTTTCGGAGAATGTCTTATTTTCGGGGGAAACACGGTATTTGGGAAATGGAGCGTGCCTGCGGCGCTGTGCAAAGTCGGCTGCTGCAACCCCAGACGCGGATTTGATCGAATTGGTTTTTCTTCAGTGAGATGACTGTGAGGTAATAGTTACAGCGTCACTCTGGAATCAACACAGTCTGTTGTAAAACTTCCTTTTCACGTGTCTGTCGCAACCTGAATAATGAGAAGATGTGGCCGTGTAACAGGTCTCAGCTCAAGCTCCTGCACCCCAACAACGGGTGTGTGGGGCTGCTGTGACAACACACCACAAGCTGGCGCTTCAAAAACCAGGACCTTATCGTCGCACAGCTCCGGAGGCCAGACGTCGGAGCCAGAGCGCTGGCCGGATCCGCTCTTTCTGAGGCGCTGGGGGAGGAGTTGTTCGGGCCTCTCCTCTCTCTGGTGGCCACAGGCGCTCTTCGGCCCACAGATCCATCGTTCCAGTGCGCTGTCTTCATACGGCGTTTTCCCCGGGCGTGTGCTTTTTAATTTAAATATGTTTTTATTGATTTTAGAGGAACAGGGGAAGGGAGAGAGAGAGAGAGAGAGAGAGAGAGAGAGAGAGAGAGAGAGAGAGAGAAACATCGATCGGCTGCCTCCTGCACACCCCACACTGGGGATCGAGCCAGCAACCTGGGCATGTGCCCGGACTGATTCAAACCAGCGACCCTTTGGTGCATGGGACAACGCCCAACCAACTGAGCCGCAGCGGCCAGGGCTCTCTGGGTGTTTCCACACCTTCCCTCCCTGAGTCAGTTACCCCTTTAGGGGAGGGACACCATTTACACTGGGCCACGGCCCACCTAACGGCTTTGTTTCAGCCTGACTACCCCGGGAAAGACCCTGCTCCTGAAAGGTTGCATTCCGAGGCTCTCGGGGGTAGGAATTCAGCCTCTCTTTCATGGGAGACACAACGGGTTTGGGTTTCTCACAAAAGGCGGCATGTGACCCCCTCAGTATTTACCGTGTGTGTGACCAGGGAGCTCTCTGATCTCCTCGTTCACAAATCCAATGGCTGTGGTTCTGAGTCTGGCAATGTCCCTGACGTTTTGTACTTATTTTGTTTGTTTTATAATCTGTAGAGAGAAGTAGCTGAATTGTACACTGTGCCCATGATTTAAAT
This sequence comes from Pipistrellus kuhlii, assembly GCF_014108245.1. Classification (NCBI taxonomy): domain Eukaryota; kingdom Metazoa; phylum Chordata; class Mammalia; order Chiroptera; family Vespertilionidae; genus Pipistrellus; species Pipistrellus kuhlii. The sequence goes on from NW_023425562.1 coordinate 19,299,549, forward strand.
GATATTTTGTCATGCTTTAAAAGGCACCAAATCATTAGTTAAAAAACCACATATATCATAAGACAAAGAACTGTGAGTTTAGCTGTTTGCGTGCACGACTTAAGACGTACAGGGTCTGCAAACAAAGACGCTAACGCACATTTTTTATTGTTGGCTGAGTGCACAGAAATCCATGGTCAGAGTGGAGCTATGCAGAAAGGACTCCAGGGGAGGAGGTTGACGTTGGAGTGTGAAGGGAGGAAACACGGTATTTGTATTACCAGAGAGGTTGGCAGCATTAGTCTGAAAAGAAAAGCCTGACATAAAACTCCAGAGAGTAGGATGGCGACTAGTAGGTGGTGGACTGCGGGCCTACATTCTAGACACTTGGAACATCTCAGTGAACAAAACACAAAAAAGCCTGCCCTCATGGAGCTTACATTGTGGGGTGTGTGTGTGTGTGTGTGTGTGTGGTCGTAGGAAACAGAAAATGAGTAAGTAAATGTTACAAAGTGATGAGTGCTTCAGAGAAGGAGCAAATGTGTGGCAGGGGAAGGTCCCGGGGAGCGTAAGAGGGAGGGTGGTTGCAGTGCACACAGGCATCAGAGCAGCCTCGCTCAGCACAGAACAGCCAGCGAAGGCTGGACGGATGTGAGGAGCCCCGTGGCTCTCTGAGGGAAGAAAAGCGAGAAGCGCCAGTGCAAAGGGCCGCAGGGAGGAAAGGGCCGAGATGTGGGAGGAATTGCCAGGCGGCCATCACTGAAGGAGGTGAGCGAGGAGGGGAAGCAGGAACATGCCCATGGCAGGAACTTTTGTTCTAACGAGGGGACCGGGGGAGTCCTTGTGGAGCTGAAGCAGAGGGAGGTTATGATACGACTAGTGTTTGGAGACGGCCTCCTTGGCTCTCTCAGAGGCAGGGTCAGAAGCAGACAGACCCTGTAGGAGGCTATCGGTAACCCAGGCCAGAAGTAATGGAGCCGGGACCAGGGTAGTCGCTGTGATGGTGCGGAGGGAATGGACTGGATTCTGTACAGTTTCCTTACTGGCGTTCTGGTAGCCAGTCAGATAATCTGGCGGACTGAATGTGGAGAGCGGGTGTCTTGAGCAGCTGGAAGGATGGAGCTGTCACAACTGACACAGGAAGGCTTGTGCGGGCAGTGTGTTTGTGGGACGGGATAGGGAAAATCAGGAGTTCAACTTGGGACATATATGTTTGAAAAGTTTGAAATGTTTATTAGACAACCAAATGGAAATATAAAGTAGGCAGCTGTGTGTATAATTCTGGAGTTCAGAAGGGCTTGAGATAAAAACATACCGGTAAATTCGAGCCACTGGAATATCTCGGATGAGCTCTCCAAGCGTGTGACTGACAATAGAAGGGAGAGAGAACCCGGGACTGAGCTCTGGGGCCTTCCGACATTAAGGGGAGAAACAAGAGAAAGAGACGGAGTCGCAGTAACCCGTGATGAGAACAGAGAGCAATAGGAGTTTGGCTGTGGCAGAGGGTTCATCATCTGTTCAGACAAGACGAGGGGAAAAATTGGTGACAGGTCTGGAAGATCAACCATACGGCCCATTTTTCTTAGATGCTGAAACCGAGGCATACATCGATATAAGGTTTGTCTAAAGTGGCTTCATAATAGATTTCTCCTAATTTGAGTTTCTTGGTTCCATCAAAATCTTTGTGGTTGGAAACATTTTGTAATGTGCAAGGTTTAGAGATACGGACCTCATTTTATCGTAGGATTGGACGAGAGGCTGTTTCATTCTGAGTTCAAATTCTTCATCTGCGTGTGCGTGCGCGCTTCTGATCAGTCGCCTGTCAGAGAAGCGGCACGGAGCCATCCAAACTGGTTGGTCAGCATGACTTCCTACGCCGGCGCTTTCCTCAGTAGCTGATACAAAAGGGGTCGCAGACCGGAAAGGCAGACCTAAAGATGGAGTTGTCAGGCCCTGCGTCTCTGGCCTCCTCACGGCTGTTTGGTTTTTGCCCAGATAACTTGTCTTGCTTTGCTGACCTCTGACCCGGGGAATTTGGGTTTTCTTTTTTGCTGTCAAACATGAAAGAGCAGTAGATTCCAAAGGAGGCTGAAATGGGCTCTCGGAGATTCGAGTGTGATGTCAGAGATGCTAGAGAGGACGTGGGGATTCAGCAGCATCCCCCACGCGGGCGGAGCAGTCGGGGGCTGTGGCCTGGCACCTCCTGTGACACACGGGTCCCGGGCACGTCGTCCCCAGCTTGACAAAGGACGTGAGATGGGGCAGGATTTTCACTGGCTTTTGTCTGTGGGCACTGGGTGACCGCTGACTGTATCGGTGTCTCAAAGAAAGAACCAAGTGTTGGCATTTAATAGCCTCTGAAAGTTGCTTTAAGACATTTTTGGTCTTATTTTCTTTGTTGCTTTTTTGATCGGAATTCTCAGCTCTCTCAGAACTGCAGCAGGAAATTTAGACCTAACCTCAAGAGTCAGTGTTTTGTCTGTGTCTCCTCTAATACACTGCAGATGTCAGGATGGCTGTGCGTTCCTTGAGCACACTGAGTTTCTGCCTCCCTCTTTTCTCTCTCTAATGGGAAACAGTCGTCCTCTCGTCCTCATTAAACTCAGAGAATCCAAGTTGTAATCTTGAGAATGTACATTGGAGAGAAGATATATTTAGGCTATTTAGATTACAAATGCGTAAACTGTTTTACTCTTTGAGGGAAAGCCTTCTGTCCCAGAGAAGGACACTATCACACAAAGGAAAATATTGAAGAGACAAAAGTATCCGTTTAAGAACTGGGAAAGTGAGCGTCTGCAATGCTCTTTTTTGACCAGAAGGAGGGTGGGTTCCTTGCCTGGGCAGGCTGTAATATGGAGACGCCACTTTTTAACACTGCGACGTTCCAGGCTTACAACGCCTCCATTTTCCCTCTAGAAAAACCCAGTTCTCAGCTGTGCTACTGCAGAGCATTGTACCGACCCCCTAACTATTATATTTCAACAGCGTTGAGATGACTGTTTCAGCTCCACGCCACTCAGACCCTCCGAGGCCAATGTGTCCAGCGACTCTGTGATACAGCGGAGCTTGGTCCTGTGGCCAGAATGCTGCGTTGCCCGTCAGTTCTGAGCCAACAAGCTGACAATTCTTTCCGGTCGGTGGCGAATTTATTCGCGTTAAAAACACTGCATAACGTGGATGTGGGATGCGAGCTTCATGTAGGGTTTCGGTACCATTTCGGTCACCAGCCCGGCGGCCTGGGGCGCTCCCACTGGGCTGAACACGCGTCACAGTTCCGTTTGCAGCCTCTTCTGGTTATCTCAGGCTCCGACTGTCTGTGGATTGGTTACAGTGGCACGGAAACATGCACCGTGTCCTCAGGTGAATCCCATAAAGACCATTCCTGGATGAAGGAACTTGAATTTAGTCGGGTTGTTTGGCTTCCTTTTGTTAAGTCGTATGATTCCTTATATATTTTGGATATTAACCCTTTATCAGATGTCATTGCCATACATGTTCTCCCATACAGTGGGCTCCCTTTTCGTTCTGTTGGCAGTTTCTTTTGCTGCTGTGCATCTTTTTATTTTGATGTAGCGCCACGTGTTTATTTTCTCCTTAGTTTCCTTTGCCTGAAAGGATTTGAATTTAAATGGATGACGTATTTATACCTGCATATAAATTACAAATTGTTATGTAAATTTACTTATGGACAGCCGAAACCGGTTTGGCTCAGTGGTAGAGCGTCGGTCTGCGGACTGAAAGGTCCCAGGTTCGATTCCGGTCAAGAGCATGTACGTTGGTTGCGGGCACATCCCTGGTGTGGGGTGTGCAAGAGGCAGCTGGTTGGTGTTTCTCTCTCATGGACGTTTCTAGCTCTCTCTCTCTCCCCCTTCCTCTCTGTAAAAAAATCAATCAATCTATCTATATATCTATATATCAATCTATCTATATATCTATATATCTATATATCTATCTATCTATATATATATATATTTTTTAAATTTACTTATGGACAGTCTAGCAAAATATACTCAATCTGGTGACATTACCGTTCTGATTCATAATTTACTTACCAGGGTATGACTGACCTTTCAATTACCTTCACCGATACAAGGGTGATAAGCCTCTAGTTCAGTGGCAATGTCAGAAGGACTCCCCTGTACGCGCCTGCACTGTCAGGCGCAGCGCACCGCTGACGGCTCTCCTGCTCTTGGGGAAGGTGTTGAACTTGGGTGACGTGGGAGGCATCCGGGCTGTTGGAGGACATCTGTGTCAAACCACTCCACTTGATGGGCAGGTGGCTCTGAGCTGCCTCCGGTTGGGGTTTCTGGGGCGGGAGAGGGTTCAGGGGAAGGGCGGGCTGGCTGGCCAGGGCTGCAGGCTAGATGCAGGAGCAAGCCAGAGTAGGGGGGAAAGACTGGGCCTGAGGCTACGGGAGGTGTCAGAGCACAGTAGGCCGGGGGAGCGAGGAGATGGGCAGGCAGAAGACTGCAGCCTAGCCAATCAGGACCTACAGGTCACCGGCCTACTTACACTGCAATGAAAATGTCTCAGGGCAAACGCACTGTGGGAGCGATCCAGTCCCTGCGCACCCTAACCTTGCATCCTGAGGGTCCGTGGGCTTGCATAGCTGATTGTTCTGGTTTCCAGGGAGTTCTGGAAGGTGATAGGTTATCCCAAGGGAAGCTGGGAACGGATGTCTGACCTTGCTCTGCTCTACCTTCCCTCACCAGATAGATAGCTAACCTCATGGCAGGTCTCAGGGACTGTCACGGTCAAAGGAAGATACTGGAAAAGGGACAGGAAACCTTGGTCCTCTGAGATTGGCTGGAGGCTTTACAGTCTGGTGGCTGAAGACGTATGGATCCCACATCCCACTCCCTGCTTTTACCGCTCGGCCTGTGCTATCACGCATTGAGCGCTTGTCCATTCTGAACTTCCGGCCCGGTCCTCTGAGTGCTAGAGGGGACGGCGTCTTGGCAGGGTCAGTCATGAGATGCTCTTGGTTTCCAATGTCCTCCCTTTCAATGATGCTCTGCACACGGTACTGTGTAATACAAAGAAGCTATTGAAATGGAGGAATATTTTCATGTTCTCCTATCAGAGCCAAATGAGCCAAACATTAAAGAATAGTAGTTGAAATAGTTTCCAAACCAGACAAAGTCACATTTCTCTGTAATTTTCTCATTCTGGTTCCTATTTATATATTCCCCAGAGGCTGAGTTGTGGTTGTCATAGCAATTCTCTTTCATCTATGAAACGGATATTTTTATTATTTGTACCTCGTAGCAAATCAAGGCCTATTCAAATTTAAATATTTCCTTTAAAGTAAGATCTGACCAGAATAGGCCCTTTACGGTTCACCTCATCACCGTGATTTCTGGGACCCCCGAGTTACAGGGCTTCTTAGGGCTCTACTTGGAGTGGGTGGTGGAAGAGCAGGCGGGTGAGTCCTGCCCCCACCACGTTCTCTTTGCGCCCAGTACCCTCGGTGGCTGGGAGGCCACTGGGAATTCCCACCAAGGCTCCTACAAAAGCGGTCCTGGCTTCCACACCCAACGTCTCTGTGGGAGTTTGCTCCTTTTTCTCTCCTTTCCTTCAGCCCCTCCCTTTGGCTTTTAGATCTTTCCCAGGCGGTTCCCATGTTTGTTCTGAGCCCACTCCTCTCCTGAAAAGGTTGTTTGAAGCTGACCATCACCCAGTTCTTGTCAACGCCACTGACTTCTGAAAATTTACCATTCGTGTCTTCTCTGCGGCTTTGATGTTGTCGCTCAGTTGATCCTCCTTGAGGCTGTTTTGTTGTTTGTTTTCTTTCACTTTCTTGTCCCTCCTTCCATCCTCCCCCTCACCCATTGGCTTTGTCATGCATTCGGGGGCCTGCATTGCTCTGTCTCCTCGGCTCTCCTTTAACTCCTCCAAAAAGTAGCCCCTCGCTCCGGGTGCCGCCTGGTGCTCCAAGCGGCACATTCTCCTCCTTGGTGGGCTGTTGACTATTGGGATGCCACCTGTTACTAAAGAGGGCTCACCCTCCACATCACTGTTCTGACCACTGACCTCCACGGTGGCTCCGTCTGCAGAGACTGAGACAGCGCAGGGCCCGCCCACTTCCAGAACCTGCCATCCACCACGGGGTCCAGGCCGGCTCTTCTCAACTATGGCCTTTCCACCAGCTGCCGAGAAGGAAAACCCTTGAATCTGACTCTTCTTTTCCATTTCCCGTTTCCAGTTTCATACGAACGCCTCACATCCTCGCGAGCTGGGGAAGATATGCCTAGTTGGGGAGAATCCTTTGGGGCCGTGTGTGTGTGTGTGTGTGTGTGAGATTTGTTGGGAATCAGAGTTTTTAAGAATCAAAGGGACCTCAAAGATCATATAGTCTAATTCTCTCATGTTTCATTTTCACTTTATGAAGGTGAACAGTGATGTGCGAACTTATTTCATAGCTGTTACTGCAGACATATGACTGAAGTTTCATCCTCTTTGCATGAAGCTTGCACAGGGTAACGAAATAAAATGTGTCCTCATCGTCTACATTGCTCCAGTAAGCTGTTGCTGTGTGATACTTCTTATCCTTTAAAAACACTTACTTCACACCCAGCCTGGATAAAACACCATAAGGAACCGTTTGAAAAGTTAAGCCCGTTGCCATGGCTGGTGGGGCAGCATCCCATTCACCAGAAGGCTGTGGTTCGGTGTTCGGTCAGGGCACGTACGCGAGGCAACCAATCGGGATGTCCCTCTCACATCCATGTTTTGCTCTCTAGAAATCAGTGAAAGCATATCCTCGGGTGAGGATTAAAAGAATTAAAACTTGTCCGTTTCTTAAAAGGTTGAGCATTTTCTTTCAGTGGAAAGGGGGGGGGGGGTGGAAAGGCATCAACAAATTAGTTCCAGCCGGGCCTTCCCATTGTTACAATCAATCCCAAACCTAAACGGCAGGAGGCAAGGCCTGACTTAGCAAACGCACCTTCCGAGTCGGCCTTACCTGTCCCCCCTGCGGGGGCCGGGCTGGAGTTGGGGAAGGGGTCGGCCCCGGGGCAGCCTGGTGATCTGCCATCTGATGCCACCGGGGGTGCTCCGTGGATGTGAAGCTTGGCCTTCAGGAGCTCCTCCAGGGCATGTGCTGGGACACCGGAGCTCCCGTTTGGCAGAACAGGACTTGCCGACACCCAGGAGGATGCTCGGCGCCCACTGGCCAGGGCAGGTGGCTGCTGCCTGTGAGCGCGGCCGTGCCGAGCCCCGTGGCAGTGTCTCCGCGTCCGGAGGAAGCGTAAGAGAGGCCAGGAGCGAAGCTGTGTGCTCCCTTTTAGAGAACTGGCAGCTTGTAGCCCACATTCAGGGGTCTTACTTTATCCCTCCCCCGGCCTTGGCCTACATAGTTCAGCAGGAACACATGCTGTCTTAAGGGATGATCTCGGATTTAATCAAGTGAAGCAAACACGTGACCTGACCACTTTGGACCGTTAGCGATGTGCCTGCTGGAGCCCACCCGGGCGCCTTCTAAGTGAGGGGAGTCGCATGGACCCCTGACTGTGTGGATGTCTAAGTGGGAGCCCAGGCCGGGGAACCAGATGGGAGCCTGTGCTTGGAGCCTGAGCTTTCCCAGCCCAGGGGAGGCTCTCAGGTCACAGCACAAGCGCATCCTCGTGCAGAGGTGAATGTGGATGGAGAGCGATTTCTTTGTCTGGTTATTTCCCAGGTCTTTGCTCTTAAAAGAAGGGCCTAAAGGCAAGAGGATGAGAAGTCGGTGCCCAGAGAAGCACAGAGACGAAGCTGGCCTCTAGGGGGTGCCTAGAAGCAGCGTAGGGAAGGCTGGCACCCTCCAGGGTGACGCGGGCCTTGGCAAGGCCTCCCACAGACTGCCCGCACCTGTCCCGCAGTCTCTGCAGGGGGTGTCCTGGGCCAGTCCGAACAGCTTTCTTTTCTCATGCTCCTCTGCCTTGGAAAACTTTCAGGCCAGTGAGAAAAAGTTCCATGGGAAGGAGGTCATCCCTGTAAGTCAGGGGTGGCGAAGGTCCGGCCTGGGGGCCGCATAAGGGCTGTGAAAGCATCGGGTCTGGCCCTGCCGAGGCATTAGGGGTGAGCTGATTAAGTATCTTGACCAGATACAGCAGGCTGATTTTTGTACATAGCAGTTGATAGTTTTGTATGGCCCTCGTTCATGTTATAAATATCCAATAGCCCTTGGCAGGAAAAAGGTCTGCCCTTGGTGTAATATACCAGATTGGAAGAGGGCGTCCTAGGAATAAGCAGCAAACTTGGATCAGATTGAAATTCTGAATACATTTGTGGGAACTTTTATATTCATTTATGTTTGTAAATCGTTCCTATTAAAGTCAACTCACCAGAGGAGGGACAGAGACGTCATCAAAGAGCTTCTGTCAGTCACCATCGTTGTTTTGCCACCAAGCTTCTCCCCCCTAAACCCCCCTCCCCATTTCCACTTGCCCAGCCTGACCCGTCCCATCCCGTCCAGGGGACGGCTGGACCCACAGGAGCTCCGCTTGGCTTGGCAGTGGAGTTTCCTGAGGGACCAGGTGTTTATTTTTGGTCATTGTTTTTAAAGGTATCACAGCTGCTACTTTTGATATCAAATACTAGCCTATAATTCCAATCAAAGCATTTGCCATCAATGAAAACAAAGACCCCCTCTCCTAGTGAAACTATAATAAAACTAGAGGCCCGGTGTACGGTCCCTGGTCCTGGCCTGCGATCAGGGCCATCTTCCCCGGCTGCCTGCAGCCAGCCCTGCCCCCGTCACCACCCACCGCCAGTTCCCTGTTTGCCATCGGGTGATTGGTGCCTGACAGCCAGCGTAAGGGACTGAGAGGTCAGCTGTTCCCGCCCGCCCGCCAGCCCTGCCCCCACCACAGGTCACCCTCTGTATGTGGGGTGACCGGTGGGGTGGGGACCTTGGCCTGGTGCTGTCCACGTCCCCCACCACTCAACCCCAGTTCCCCTTTTGTCATCAGGTGATTGGAGCCTGCCCGCTGGAGCAAAGTACCAAGCGGTGGTCAGTACACCTCACAGTGATTGGTCCAGCAGTCGTTCCGATCAGGCCATTGTTAGGGTCAATTTGTATAATTACCCTTTTATTATATAGGATAGAGGCCTGGTGTATGGGTGAGGGCCGGCTGGCCTGCCCTGATGGGGGCCCTGGATTAGTGTGAGGGTCCCTGCCAGGGGGCGGGGCTGGCCTGGGCGTGGGGCAGTGGTCGTCCTGGTCTCTGGTTGCTCCGCCATTTCGGTCGCTGGGCTTTTATTATATAGGATGTGAATCCACACAAGTAGCCTGTGCGTCTCCACATACTCATTCAAAAGGAAACCTTCGGCATCATACTGTAAGAATCTATAGATCTGAGCCAATGTTAACATATGCTTTTTTTTTTATTAAATATGTAAAAAGATAACCGCAAGTCCAAGGTATTCACATATTCAGCAACAAAAGGCTATCCTACCATGCGACAACGTGGGCAATGTAAAACGAATGTGATACATCGGAATAAGACTCTCCCTCTATTATGTCCTTACTTAGCTCTATTTATAATGAACAATACATCTGTTTACATTCCTTTCAGTGTACATTTCATACATAACCAAAGCTTTCTGGTGCACTGTGCAGTGAAGCGATCTGAATGCATACAGACCCTGACGGAAGAATGGCGATACTCACCGGGGAAGCGGTCATGGCTCCCTCCTGGGGTGGACTTCTCTCGGGTCAACAGGGTGTTTGTCTTTTCTGCTCAGCAGACAGGCTCTTGGCCCCCGGCTTCGGTCACTTCCTGTCTGACACGAGTAGCGGAAGCGCTATGACCAGCACGGTGTGTGTGTGGGGAGGGGCAGGGTGCACACCAAGGGTGAGCGCTCGGCCAGCCCGGCGATGGGGAGGGAATGAGGGGGCACAGCCATCGGGAGGAAGGAGCAGGCCTGGCCCACGAGAGGTGGCCTGCACAGAGCTGGGGTGCAGCCACAGGCCCGGGAACCAGCTGTTCCAGGGTCCCCCGGTCTCTGTGAGGGACCAGGAGAAGGGATTCACAGCTCTTTCCTACATGGACGAAGAGTGTGCTCCCAGACCTGGGGAGGGGAGGGGAGGGGAGTATGGTGGCCGGGGAACGTCATCTTTGCACACTCTCTGGCCAGCGTGCGGCTAGCGGAGCAGGCTGGGCTGAGGGGGAGACGGTGCGGGTGCCGGCGGCGGCGAGGCTGATGCAGGTCGCACGCCATGGTGTGCACCGGCCTGTGTCTGCAGGGCCGGCAGGAAGCTCCATAGGAACCCCTGACGTCGTCTGTGTGGTAGTATTCTGCCTCCTTAGGAAAGCTGTTTTAGAACAAGGAGTCTGTGTACAAGTGTGTGTGTGTGTGTGTTTGGGTGTTTGGGGAGGGGGGGACTAGGCATGAGCTGCGCATAGCACAGCCGCCACCTGTAAGCAGGGGGACGTCACTGCCGAGAGCCAGGCCGCAGCCAGAGCAAGCAGGAGAGAAGGGGAGTCCAGTCGCCACGGAGCCTGTCCAGTCCTCACAGCGTGCTAACGCCTCCCCACGCGCCGGCCGCCGAGGAGAGGAGGGCTCCTCCGGGAGGGCCCGGTGGGTGGGGCCGTCGGAGCGGGCCTCCGGCGTTGCACCAATAAAGAAGCGCTTTAGGATACACAGTTGAGAAATTTATTGTAAGCTTTTCAGTGAAGAGGAAAGTGGGTGGGCACACTTGTCTGTTTTGGTTGCACCTGCCGAGTCAATACCAAGCGAAGGTAAACCTAGAGTTAGGGACCGAGTGCAGTGAATGATCTGGGAAGGGAAACCATCTCTCAGAAAAAAAAAAGGAGGCAAAGGTTTGGAAAGACACTAAGAAAATGTGCAAATCTTGGTAAAAAAAAAAAAAAGGAATGCTTCTCATTCATCAGTTTCCTCGGTTTTGAACCCCCCAGTCTAGCTGAGGGCAGTGGCATGGAGGCTGCCGTATGAAGGGGAATTCCTCTTCCAGAAGGTTCCCGTCAACCTCGGCCGTAGCCCTCCGTGAACCACCGCTGCCCGTCCACGAGGCCCTCCCTCCAGCAGGTGCGTGGCACCCCGCCCTCGGGGCCCCGCAGAGCCCTGGGGCGCGGAGCTGATGACGGCTGCGGGGGGCGGCTGCCCACCAAGGGGACCCTGAGAGAGAAAACGCATGAGAACCCGGGTGGGGTGGGGGTGGGCAGGCGGTTCGCGGGCCAAGGGGAGGCTGTTTCTAGAGACGTCGCTCAAGGAGGAGCACCGGGACAGGGGTGGTGCCCGGCGCGGGTGCGGGCCGAGGGCCCGGCTGTGCTCCGTCCTTCCCTCCCCGCCGTGCCGTCCCTAAGGAAACAGGTTGCCGTCGTTATGGCTTTCGTATCAATCTCTTTCCCTTTGTCCCGTTTATTTCTTTACCAGATTCATGTCAGAGGTTAGACTCACAAACACCAAAGCACCACTGTGTGTGACATCTAGTGACACGGGGTGAGAAACGCCAATATAAATACCAAATATCAAGTTACCATTGTTCCACACCGGGGCGGGGCGGGGCGGGGGGCGGGGCGGGGGGATGAGGAGACGGAACCAATCCCGTGCCCAAGCGGGGCGTGTGCCAGGCGGCGGCGGCGGCGGCGGAGGGACGGAGCCGCGCGGCGGGCGCTGTGCCCGCAGTCCCTGGCGCCCGAGGCCGCCAGCTCCAGTTCTCCGGGGGCAAAGTCCCCACGCGACACGGGGTGTCGGCGGCGGCAGCGCGGGCGTCAGTACTCCTCCTGCTGTGGGGGCTGCTCGTGCGCCTGCTCGTCCGCTTCGGGCTCTTCGGGGGGGCCCTCCTGCGGGCGGGGAAAGGGGGGGCATTAGCGGAGACAGCCGGGGCCGGAGCAGGTGTCCCGCTCCCTCGGAGGCCTCTCCCGTGCTTCGGGAGGAAGCCACACGGACCCTGCGGGTGTCTCCCTGCAGGCTGCTCCGGGGACACACATCGGGGGCCCCCGGAGGGTCTGACACTGACAGCGGCGCAGGCCTGCACCAGCCGCCCGGCCCTGGCCTCTCCCCCGGGGGGCCTGTCGCTTGCAGGGAGCCCTGGTGAGGCTGGTGCTCAGCTCCCACAGGCTCCGATCCAGAGAGGCCAGGGGTTCCAGTGAGCATCACTTCTGCTTGTTCGCGGCCCGGAATCCAGACAGCAGCACGCTCATGTGTGTGTGTGTGTGTGTGTGTGTGTGTGAGACGATGGGGAGGGGGCCCTGCGGGTGGTGGTGTGAAGAGCAGAGAGGAGCTGTCCTTGGACAGACTCCTTTGAAATCAACCCAGGAGGCAAGACTCTGGGTCGAGGCCCGTCCTGCCTGCCCTGAGCTACGAACTCTGGCCACATCGGCCCTAAGCTTGGAGTTCCCCTGACGGGTTCCCACACCGGGACGTCGGCTGGGACAGGATCTGGCGCTTCCTCCCGTGGGGAGTGTCCACGCCTCAGCCCCACTCGCTCAGATGCCCAGGGCCGGGCCCCCCTCCAACAGCCTGTGATGATGACGGCCCAACCGGCCGTCCTGAGAGCTGCCCAGCGCTCTGCGCACAGGACCCTGCCCGCTGCACGGGGGCTGGGGGGGGGGCCTGCTTCTGGGCGGGTCGCTGTGAGCACTGGTGAGGCCGGCACAGCGCGGGGACCTTCCCGGGAGGGTCAGGCTCCGAGGGCGACAGGCCCAGTGATGACCAAGGAAGACGGCTACGGTCTCCGGGAGAAGGACAGAGCGGTGGGGCGCCCCCACACCCCAGACAGCGGCTCGCCGTTCAGGAACGGCTCGAGGCCGGGATTTTAGTCGGATGTGGAGCACACGCGTGCCCGGTGTGAGCTGGAATCGGACCAAGTGAGCCTGCCAGTGCGTGCTCCGTTCCGGGGGAATGCCGCCCCCACTCACGTGCTCGTCGGAGGCGTAGAGGACCTCCATCAGCCGCTGCACCAGGCTGTCGCTCTCCTGGCCCTGCTCCTGGCAGAGGAGCTCGATCTCCCGCAGCTTCCCAAAGTAGAAGTCCCGCTCCTTCTCCACGCCCTCCAGGGCCAGCTTCAACGAGTGTACCTGCGGGCGAGGCGGCGGGGGCGGCGTCAGACAGACAGTGTCAGACACGGAGCCCGCCGTCCGTGCGGAGCCCAGGCCGCTGTGCCCCCGCGGGGGTCACTGTGCGGCCGGGTCTGGGCCCCACGGCCACGGGCACCCTCAGAGCGCAGTCCTTCCCCGGCAGGGAGCGTGTGCGAGCGGGAACCGGGGCCCAGGCTGTCCTGCTGGAGACCGCGCCTGCCCGCAGGGGGGGCGCGGGGTGAGGAGGGACAGGCAGGGAGGCTGGTGCTGTGGTCGCTCAGATGTATTCTGAGGACGCTCGTGGCTCCACGGCTCCTGCACGGAGTCACCCTCAGTTCTGGACAAACAGGACAAACGGTCTCTCCTGGGAAGCGGGGTGCCGACCACACAGAGCTGGGTGAGACCAAATCCTGGCGGGCACTGTCCTAGCTCCTCTCGTCCCGGCTTCGTGGGCAATGGGAAGAGATGGCAGCTTGTTCCCTCGGGAAACAGTCCCCCCTCCTGCTCCGCGATGCTGGCCAAGGACCGTCCAGGCTGTGCACCCCACAGCGGTCCGGACCGCGTGCTGGTGACCGGAGGCGGCGACGGGGAGGCAGAGCCACGGTTGTCAGGCTGTCAAGGCTGAGGGAGCACTCAGGGGGTAAGCAGGCCTGGGCTCACCTCCCAGCAGCTCCACTCGGGCCCAAACCATCCCCGTTCCTGCTCCGAGAGCCTCAGAGTCTCTGCCCTTCGCGCGTTTCCTGCTCATGCAGAGCGCATCCTTCAGGAGGCAGGCGAGGCCTCTGGGGCTGGAACCCCTCCCCGCACGTGGAGACCACCCTCAGCAGAGTTTCTGAGAATGACTGGGGATGGCCTTTGTCTCCCTTTGCTAAGGGCTGAGCCTCTGTGCACACAGCCAGTCTGTGTGGGATCAGTGACGCGTTCACACGGCCTCTGAGCACACCCGGCAGGCTCCCACCCATCCTGTGGCACCCAGGGGCGAGCCCGCATCCATCCCGGGAGGCCCAGGACACTGTCCCTCGGGTCAGCTCGCTGGTGCCCCCTGGAGCTGCTCGCCAAGCAGCAGGCATGGATGTGCCAACGGTTCACTCGGATTTCTCATCCCACTGCTGCTTAAGTGCTTAAATGCTGGTAAAAACCAAAGGCAACCAGCAGCCTCAGTTCCACGAAAAGGAGACTCCCCTCGTCCTCCAAATCCTGTCTTGCTCTAACACACACTCCCCCCCCCCCCCCCCCATAGGCAAGAGGGTTGGACACAAGAACAAGGCCTGTGCGGCTCGCGAGTGTGCTCTGGTCTGCGTGATGAGCCAAGAGCCGAGGCTGCGGCAGTGAGACCTGGCCCACGTCACCCGGTGGTGTTCCAGACGCATTAGGTAATGATGCGCAGCTATAAACATCCCCCAGTAAAACCAACAGGAGCTAAATTACACGACGGAAGATCAATCGGCAGCCGGATTCCAGGCTGAAAGTCCCGTCATAAAGCCCGGTGCCTCCTGCCCCCTGATGCTCACAGCGCTGTGGGGGAGGGAGGCCAGGAAGCAGCCTTCTCCTCTCCCCCTTCTCCCCACTCACTGCCTGGGTGCCAGCTCTCTCCAGCAACTCCTACTTCTTCCAGGGATGTTCCTCCACTCCCGCCCCCGCCCCCGCCCCCCATCCTTGGGCTCATTTCTGCGGCTGGATTCGCCCAGCGGTGCTTTCCAGTGTGTGTGGCAGACGGCCTGAACGCAGGCACGGCCAAGGCCACGAGAGTTCTAGCTCACGGCACCTTCCCCTCCTCCGTTACTATGGCAGTTCACCTTCAGCTCGACCTTCACCCAGCATTCCCCTCCCGCTGTCCCGGCTCTAACCAGCGGTGCCTGGTGGCTGCCCCCGTTTCCGGGGGGCACCCTGCGAGCTTGGAGCAGCGAGGCACGTGGCCAAGGCGCTCAGGGCTGTGCTCCCCGCCTGCCACCTGAGGAGGATGTGTGTGACGGGGAATCCTATGTGGGCTCCAACGGAGACACGGCGGGTAACTCGGGCATCCTGAGTCCGTTTCTAAATCAAAGTCCGGCCCGGCGATGACGGAAGGCGTCTCCTTTTTCATTGGCGACCAGAATTGTAAAGAAACGCCCTAGTTAGCAACTGTCTGCTTTTAAACCCGGTTCTTGACTGCAAATGGACAATGATCTCAAAAACCACAACCCAGTGATGCCTCTGACGGCTCACCCAGCATCGGATGCGTCCCTGGGAAAGGCCAGGCGTGGTGGGAGCCGCCTGGGCCCGGGATGAAGGCTCCCGTCCAGGGGGCGGAGCAGCCAGGATACAAGACCCTCCTCCTCACTCGGGTCGAAGGCGTCTGCAGCGGGACCCTCCCTACCAACTGCTTTATTACTATTAAAACTCTAAAGACCTACACTGAGAGAGTCCTCCGTTTCCGAATTCAGCTCAGCTAGGGAAGCGACCACTAAACACCGCTGTCTCGATACGGGCAGAATTCTTTGTTTGAAATGGAGTCTAACCCCTCCCTTAAAGCACACCCCATGCAGAGTGGTTTCTGTGTGACGTAACGGACAAAATTAGCGCCGCCAGCTAGGAAGTACCCAAGGCAGGGGAGCCAGATTTGCTGGGACCGAGAGGAATATTCGATGGAAAGACAAGTTCTGCCGAAAAGGCACTGGGCTTTCTCATCAGCCCAGTACTGGGCTCAGCGCTCCTGGGGTAACGAGTCTCAGCCGCGTGGGAAGTGTCAGGTTGTGGCTCTCGGGTGCATGGCCACCTGCCTGACAGTGCTGTCCGCGTGGGGAGGGGAGAGAGGGCTGTCCTGCTGCCATCACATTCCCAGCATCACGTGCAGGGTCGGTCACAGAACAAGCCTGGCGCCCGCTGTGAGGAAGAGGAGGGGGACTAGCCCTAACGCCTCAAGGTCAAGACAGATAGGAGCCCCCATCTAGTCCACGGCCTAACAGACACTCAGGTGTGTGTGGTGGTGGTGGTGGTGGTGGGGAGGTGGGGAGCAGGGGGAGGTGGCCAGCAAACCCACAGTTACCTGGGCCGAGCTGTGAGACTGGTGATGAACCTTGTGTGTTCACAATGGGCCCGAACAGTCTCTGTCATTCTGACTCGTTTGCAACCACGGATTCTGCCTTACCTTCTGTGGAGAGCAGCTACAGCATTTGGGCAGGTTCAGGCCTCAGACCCACTTGTGGCAAAGCCCGCCCAACACAGTTACAGCCAGAGGCTAGGGTTGTAACCTTGACCGTATAGTCCAACCCCTCAGTCCTAGGTAGCTGAGGGAGGTGGACCGTGGGGGCGGGGTGCAGCAAGCGCTGCCTAAACAAAGCTTGATAAGAGTTCAGAGAATGGCAACAACAGGAAAGAAGCAGATTTGAAATTCGCAAGGACACTGTAAGCATCGTGCCCTTGTTTTGCTTTGTGTGCTCGGACTATAAAATAAAGATTCGGCTTACAGGCTGTGTGTGTCACTGTTTCCTCGTCCAGGCCCAGTGATCCACTGGCCCCACCTGTATTCTCTCGTCTGTTTTAACCCTTCACCGCCCGTCCTCAGTTCACCGCCGGCCGTGCTGGACGTGGTTCAAGCTTCCCTCCCCCTCACACCTGTCACGTTCCCACAGACGGGGCCAGGGAGTAGAATGTACCTGTTCATTCAGCTGTAGGACCTGTGTCTCCAAATCTTTGTCCGATTTCGATGCCGAGCCGCTGGATGAAGCCCTTTTGGCTGACGAGGGACGAGAAGGGGTGGAGCCTGGTTTAGATGCTGGACTGGACTTAGCTGCACCTGAAAGCAAGCAGAATAAATGATAAAAATTGGCAACGTGAAAATGCTGTGTAGACACAGAGCAAATGGACGATTTAGGGGGGGTTTGCTAGCATGTCTAAGAGGCACTGGCAGGGACCCCTGCCCGAAGCAGACGTAGCTCAGACGCTCGCAGGAAGGACACACGGTAAAAGGCAGTGTTGTCTGGGGCAGCTTTCACTCCTCTGGGCACTGGGTGTGCGGGGCCTTCCCCGTCCGGTAACGCGAGGCCAATGCATGTCCTCCTTCCTCTAGAGAGGGAAGAGGAGCAGACACAAAAGATTTTAAGCTTTTTTTTCTCTAAGAGGAAAGGTTTTCAGATCAGCTTATATAGTAGCACTACCAACCAAGAAAAAGGCGTTACACCTGATGAACACTGTAGAAGAAATATTAACACCGTATTTCCTGGCTTTTGTCACGGAAAGAGCACGGGGACAGCGACACCTCCGTGCAGCGGGCACCCTGGTGCCCAGGTCCTGCTTTCTAACTGTTCCTCTGCGGCAAAGGCTCCTGAGAAATGGCTGGCTGCGGGGCGCAGGGTGCGGGGGCTGTGTGTGGAAAGCAGGGTGTCAGGCTGCGGGGCCAGCTGGGGCCCCCCACGAGCCACACGGGGACAGTGTGCGTACAGAAACCAACAGAGGCTGCAGCGTGCTGGAACGCACGGGTCACCCGGACGTCTAATTACCGGGGGAAGGACGCCCAGAGGGACCTCGATAGGACACTGACAGAGAGGAAGCGTCAGAACTCGGAAAAGCACAGACGCGCAACGGGTTCAGGAAAGGCTCCTCCTGGGCTCGACGCCATTACAGGAGATGTTTTGGGGAATAAGTCACACGTGTCGAGGTACCTCACTTCTGTTACAGGGAAAACACACGCCTTCACAGTGGCGGGATCGGAGGGCCAGGACCCTAACCAAGTGGTTCCACAGCATCGCCTCTAATGCTGTCAATTGGAAAAAAACAAATCAACAACAACAAAAAAGGCACTGATTTCAGGTCAGACCTCACCCCCTGGAGCTGGGCTCACACGCTCCCTCTCTGCCTGGACCTCGGCACGGACAGGGACGTGACCTCGCAGCCCAGCAGCCGGGACAGGGACATGCACGAGGCTTCTGTCCTGCAGGATTCAGACACTCAGGCCCTCGCCAGGCCCACCCCCTTGCTCTGAACTCGTCCTGACGTGGTGGCATCAGTGGCATCGCGCTGGCCGAGGTGCCCCTCCTTTGGCCCCGTCCCCAAGTCTCCATCCCCCCACGCTGATGTCTCTGAAGGCTGGATGGGGTTGGGGGGCCGGTGGGAGAAGGCAGGAACAGGCCCGTCAGCTCTGCAGGGCTTGGCGGGGCGCCTCTTGGTTGAAGGAACAAATGAAATAAATATATAAACAAGCGAGTAAACCTGGTCAGGTGGCTTACAGTTTGTTTCCCACTCACAGTGATCAGTAGCGGCAGAGGGTTGCAGAGGGTTATAAGGTGCTGACGGCAGTTAAATCCCAAACTCGCTCTTCCTAGTGATCACAGGTAGGAGCAGGTGGCTATAGAGCGTGGATCGGCGTGTCTCCGGGGCTGGAGCCATTAGTCGTGGTGAGAGAGTGCGCCCTTGGGAAGCGGCAGCATCTTACCCGGTGGATCTCAGTGACAGACGCCTGACTGGTTTTAAACAGGAGCGTCACGGGGAGGACCGGAGACGGTTTTGATGCTCAGGGTGACCAGCCCGCGGTGACCTGACGCGCACCTGCGCAGCCGAGGCCTCTGGGAGCCGCATTCGTGCGAGGACCCCTCCTCTCTGTGGCCCCACAGGGGCTCCGGGACTCCGTGTCCATGGCAGTAGCCAGGTTCTCTGCCCAAATGCAGGCCCGGGGAGGAGACGGGGGAGGGGGCGGGGTGGGAACACGCCTGCAAGGAGCCCTCCACCTGCCACTGAGCGGGGGAGGCAGATCCCGAAAAGCCAAGTTACTTCAGCCCTCTCTAGAAGCGGCACATGTCCACTTTAGTACACAGAACGCCCGGCGAGAGCAGACCTGACTGTCCATGCAGCGAGTCCCACTCACCGAGGCCACGTCCACCCGGTGCCGGGAGCCCCAGAGGCCCACCCACGGGTGCTGTGGGGTCTGCAGCGCCACACAGGAAGGCAGCCCTCGGGGACCCCAGAGTCTGCCAGGGCTGGGCTCGTGCACAGGACGCCTCTCGGGCAGCGGCCACGGTGGCCGTCACAGACCCAGACTTTATTCCTGGAGCCACCGAACACTCCCGTTTCCTCCTGGCGGCGCTTGCTGACGCCCTGGGAGCATCCTGAGGGGCAGCCCTGCCTGCCCAGAGTCCTTTCCCCCGTCTGTCTCCCCCTGCACCCCCCAATTCTCCCTGTCAAGCACGAAGGGGTTTCAGGAGCAGAAAACAGACCCAGACTCTGTCCAGGTCCCTGTCACTCTCTGGCTCGACCCAAGGGACCCGCTGTGATTCCTGCTGCCGGCCTCTGCGCGTGGGTCTGAATGAGTGCCCTGGTGACGGGGGCTTGAGCACGAGTCCACGACAGTACACCGCGGTGACACAGCGGCCGGGGCACCCCGTGTCTGCCAGTGACGAGCAGCCTGCGTAACGTCTGTGGGAAAGGCCAGGGCACCGTGGGCACCCCAGGCCCTGCGACCTCGGGGCGAGGAAGCAAATAAAAGGCCTGCGCTTGGCTTACCCTCCACGGCCGGGCGCTGATGGAACTTAGGAATTCTTCTCACATAATCTACCGTATTCTGTCTGCCAACATCATAAACAGAAGAGCTAAAAATACGGCATTAACGCTGCTGGCAACAAGCGCAGGGACATCGGAAGTGTGCGCGCGCGCACACACACACACACAGACAAGCACCCGGCCCCCCCCCCCCCCCCCCCCCCCCGCCCCCCAGCCAGCCCTGCTCTGAGGGCCAGTCCCTCGCCCCGGGCCTTCACTCAGCTCAGAAGCTCAGAGGCGGAGACGGGGGTGGGGAGGGCAGGTCGAAGGCACACGCTCCCAGTTAGGAGACAAGTCCTGGGCGTCCGGGTGGCCCGGTGACCAGCGTTCATGCCTCTTGTCCACGTGAGAGCTGCTAGGAGAGCAGATCTCAAACGTTCTCCTCATGGGAGACAGCTGTAACTGCACGGGGTGGCCAGCCTGCAGCCTCTACAAACACCAAGGCCTTGGGAAGTACACCTAGGTCAGCTCTGTCTCCTAAGAACGCACCCCACCCCAACCCCTCCCCTCAAGAACTGACGGCTGGCAGAGAACACACCACACCCACTGTGGGCAGCTCTGACGTGACTGCCTTGTCCCCTGTACCTGGGCAAATAGATTTCCCTTTTTTTTTTTTTTTTTTTTTTTAGCAGAAGCGGGTGAACGGGGGAGAGATGAGTCGATAGAGAGAGAGAGACACTGATTTGCTGTCCCATTCGTTTATGTAGCCACCAGTTGCTTCTTGTAGGGGTCCTCGCTAGGGACCACACCCACAGCCTTGACGTCTCAGCACGATGCTCTGAGTACCCGGCAGGGCTGGATGTTATTTTTTAAACTGAGATAATGAGCTGCGTTAACATGTCAGTACATAAAGCCGGCGCCAGGGAGAGCCAGGGGGCTGCACAGCTGAGAGGAGGGAGTTCCCACGGAAAGGGTCCTCAGTGCCGGACGGCTCCCCCAGCTCTGACCACTGTGCACCCAGGATCTGGCCCTTCCCGCCGGAAGTGGCTCCACTCCCGCACGCTGTGACGGTCACCGGGGAGGGCAGAGAGCCGCCTGCGGTGGCCAGTGCGAACGGGACCTCGGCGGGGCGGGAGAAGCCTGCTCCGTGCGTCACTCAGAGGCCGGCTCTTTCATTCTGAGAGGAGCTCACAGCCCCCGGGGCTGTGGACCCAGCGGTAACGTCTGCCTCCTCCTTGTCGCTCCTTCAGCGTCAGCTCCTGGCAGTGGGCAGGACTCCCTTCTGAGCGGCGTGGGGCACTGCACACACCGAGCCTGAGCCCGGTGCCCGGGGGAATGAGGGCCTGGGGGGAGCGGGCGTCCTTCATCTGGCCCCTCGGGGGCAGCGGCGAGGGCAGGGAGGGCCCTGCAGCCTGTGCCTGCACAGGAGACCTGGCCCGGCTCCCTGCCGCCCGGGGCACTTGCCGTCACAGTTTGTGTTCGGGAGGAAGAGCGGGGCCCCCTCCCAGAGCTGGGAAGGGTTAACAGCTGGGAAGCTGGTACCCGGAGCTGGGCACACAGGAACTGCTCAGTATCTGCCAGCCTCCTTGACTGTTACTCAGCCAGAGACCGGACTCAACCAATGACGAAAAGGTGCACAGGTCCCATTCCTACACACCAGCAAAATAGGAACTAAGCTGCTGAAATAATAAGGGAGCAAAACTCACTTTACTTAAAGAAAGAAAGCCTTTAGCCAGGCCAGCGAGGCTCAGTGGCTGAGCGTTGGCCTGTGGACCAGGAGTCATTGATTCCCGGCCAGGGCCTAGGCCTGGGTTGTGGGCTAGATCCCCAGTGGGGGGCATGTAGCAGGCAGCCGATCAATGATTCTCATCACTGATGTTCCCTCTCCTCTCTCTCTCTCTCTCTCTCTCTCTCTCTCTCTCCCTCTCCCTCTCCCTCTCCCTCTCCCTCTCCCTCCCTCCCTCCCTCCCTCTCCCTTCCTCTCTGAAATCAATAAAAATATGTATTAAAAAAATAAAGTCTTTGGAAAAATTCACCGGCCAGTGGGCTCTGGGGCACAGGGTCCCACCCCACTCACTCTGTCCTGCACCCCAGGGTGCCGCAGTGCAGGTCCCTGAGCTTAAACCGCCGATGCCTCCGTCCAGGCAGCAGGGGGCACTGGCCCCTCACACGCCCGCACGCTCGGACACTCGGGTAAGACGGGGAAGGAAATGCCGAAGGAGCCTTCCCTGTGGGACCCCCACTCTGACGGGGGATCCAACTCTCCAGCAGAACGTCATCAACCCGCAAGTGGCCTGGCAGCGAGAAGGGAAGTGCTGTGGAGGAGAGGAGAGGAGCAGGGGCAAGGGGGGAGAGAGAGAGAGAGAGAGAGAGAGAGAGAGAGAGAGAGAGAGAGAGTGTGTGTGTGTGTGTGTGTGTGTGGTGTGCGGAGGAGGGGGGTGTGGGGAGGAGGGGAAAGTTAAATAGGAACTTCAGGGGAGGCCTGAGTGCCCACCAGGGGTCTCTAGTCTCAGCTCTTCCCTGAGCCCCCGGGACTTCCAGGAGCCCCTCCGAGGGCCAGGGGGCGGGGCCCCGGTCCTCCAAGTGGGAGCCCCGCCCAGACGCCAGGAGGCCAGGCCCGCCCCAGGCATGGGGGCACCTGGCGCAAAGGCTCCTTCCTCAGAGGAGACGGCATCTCCCCCGGCATCTCCCCCCCGGGACGGGCCAGGGCAGGAGTCCCCTCCCTCGTCCAGGCCTCCCTGAGCGAGAGCTGAGCAAGGACCCGCGGGGGTGCGAGGCTGCCCGGGCAGCCGGAGGCAGAGGTCTGAGAGGTGCCGGAGGTCAGGGCGGACAGCAGGGCACGCACAGGGCGCCGTCGGGGTACGTCCCGGGGGAACCTGCTGCAGCCTGAGCAGAGGGCTGGCTCCGGCGGAGAAGGCTCCGCCTGCAGCCTGCGGGACACCCGGGGCAGGTAAGGGCAGGCGCGCTGGCCAGGCAGGAGGCCCTGCGGCCACCCCCTCTGGGTGTGGGCAGTGAGCGCTCCTCACAGGTATGTTTTGGGTGAAGCAGAGCTCAGACAACCCTAACGTGTACCCCAGGAGCAGGCACCCCGTGTCCAGCCGCTGTGCACAACCTGCATTTGTAACCTCAACAGCCACCAGGACCTCTGTGCTCAGTGCAACAGCTACTGCCTCCACGGAGAGGGGAGGAAAAGCACAGTGACCACACTGTGCATCACGGGCGTCCCTCCCGTCCACTGCTGTCCACTGCTCGAGGGACATTACCAGAACGACTAGCTCTGAGCACCCGGAGTCAGGGCCTCGGAGGGCGTGGCTGCTGCTGCAGCACAGGCCTATGTGCCCGGTGACCCCGCCTCCCCCCCCCCTCCCCCCAGCATGGCCAGCCAGCGTGAGCCTTCGGGGCAAGTTCCTCCTGTCCTGGTTACTGTCCCTGCTGGAGAGATGTGCTTATTTTTAGCCATCATGTGATTCTCCAGTATTTTCCAGCTCTGCTTGAGTCACTCTGGTTTCAGACTGTTTTTCATTGGGGAGTTGGGGTGGGGTGGGGTGGTTAGAGGGGTAAAAAAAAAACAAAACACAACAGGAAAAGAACTCATTTTGAAATGGCTCAAGTGTTAGAAATTCTTTTAACCGTTCCTTGGTCATGCATGTATTCCTCTTGATAAATTGATTGCACACCCCTCACGTCTTGGTGGAAAAGTAAGTGTGCTTGAGGACACGTTAGGTGCCAGCCAACCACCACCTTAGTTCAAAAGTCTTGCTTTTAAGTTGTCCTCGGAGCAATGCCTTTCTCGGAATGGCGGGGACCCTCACCCGGGGAACAACACGCTGCGGGACCCCGACAGTCAGCGGGGCGCGCCCTGGCCGCTCGCGGCAGCACTGAGGAGAGCGCCCGCACACGGAGCCAGCCACCTGAGACCACGCTCAGGAGCGACCACAACACCGGCATCCTGGCATCACTGTCCTCCTGGCGTACAGCGGTCCTTTAGGCAAAGAGCTTACACCCCCAGATGGCCATTTTGGGGGAACACGAGTCCTCAATTACTTTACGATGTTCCAAGTCCCTGCCGATTCACCACTGATGTAGTAAGTCTGTTGTCCCCATTAACACTGTCTTACCCAGACTCCCTTGCAAAGAGAGATGTGGTCAGAGGCCACAGCGCCGGTTGGAGCGCAGGCACCTGAGAGCCCGAACTGCCCGCCTGGAGTCACCGCCTCTCCTCCGCTCCAGGCGGCTCCTGCTCCGGCGTTCTCCGCTTCCACCGGCCACGGAGCCGCTGCCTGGGACACACCCTTGGCTTCCCTTGCCTTTGCTCTCACGCCCGATCCCCATCGGTTTTGTGGATGGCACCTCTTTAATGTCTCCACAACCCACATGGCCACCCTCTAGCTAGGCCACCCTCCTCTCCTACAGGGTTTGCTGCGACAGCTTCTTCGCGAGTCTTCTGGATCGGCTAAGTTCTCTACACCTCAGAGCACGTCTGTGCTTAAACCTTCCAATGACTCCCCACAGTCCCCATGATGAATTTTAAACCTCCGTGACCGACAAGGCCTATGGTGG
Organism: Pipistrellus kuhlii; assembly: GCF_014108245.1. Taxonomy (NCBI): domain Eukaryota; kingdom Metazoa; phylum Chordata; class Mammalia; order Chiroptera; family Vespertilionidae; genus Pipistrellus; species Pipistrellus kuhlii. The sequence continues at coordinate 19,323,563 of NW_023425562.1, forward strand.
ACGCCACCCCCCCCAACACACACACACACACAATGGTCTCTACCTCCTGGTGCTCCCACCGTTTTGTGGTTCCCTCTCCTATAGTGTGAGTGGGACCTGTAACTTGCTTTTAACCAACAGAATATGGCAAAGATGATGGTTATGGAACTGTACATATGACTGCTTTCCTGGCATACACGCTGGAGAGACTCTCCCTACCACCCCGGGAGAAGCCAGCTGCCATGTAGTAAATACCGAAGCCAGAAAAAGCCACAGGATGAGGTGGCCTCTAGAACCCAGGGCAGCTGCCTGTAAGAAACGGAAGCCTCAATCCTTCAGCCTCAGAAAACTGCCAAAAACTTAAAGGAGCTTCCCCGGTTGAGCCTCTGATGAGACCACAGCCCCAGCGGATACCTGAAGTGCAGCCTAGTGAGACCCTAAAGCAGAGAACATAGCTAAGCTGTGCCAGGGCTTTAGAAGCTGTAGACAGATCTGTTTTAAGTCGACAGGTCTGTAGAAATTGTTTTTGCAGCAACAGACTATAAACATGACCTCTCAACCCATTATACAAGAGCCCTGCTCACCTCTGCAGCCTCACATCTCAGAGTTCATAAAAAGTGCACTTCACCGAATACAGCACGTTCTCTCTCAACTTCAACATGCTGCTGCTGCTCCTGCTTGCAGTGGTCCTTCCATCCCCTCCACCTGGCTGACTTCTACTCATTCATTAAGTCTCGGTCATACCTCATTCCCCCCCAAACCCTTTCTAGACCAGCTCACGTGGTCTTCCTACACAACCCAGCAGCACTCACCTCACTTTACTGTTATTATCTATTTTTCAAAATATTTTTTATTGATTTTTTTTTTACAGAGAGGAAGGGAGAGGGATAGAGAGTTAGAAACATCGATGAGAGAGAAAAAGATCAATCAGCTGCCTCCAGCACACCTCCTACTGAGGATGTGCCTGCAACCAAGGTACATGCCCTTGACCGGAATCGAACCTGGGACCCTTCAGTCCGCAGGCTGACGCTCTATCCACTGAGCCAAACCTGTCAGGGCTGTTATCTATTTACTGTGAGGTTGCCTCACTAGGCTGCAACTTCCTTGAATCACTATTTCTCCAAAATCTCTCACCGTGCCTTAGCAACCATTTGCTGAAAGACTAGATGAATGAGAATTCAAGTAAAGCTTTAGCAAAAAAAAAAAAAAAAAAAAAGCAATAAATAGGAATTGTTGTTGAAGTATTTTCTGAACGATGGGGCAGCACACCAGCTGTTTTCTAAGCTACAGAGCAAGGGGCTCTTCAGGTGGTGAGAATGGTTGGAAAGAACTTCAAAAACACTCGTGTTGGCGTAAGTGCTGCTGCTGCTGCTGCTTTTTCTTTTTAAAAATATGTTTTATGGATTTTCCACAGAGAGGAAGGGAGAGGTATAGAGAGCTAGAAATGTCGATGAGAGAGAAACATCGACCAGCTGCCCACCGGGGATGTGCCCGCAACCAAGGTACATGCCCTTGACCGGAACCGTACCTGGGACCTTTCAGTCCACAGGCCGAGTGCTCTATCCACTGAGCCAAACCGGTTTCAGCTGCTGCATCTTCTTGATCTAAATGCAGCGATTCCACTTAAACCAATCCAACAAACACTGAATAGGAACCTTCCACATATCAAGTAATTGGGAAGCAATGACTGAACAAGACAGAACTGGTTGACAGCTTTAAGTCACCTAATTCAAAGGGAGTCTAGAAAATTCTTCAAGTCAAAACTGGTTTCTATTCCCACCCAACATACCAAGGGACAGAGAGGTTCACCGGTGACCTCATACTCTGTTCACGGAAATGATAAATGCTAAGCGCTGCCTTTTGAGGCCTGGCAAGTTTTAGCGTGAGGCCGAGAGGCCAGACATCCAGCTATTACACCGCTGGAGAGAGAAGGGACGATCCATTAGGAATACGTGGGTTTCAGTTGCGGAGCCCGTGAATATTTCAGAGGGAGCAGCCGGAGGAGAAAGCCCGGCGCTGTGTTACAAGGACCCGATGCCGTACAGAGGGCACGGAGGGCTTGCTCTCGGGGGTGGGCAGGCGGGCGGGACAATAACGCAGCCCCCGGCCCCTCCGGCAGAGTCCCTGTGCGGGCAGAGAGCCCGGCTCGCTTCAGGACACGCCAGTCTGTGCGAGGGGCTTGCTCCCGACTTCGCCATCGCCCAGGCCATCCGCTCAGAGAACTCTTTAATGGAAGGATGAGAAAATCAGAGGTTAGCCCTACTCACCGAGGGCTCAGGAGCCAGGGCTTTGGAGCTGGGTGGAGGCCTGGCACCGGTGGCGTTACCGGCCCTGCGTTTATAAATGCTCACAGAACACGGTAGCCCCCACCCCAGAGTCTGTCACAAGGATGAATGGGAATGTTTGGGAACTTTTATTTTATTTTAAAAATATATTTTATGGATTTTTTTTACAGAGAGGAAGAGAGAGGAATAGAGAGTTAGAACCATCGATGAGAGAGAATCATCGATCAGCTGCCTCTTGCACACCCCCTACTAGGGATGTGCCCGCAACCCAGGTACATGCCCTTGACCGGAATCAAACCCGGGACCTTTCAGTCCGCAGACCGACGCACTATCCACTGAGCCAAACCGGTTTTGGCTGTTTTGGAACTTTTAAAAATTATGACTGTTTTTCAAAATAACTGCCACCCAAAGAGAACAGCGTGTGCTCTGCGTTAAGCCTCTCCGGCACTGCCCAGCCTTGTATGTCCGCCACACACAGGGCGATTGGAAGGCGGTTTGTGGAAATTCGCTGAGCTTCAGGATAGCGTGGGGAGGAGAGAACAACAAAAAACCAGACCAAACCACGTGGTCAAGCTTCAAATCTAGGGTTGAATTATCTGATCATCTGTCAAGGAGGCGTCTCAAAGCATGAAGCAGGACAGAAACGAAAACTGCATGGCTCTTCCCAGGACGAAGCCCGGGCGCCCCCCTGGGCGGTGCCAGAGATCCCCACCTGAAGCTCCTGAATTCTTCAGGACGCGGCTCTCTGCGCCCGGAATCCCAGACGCACAGGTAGGCAGTCTCCTGGCAGGGCAGCGAGCTCACCTTCTGTGCTGTGGTCTATCGCCATTACAGGCAGGGAAGTGCAGTTCCAGTTTTTCTTCTTGAAGGAGAGAAGTAAGCCCAAAGCTAGCAATGTGTGTATCTTTCTTCCATGGGGTGGAGAGGTAACTGGAGGAACAAAGCCCCCAAGCCCCCTCTCCTTCCAGGGAGCAGGGGATGTCCCCGAAGAGTTTGCCGAGGCCACGATAAGCGTTTCTTGCCATTTTCTCCAGGTCTGAACGTGGCGAAGGGGCAGCCGTCTGCTGGTACGCAGCAAGCAGTGGGAGGGCCTCTTGTGGACAAGCCCAGGGGATGCGATGCTGACAGAGGGCAGGGACCGAGGGAGAGGCAGAGCACTGTTCACGCAGGAAGGAGAGGTGCTGACCTCTATCTGAGAAGATGTCTTGCTAATCATGGGATTCCTAAGAAAAAGGGACCTCTTCCTTGTTTTGAATCGATACTACCTGACCTAAAATTAACATTTGGTCCTTGAAGAGTTAGGTGGTTATGTGTGTAGTACAGTAGTATATGGTTAGGTGGCTGGGGGCTGAGATAGTGGCATCAAGCAGGTACACACTGGGAAGCTGTAAGAATAAACAGGCATGATTCATCTTGACAGGAAGGTGATGAAGGGATCAAAGGTGCCTGTGCCTAGCCTATCGATACAAGGCTCTGATGCCATTATGAACCTAGTCCAGGGGTCGGCAAACTCATTAGTCAACAGAGCCAAGTATCAGCAGTGCAATGATTGAAATTTCTTTTGAGAGCCGAAATTTTTAAACTTAAACTTCTTCTAACGCCCAGGCCGTGATATTTTGTGGAAGAGCCACACTAAAGGGGCCAAAGAGCCGCATGTGGCTTGCGAGCTGCAGTTTGCCGACCACGGACCTAGTCTAAAGAAAAGTCATGGAAACATGCATTTCTTGGAGTAAGTGATGGCTTTGGAGTGAGAACAATGTTTGTGTTGAAGGAGTGGGGCTTCTCCAAAAGCAAATGAAGACTTGTGTCTTGATAATAAGGAAAAGGAAGTCCTGCATAACGGCACAGGCTTGGGTGGAATTTAACTTCATATGTACGTTTTATGTGGACTCTGAGTTAAGTGCCTGTTAAATAAATAAACATCAAAACTCTTTGGAGCAATATAACAAAATCCAGAGTCTCCACAACAGGACATCACAATGCCTAGGATGCAATCCAAAATTACTCAACATATAAAAAGCCAGGAAAATGTCACATGTTCTCAAAGGAAAAGACAATCAACATATAACATCTGTGAGATAGAATGGTGGAATTAGCGGACAGAAAGTTTAAAGCAGCTAACTTAACCATGCTCAGTGAAGTAACGTACGCTCAGAATAAATGAAAAGGTAGGCAATCTCAGCAGAGGCAAGAATGGAAAATCTACAACTGAAAAAATACAATTGTTGCAAATTTTTAAAAAGCTCAATACTAAAATGGAGACGCTGGAGGAAAAGAGGTAAACTTGAAGATATATGAATAGAAACCATCTACTCTAAAGAATAGAGACAGCTCTCAATTTGTTCTTAATTCTGTCACCTCTTTTACCCAGTCCCCCAACCCTCCTCCCTTCTGGCAGCCATTAGTATGTTCTCTGTAACTTCGAGTTTCTATTCTGTTCATTTTGTTCTTTAGATTCCACATATAAGGGAAGTCACATGGTCTTTGTCTTTCTATGTCTGACTTATTTCACTTAGCATAAAAATATCTAAGTCCATCCATGCTGTTGCAAATGGCAAGATTTCATTATTTTTTATGGCTGAGTAATATTCCATTATATATATGTACCACAGCATTTTTATCTAATCATCTGTTGATGGGCACTTGGGTTGCTTCCATATCATGGCTCTTATAAATAACACTAGAATGAACTTAGGGGTGCATCTATCCTTTCAGACTAGTATTTTTTTTTTTTTTCCAGGTATATACCTAAAGGTGGAATTGCTGGGTCATAGGGCAGTTCCATTTTTTTTGAGGGACCTCCATACTGTTTTCCACAGCATCTACAACAAACTGCATTTCCACCAACAGTGCGAGAGGATTTCCTTTTCTATACATCCTCACCAACACTTACTGTTTGTCGATTTATTGATAGACATTTTGACAGGTATGAGGTGATATCTTATTGTGATTTTAATTTGCATCTCTCTGATGATTAGTGATAATGAGCATCTTTTTCATATGCTTATTAGCCACCTATAGGCCCTCTTGGGATAAGTGTCTATTCAGGTCTTCTGTCCACTTTTTAATTAAATTGTTTTCTTGGCATTGAGTTGTATGAGTACTTTATGGTATATGCAAAGTACAACATAGGGAATATAGTCAGTAATGTATATTTATATAAAATGCTAAATGACCGACTGTCCATCCATCTGACTGTCCAACCGACTGACTGGCTGCTACATGTGATGCGCACACTGGCAATTTAAAAATAAACGCTGACTCACATATGCACAACACATATAAAGCTCTCACTGGTGCCAATCACACGACAGGGTGGGGGGCACAGCCTCAGGTCCCCCGTCAAGCCCCACCGGGTGGGGACCGTGGCCTCCGGTCCCCTGGCCTCGGTACCGGGGTGGGCTGTGTGGCCTCAGGTCCCTTGGCCCCGACGTGATGACCATTTGGATATTAGTTCTTTATTATATAGGATTTTCATATACATTTCACTAATTTTCTTTCATCTCTGATACTTCTATTATAAAGGGCGAATAATGCAGAGAATCTAAGATGGCTGCACAGGTAAACACATAGCCGCAGCCGCACACAACAATTTCAATAAAATACAACTAAAATATAAAATGGACATTACCCAGAACTACAGGAAAGTCGACTGACTAGAAATTCTACAACAAGAAGCAAAGAGAAAACCAGAAGGAAGTGCGGAGCTGTAAAAGCCTAAGGTACGGAGACACGCGGCGCGTGGAGAGGACGGAGCCGGAGAGGAGGGCGGCTGAGTGCCTGGCTGGCGTTCCCTAGCGGGAAGGAGATAAAAGCTCCAACTGTGCTAGGCCCCAGTTCCGACTGCTCTGAACCCCAGTTCTAGGCCAGACCCCGGGGACCCAGGCTCAAACAGAGGGAGCTGGGCTGTAAGGCGGAACCCCGGGGGAGCGGCAAAAGGAGGTCCCAGAGGTGCGCACATTGCGCGGAGAGAACGGACGGTTGGCTGTGCCGCGGGATTGCCCTGGTGGGAAGGAGACAGGGGCTCCAGACTGCTCTGAACGCCACCTCCATCTCTACTTCCAACTGAACTGAACCCCAATACCGGGCTCATTGGGGGAGAGCCTAGACTGGTAGCAGGAGAAAATCGAGGGCACCTTTCTCTCAGAGGCGCTTGCAAATAGTACTGAAGGACCCTGAGACTCAGGAGCCGAATAGGGCGGGGCTGACAGAAGCCAAAGCTGTAGGCTCCATCCTGAAACCCCGCCCCATCAGGGAAGCTGCGAAAATGCCAAGACAAAATAAATCACAAACGAAAGAAATGGAGGACAAAAAGCGACTGGATATAGAGTTCAAATCTATGCTTATAAGGTTTTTCAAAAATTTCCTAGAAAAGATTGATAAGACCTCTGAGGATAAGAAAAGGGATCAACTAGAATTAATAAGGAATCAACAAGAAATGATAAGGGATCAACAAGAAATAAAGAATACGTTGTCTGAAATAAAAAATATTATACAGAGTCCTAAAAACAGAATGGAAGATTGCAAGAATCAAGTCAAAGATTTGGAACATAAAGAGCCAGAAGATACTCCTCCGCAGAAGCAAGAAGGTAAGAGAATCCAGAAAATTGAAGATAATGTAAGAAACCTCTGGGACAACTTCAAGCAAACCAACATCAGAATTATGGGGGTCCCAGAAGATGAGAGAGAGCAAGATATCAAAAACATACTGAGATCCAAGATGGCTGCGCCCAGGTGAACACCTAGCCGCAGCCGCACACAACAATTTCAATAAAATACAACTAAAATATAAAACGGACATTGCCCAGAACTACAGGAAGGTTGACTGACTGGAAATTCTACAGCGAGAAGCAAGGAGAAAACCAGAAGGAGGCGCGGAGGAGCTGGAAAAGCCCAAGGTACGGAGACGTGGCGCGCGGAGAGGACGGAGCCGGAGAGGAGGGAGGCCGAGTGCCTGGCGGGCGTTCCTGAGCGGAAAGGAGAGAAAAGCTCCGACTGTGCTGGGCCCCCAACTGCTCTGAACCCCGGTTCTGGGCCAGACCCCGGGGACTCAGGCTCAGCCATAGGGAGCCGGGCTGTAAGGCGGAACCCCGGGGAGAGGCGAAAGGAGGTCCTGGAGGCGCGCACATTGCGCGCAGAGAAGGGATGGTCGGCTGTGCCGCGAGATTGCCCTGACAGGAAGGAGACTGGGGCTCCAGACTGCTCTGAACACCACCTCCAACTCCACTTCCAACTGAACTGAACCCCAATACCGGGCTCATTGGGGGAGAGCATAGACTGTTTGGCAGCAGGCGAAAATCGAGGGCACCTTTCTCTCAGAGGCGCCGGCAGCAGCGAGCACTGAAGGACCCGCATAGGGCGGGGCTGACAGAAGCCAAAGCTGCAGGCTCCACCCTGAAACCCCGTCCCATCTGTAACTGCGAAATGCGACAACAAAATAGATCACAAACGAAAGAAATGGAGGACAAAAAGCGTCTGGATATAGAGTTCAAATCTACGCTTATAAGTTTTTTCAAGAATTTCTTAGAAAAGATGGATAAGGGCTACGAGGATATGAAAAGAGATCAACTAGAATTAATAAGGAGTCAACAAGAAATGATAAGGGATCAACAAGAAATAAAGAATACATTGTCTGAAATAAAAAATATTTTACTGAGTCCTAAAAACAGAAGGGAAGATCGCAAGAATCAAGTCAAAGATTTGGAACATAAAGAGCCAGAAGACACTCCTCCACAGAAGCTAGAAGGCAAGAGAATCCAGAAAATTGAAGATAATGTAAGAAACCTCTGGGACAACTTCAAGCGAACCAACATCAGAATTATGGGGGTCCCAGAAGATGAGAGAGAGCAAGATATGGAAAACATACTGAAAGAAATAGTGACAGAAAACTTCCCCTACCTGGTGAAAGAATTAGACTTACAAGTCCAGGAAGCGCACAGAACTCCAAACAAAAGGAATCCAAAGAGGACCACACCGAGACACATCATTATTAAAATTCCAAGAGCAAAAGACAAAGAGAGAATATTAAAAGAAGCAAGAGCAAAGAAGGTAGTAACCTACAAAGGAGCACCTATACGATTGTCAGCTGACTTCTCAACAGAAACCATGCAGGCCAGAAGGGAATGGCAAGAAATATTCAAGGTGATGAATAGCAAGAACCTACAGCCAAAAATAATCTACCCAGCAAAGCTATCACTCAGAATCGAAGGCCAGATAAAGAGCTTCACTAATAAAAAAAAGCTAAAGGAGTTCATCACCACCAAACCAGAATTATATGAATTGCTGAAGGGGGTTCTTTCAGAAGAGAAAGTAAACAAAGATAAAAATTATGAACAACAAATACATAACTATCAACAAGTGAATCTAAAAACCAAGGAAATTAAAAAAATCTGATGAACAATATTAACTGTTGAATATAATAGAATCAGAGGTATGGAAGGGGAGTGAACTGACGATTCTTGGGGTAAAGGGGAGAGGGGGGCGTGGGAAGAGACTGAACATAAACTGTGCACCTATGGATGAGGACAATGGGGAGAGGGGAAAGGGCAGAGGGTGGGATGGGAACCTGGTGGAGGAGAGCAATGGTGGGTGGGGGGAAAGGAACATTTGTAATAATATGAACAATAAAAACTTATTAAAATAAAAAAAAAATAAAAAAAAAAAATAACAAAAACATACTGAAAGAAATAGTGACAGAAAACTTCCCCAACCCAGTGAAAGAATTAGACTTACAAGTCCAGGAAGCGCACAGAACTCCAAACAAAAGGAATCCAAAGAGGACCACACCAAGACAAATCATAATTAAAATTCCAAGAGCAAAAGACAAAGAGAGAATATTAAAAGCAGCAAGAGCAAAGCAGGTAGTTACCTATAAAGGAGCACCTATACGATTGTCAGCTGATTTCTCAACAGAAACCATGCAGGCCAGAAGGGAATGGCAAGAAATCTTCAAGGTGATGAATAGTAAGAACCTACAGCCAAAGATAATCTATCCAGCAAAGCTATCACTCAGAATCGAAGGCCAGATAAAGAGCTTCACTAATAAAAAAAAGCTAAAGGAGTTCATCACCACCAAACCAGAATTATATGAATTGCTGAAGGGGGTTCTTTCAGAAGAGAAAGTAAATAAATATAAAAATTATGAACAACAAATACTATCAACAAGTGAATCTAAAAACCAAGGAAATTTAAAAAAAAATCTGATGAACAGTATTAACTGTTGAATATAATAGAATCAGAGGTATGGAAGGGGAGTGAACTGATGATTCTTGGGGAAAAGGGAAGAGGGGGATGTGGGAAGAAACTGAACATAAACTGTGCACCTATGGATGAGGACAATGGGGGGTGGGGAAAGGGCAGAGGGTGGGTTGGGAACCTGGTGGAGGAGAGCAATGGGGGGGGGGGGAAGGGACATTTGTAATAATATGAACAATAAAAATTTATTAAAAAAATAATAAAATAAAATAAAAAAATAAAGGGCAAATAATGTTATTAAAATATTTGTTCTAATTAATTTCCTTTCAATGTGCATGAATCCGTAAACTGGGCCACTAGTATGGTAATAACTATGTGTGGTGCCAGGGGGTACTGAAAATATTGGGGAGAAAACATAAAGTACATGTCTGTTTAACCCCTAAGCTGTACCAGAAATGAATAAAAAACAATACTGAATGTAAACTATAATTGAAAACTAAAGTTTAAAAAGAGAAAGAGAGAGAGAGAAACAGAGAGAGAGAGAAGAAAGAAAGGGAGAGAGAGAATATATCCTCAGGGATCTGTAGGATAATTTCAAAGGCTCTAACATACAGATAAAAGGAGCCCTAAAAGGATAAGATAGAGAGTGTGGAGCTAAAAAGAACATTTGAAAAAATAATGCCTGAAAAACCTACCAAATATAGTAAGAGTCATAAACTTGCAGATTTAAGATGTTTAATAACTCCAAAGCTAGATAAATTCAAAGAAAACCATGATTAGGCACATCCCAGCCATACTACCGGGAGCCAAAGATAGAGAAACTTGACTTTAGAGCAAAACAACATGTTATATAAGGAGAAGAAGGATTAGAATGAATATGCACTTCTTATCTCTGGAGGCCACAGACAATGAGCAACAGCTTTACAATGCTTAAAGAAAGAGAAAGACTAGTCTGTGTTCTCTGTCTGGGGAAATATTCTTTAAGAATGAAGGTGAAATAAAGATATTTACAGAAAAAAGAAACTTAAAGAATTTATTGTCACTGGACCTGTTCTATAAGAAATGCTAAAGAAAATTCTCCAGTCTGAGGAGAAATGAAATAAGCAGGAAACTCAGATGTTCAGGAATGAAGAACATTGGAAATGATAAAAATATTAAAAAAAATAAATAAATCATTCTTCTCTTAATTTAAAAAAATATATATACATGACTGTATAAAGCACCACTGCTTCATATAAACCATGTTAAGTATTTTAAAAAGTTCTGGTAACAACATTAAAAATTTTTAAGATACTAATTTTAGACGAAACCGGTTTGGCTCAGTGGACTGTGGATTGAAAGGTCCCGGGTTAGATTCTGGACAAGGGCATGTACCTTGGTTGCGGGCACTTCCCCAATAGGGGGTGTGCAAGAGGCAGCTGATCGATGTTTCTCTCTCATCATGTTTCTAACTCTCTATCCCTCTCTCTTCCTCTCTGTAAAAAATCAATAAAATATATTAAAAAAAGATACTAATTTTAAAATATGCAAAATATATACCAACTATAATTTCTATATGTAATCAACATAAAAATTATTAGTTGTTTTATTTTTTCACACTAAGTCTTCTAAAGCGAGCATGCATTTTACACAGACAGCGTGTTTCAATGAAGAATAAGCACATCTAGAGTGGTCAAAAGCCACTGTATTGAACAGTGTTGATTTAAAACAAAGGTTTTAACACTTTCTTCAGGGGCTTATAACATATGTAGATGTAATATAGATGCCAATTATAACAAAGGATGGGGAGGATGGTGGCCAGGGTTCCACATTTTTACATGAAGCAGAATATTAATTTTAAGTACACTGTGAAAAAATAAGAATATATACATACTGTAATTCTTAGGAGAACCATTAAAACTTTTAATGCAAAGAGATATAGTTAAAAAGACAAAAGATAAATAAGGATGGAGTGCTAAAAATGTTTTAAAAATCCAGAAGACAACAGGAATGGAGAAACAGAAAAACAGAAAACAAGTGATAATATGGCAGATCTAAACCCAACCAAAAACATTTAGCTGAAATGGACTGGATGCTCAAATGTCCAGAGATGACGAGAATTAATTTAAAAAAAATGCCAGACACAATTGAATGCTGCTTACAAGAAAAATACTTTAAATAATAAAAACAGAATTAGCTTGTCAGGGAGAAAGATATACCATAGGGACACTGAGCATAAGAAAGCTGGAGTGGCTCTGTTGAACCGGATAAAATAAACTTGAAGACAAAGGTATCATCAAAGTTAACGAGGGTCACAAGAAGGCACAAAGGTCAGTTCATCAGGATGACTTGATTGTCACAAGCATGTGTGCAACTAATAACACGGCCTCCTGTTCAGGAGACACGGAGAGCAGTGAGGGAGGACAGGCAGCGCCACATTCGGTGCTCATAGCCTCTTGGCAGCAGTTGTCAGAACCAGACGGCGACAAACAGACGAGGGAACACAGAGGATGTGAGTCACACCACCTACGGCCTGCTCTTTCTGACACCATCTACTACTGATGTTCCTAAAATACCAGGCGACCGCAGAATACCTATCTTCAAGAATTTGTGGCATGTTGACCAAGAAAGACCATATTTTGGGTCGTAAAGTCAAGATCAAAACAAGCACAAAATCCACTATAAACTGCTACATTTCATAGCCTTTCCTAAACAAACAAACAAACAAAAAATTTTTGGGAAAATGAAAGCAACTCTTCTTTCCCCATAGCGGGTGACAGGCGAAGCTCACTTCAATTACAGGTGCTCAGTGATGCCCAGACAATGCTGAACAAATGAGTAAACTTGATCACCTTGTTCAGGTTGTATGAACAGCCGCAGGGAACCCCGAATCCTATATACAATAGTAAAAGGCTAATATGCAAATCGACCGAACAGCAAAATGACCGGTTGCTATTACGCACACTGACCATCAGGGGGCAGATGCCCAATGCAGGAGCTGCCCCTGGTAGTCCATGTGCTCCCACAGGGGGAGCGCCGCTCAGCCAGAAGCTGGGCTCAAGGCTGGTGAGCACAATGGTGGTAGCAGGAGCCACTCCGCCTCTACTGCAGTGCTAGGGATGTCTTATTGCCAGTTTAGGCCCAGCTGCCATCAGTCAAACATCCCACAAGGGTTCTCAGACTGTGAGAGAGGCTGGGCTGAGGGACCCCCGAGTGTAAGAATTTCATACACCGGGCCTCTAGCTAGCGATAATTGAGAATAAAAGTATTCAAGTATTCGATACAGTTTTTGAAAAAGTGGTATTTGTTTAAATATACATTTACAAATTTAATTCTGATTGTTCAAATACTTCATTCTATTCTTATTCTCAGGTTGCTTCTTTTTTTGAAACCATTTTTCTAGTATTTCTGTTAATCTGATTTTAAGTCTGGAAATCTGACATCCCTGAGGAAAAGAGGAAACTTAGACACAACTTCCATAGCAACTCTAAATCCTTCACGCTGTATTTGTGCATGGGAATTTGATTTAAATACATCAATACACGTGAATTTGCAATGTGTCTAAGTTGTGATTGCCATAGGAACCGCACCCTCCAATTTTCTTTTAAGTGTAGTTAAGTGCTTAGCATAAAAACCGGTCCCCCAACGGCCACCGCAAGTTGCAGATATGGCTCACAGCGGTGATTTACAAACATCACGGCTCAGGACGGCATATGCTTTGGGCAGGTATCTATCACGATGAAAACGTGTATTTTAATACATGCTCCTTGTTAACAGACCAAAAGCAATTCCAGGCGCAATTCCTCCTCACGCAGAGCGAGTAAAACCTGCCAGGCAGTCGTCCACTCCTGCTTGACGGCCTCTGCTCACGCCAACGCCTGTACAGCCCAGGCCAGCAGCCCAGGTGAGCCACCCAGCCACACGCACACACCTGTACAGCCCAGGTCAGTCACCCAGCCACACGCACACACCTGTACAGCCCAGGTGAGCCACCCAGCCACACACACACACCTGTACAGCCCAGGTCAGTCACTCAGCCACACGCACACACCTGTACAGCCCAGGTCAGTCACCCAGCCACATGCACACACCTGTACAGCCCAGGTGAGCCACCCAGCCATACGCACAACCTGTACAGCCCAGGTCAGTCACCCAGCCACATGCACACACCTGTACAGCCCAGGTGAGCCACCCAGCCATACGCACAACCTGTACAGCCCAGGTCAGTCACCAAGCCACACGCACACACCTGTACAGCCCAGGTCAGTCACCCAGCCACACGCACACACCTGTACAGCCCAGGTCAGTCGTCCAGGTGAGCCACCCAGCCACACGCACACACCTGTACAGCCCAGGTCAATCACCCGGCCACCACCGGGCTCCATGGCTTCACTGAACCCACAGAACATCCTGCATCTGTACTGAGACGGCAGAAAAATCCAGCACGTGCTCACAACACAGAGTGCACCATGTGGGTGGAGCGCCACCATGTAAGACACAGGAGACAACCTCTATCAGCCGTCCGTACGACGGAAGAGACGTTTTCTTGCCACTGCAGACAGTCCCTTCTGAATTATCAGCACTCGGATCACCGGTCACGTCCCGTGCTAATCCAGTCCCTCTGCCCCAAGATGCCCGGGAGCCTCCGCTTACCACTCCTAACGTCTCAGAGTCAGGACGTGCGAGTTAACTTTAATCTAAGGAAATATCTGGGGGGAGAGAAACCCACTGTGAAACGAGTCAAGTATTCCCAGGCCCAGGTGGACGGAGCGGTAAGACGGCCGCGGCTCACCTGCGGTGGGGGAGTTGGCGTGGTGCGACTTCTTGGGCAGGTTGAAGATCTGCTCGCCGGGGTCGGGGGGCGGGATGGCGTCCTGCCCTTGCCGCGCCTCGACGGGGTCGTACTCCTTGCCGTCGTAGTTGGCGTCGTAGAACTTCTTGAACCACTGGATGAAGTCCAGGTTGTCCTGGAAGCGCCCCTTCACGAGCTTCTCCACCGGGATCACCTGCAACAGGAGGCCACGCTGAGTCCCAGCCCGGGCGCGGGCGGTGGGTCAGCGCAGCGGCCCCTCCGCCAACCGTTCCCGGTGTCTGCCACCCACACCACGGGCTCTCCCCCGGCTTCTCAGTATGTGAGTGGAGGAAAGGCACAGACTGCATGGACTTCAGCAACGGTCCTTCTATGGGCGGGGATGGGGGAGTGAGGGTGGGGATCCAGTCTACCTCCATTTGCATCTCTCTGGGACAAAATTTAAAAATCCAAAGGAGAGAAAAGGAGAATTTATGGGCGGAGTTGGAGAATCTGCATGTGTATACCATGCTGGACATTTCCACACGTTTCCTCACTGGAACGTCATATACCAGGTGAACTGGTTAATAATGCGGATTTTGTAATTAAAGAAAACATCTTAATTTCAAGAGAAACATCAAAAGTGCTTTATTCAAAGTAATGTCCATCGCTAGCTACACATTTTCCCCATCTTTAGGGTAATTTGTGGATATCGTCCCAATAGAACTTTTCTTGTTTTGAGGCAAACCATTCAGAGACTCAATTTTCCACTTCTTATGTCTTGAAGTGCTGCTCAGAAAGTGCCATCGATCTGAACAAGTGGTAATCTGAACAGGTGGGTTAATACTTCCCAGGCAAGATCTTTTTTTCTTTTTTTTAAATATATTTTGATTTTTTTACAGAGAGGAGGAGAGAGGGATAGAGAGCTAGAAACGTCGATGAGAGAGAAACATTGACCAGCTGCCTCTTGCACACCCCCTACTGGGGATGTGCCCGCAACCCAGGTACATGCCCTTGACCGGAATCAAACCCGGGACCTTTCAGTCTGCAGACCGACGCTCTACCACTGAGCCAAACTGGTTTCGGCCCAGGCAAGATCTTTTAACGTGTCTTTAACTGGCTTTAAAGTGTGTGATGGTGCATTATCATGAAGCAAAATTACTTTGCTGTGTCTTCTGGAACATTCTGGTCATTTCACGATCAAAGCATGGTTCAAATTGATTATTTATTGTTGGTAGCAACCAGTATTAATGGTTTCACCTGGTTTTAGAAGCTCATTATATACCACACCTTCCTGATCCCACCACAGAGCATTGTCTTCTTTCCGAAGCCACTTGGCCTTGCAGTTGATGTTGATGGTTGACCTGAATCAACCCATGATTTTGTGCATTTGGGATTCTCAAAATAAATCCACTTTTCATCGCCAGTCACAACTTGATGCAAAAAAAGACTTTCTTTCGTGCTGTTGAGCAACATTTTACTGATGACTTTTCCGTTTTCCATTTGTCTTTTGTTCAGTTGACGTGGCACCCATTTTCCTTCCTTTAAAATCTTTTCCATTTCTTGTAAACGATCGGAAATTGTTTGCTGAGCAACGTTGAATCTTTCTGCAAGATGTTTTGAGTTTGACACGCATCTTCATCCAATAATGCTTGTAATTGTTGGTCTTCAAACTTTTTCTGTTGACCCGGACGTCTCTGTCTTTCACATGGAAATCATCACTTTGAAAGCGTTTAAGCCAGCGTTCACAAGTATCCTGAGATGGAGCATGTTCACCGTAAGCTTCCCAAAGTATTCAGCAGCACTTTTCTTCAAAGTAATGAATTAAAACTTCCTGCAAATGCTCTTTTTTTGGGCACGAAATTTGACATTTTTAAGTGTAAAAATATCTATGATGTTAACATCTTCAGAAAATTCGACATATCAAGTTTTGAAGCTTGCTGTCATACAATAAAATAGCATACGTATCAAATCGCACGTATATCAACGTGTAACTACAGGTATTATAAAAAAATCCGCATTGTTAACCGGTACACTAGTAACCACAGGGAACGGGGTTTCAGTCCTATTTTGTAGATGGGTAAACTGAGACTCAGAGACTTGAAGTATCCTTTGCTCAGCCCACGCTGCTCCCACGGTAACCACTGGTTCTCCAAAGGAACAGAATACACGAAGAACTGCGGTGGCACCTGGCAAACATAAGCACCTGTTATTTGCAGCGCTAACGCAGTGTCTACGAGGGTTTTCGGTCTAATGGCTACATTAAATAAAAACCTACAAATACGGGAAGCTAGGGTGGATGCCCTATGCGCTGCACAGACCCCAACCTCCTGCTAAGAGAGTCAGATCTGTCCCATTGACATCCACTGTCCATTTCCCACCAAGTCCACGTTAAGGAAAGAAGGTGCACTGGACGGAGGCAGCCCGGAGTCTCCTACCTTATCCACATTCATCCGCTTGAAGGACGCCTGCAGGAGCTTGAAGTTGTGAATGTACTCGTGCTCCAGCTTCGCCTGGAACTTCACCTTCTTCAGACTGATGCAGCCGGGGAAGAGCATGTCCATGAACTGGCAGTAGGCCGCTCCTGGGGAGACGAGAAAGGCGCGGGCGTGAGTCTTGCCACCCGTCCCGGAGCCGCTGGGGGCGCTGGGCGGGAGGGGAGGGGCTGTCCTCTCCCGCAGCCTCCCGGCCCTGTGGGCCCCTCCTGCCACCCAGACCCTCCTGGCCCCCGGCCTGGGTGTGGGCGGGAAGGGACGGTGCCCGGTGCCTACAGCGTCGCCAGGGGGCGTGGACAGTGAGCACACCCTCAGACCCTCCTGTCCAGAAACGGGGTCAGACAGCTCTGCTTAGCTGTGGTTTCTTTCATCCAGGGCCACGTCATCACAACACATCAACGTAAGCTAAACAGCAGCCACTTTCACAGGCGGCAACGCCTGCAGTGCTGGTGGAATGGTGGCTCAGGAGACACACAGGCCAAGCAGCTCATGCTGTTTCACAACAGGGGGCAGGTGAGATGCTAACTAGCCCCCCCCCACACCCCGCCCCACAAACGGGAGCAGGGGCAGACCCGCCCCGTCCGGTCCCGGCCACGGAGGTCCCCCGGGCCACGGAGGAGGGCGACTCTGCAGCCCGCCGAGGCCCCGCGTCACGCTGCTCTGACCGGGAGTGAAAGCCACAGAAACGCGCAGAGCCCCAGGCGATGGTCATAGAGAAAAGGTTTACCTGGAAGTCTCTCGTTTTCTAAAATGAACTTCAGATCATGACAATGTCAATTAGAAAATCCCTGCCAGGCTATGTTGACTGATTCAGATATTCTTTTTTTAAAAATATATTTTATTGATTTTTTTTACAGAGAGGAAGAGAGAGGGATAGAGAGTTAGAAACATCGATGAAAGAGAAACATCGATCAGCTGCCTCTTGCACACCCCCTCCTGGGGATGTGCCCGCAACCAAGGTACATGCCCTTGACCGGAATCAAACCTGAGACCTTTCAGTCCGCAGGCAGACGCTCTCAGATATTCTTTATGGTCAAGTGTGAGGGCGTCGAGGATGGGCCTTTCCGGAACACGAAGGCTCCTTTCACCTGTGTGTCAGGGTTCTGAGTGAAGCCTTCCGTCCTCAGGCGACTCGCCTTTACCTGAGGAACCCATGGGTGTCCCGTGTCAGAGGGATGCTGAGCATCCTTTACTGGGACAGGGATCCATGGGGAGAGGGAAGAGCAACACCAGGGCTTAGGCTAAGGGCTGCCAGACAGGAAATGGCGGGCCAACTCCCTCACGGGGAAGAGCATGCAGTGATGAGCAACAGGCAGTCCTTACATCCGGAATGCCTCCTCTTAGATACCGGCACCCTACACTGACAGATCCATCTCTAGTCAAGCAGATGGGTTCTCTCTAAAACAAGACGAGACAGTACAAGCCAAACAAAAACACCAGGGAAGGTACGAGAAACACCCTGACCGTGGGCGTGCTCACCATTCAGCCATTCAGTTCTCTCTCCTGAAGTGCCACCAGGGGGGGTGAATTCCAAAAGCCACCTTCACATTATTTTTAAAAAAATGGAGGTGTCTAAATACACAGTCTCATTGCTTACTCTTTCAACATTTTTCACTTTTGTAGAGTTTAGCACAAATTTTACCTATGCAGGGCCAGATTCTTTGTAAGAATCCACCAAATCACTTACTAGAAAATGTAAAAATAGCTCTTGAGAAAAACAACAATAAACTTAGAAGAGGGAGCCAGAGAAAACCACTGTTTATGCTCTGGTATGTACTATTTTTTTTAAAAAAATGTAACAGACCATGATTCCCTTCCTGAGTCATATAATGTTCTTTACTAACCTTTTTAATGGCTTTCTAATTTTTACAACATGCTTAGCAATTTTCCCAAACCAAGATTACATAAATATTCACATGCCTTTTCTTCAAATACTTAAATATATATATATATATATATATATATATATATATATATATATATATATATATATGTTGATTTTCCACAGAGAGGAAGGGAGAAGGATAGAGAGCTAGAAACATCGATCAGCTGCCTCTTGCACATCCCCTACCGGGGCTGTGCCCGCAACCAAGGTACATGCCCTTGACCAGAACTGAACCTGGGACTTTTCAGTTCGCCGCAGACCGACACTCTATCCACTGAGCCAAACCAGCTTCGGCTTTTCAAATACGTTTATGGTCTCAGGCTTTACGCTGACATTCTGAACCACGTGGAGTTTATTTTGGTCTCTGACAGATACAGGGCGCTTCTAGCCATGCTGACCCACGTGTGAGCGGAAATCGGGCTCTCCAGCATCTGGGCACCTTCCCACCTGAGTTGATGCTCCAGGGCCCCACCTCCTCCTCTAGGAGCACGAGTGGGCAGACACCGCCCCCCTCCATCCCCCCCCCCCCCCCCCCCCCCCCCGCGGTAAACACGCAGGCCCAGCACCGGGCTCTGCACTGGGCGCTCGCTGGGTCTCAGGCCGGAGGGGGCGGCAGGAACACACAGGCACCTGAGAACGCAGTCCGGGTGGCAGCGGCGGGTCCAGAGAAGTGGAATAGCCTCACCACGTGTCCAGGGCCCCAGTGGGCCGTTCCCGGCTCCTGAGCATCGTTTGGTCGCTGCCATTTTCTGAGTTTGGTTTCCCACGGATGCCGCTGCCCAATATCCTTCCTTTAGATCAGGGGTGGGGGACCTTTCTTCCTACAGGGCCGTGTAGATACCGATAATGTGAGCCCAGGGCCACACAAACTTCTCCACTCAAACATCAGCCTGGATGTTAGGCCAGGCATTCAGTGAGCTCACCCCGAAGGCCCTGGCAGGGCCGGACCCATGACGCCACAGGCAGCGGCGGCCGCACGCTCCCCACCCTGTATGAGGCGTGTTCTGCTCAGGCTCGCCAGGACTGTTTTCTTCTAGTTGCAACCCAAAAGTCAACTGATAAGGGTAGCTAAGTGCTGAACACCATTATTTCACAGATGACCTATACTTTCCCCACTGAGGGAAAACAGCATCTTTGCTAAATATAATATTACTTTCCAAATACATGCATTTAGGTCTCTTTCTAGATTTAAAACGCACTACTATCTGTAGAATAATTTCCCCTTTCCTCCTAAAAATTTTCTTTAATTTTATCCTGCAGTTATCCTTTCCATATTTTTTAAATTTGTTATTCATGGCATATAGAAAATCAAAATTTTTTTTAAAAAAATTTATCATTACTACTTAATAACAGAACTTTACTAAGATATATATATATAATGCACACACCATAAAGTTCAACCTTTTAAAGTACATTTCATGGTTTTTAATGTAGTCTCAGAATTGTGCATCCATCCGAAGATTTTAATTACCCCCAAAAGAAATGCCATACCTATTAACAGCAACTCTCTCTCCTCTCCTCCCCCAAAGCTCTTGTAACCACTAATCCATTTTCTGTCTCTATGAATTCGCCTAATTTTGATATTTAATATAAATGAAATAATGAAATAGGTGGCCTGTGTGTGGTTTCTCTCACTTAGCAAAAATCTTTCAAGGTGCATCCATGTGGTGGCCTACCTGAAGCTCATACTCCTTTTTACGGTTGAGTAATACTCTACTGTTATTATTGAATATTACGACTATACACGTTTTGCTGTCCATTCGTGCTGCTATGAAGACTTGTGGACAAAATTTTGCATGGACATAAGTTTTTAGTTCTCTTGGGACACACCTGGGAGTGGAATATGCTAGCTCTATATTTAGCATTCTGAAGAGCTGCCAATGTTATGATTTTACGTATTAATATATACTTTTAATAACTTCTTTATACATGTACAGTATATAATGCATATATATATTATACATATAATAAACATTTTACCTCTCTCCTGCCCTCCCTCTCCTCCTATACATATTTACACACACACACACATAGAAATATAACGACTATCAAAATCTCAGAGCGCTTTCCTTGAAATACGATGCAATCTTTGAAGAAGGCATCAAGCTATATCAGTTCCTGCCACAGCTCCTCACATCGCCCACCTGAAGTTTTCACAGGCCAAGAAGCTATTCTACAGAAATGCCTCTATCACTGAGGGACTTGGTCCCAACTCTGCCGTCTTACGTGGTGCTGATGAAGAAGGGTCAGAAGAAACCAGCGCCCACCTTCCTGTGCGGACACATCTGCACGGTGAGATCTAGCCGCTTTGCAATAGCCAGTCTCTCAGTTTACCACCGGCGCGGACAGGGAGGGGGCGGGGAGGGACCGGGCGCGGCTGCTGCTCCTCGGAGCTAAGCCTTCCTCATCTCGAATGAACCGTGACCTGTCATCACACTCTTCTAGGCCAGCAGTCAGTCTTCCCATCTGCAAAACGTCAGGCTGCACAGACCTCCCAGCTCTAAAATTAGCCCACTCTCTAATTCTCAACGTCCCTTGGAAGGGATACCGGGCATTTCTGCTAATTTGGAGATAATGCTTCATCCTCATATGACTAAGACTTCTTTCTGCCAGTGCTCCTGCCCCCGGCCACGGCCGTCTCTGTCACAGTCGCCGTGAGAGACACGAGTGCGCGTCTGCACACGCTCCCAGGGGCGCCGCCCACGGACGCCCTCCCGGACTGCAGGTCAGGGGATGCCATCTCCCACGCATGCCCTTTGAGCTCTGGGCGTGTATCTACTCGGCAACACAACCACCTTTTCTTCCTCTCCAGTAGGTGAATATTAAATCACTTTCACTTTAGAATAACCTTTCACGGTAGAATTTAGCTGAATAGTAAACAGCTTTCGTATTCATCACAAAATCATGCCAGCTCTTTCCGCTCTCAGCCCTGTCTTTCCTTGAACGGATCTTCCTGCAGAAAAGCATCTGTCACGTCGCCAAGGCCCACACCTCTCGCCGTGGCCGTACCCCCTCTGGGGAGCCAGGGCTTCCTTCCGAGGAGGGTGAGACTGCAAAACGGAGGGGCCTCTTCCCCACCGGCCGCCGCTCTGCCTGCTCTGCACAGGCCTGGAGAGCTGACGGCCGCTGTGAAATGATGCTCTGAAACGTGAATGCTTTAAAGGAACAGAAAATCCCCAAGTTCAACTGCATTTTTCTAATCCAACAAAAGCCCTGCTGCTGCACAGGCGGCTCTCGGCCCTGGTACGGGCGGCAGCCGGTAGCCCGGCACCACGGCCTCACTCCCCTCGGTCAGAGACCCCGTCTCCACTGGGCGCCCGCCTGCAAGTCCCAGGGCCCTCCTCTGAGCTCCCTGCTGCTCCCACACGGCTTGGAGTGAAGGCAGAAACTTTTAGTTCAGATTTTCCACAGATCCCACGGACAAGCGATTTCAAGCTGGTTCCATGCAGAGGGACGG
Source organism: Pipistrellus kuhlii (assembly GCF_014108245.1). Classification (NCBI taxonomy): domain Eukaryota; kingdom Metazoa; phylum Chordata; class Mammalia; order Chiroptera; family Vespertilionidae; genus Pipistrellus; species Pipistrellus kuhlii. Next base: position 19,345,626 of record NW_023425562.1, read on the forward strand.
AGTGACGACCAGCAGGAGGATGTCACGCCCATGGACAGACAGGAGGCCTACGCGAGCTGGGCAGAGTGCTGACCCCTCCCCCCCCCTCCGACATACATACACACACACAGCAGGTCCTCAAAGGCCACTTTGAGGTCCTCAAAGGCCACATCTCCCTTCTTTCACAGAGAAGTGAATCAGCCAGAAACCATTTCTCAGGCAGATGTGCTTGTGTGAGTATCAACAGATCCAGTAAAAGGCCTGTCACACACAGGACTGCGTGTCCATCCGGCTCCATCCGGTATGTGCCCTCAGGTTCTTACTGTTCCATGTGACAGGAAACCTTCTTAAGAATCTCAGGAGGCTGCTGCAAACATCCTGTCACAACCCGCCTTCAAGAACCAAGGCTTCCTGGCCGGGAGGCTCAGTCGGTTGAGCGTTGCCCATGCACCAAGGGGTCACCGGTTTGAATTCCGGGCAGGCATGTGCCCAGGTTATGGGGTGCATATGAGAGGCAACCAACTGATGTTTCTCTCTCCTTCTCCCTTCCTCTCTCTCAAAAATCAATAAAAACATTTTTTAAAAAGAAGCAAGAATACTTTTTAGAAAAAAGTTGTCTTTCAGATTTTTATTAAGAAGATTGCAGCCTTAGCATGTTTGGCTCAGTGGACAGAGTGTTGGCCCATGGACTGACGGGTCTCGGGTTTGATTTCGGTCAAGGGCATGCACCTTGTTTGCAGGCTGGAACCCTGACCCCGGTTGGGGTGCATGCTGGAGACAACCAATCGATGTTTCTCTCTGTCTCTCTCCCTCCCTTCCATTCTTTCTAGAAATCAATAGGAAAAACATCCTTGGGTGAGGGTTAACAAAAAAAAATTAAAAATGAAAAAAAAGACATTGCAAAGCAATGTTAAAAAATGAGATCTGTCATAAATTATCAAATATTAAGATCAATGTGCTGAGTTAAAGTGCTTCTTCATCAAAAAAATCAAGGAAGAATGAAGAATATTTTCCTTTATCTTTCAAAAGGAATTTTCAACAGAGTGAAGGTCTGCATACCAATAACCCTTGATTAATATTTAGGCATCACTAGTTTTATTAAAAAGCCAATTTCAGAGAAATAGCTAGACTATACCACCTAATAAAAGAGTAATATGCAAATTAACCATCACTCTGCTATACCCACCAGCCAATCAGAGTGAGTATGCAAATTAACCTCAACCAAGATGGCTGCAGCCACAGAGAACAGTTGAGGCTTGGGTTTCCCTGGCAATAAAGGAAGCCAAACTTTCCATACACCCTGACTGGCCTAGGCCTCCACTCAATGGAGGGGAGAGGAATGGAGTGCAGGCAGGATGGAGGATGGAAGAGGGGGAGGAGTTGGAGTGCAGGAAGGATGGAGGACGGAAGAGGGGGAGGAGTGGAGTGCAGGGACTGAGGATGAGGGAGTGGGGAGGGAGGACTTGGAGTGCAGGCAGGAACGCGAGGCAGAACAAAATGTCACTGGCTCCCAGGAGCCTGATACCTAAACTGGCAGCGAGAGGTCCCAGAGCGGAAGCCGAGAGCAAAGCTAAAGTTAGCGTCTGGCATTCCAGAGAGGGAAGGAAAGGAGGCACAAAGCGCCTTCTTATTACAAATAAAACACAAGTTAGAATGGTACATAGGAAACCCATCTTAAGAGGCCGTTTTCTTAGGAGGGTCATCAGAATGGAAAGTTCTAGAAAGCTGAACAGCTCTGTGTGGGCGCTCATGTCTTTTCACACAGTTGTTTGTGTTACCTCCTCTGATGGGCAAATAATTTTTTGGAAGTGCCGGAGTTACATGACTGACTGTAAAAAAGGAAGGTCTATTTCAGAAAAGCTTGAGTAGGAGCCACAAATGAGACTTCCTGTCGCACTTTTGTGGCGATACGTCACGGCTGAGGAAATGCCCATCTCCCTGTAGCTGTGTTTGAAAGATGCCACTTTATTAATCAACGAAAAACCAATAAACCAACAAAAACTTACTGAGGAGTGTGATTTCGATCTTAAAAAAACCCGGGAATTTAGCTTGGAGAGGAGAAACACACATGGGAACACCAACAAAAGTACGAGACAACTATTAAGTGTTCAACTATTGCAAAGACACACCGACACTACAGAAGCTCAAAAATCCCGCCCAGTGAAACCCAAGAAAGAGGACTCAGTGTCGTCGGACAGATCAAGTCAACTTGCAGGGTCACGTCAGTCTTCAAGGAGCTTGCCCTCCGATGAGGCTGCAGGGCCTGGCAATGGAGAGGGAGGGCGAGCTTGCATCTGGCAGGAGGTGATGGGGAGGAATGGGGGGGTGGTGGTGGTGGTGGTGGGGGGCGCACTGCAGGTGGCCCTCGGGGATGGGAAGACAAGAGAGAGACCGGGTGGTGAGAGAAGAGTTTGGGAAAATGTAGGCCATGGGGGGGTGGCCATGGGGAGTAACGGAGAGAGATATTGGAAAGGTGGGTTGCAGGCAAGTGACTTTAAAAACTAGGAGAAGCCCTGACAGGTTTGGCTCAGTGGAGAGCATGTTGGCCTGCGGACTGAAAGGTCCCGGGTTCGATTCTGGTCAAGGGCATGTACCTTGGTTGTGGGCACATCCCAGAGGGGACTGTGCAGGAGGCAGCGGATCGATATTTCTCCCCCATCGATGTTTCTAACTCTCTGTCCCTCTCCCTTCCTCTCTGTAAAAAAAATCAATAAAATATATTTAAAAAAAAAAACCACAAAAAAAACCCCCAGGAGAAAAAGAAGTTAATTTAATTTGGTGGGTAGTAGGGAGCCAATGCTTATTTCTACAGAGAGAATGCCTAAAGTCCTATTTTAATAACATAACTATTTTAAGGGCAAATGAGACTAAGGGTAAGAAACCTGAGGTTTACACACTTTTCCTCGTTTCTCAGGGGATTTCTATTGAATTATCACCCTTATCATCCTGTGGACAGGGCTCTCCGCCAGGCCCCTACGGAGGCTCTGGGTATCTCAGTGAAGGAAGCGGCTCTGGGTCTAGCATTTGTGATGATATGGACTGGCCAGCGCGCACACACACACACGCACACACACACACACACACACACACACACACACACCAAACTGCTACACGGGCCCACGCCCTCAGGCCGCTGTGTGTGACAGAGGTCACCGTCCTGGGACGGGAGCTCCAGGGCTCTGCCCAACTTCAGCCACGTCACCCGCCCCAGGCATGCGGCCCAGGGCTCCTCCCTCATCGCCGCTGCTCCCCAGGCCCCGCCGCCAGCTCATCGCCTCTCCCCAGGCCCCGCTGACAGTCCCGTCTTCTCCTGTCCGCTGGGAGTCCCCGATCGATTGAGGCCGAGGGTGGGAGAACCGGAGGCAGGGCTGGAACCACAGGGAGCCCAGCAGTCAGAGGCGTTGCCCTGCTGTGCACGAAGGCGGCGAGGTCAGGGAGGATGTTTCCACAAGGAATCGCTTCCTTTCTAGCGCCCAGGCTCATCCAGAACACGCTGCTCTCCTGGCCACAACTCTATCGGGAAGAGCCCGGACTTGTGTGAGGAACGTGCACCGGGCCATCGGGTGGCCACAGGAGAGAGAGAAGCAGAATGGGATTTCATTTTGGTGAAAAGGAAAAAGAGAGCGGGCAGGAGGTTTTTGGAGACAGTGGATTTGAACACAATTGCGTGCCATTTGAAAACTGAGGTCCGAGGTCCGTGCTTTCGTTCGCTCTGGCTCCTCGGCGCCCGGTGAGAGCGGAGGAAGAGGAAGGCACGCGCGGGAGCTCCGGAGGGGCGCGGAGCCGCTGCAGGAAGCCGAGCTGGCGCGCCTCCCCCTCACACGCTGCTCTCTGTCAAACAGCTTGGTCATAAAGCCGAGGAGTGTTGATACTTGGGTAAGAACAAACCCTTGGAACCGCGAGAGCAGGATGACGTAATGCTGACAGGGAAGAAAAACCCAACCTGAAGAGTGATGCCAAGCAATATTCTGTTTCCAGGAATGCAAGTCTCACATGACTAGCGTCAGAAAGGGACTTCTGACACTTTAAAAAAAACAAAAAACTTTACTGAGGAAGGGAAAAGGAGAGAAACATCCACGATGAGAATCACTGATTGGCTGTCTCCTCCATGCCCCCCCACTGGGGATCGAGCCCGCAACACAGGCATGTGCCCTTGGCCGGAATCGAACCTGGGATGCTTTATTCACTGAGCCAAGCTGGCTAGGGCAGACATTTTTTTTTTTTTTTTTTTTAATAGTGCCTACCTGGACGATAAACTGTACAGTTAAAAACACAATGCAGAATAAAAAGGGCTACAAAACGTTTTCCTCTGAAAAACAGATCCTGGAGATACTTGGCTTGGCCATCTTAGTTGGGTAGAAACCGGTGGCCTACGAATGCTCCAGATGCTCTCCTGCACAGGTGCCCATCAGTGTCACATGCTGTCCGATGGAGCACAGACATCAGTGTCACACGCTGTCCGATGGAGCACAGACATCAGTGTCACACGCTGTCCGATGGAGCACAGACATGTGTCACATGCTGTCCGATGGAGCACAGACAACACAGTGTTACATGCTGTCCGATGGAGCACAGACATCAGTGTCACATGCTGTCCGATGGAGCACAGACAACATAGTGTTACATGCTATCCGATGGAGCACAGACATCAGTGTCACATGCTGTCCGATGGAGCACAGACATCAGTGTCACACGCTGTCCGATGGAGCACAGACATCAGTGTCACATGCTGTCTGATGGAGCACAGACATCAGTGTCACACGCTGTCCGATGGAGCACAGACATCAGTGTCACATGCTGTCCGATGGAGCCCAGACAACATAGTGTCACATGCTGTCTGATGGTGCACAGACATCAGTGTTACATGCTGTCCGATGGTGCACAGGCATCAGTGCTACATGCTGTCTGATGATGAGATGTCTACTTTTACCCAATGGCCTTGTTCCACCTTCTCTTTGTACGTGGGTAAGCTGAGCAAAAACCTTGAATGCTCTGGTCACCAATGTGTCAAGGAGAACTACGGTGGTAAAGAATGGGTCCTCCCTGGGTCTGACCTGCATTTTTTTATATGGCTGTATCCCAGATCCCAGCCCTTCTGACACGCTGTGGGCACTCAATAAATATATGCTGACTTCAGGAATACATAAAACAACAGGCTAGAACATGGAATCGATACCTAAGTGGTACCTTAACTCAAGGTTTCCATCTTCCTCCTCTTGGCCCAAGTCCTATCTTCATTTGAGAAGCATTTCAATTAAATTCCATTTCATAAGAAGTTATTGACCATCCACTAAATGCGCATGGCTGTTTGGCCAGGGACCCAGACAAGGTAAAGACAAGCTTTTCTAGACAAAAATCATCTTCCCTTTCTTTGAGCTTTTGTCCTCTTTTATAAAATAGGAACAAAAAACTCCTATTCTTCTGCACAGGGTTGTTATAAGAATGGAAATGAATACTATATATAGAAGCACAATGGAAATAATAAAGAGAAACATGTAAATGTTGCAACATTATGACATCATTACACCCCTCAAGTATAAAACGATGTATTTTACTTTATTATGGTTAAAATAATCAGAGCTTTAAAAATGAATAGGCTGGCCGAAGCCGGTTTGGCTCAGTGGACAGTGTTGGACTGCGCACTGAAGGGTTGCGGCTTGATTCCAGTCAAGAGCACGTGCCCGGGTTTCAGGCTTGATCCCTGGTGGGCGGCGTGCAGGAGGCAGCCGATCAATATTTCTCTTTCACATTGATGTTTCTCTCCCTCCCCCTCTCCCTTCCTCCCTCTCTAGAGAGCAATAAAAGAAATCTTAAAAAAAAAGAAAAAGAAAAAAAAGAATAGGATTGAATAGGATTATTTCAGATATGAAATGTGAATTTTCAAAATACATGTTTCAGATTCAGAAGGCCAAGAACAACAAACGAAATGAGGTCCCTGGCCTCCCATAACGAAGGAGGGGCATGAGCACGTTCCCCCGGCCCTCCAGCTTCCCCGCCGAAAAGCTTCCAGGGCTGCCCAGGCCCTGAGTCTTCCCCCGATAAGCAGGAGGTGCGTAAGTAATCACAAACTCACTTATAAAAGGAAAGGACTGTTCTCCCCGCTTTTACACTCCTCCCGCTACAGTCTCTAGAGGATTAAAACTGAAGAGGAGGAAAGGGAAAGAAAAACAGCAATACAAACGCAAAGGAATTTTTTAATGGGAACATAGCCATTATGTAAAGTACCTGACATCTTTAGAAAAAAAATTCAAAATAACTTACAATATGTTGAAACATACATTTTTTTTTCTTGTTATAATACTGGTTTTTATATATCTTGGTGAATGACTTAAAAAAAAAAAAGATAATTTGCTTTCAATGCAAGCATCTTATAGTAAAACAAAGACAACATCAGGAGAGAAGGGACTCTAAGGCTTCTGAGATTAGAATTACTAGGAATGATGAACGAGTCTGAACCACGCTGTACCCTGAGGCCCCAGCCCTGTTCTCCACTGCCTCGCAGAGATCCCCGGGGCCATGGAATGGGGTTCCAGGCAGTAGAGCTGATGGAGTGGATGCTGGGCTCCAGAGCTACTCACTGTCCTAAGCCCTCCGCTCTCATCAGTACCACCGCCTCACATATCTGCCCTCTGCTTGCTTTCATGACCTACCTGCCCACGGGGCAAAACAGTTCTCATCTCTAGACTCACCACCACGGACATCCTGGGCGTTGGAGCCGGTAAAAGTCAGTAGAGCCAAGTAGAATGAAAAAACTCCCCACAAAACTCCAATCCCGACAAATTGCACGATAAGAGTTTGTAAATTAGCAACATACTTACCAAGAACCCTAAAGACTGAGAATTTTCCCACTTACGGGAAAACAGTTAGGATTTAACAGAGTAGTGCTTTGTATAAATTCCTACAATTATCAAGTTTTTGTGATCTTACTGAGAATTCTCGAAGACAATGATTAGCTTTAGGTTTCTAATGATGTGCCCTCTTTCGCGGCATTTCCCCCAAAGAAACGAGAAATTCTATAGTTTCCCGAGACTATCCCACATGTATGCATAGTTGCTCCAAACAGAGTCAAAACGATGTCCACATCCTCATCTGACGGGGTCATCAGGAACTCGTGGAGAAGACCACAGGCTCCGGGCATTTTCGGGCCGTACCTCACACAGCATGGGCCATCCTGAGCACCGCCACCCCCCTCACTCAAGAGGGAGGGTTTCCGAGGTGTTTCCCACCCGTGGCCACTCTAAGTCCTCAGGCAGCTCCCAGCCACTCCCAGAGAATCCCCATGAAGGCCTTTTCCACGGCTCCCTGGGTTCCCACCCCTGCCCTCCTCCATCAGCTCAAAGTTTGCTCCCCACAGGGCAGTCTGGAGCCTTTTGTCGGCAGTGCCCTGCTGTATAGCTCTCAGAGGACAAGGACCGGTCTGGCCTATCTGAGTCCCCAAGGCCTGGCTCACAGAGGGTGCCAAAATCTGTGAAATAAGACTGACCTGATTATCACAACTGAATACGACAGTGAGGACAATAAAGATGTGACTGCTTACAAAGATAGGTCATCCACACATGTGTAAAAAAACGTACAGGGGCAGTTTGACAATGAGGTTGAATGCATACACGCTTTCCCCAATGGTATTACAAAATGCAAGTAAAAAAAAAAAAAGCACCAAAAAAAACCCCACCCAATAAAAACAAAAATATCAACTTATTTTTAGCAACAGAGCATCAAGATATATGTAAACAAGTAATTTTAGAAAGAAAAGTTGCCGTATTCTACATTCTGCTAAAAAAATAACCCTCCTTGGAACCAGCCCACACATGGAGCCACTGCAGCAAGCGACCCTGAGGGGACCTGCCCCCTGACCATGCCCTTCGCCCCCTGGCTCTGCAATCCGTTGGTATGCTGAGACCCACTGAACTTGTTTTAAAATCAGAGAAAAATTATCAGCCCAAAACTTAAAAGAAAAACAAACAAAAACCTCTCTGCATAACGCATCACAAACAAGTGACATTGCATCACAATACAATCACGTCTCCAGCAGCAGCAACACAAGCCCAGGTGACTTAACTTTCTGCGGCAAACAGTCTGTGACTTTGTAAAGCCAAGCAGGCAAGCTCCAGAGCTACAGATGCTGATGAAATAGCCTTACTTGGTTTCAGCCCGAGAGCCAAAGAGAAGGGCTACTAAATTTAGCCGCCGAGCTGATTTCATCGCCGACCTGCCCTCCTGACAGGTCTCTGCAGACAGAGAGAAGGAGGCACAGCAGACACCATGCGGGAAGGGATCAACCTATGTAACAAGCCCAGACGCCATCAACGATGGCCACAGAGCACGCCCTGTGGCCCAGAGCCCGATCCTCTGGGCAGGAGAGCCGCCCCGGACCCAGAACTGTCCACGTGACTACCATGGCCACAGCATGATCAGCAGGTTCAGAAGTTTTTCTGGAATAAGAAAAGACCAGAAATTGGACCCAAGGCAAAGCTTGAAACAATTAGGAGAAGCACAGTTGAAATTGAATTAAATCCTGATCTCCCCACCCTCCCCTTTTTTTAGGATAGTAAAAAAAACCCCCAACTTTCCATCTAAAAATGGTTTAATTCAAATGACATTAAAATACTAAAATGCTCAGGACGTAACTGAGCTGCTAACCAGGCAGTGACAGGGAAGTTGGTTGGTTGCTGGGCCTGTGGGGGGAGGGTCGGGACTGGGAGGCACAGAGGGAGGGTGGTCTGCACCTGCCTGTGGAAGTGGGGGGTCGATGGTCAGGTGCTCGGCTGGCCAAGCGCTGGTCGTGACCCGGCCATGGACCAGAAGCTGGTTAGGGCAGGGGTGAGGGGTGGAAAGGAACAGGAAACTGTATGTCTCTTCCACTCCTCACACGGCCCTTCCCCATTCTTTTCTGTGTCCCCTCCCTTTGCTACCATCTCCAAAGACAGTTATCTTGCTAAAGCTGCTTTAGCTGCCCTTTCTCCCTCTTGAATACTTTACAAAATACCCAGTAAACTGGTTTGGTCTGATACTAACGTCAAGCAGAACATCTCATTCTTCCGAAAGCCCTATACATTTTATAAACAATTCAACTAAAGCATGAAATATTTTTATGCAGAGCCAATCTGATATTTTACGTGGCTTAGGCCACCCCCCCCCCATTCCACCCAGGGAAACCCCAAAATATGACTGCTTTTCAAAACAGATTCTAGGTGAGCAGTTCACCATGTGGTATTCATTTCCACGAATAGTCTCTCTCCATTTATACAGCTTATTATTTGTTTTTTGTGTTTGTTTTTTGCTTAAATTTGCTTTTCACAAGACTTTATAAGTTGAATGCAAACCAAATACATGTTGATTATCTGGCCCAGATTTAACGTTCAAAAGAAGTTTTCATAAGAGTCTATCCTTGGGATACAATAACAGGAGCTAAGAGTGCATCCTTGTTTTACAATTTACGGCAACGTGTTTCCAAGTGTCCTACCTTCTCACACCATTTTCCTTTTAAGGGTTTTTTTAAATGCTCACGTTAAAAACATATGGGATGCTATTTATCATAAAGGCAGGACGTTCTGAAGAAAACGGAATGCAAATGTGAACACATTAGGTCAGCTTCTCAGGAGCTGGAGAAAAGCTGAGTCAGTTTTAGCATTAGCTGGGGGAGATCTCTTAGCTGGAAATGAAAAAATGAACTATAATAGAAATAAAGCAAACAGAGGAAACCACCAAGGGGGCTGCCAGCGCTAGAGCCCACATCTTCAGGAAGAGAGAAGGAGAGAACCAACCACGTGGAACAAGGAAAAACGTCGGTCTCAATGTGTGAGGCTATTTTGTGAGCTTTCCCACGGCATACTACTAAAATACAACCGCATGTCAGCAGCAAGGAGTTAAATGGAACAGACCTGTGGAACTTCAGAAGGAAGGTGGGGGTGGGTGGGAAGAGATCAACCAAAGAGCTCGTATGCACACATGCATAACCCATGGGCACAGACAGTGGGTGGTGAGGCCTGGGGCGGAGGGAGGGGGCAGGCTAGAAGGGGTCAGTGGGGAAAAGGGAGGACGTACGTAATACTTTCAACAATAAAGATTTAAAAAAAAAAATAGAGGAATGAAAATAAAGGTTGAGGGAAATATATTACCCCAGAAAGGTGACTATTCGGAAGTATAACAAGGGTAAATCACTTGGTCAACAGAATTTGGTTTTGTTTTCATCCCAACAGCATGGTCCTGGCCGCCTTAAATGCCTTCCAGAACAATGCGAGGCATAAATAAAGAAATAAACTCATAAATAAATAAATAAGCGGAGAGAGAGCACTCTCCCGCTAAACGCCACCGCTGAAGACAAGAGGAAAGTCACAGGCTGAATTATGAATGAGGACACTGGCCAGGTCGGCTCCGGATAACTTAACTACAGCCTGAGTGGTTTGGATTTTCTCAGAAATGCACTGGGAGCTCCTGGCGGCAGCACACAGCATGGGGACAGGGATGGGGACGGGGTATGGGGTGAAGGTGGTAGTGGGGGATTGTTCTGATGTAGATTGTGGGCTTCACACCCGAGATACCAAGGTGAAAGGTCAAGGAGCTTAAGAATCTGCATTTTCAGGCAGCTCCCAGGAGGGCCCACGTGCATAACTTTTACACTTTGAAGGATAGACTTTGAAGAAACTATCCCCTAAAACAGTAGTGGGCAAACTGCGGCTCGCGAGCCACATGCGGCTCTTTGGCCCCTTGAGTGTGGCTCTTCTACTAAATACCACGAGTCTATTTTGAAGAAGTGGCGTTAGAAGAAGTTTAAGTTTAAAAAATGTGGCTCCAAAAAGAAATTTCAATGGTTCTACTGTTGATATTTGGCTGTGTTGACTAATGAGTTTGCCGACCACTGGCCTAACACAAACTTTTTTTTTTTCCCCCCATGAAAAACCCGTTTCAGAGCACAAAGGTATCTCTCAACCTAAACTCTATCCTCAGAACCACCTACCCAGTAACCTCTGCTAGCCATGCGCCATCCCAACGGAAATTCTCTGCTCAGCGGCGACCAGTGTGTCTCCCCAGGTTCCCTCCGGCCGCAGGACAGCAGCCAGGGCCTGCTTTCCGATCACCCTATGACCCTGCCTCAGAGCCCTTCGCCTACAATTCCGGTGACTCTGGCTCGAGAAATTGGAAAGGTCTGCAGAGCAATTATGTCTATTACTCATAACACTTTACTTATCCAAAAAGAAAACACCCCTCCGATTTGCTCCCATTCGCTAGCCAAACCTCCGTCTGACCGGCACCGGAAGCTCTGTGGGTCCTTTTAACGTAGTAAGAACCGGGCCTGGGGGTTTCTCTCTCCTTTCCTCGCCCTCTTCTGTCCGCGCCTCCTTTTCTGACAGCCAGCCCCACCCCCTGGTCCACATGGACGCACCCGCTCTGTGGGCAGGATACCACTCAGTGCAACCCAAAGCGGTGAGTGCCATCGGCAAAGGGGCTGCTCGTGACGGAGGAACCTGCTCTAGGCGTGTGGGTTTTTGGGCAGCGAAGGAAAAATAAAATGTGAGAGAGCCCCAGAATGCACAGCAAGAGCAGCACTACGAAGACAGAAGGCCTCACCGAGGGCAAGGTGAAGTTCAGCGAGATGCCACGGGCGTTTTACTCTGCAGGCCGTGCCTCAGGGACCCTCCACGGAGGGCGCGATGACCAGCAGACTTTAAGATGCGCGTGACAGGGAGAGGAAAGACCTGGGCAACGGGGCGCGGAAGGGCCCCGGGATGCAGAGGGAAGAGTCTTGGGGAACAGTGTTTGGGGGGCTGCGGCGCAGGGCAGATGTGCACAGCGAAACCAGGGGATGGGCTGCAGCCATAACAGGAAGGACCTTCTCTGCTGCCGGAGGGGGCTCAATCTCACCCCATGGGAAGGGCCACACGGAGCCCTGAAGGTGTCAGGGACGAGGGAGCTGCGAGACCCAATCTGTACTTGAGAAGCGGGGTGGGGCGGGGGTGACAGGGGAGAGGCCGCACAGAGCCAGAGGCCCAGCCAAGGCTGCATCGAGGCGGCTTGTGCTCCCCGATGCTCGAGGGCCGGGCCCTCCATACATCCCCGAGTCGGACCCGAGTGCTCCCCTTAGTTACAGGTCAGCGCTGACATGCTTCTCCTGCCCGAAGACGTCGGCTGTGGTTCGTGAGATCGCACCCGCACGGCCGGGAGCGGTGAGGTGAACGCGGAGAAGCGGTCTTACCTGAGCAGAGCTGCTCCACTTTCGTGTAGTTTAACGACACTATGTCATTGACCCAGGCGATGATGTCATGTCTGCTCATAGTCTCTTGGGTTATCGAGGTAGAATACACATTGACCGCCATTCCCCAACTAGAAAACAAACAAACAAACAAACAAACAACATGCTTATTGGCCTTATTGAGGAAAAAACTAACTCAGAAGCAGGACATCCATCCGTTCAAGGCCTACTCTGGCTAAGCCCTATTCTCTTCTCTTTCCAGTCTACATGTTTGCCACTTTGGGTTCCCATTAGTTATAGGTTTCGTCTCCAATGTTTTCATTGTTGAAGGAACTGTTGCCTCGTAGAGTTCCCCTAATCTGGATTTTGCTCACGGTATCCCATTGGTGTGACTTAACACGTTCCTCTGTGCCCTGTTTTTTTTTTTTTTTTTTTTTAATTCCTAAAAACTTTTAAGCAGAGTCTGTGAACAATACTGTATTAGTTTCATGCGTACAGTACAGTTGCTCCACATTTTTAGGCCTTACAATGCGGTTGTGACCCTTGTGTTCCATACACAGGCTCTTGGATCTAACGGTTGACCTGACTGGAGCTCTGCGGGGTGGGGTGGCGAGATCACGCCGTGTCTGAGCCCCCCCCCCCGCAGGAGGCACAGTACGGCCGACTGACTCCTGTGGCTGGTTAGCCATTGGTGGCACCTAACAATTCTTCAGAGACTGCAGAGTGATGGTTGATTATTTATTCTTGACCTCCTGGCTGGAATAAACCTGTAAAGAGAATGCTCCCCTTGAGGTACCCATCATGTAAGAAAGGCAGGAGAGATGCCTGGCACTTTAATTTACCAAGTTTCAAAACAGAGAGGCGGTTCCTTGCTATTTTCCAAAGGTAACACGTGGGGTTTCGTCGCTGGGGTGTAATATTGAACGCATGGACTGACAGGTGTTTGGTGTGCTTCCGACCACGGCAGCTCCCCTCTCTGTGGACAGCGTGCGGAGGGCGCCGGGCTGGCTCCCGGTTGTTTGCAAGGCCCTGGAAGTCTTTGGTAAGGTCCCTGCTTCCCGGCACCACACCGAGTTCCAGACTCACACTGCGTTTCCTGCCTGGGACCCCAAACCCGCCGTTTCCCGGAAGGCTCCTTATCCCTTTTACTGTACATGGGAGTCAGAGATAAGCAATATTTTTAAGCATGACTATATATGACAGAAAAAACAACTATACTTTTATAGGTTTTTACACGAAAATCTACAGATTTATGAAACTGTGTTCGGCATTCTTATTAAGTCTAAAAAAGCAATAAGAATTTGTTTTTGTTTTTTACTAAAAATAAATGAATATCCATCCACCCATCCTTAAAAGCACCCTCCTCTCTAAATTCTCTTCCCCTGAAGACACTCACACCGCCGGCACTCGGATAACGGGACCGTAATTCCTGCTTTTCCACCATGGGAGTGAAGAGGCCGATCGCTGACTTGGGCTGCCGGCCGGAGGTGCGTCTGTTCTGTGTGTGCAGGAGGCGTGTCCGTTCTGTGTGTGCTGGAGGCGCGTTCGTTGTGTGTGTGCAGGAGGTGCGTCTGTTCTGTGTGTGCAGGAGGTGCATCTGTTCTGTGTGTGCAGGAGGTGTGCCTGTTCTGTGTGTACAGGAGGTGCGGTGCGTGTGTTCTGTGTGTGCAGGAGGTGCATCTGTTCTGTGTGTGCAGGAGGTGCATCTGTTCTGTGTGTGCAGGAGGTGTGCCTGTTCTGTGTGTGCAAGAGGTGTGCCTGTTCTGTGTGTACAGGAGGTGCGGTGCGTGTGTTCTGTGTGTGCAGGAGGTGCATCTGTTCTGTGTGTGCAGGAGGTGCATCTGTTCTGTGTGTGCAGGAGGTGTGCCTGTTCTGTGTGTGCAAGAGGTGTGCCTGTTCTGTGTGTACAGGAGGTGCGGTGCGTGTGTTCTGTGTGTGCAGGAGGTGCGTCTGTTCTGTGTGTGCAGGAGGTGCGTCTGTTCTGTGTGTGCAGGAGGTGTGCCTGTTCTGTGTGTGCAAGAGGTGTGCCTGTTCTGTGTGTACAGGAGGTGCGGTGCGTGTGTTCTGTGTGTGCAGGAGGTGCATCTGTTCTGTGTGTGCAGGAGGTGCATCTGTTCTGTGTGTGCAGGAGGTGCATCTGTTCTGTGTGTGCAGGAGGTGTGCCTGTTCTGTGTGTGCAAGAGGTGTGCCTGTTCTGTGTGTACAGGAGGTGCGGTGCGTGTGTTCTGTGTGTGCAGGAGGTGCATCTGTTCTGTGTGTGCAGGAGGTGCGTCTGTTCTGTGTGTGCAGGAGGCGCGTCCGTTCTGTGTGTGCTGGAGGCACGTCCGTTGTGTGTGTGCAGGAGGTGCGTCTGTTCTGTGTGTGCAGGAGGTGCATCTGTTCTGTGTGTGCAGGAGGTGTGCCTGTTCTGTGTGTACAGGAGGTGCGGTGCGTGTGTTCTGTGTGTGCAGGAGGTGCATCTGTTCTGTGTGTGCAGGAGGTGCATCTGTTCTGTGTGTGCAGGAGGTGCATCTGTTCTGTGTGTGCTGGAGGTGGGCCTGTTCTGTGTGTGCAGGAGGTGCGCCTGTTCTGTGTGTGCAGGAGGTGCGGTGGGTGTGTTCTGTGTGTGCAGCAGATGCGCCTGTTCTGTGTGTGCAGGAGGTGCGTCTGTTCTGTGTGTGCAGGAGGTGCGCCTGTTCTGTGTGTGCAGGAGGTGCGGTGCGTGTGTTCTGTGTGTGCAGGAGGTGCGTGTGTTCTGTGTGTGCAGGAGGTGCAGTGCGTGTGTTCTGTGTGTGCAGGAAGTGCGTCTGTGTGTGCAGGAGGTGCGTCTGTTCTGTGTGTGCAGGCCCCGTGACTGCGCTGGGGGATGAGACAGACGATGCACGGCCGCTCCTCCAGGCGGCCCTCCAGACTGCCTCCCGGGAGAGTGGCCTCCGGGGCAGAGGTCTGAGTGCAGAACTGACCTCAGACGGGGTGGGGCTGCTGGTGGTTATGCAACACGAGCATTTTATTGAAACACTTTATTAAAACACAGACATGGAACTAATACTAGTTTTTACTAAAAAATCAGGCTATTCCCAATTCAGACCTAGTGCAGAATGCCAACGAACGAGCTTTAACACTAACGGGCTTTGAGAAAGACCGGATGAGACGTGAGTTACCAGAGGGCAGTCGCCTGCTCTGCCCCGGCTCTTCGAGGTTACCAGTCTGCTCTCAGTGATGGCTTCTGCTCACGGATGGCGCCTGAACAGGCCCAGGCCTCACCCCCGCCTGCCACCCAGGAGCCCTGACCCAGCACACACCGCCCTCCGAGAGGATGAGCCGAGAGCCCGTCTTTCTCAGGGCGCCCGCCGTTTGCCAGGAGCGGTTCCTCATTAAAACAGAGGGAGGCAGCTCTTCCTCACACAGCACCCATATTCCCAGCACCGAATTTCTACAACACGGAGTGTGATGGGAGCAGGCTCCTCCCCCGGCCCGAGACCCTCCCTCCACCTGGCAGCTCTGACGTGCTCTGTGCCAACCCAGCGGGGACTCCTCAGGACGTGGCTCCTCCTGCCACCACCTTCACCCCCAAGGCACATTTCAAAGCAGCATCTGCAGGTTTGGGGTTTTAAATCTCAGAAGCAACAAGCCCGCAGCGATGGCCCGGGTGACCTGGGAGTGAAGACACTGCGATTCCGAAGACGTTCTCTGCGGCACCCACAGTGCTCCGGATCGGAGTGACACCGGCGTCCTGGGACCAGGGTCCGAGGCGAAGGCAGACGCACACAGAACAGGCACGCGCTCCTCCACGTGGTCAGACGCGCGGCAGGTTAGACTGAGCGCTGTCTGCTGAGCGCCCATCTGCTCTGAGCGCGGGGGACCCTGTCCACGCTCCGAAAATAATCCCATCGCCCCGGGCGCATTCCCATGCCACGGGCTTGGCTGGTCTCCTCCTGGGCACCGCTCCCCACCCCCGTCCCTGTCCCCGGCTCCCAGCCTGTCTCCTCCTTCCTGGCCATATGCTGCTGTTTACGTTCCCAGCCTCCCTGGCCCTGTTCCCTCTCACCGCCCTTCGCTCTCTCCCATGACCCCAAGCCATTTCCAGGCAGGCCATGCCCCCGCCCCTCCCCCCATCCGGGGCCAGCCTCCCGGGCGTGCGTGCGCTGCCGGGACCAGTGCCCACACTGGGCCGTGGGGCCAGCAGCGCAGACCTGGGTTCACCCCTGAGGCCACGCTGTGTGGGGGCGGCGTGCTGAGTGCGCCCACCTCCTGGCTCTGGGCTGTTCTGGGCTTTTTATTTTGCCTTTTTTTTTTTAATTTCTTCATTGATTAAGGTATCACATATTTGTCCTCAACCCCTAGTCCAATCCCCCCACCCCTATAGTCCTTGACCACTGGTTAGGCTCATGTGTGTGCACACAAGTCCTTTGGCTGATCTTTCCCTTTTATCCCCACCCCCCGTGTGTTCTGGGCTCCTGGCACGACTGGTTCTGCCTCGGCACTTGCCATCTCCAAGCTGTCCACCTTTTCTAAACCTTCTCAAAGCAAAGGAAGGGATGACAGCTTGGAGGTTAATCGTAGGGATAATCGGGCTCCAGGCCTGAGGCAGGGAGGGCTGGTTCCCAGCGCTGGGCTCCCATGCCCCCTCCTCCGCCAGCGCTCCCTGCCCCTCGGAGGTGTCTGCTCCCCCCCCCCCCCCCCCCCCCCCGGTGTTACCAACACATCTATGGTTTCCTGGCTGGCTCATTGCCTGTCTACTGCCTCCTGCCCTCACTCAGCTAAGAAGGCAGAGCACGCTTCGCTTCCTGCTGCTCCCGTTCCTGGGCAGGGCCTGGCCTGGCCCCGCCGTGGCTCAATGGTAAGCGCCGAAGGAGCGCAGCGTGGCAGCGTTTCGTGGGGAGGGGTAGCACACAGGGTTCCTGAACGGAAACAGAAAGCACCAAAAAAACTAAGCCCAAAAGGACGAGGAGCGCACAGGCCATGTTAACATTCACTCCGGTGAATTCGACTCCACGGTGGGTAACGTGCACCCACATGCCCAGCCCGGCTGGTGCCATCCGCTCTTAATTCTTCCCACGGCCGACGGGCACAACACCAAGACGGCCAGTGTCTACCAGTGACAGCTGAACACCCATCTTCTCAAACATGAGCTTTAGTGGCCAAGGTGCCGATCGGCTTCTCCCGCAAAGGACACCCCGACCCCACAGAGCAGCCTGCAAACTGCACACAAGAGTTTGGCTGCCCACGGGAGCAGGAAGTGGAAGTGTCGGGTGTAGCCCTGGCTGAGATTAGTCAGGTTCCGCCAGACCAGCGTGGCCGTGGGGACTGTTCTCCAAACTGGGAGACTGGCCATCACCGGCTCCCCAGGCTGCGGTCCCCCAAACTCCCTTTCCAGCCAGAGAGGGGAGGCCTCCCCGCTCTCCTCACTTCATCCCAGGGCGCAGTCCATCCTTCCTCCCCCGCCCCACTCCCCCGCCCCTCTTGTTGGGGCAGCTAGATACCAGTCCTGTCTTCCTACATTTCCTTCTTCACCTCATGGAACACACGGACTAATTACTACAATTCTGCAGCGCGCCAAAAAAAACATTTACTTTGCCGATCTGATAAAATAAAAGTGTAACTTTGATTCATTCACATGGATGGCTGTTGTTGTGTTGTTTTTTTTATTGGGCAATCTAAGGGAAAAGAGGTCAGTGCCCCTGGCTAGAGAGTCAGGTATTGCATGTTTAAAAAATTCTTGCGGCACAGCAGTTGTAAATTGGCGGATTAGAACAAGAGGTTTTTTTTTCTTTTTTCTTTTTCTTAAATTAATTGGCTCACCTACCATTTATTTACTGGAACATAAAGAAGGAACTGATAGACTTTTGCATCAGAAATACTCAATAGCCCCTGTCAAAAGTCACTCACCCATTCACACACACACACACACACACACACACACACACGCACGACCTCTGTTATCTGATCTACTCCCTTGAAATAGGTCAAAAGTGAAAACATTTCTAGCATCAGTGTAATAACACTGTGATGCTCAAAGGGAAGTGCAAAAACTGAGCATTGGAGTAAAAAGTAGGTAAGAGCTGAGCCATGCGCAAACGGAATCAGGTGCACAGATAACAGAGGGGCAGGCACGTGGGAAGACCCTGGGGTTTGGAGAAGAGTGGAAGCACAGCTGTTTCTTAAGGGAATCCTCCTTCGGTTCTGCAGTTCTGTGGGATGAGGACTGACAGGAGCAAAGGACGATGTAACAGATACACGCTTGTAGTTTAACAACTGCGGGGGACTGTGGTCTCTACTGAATGTATAATGTTTTGTTAAACTTGGGATACTTACAGACAGAAAGAGAACCACTGACTAGTGAACATTCACAGACAATTAAGGGAAAGAAAATTACTTTTGAGAAGACCTTATAAACTACTCGACTAAATAACTAGAGATGTTACTACAGACAAAGTCTTCAGAAGGGCACGTGGATGAAGCTGGCTCTGGAGTAGACATTTGTGTTAAAAATTACTGAGTATTTGAGCCAATTTGATAAAATTTGGGGAAGTGCCTGAGCATCCTATTCCAGCGCCTTGTACCTAGGTTCCTATAATAGAATTAATCTGACTTAGAGACTTTAAAACTTTTAAAAACTGGATGTTAATTTCGCAGTTGAGTATTAACTGTAACTTTCCTTTGGCTCCGAAACTTAGACCAAAGACTTGGCTTTATACTGGTTGACCTGATGTCTCAAGACCTATTTTACTTTATTTCAAATTTAGCTATTGTCGTCATCAATATATTAAGAATAATAGAAGATACTGTAAAAGGTGACTCATTATACCTAGTTTTATGTGTTTATATCGATGCTACTAAGGATTCTTATTTTAAACCAAGGACAAAATATCTCAGAATAGCCTGACTAGGCAAAGAAAGCAAGCTCAAGGCAGGGTGCTAGTAAAACTGCTGTGCAGATTTTCTTTAGGAAAATGTAAAAATGCTACTTCTTATGTTTCAAAAAAGTGTTTATTGTATATAAAAAACAGTACATTTCCACTATAGAAAAAGGAGAAGATAAACATACAATTAAAAGACTTTATGCGTGTATGTGAGGGCAGGGTATAGGTGTATGGATTTCATACACACATTCTTACATATAATAATGGGTTTACACTCACACAGCATTCAATAGCGTCCCCCAGAATTCGCGTCTGCCTGCCTGAAACCTCAGAACATGCTTTCATTAGGAACTAGGCTCTCTGGAGAGGCAATTAGTTAAGATGAGGCCGTACTGGATCGGGGCCCTAAGCCCAATGACTTCTGTCCTTTAAGAAGGCCAGTGGAGACCCGGAGAGATCCAGGGAGTGAATGTGAGCCACCAGGCAGAGATGGGAGTGATGCTGCCAGAAGCCAAGGATGGGATGGAGCCAACAGAAGTAGAAAGAAGCTAGGAATGCCATCTCTCCCCGCTCCTCCCCACTCCCTCAGAGGAGCACAGCCCTGCCAGCCACCTCCTTTCAGATTCCTAGCCTCCAAGGCTGTGAGGGTACATTTCCCACCACCTCCTTTGTGACCATGTGTTATCGCAGCCCTAGGAAACCAACACAGTACATGCACATTTCAGCACTAAGCTTGCTTTTTTTTCACGTGTTGTGAATATCTCTCCTATCGTCTTCATATGTCATGGATGCACCCCATTTCACTATGTAGGTATACCGTAATATGCCCGATTCTAGAATTTTATTTTAGCATGTTAGCTTCCAAGATCTACTACTAGTTTCATCATTTCTCCTCTTTTTCAGTTATTATTTCAAAGTAACAGAGCCATCTCTCACTTACATGCTAACCATGACCGAATCGTGCTAACCATGCCCATTGCATACGAAGATGGACATTTCCCCATGTCCTGTGATTCTCCAGGTGATTTTTGTGGGGAGGTTTAGTTGTTTGCTAATTCGGGTCCTTAGAGCCAAATGGGACATCGTTGGTGCTGGGCCCCCTTGTTACCGGGAAAGGAAGCAAGCAATTATCTTTCTTTTTTAGGCATGTCCTTGGCCATCGTAAACTGAAGGAATCACAGGATGTCCTGTCTAATAGTAGTTGGCTTCCTTTCATGGAACAACCTCAACTAAAGCAAAAACAACACTCTCTACTGATGCTTGAGTGGCCGTGACCTGCTCAGTCCCAAGCAGAAGGCAGGAAGCTAGAGACGGTTACCATCGCGGAAGCAGTCACTCCTATGAAATTTGGCCCGAAGGCTTTGCGATGAAACAGATGAGAGAGGAAACAAATTACACTCACAAAACCTACTTGGTGGCCCAGGGCATTTGTGAAATCATAAATGGACTTATGTTTTATAATCTCTTTGAATTTTGAAACATACACGGCTAAGCAATTTGGCTTTGGGCTCGAAACGTTCTGGAGACCATGCGTCCCCACCCTCTCGAAATCTCACATTCCCTCAGCAGATCCTTCCAGGTGAATGCAAGACTTCACTGGGCTTCTGCTTCCCAGTTTCCCAATTTTACTCAAGGCAGCTTCCCCTCAGGGGATTAGAAAAGTCAGGAGTCAAGTGGCAACAACAAGACTGTCACATCAGATGGAATGAGGGTGGAGCAAGGAAGGGGTGGGGGATGTCTGCCTCAGAATGAAAAAAAAAAAAAAAAGAGAGAGAGAGAGAGAGAGAGAGAGAGAATCTAATGCTTTAATTACCAGGGCAAGTTTAGAAAGCATGGAAGTGGTTTCTTGCTGCTTTTAAAAAGGAAGCATTTCTCCACACATTTCCCTCAAAATTTAACAGTGAAAAATCTAATATAGCGTTAAGGGGACACTCACTGCAAAGAAAAGTATATTTAGATTAGAGGCCCAGTGCACAAAATTCGTGCCCCGGAGTGTGTGTGTGGGTTCCCTCAGCCCAGCCTGCACCCTTTCCAATCTGGGATCCCTCTTACAATCTGGGACTGCTGGCTCCTAACTGCTCACCTGCCTGCCAGCCTGATTGCCCCTATCTCCCTCCCCACCCCTGGCCTGGTCGCCCCTACTGCCCCCTCTGCCAGCCTGGTCTCCCCATGCAGCCTGCTGTTCAGTCATTTGGCCATCCCTCACTAACCCCCCCGGTCTGCCTGATCACCCCACTTCCCCCTCTGCCGGCCTGGTCGCCCCACACTGCCTGCTGTGAGGGCATCCTGACCAATTTGCATATTGCCCTTTTATTAGTATAGACTATTACAGGGCTCTTCTCCACATAATTAAAAAAATGTCTCTTATCTAACAAGACTCCATAGAAAACCTAGCTCCTAAATTTAACCCTTTCATATCCAACCTTTAAAGTGGGCTTAGTGGTTCCGCGCCCCCCCCCCCACTAAAATAATGATCCTGTTATTACTTTGCTATTTTTAATATAATCATTTTATACATATTTGCTGAAAGCTGGACCTAATTGCTAGAAAGGGCATGTGGACAAAGACCAGGGAGAAAGAATGACCCTTTCTCCGGAGGGGTTTATAATCCAGTTAGATTAAACCAATATTATATTATAGTGTCCAGAATATATTTTAAACAGTAAGATAAACCACCTAATTTTTTTAAATAAGCAAGAGACTTGAATGGACACTTCTCTAGAGATACCACAGAGGTCAATGAGCGCATGAAAACATACCCAGCATTTTTAGCCACCAGGAAAATACTAGTTAAAACCTCAGTGAGATACTGCTGGACATCCATCGGTAAGGATGGCCACAGTGGAAGACTGACACCACCAAGAGCTGCCAAGGACGCGGAGCAATCAGAATTCTCACCTTCTGCTGGTAGGGATGCAAAATGGTACAACCGCTTGGGACAACTATTTGGACAATTATTTAACTATAGTTGACAATATGATATATGTTCAACGCCATTTATATGACCCAATTATTCTACTCCTAGGTATTTACCCCAGAGAACCGAAAACATGTGCTACCACAAAGACATGTACATGAATATTCACAGACTTTTAATTGCTAAGAACTGGAAACAAGCTAAATGTTTGTCCACTGGTGAGTGGTAAAGTATGGTATAGCCATACAATGGAATGCTACTCAGCAATACAGAGTACTGAACTGCTGACAAACCCTCGCTGGGATCTCAAAATCATCACGCTGAGTCAAGGAAGTCAGACCTGAGGGAGGACAATCTAACGTATCAGAATCTAGACTCTGGTGACAGAAAGCAGAGTAGTGGTTGCCTGGTAACGTGGACAGAGGTGATGGGAACTCCAGGGGTATCAGGAATCTTGGGAGTGACGGCTTTAAGGGCACATACAACTGCCAAGACCCGATGAATCATACACTCTAAACCACATGTGTCAAACACAAGGCCCGCGGGCCAAATCCGTCCCGCCAGGCCTTGCAATGTGGCCCGAACCGCGCTGTCATCACTGCACTCCGCTGCGTTTCCATCACAATGACAGTTTATGACTGTTCAGTAAACCATTCGGCCCGCGATTTAGGCTGGATTTTAGATTTTGGCCCCTTCTCTGATTGATTTCGACACCCCTACTCTAAACAAATCCAATTTGTTTATGTAAATGAATTCTTTAAAAAATATATATATTTTTTATTGATTTTTTTTTATTTACAGAAGGGAGAGGGATAGAGAGTCAGAAACATCGATGAGAGAGAAACATCGATCAGCTGCCTCCTGCACACCCCCAATTGGGGATGTGCCTGCAACCAAGGTACATGCCCTTGACCGAAATTGAACCTGGGACCCTTGAGTCCACAGGCTGACACTGAGCCAAAAACGGTGAGGGCTATAAATTAATTCTCAATGAGGTTGAAAAGAGTGGAAAAGACCACAGCGCAATGTCTGAACTTTTTCCCACATTCAATTTGGACGTTCAGTGACCATCTGCCCTGTGCCCAGGTGTTGTACCGGGTGCTGAGGACACCGAGGCCACAGAGTGACATAAAGACGGGGTAAGAGAGTAGGTTAAGACGACAAGCTACAGCACTGGCGACTATCTGGAAAGCATTTAGTTCTCCAGTCACTGCCTGGCATACTTTATATTCCGTACCTCCTTTGAGTCCTCATTAAGAACTCTGTGCTGTGGATGCTGTGACTGCCATTTGCCCATGAAGAGGATGAGGCCTGGAGCGGCTGAAAATCTCACCCTAGATCACATCCTGAGAGGATGCACTGAAGAGAAAGGCCTCCGGCCGGAGCCGGGCTCTGCCGCTCACCGCGCCACCTCTCCAGAGCAAGCTGGGCCTTGGGACCCGCCGGTCTGCAGGTGGGGCAGGGACAGAGGGGAGCTGGGGAGCCCGGCCGACTTTCCGGTCCAGACCCAGCTTTGAGCTGGAGTTGGGGTGGCAGGGACGCAGCCATGCCACAGGCTGCAGGCGTGCGCGCTGCTATTCATGCTGACACCTTCAAGATGGCATGACAGTCAGAAATTCCAGGGAGAGAAACATTTGTCTCCCAAACACCACACCTGGCCTTTCCATGACTGTGTGCTGCTGGCCGCACGCAGGAAATTGGAAAGACTTACAGGTCTCTGTCCCTCCTGCCATCAGCCCCCTCCACGGAGGCTGTGACTCATCCTTCTCCTCCCTCCTGAGAACACTGCCCCCAGGAACAGAAAGAGGGAGTGGGGTGGGGGGAGGAGCGAGGGGCTGGCACATCCACCCCAAGAAACCCTCACCCGGGGCTGGGCCCACCCCCCCACCCAGGCTGCACCCACCCGTCACCCCCGCATCCACTCCCTCCTTCTCCAGCAGAGTCCTCAGCTCCCAGCCCCCCAAGCTTTCCATGGCACGGTGGCGGGCAGGCCCCTACAGCTGGGATCATCCATTCCAAGCCCCAGTCTCCATGGGGACTCGGACTGGCGGGTGAGGGGCTGTCACCCCAGCACGTCACAGGGTCACGAAGGCCGGATGTTGTTCAGTGACGTGGGAGTTGGCTAAGCGGGGATCTGGGGGGGCCAGAGGAGGGCAGCAGGGTGGCTACGCAGGTGAGCTCCGTGTGTGGGGCCTCACACAGCACCTGACACACAGCAGGTGCTCACAGAGGATATGGAGGAGGAACCGTCACAGAGGGCTGCTATGCAGGTAGTGCAGGACGCACGGAGCATCCTGAGCGCCGGGCGCACACAGAACCGCAGGCGGCGGGCCGGCCCTCGGGCCAAGACGGGCCCCTGGCTGCGGTGTGGGAACTCGGGGGTCAGGTGCCGCAGGGGTGCTGCGTTTGTGATGTGCGAGGCGGTTGTCAGAGGACTGGGACCGGCATGAAGCAGGTTTTAAATATTAAACATCGTCCACATGACTTCAGTGAGCCCGCGGATAGTCTGAGATGCTTCCCAATACATTCCAGCAGGTAAAACTCTCCTAAAAAGCACACAGGACCCACCTGTCCAGGTCCCAGCCGCTAGTTTCTCTCCTTACCCTTCCTCCCGGTATCCCATGAGCACTCACGCTCCCTCTCCTGGCTGTCTACGTAAAAGTTAGTGCGGGGTCAGAGAGAAGCCTTTCCCCGCGTCTCCCAGTGACTCCTTCCCGCCACACAGGCCACTCCAGGAGGCTCCTCGCTGTGCCTTCAGGCTGCATCAAAACACGGCCAGAACCGGTTTGGCTCAGTGGGTAGAGAGGTTCAGCCTGCGGACTGAAAGGTCCCGGGTTCGATTCCGGTCAAGGGCATGTACCTCGGCTGCGGGCACATCCCCAGTGGGGCGTGTGCAAGGTGGCAGCTGATCGATGTTTCTCTCTCATTGATGTTTCCTACTCTCTGTCCCTTTCCTTTCCTCTCTGTAAAAACAAAAAAACAAACAAACAAAAAACCCCAATAAAATAATATTAAAAAATAATTAAACGTACACACAGAGCGCAGGGTCCAGGACCCACACTCAGGCACAGGTTTTACCCTCACGCTCCTTTCTGAGCTTGTGACGATCACAGGGTGATCCTTCGGCCTCTGCCAGGCAGCAGCACAACAATCACAACATCACTTTCCTGGGGTCAGAGGGGACATCAGAGCCCGCCCGCCCCGCCCGCGGGGCCTGGCGCCAGAGGCTTTCCAAGGCGGGCTGGGCCTGTTCACCTCTGTGCTCCCAGCCCGGCCTGGAGGTCGGCAGAGAGAAGGACCTCTCGTTTGCTGAAAGGACAGAGGAAGAGTCGGCCGGATTTTTGGCTTACATTTCAACACAGCAATACCTGTGGCATTATTTAGAGCACATGTGTCAAACACAAGGCCCGCGGGCCAAATCCGTCCCGCCAGGCCTTGCAATGTGGCCCACACCGCGCTGTCATCACTGCACTCCGCTGCGTTTCCATCACAATGACAGTTTATGACTGTTCAGTAAACCATTCGGCCCGCGATTTAGGCTGGATTTTAGATTTTGGCCCCTTCTCTGATTGAGTTCGACACCCCTAATTTAGAGAGTGGGAATTGGAAACTGTTTAACGTGAGCCATCTGAAGACATGCTTTGGCATTCTAAAACGGTAAAAAGGAAGTGGGGGAGGGTGCGGAGGAGCCCATTCTAGTAGCTTCACTTCCTCCCGGTTTGCTGAGCGCCGCCTGCAAACCTTGCAGGGAACGGCGCTCTTAGAGGAAGGGTTCTCCTGTGCAATCACAGCGGAATGAACACAAGGAGGCCACCGAGGTGTCACGGCCTCTGGCATTTTCGACAGGTGACCTCTCAGGGTCTTGCCAAGGTAGGCTGACTCTCCAGAACGAAAAAGATAAATGTCTTTAAGAGAAAACCAAAACAAGGATGACTTCCAGAAAGAAATGAAACCGGCTCTCGGAGGAAGGGCACGTCACCGTGCGAGCTCATGTGACAGCACACGCGGGCCACACGCCCGGACACGCTCTGAGGGCAGCGCCACACGTCTCACCGACTCCCGCGTCTCACCGACTCCCGCGACGCCCTCGGTGCGGTTCACGGCGGGGACGCCGCTCTCTCAGACCTCCTGCCCGCTCCTCTCGGGCCCAGATCTGGTTGGTTTTTGGCACGTTTCACCCGGCCCAAACCAAACCTGGTCCAGAAATAACAGCAAGACTGAATTCAGGATGAATGACCCAAGGACGCCACCGTCAATGTGACCATCCTACGTGGTTATTACCACATTTAGGGAAAAAAAGCGCAAAAGAATGCTTTACGCACAAGGGGCTGTGCTGGTTTAAGTGAGTCCAACCCCAATTAGCCTGGGACAGTTGACCCTGAAAATACACAAGTACTTTTTTTTTAACTTTTTTTTAGTTACCTACTAAGAAATTATTTCTTGGTGACCTGTAAGGCTGTTGAATCTTACCTCACACTAACGATTCTTTTCATTAAAATGAACGAGCACTTTGGAATGCATTGAACAACAACAACAAAAAAGAACATACTCGGGAGAAATTTCTTTGATCCGTGCCAACAGGCGACAGTCGTTCAATTTTAGGTTTTGCCTATGTGAACTGCAGCTTCCCATTTTGAAAGAATTCTCTCAACATAATATAAATTCCAAAGGCCAAGACAGCAGGATAAAAAAAAAAAAATCACGATTTTCAAACGCGCTAAGAAGCAAGGCCCGTGTGTGGCCAGTGGGACGCGTGTGGAGTGTCACGAGGGAAAGGGCTGCTGGGATGAAGGCTGTGTGAGGTTCTGGGTGAACGTGGCACATCCACGCTGGCATGGCAGCGGCTGGCAGCTGAGAGCTAGCCTCGTGCTAGCATGGGACACTACGCTCACATACATGCCTATCCTAACACTTCATTGTGGGAAAAGGTCCTTTCCACAGGAGAGGGACAAGTCATTTTATATCCTTTAAAGGGAGACCGACGAAATGTAAGGGAAACAAACCCACGCCATCCAAGTCAGGTTGGTTCTCAGTCCACACCGGGGCCTGCCACCCAGCGGTCACCGCGGCTGGCAGGGAACGGGTGCCGGGGCCCCGAGCAGCGCCCGGGCAGCTTCCTCAGTCATGTCTGCACACCCGACGGAATTCAATGGCTCGAGGGGGCGGGGGGTCCTTCCTGATGAAGTACCGGGCCCCCTGCTTTGGAGTGTGGGATGCTGTGAGCAGTGTGAGCGTACAGACCGGCGACCCCCTGAAGTCAGGCTGCTGCCTGTGAGGTGGGCTTCTGCCAAGAGTGGAGCCACTGTCTGACACCAGTCCTGCTACGGAGTGAAGCCGTGGCTGCTGCCACTCGGGGGCAGAAGCCTGGAGCCGGCGAACATCTGTCCACCGTGTCCTGATCCCTCCTACACGGGGTTCCAGAGAGTTCTCTCCTGGGGATGAAGGATGCTCTAGTCCGTCTGGGGCCTGCAGGATGGGGCGCTGCTGGAACTCCATTTCACAATAAGCCATCCACCCCAGCGCGCGCGCGCGCGCACACACACACACACACACACACACCCATTGACACGGCGCTGGGTTTTGATGAATGAACATTTGATGTATTTCCATGTCCGACGTCTGCCCACCCTGCCTGCCTTCCCAAGCTCCTGCCTTCCTGCCCACCGCTGCCAGGCTGCAGTGTGCCAGGCCGAGCAGAGTCCTGATGCGAAAGCCAAGCCTGCACCCTTTCCACCGGAGCGCCCGCCTCCCACGGTGCCGGCTGGCTTCCCGCAGTAGGCCGGCCTCCGGGGTATCTTTTTCGACTTTGAGTCACTGTGGGCTCGGGAAATGCAAACCACTTTTGCTTTCAGACCGAGCCAGATATTCACAAGGTGTATCTGTTACAAAACGTCCCAGACTGACTCTGCTGGAACGCAAGGTCCTCGCAGGGGCATCCAGCATGGAGCCTGCCAGGAGCGGACTCCCAAGTAAGTACTTGTCAAATTAGGCCCAACAGTCCCCCCTCCCTTAACCTAAGGAATTCCTCACTGCCGCTCTAAGAGGTCCCTGTAAATGCAGAAAACCACCATCTAAACCCAAGGGACCATCTCCAACCCCTGCCCCTCTGAGTAGATGCACTGGCAACAGACACCACAGGTGACAGCCGCTGGTGAGGGTGAGCGAGACCACCCCCTTAACAGGAGCGCTGACCCAGGAACCTAAACACAAGTGCAAACACTGGGCACCTCAGGACTGAAGCATCAAGTAATCCTGTGATTTTTTTTTTTCTTTCTTTTTTTTTTTTTTTTACAAATACCAAGAAAAATAGTAAGAACAAAAATCATTAGTTGTGAAAATCTCCTAGGACAATAGTAAACCTAGATGATACACATACATACACGAAGAGAGATGCGTGAGGCTAGATGGGTCATGTCTGCAGCCGCTTTTTGGGGAGTAGGGTCTGAAACCCACAGTCTGACCAAAGTGAGCCATGTTACAACAGCCTCTATGAAATAGATCACACTTTCATGACTATGGTTTATACACAGGCATGCCTTTTTTTTTTTTTTTCTTTTTTTTGAATATATATATATATATATATATATATATATATATATTTTATTGATATTTTACAGAGAGGAAGAAAGAGGGACAGAGAGTTAGAAACATCGATGAGAGAGAATCATCGATCAGCTGCCTCTTGCACACCTCCCAACCAAGGTACATGCCTTGACCGGAATCGAACCTGGGCCTTTCAGTCTGCAGACGGATGCTCTATCTACTGAGCCAAACTGGTTTCAGCTTTGTTTTTCTTTATACATATATACACACACACTTTTTTTTTTTTTTTAGAGAGGAAGGGAAAGAAAGAAAAAGAAACATCAATGATGGGAGAAATCATTGACTGATTGCCTCCTGCAGGCCCCCTACCAGAGATCAAGCCCGGAACCCAAGCATATGCCCTTGACCGGAATCGAACCCCTTCTATCCACTGAGCCAAACCAGCCAGGGCTTCTTTTTGCTTTTCTTTTTTTTTAAAAAAGAAAAATTTATTTATATTTTATTGATTTTTTTTTTTACAGAGAAGAAGAGAGAGGGATAGAGAGCTAGAAACATCGATGAGAGAGAAACCTCGACCAGCTGCCTCCTGCACACCCCCACTGGGGATGTGCCCGCAACCAAGGCACATGCCCCTGACCAGAATCGAACCCGGGACCCTTCAGTCCGCAGGCCGCCGCTCTATCCACTGAGCCAAATTGGTTTCGGCTTCTTTTTGTTTTTCTTAACAAGAGTTCATTTTTCAAAGTTGGCAAAGTTGCATGTCAAAACCTTAAGTTTTCATTCTGCTTTTTCTTTTTTCTTTTTACAGTCCATTTCTCGGGGCCGAGCAAATCTTCTAAAAGCCCTCAGAAACACACGCTGCTGCAGCTGCGTGGTCCCTCACCCGCGTGGACACAGCCCTCCGGACACACACAGTCCTGCTCAGGGCCTGCAGCGCGCGGGCAGGGCGGGCGGTGGCCGGTCATCAGGCCCCTTTCCCGGCATCTGCACTGCCCCGCAGGGGGGACCCTCCCGGGGAGGGCCCGAGGGGCTCGCTCACCCGTGAATTACGGTGTCTCCTCACACGGCCCGCCCGGCACGGACACCCTCTTACACCGATGGGTTTCTAGTGCTGGTGCGTGCAGCGAGGAAGCGGCCGAGGAGGCCGTCACGTGGTGTGGACACGCGTGTGGACATGTCCGCAGGGCTCCGCCGAGCAGCTCTGCCCTCCCTCTTTCAACTGAAATAACGGGAGGAGGGCAGCTTTCTACAGGAAACGTGTTCCTCTGACCAAAGGGCGCACAGGTTTCCATAATGATTTACGGCCCGCTTGAGTCCCGGCTGGAAAAACGGGCTGTGTGTGCAGAGAGAGAGAGACCTGGGCTGAGACGTGTGGGTCCGGAGCCGCAGGTGACCCTTACTGATGATACACGGCCTGGTGATGGCAGTACCGTCTCCCGCAGAGACCCGGGGAGCCCCCCGTCCCAGCTGGGCCACCTGCCAGGTGAGGGGTGCTCGGCCTGGAGCTCCTGAAACAGCCCCTCTGTCAAGAACCACAACCTTGCCCTGGCTGGTTTGGCTCGGTGGATAGAGCATTGGCCTATGGACTGAGGGGTCCTGGATTCGATTCCGACCAAGGGCACATGCTCGGGTTGTGGGCTCGAACCCCAGTGGGGGGCGTGCAGGAGGCAGCCAATCAATGGTTCTCGCTCATCATTGATGTTTCTATGTCTCTCTCCTTTTCCCTTCCTCTCTTA
Source organism: Pipistrellus kuhlii (assembly GCF_014108245.1). NCBI lineage: Eukaryota > Metazoa > Chordata > Mammalia > Chiroptera > Vespertilionidae > Pipistrellus > Pipistrellus kuhlii. The sequence continues at coordinate 19,375,833 of NW_023425562.1, forward strand.
AAAATCAATAAAGAAAAAATTTAAAAAAAAAATCACAACCTTCTTATATTTACATAGCTCTTCCTGGTTTTAAGTGTTTGTTTTAAACGTTTTGAGGTTAACCTCTCAGAGACTTGGTAAGAATGTGGTGAGATGCCTCCCAGAGAATGAACATCTTTGAAAAGGGAAGGGACTTGCTGGGGACCTGCCTGGAAGTCAGGAAAGGGGCCCGAAAGGGAATGCGGCCACCCAGGGCTCCACCAGGACTCTCTGCAGCGCCTCTCCTCGGTAGGGGTACACTGAGCCCTCAGCCAAAGCAATCCTCATCTGCTTACCCCTCTGCCCTGGCTTTCAAACTGCCTTCCACCTTTTCTCAGCTATTAAAGGGCCGTGCTATTCCAGCCCAGGATGCCAACATCCCCGCAGAACAGTTCCTGAGCAGAGAAATGTGCCACAGTTTTCCTCCCCCTGGGCTCCCACAGAGAAATACGCCATCGCGAGGAGACACGGGCCATCCCCCTGGGAGAGAGCGGCCCCAGAACCACAGGGAGGGCCTCAGTCCACGAGCAATTCTGGAGGCTTCCGCTTCACGGGGCCCACGGCAGCTCTCACTGTCCTGTCCGATGCCCCCATCCCATAACATATGGACGCCGTGACGCTTAAGAATTCATTCAGGCGGTTTGGCTCAGTGGATAGAGCGTCGGTCTGCGGATTGAAGGGTCCCAGGTTCGATTCCGCTCAGGGGCATGTACCTTGGTTGCGGGCACATCCCCAATAGGGGGTGTGCAAGAGGCAACTGATGGATATTTCTCTCTCATTGATGTTTCTAACTCTCTATCCCCCTCTCTTCCTCTCTGTAAAAAAATAAAATCAATAAAATATATTAAAAAAAAAAGAATTCATTCAGGAAGGTTGTTAATTCAGCTTTGTTTTTCACATAATTTCAGGAACGATTCTAGACTCAGGAAGCAAACTGGAAATAACTTGGGAGAGGGAAATAGCCGTGGGCCGGATTAAAAAGGTCCATCAAGTCTTATGTGAAAGCAATAATTTATTTATTTACTTATTTATTTATTTCTCTTTTAAAAATATATTTTATTGATTTTTCACAGAGAGGATGAGAGAGAGAGAGAGAGAGAGAGAGAGTTAGAAACATCGATGAGAGAGAATCATCGATCAGCTGCCTCTTGCACATCCCCCACTGGGGATGTGCCCGCAACCAAGGTACATGCCCTTGTCTGGAATCGAACCCGGGACCTTTCAGCCCGCAGGCCAATGCTCTATCCACTGAGCCGAACCGGTCCCGGCTGAAAGCAATAATTTATCACCAGAATTCGCACTTAGCCTTTCCACCGAGTGGTTTTCCACGGCACTGCCATTTCAAGTCAGCTCGTCTGACTGATAAGACCCAAGCAGGCCACATCCTTCGGCCCACGTGGTAAAAGCCGTCCAAAAAGCAACTGCTGCTACCTACACGGCAGAGATGAAACCACTGAAGGAGCGAGGGTTTCCAGTGCATCACCTATGAGAACAGCTTACACGAGGGAGGTTTCAAAGCAACTCAGGGCTGTTGTTTTTTAAGTTTTTTAGAAATTCTATTTTAGGCCTTGGCTTGTCCACAGAAAAAGGCTGAGGAGTCAGGACAGAGGGACCCCACATTCCGGTCGTGGGCTTGGGGCTCCGGAGGGAGAAGCCCAGGAGTCGTGGGCCGACTGCGGCTTCGGGGCAGGGCAGGCCCGGCGCCCGGAGTCAGAAAGGAGGCCCTGCCAACGCCGCACTCGCTGGGACCCTAAGGCGGGCGAGTTTGGTGACTTCCTGGGCACGGCCAACGTGAACGCCACGTACTTCTAGAACCCCCCCGAGGAGCGAAAGGGCCAAGAGCCAGCAAACGGGGTTTCTCTGGCCACAGACAGAGGAAATGGGGTACTTTGGGTCCCGTTCCATAAACATTCACACATCCAGAATATTCTGCCCATAATACCATCTGACGAAGGCTTAAAAAAAAAAAAGGAAGAAAAGAGCCCTTTCTCGGTGCCCACTGGCAGAAAGGATGCACTTCGGGGTATGTGTGCCATGCCTGCTTCAAAGCAACAGCACCGTTCGGGGTTATCACGGCGGCATTTAAAAATAGCCGCCCGGTACAAAAGGACTCGGGAGGAAGCAGGAGTGCAGCTATCAGTCTCCCTCCCGAGCCTGGCTAGCCTTGCACAACCAGACAGCGAGCTGCATTCTCCATCCACGACATTGTTATCCTTATCAAACAATGCAAACAATTTTAATGAGCTTATCTGCTGGGACATACTGCCAGATATGCTAATGTCAGGACGATGCCAACCGCACAGGCCGACTCATTAATCAAAGGGCCCAGGATACAACGACCAAGATCATCAGCCTCATCCTCACATCAGACCTCAGCAGACACACCAGGAATTACCTTCCCACCGTCAGCCTGTATGCAGGGTGGGCCTCCCCCACCCAGCCAGGCGCAGGCCATCCGCTCCCAAGAAAAGGCACCAGGGCGCCCGGGGCCCCTGGCAGTCCGGTCTCTTTCTAATAAACCTTGGGTTCTAGGAAGACCATTTTGGTGAATTGCCTGACACCGTGACCTCTGCTGTCAATCCCCGCACCAATCAGCGAGCGGCATTCTTACAAAGCTCCATCAATCTGGCGGTTTCCCATCATCGCAGGCTGCTGCGTGCAGCTCAATCTAGAGGATTCCATCTTCCCTGCACACACACACACACACACACACACACACACACACACGCTCCCGGCCTCCGCCTGCAGGCACAGTCCCCCCGAATGGAATGGCTCCTTTCAGAGCCGCAGGGGAAGGAGGAGAGGCAGGGCTGCCGCCCGGCTCCCTCCGGAGCGGGGAACGCTGCCTGCACGCGGGTCACCGTGGAAGGGAGGGAGGGAGGGCGGGAGGGAGGCGCCGGAGGGAAACCCCTCGCAGGCGGCAAACCTATCCACAAAATGCTTTCCAGCTGCGGCCGGGAAGCCTCCATGCATCCTCCCCCCAGGACACACGGGCACGGGCAGCGGGGATGGCCGCCGCCGGTGCACCCGCAGCCCGCAGCCCGCAGCCGCGGGCAGGGTCGGCTCCGTTACATAACGGGCGGGGCGGTCTCCCCGCCCTGGTCCCCGCCGGGCCGGCCGCGCGTACCTGTAGGAGCGCTCCCCGCGCACCGTGTGCTTCCGGAAAGGAATGATGGTCCCGTTATCCTGGATGATGTCGTTGTTGTTCTCGCCATTGGGGGACAGGGTCTGGGTCGGGCCAGGCATTGGCGCGGTCCCGAGGAAGGGGTCAAACCGCTGGGGGCTGGCTGCTGAGGGGGTGGCTCTCTTCCCGCGCCCGCGCCGCAGACCTCGCCGCCGCCGCCCGCTCGCCTGCTCCGCTCCCTGCTCGCAGCTCCGGCGCCCGCCCCGCCCCGCCCTCCTGCGCCCCGCCCTCCCGGCGCTGACGTCAGAGCGCCAGCGGGTCACGTGCGCCGGGCCGTCACCATAGCAACGCGCTAACTCATCACCTCGCCCCGCGCTCGCTGGGCCGCGGCGTGACCACGCCGGCAGCTCCAGGCGGGCACCGGGCGGGCCTGCATCTGGCGCGTACCCCCTGGGCCAGACGGGCCCGGTCTCCAACCGGCTCTTCCTCTAACCATTTCCTTCCCGACTCGCGCGCCCGCCCGCCGCAGCTGTGTACACAAAAGAGCGCCGGAGCGGGGCGGGGTGGGTGTGGGGGTGGGGGGAGCATTAACTCCTTCCAGGCCGGGAGCTGCACAGGAAACCGGCCTGGTGTCAGGGACCCCTGGCGGCCCGCTGCCAGGAAAGGTGGGGGACTAAGGGCTTAGAATGCCCAGCCTCCTCCCCCCAATAAGCCCCAAACCTGCAAACCAAAGGGGGAGAAGCTGTGCTTCCTCCTCATCCACGCAGCCTTGACTTCGGTTATGGGAAGCGCAAAGACTGCAAGCTAGGAGACTCTGTGCACAAAAGAACCCCCAAAAAGAGGGTTTGTGAAAAAGACAGCCACCATTTTAGAACATCCTCGTTATCCAAGACCCGCTCCTCCTCCAGGTTCTGACAGGTTCCTGATGCTCCAGGAAATGAACTCCTGGTCATGTATTTCATGTCCATCGGGATTCAGGGAAACACCCAATTTAGTATCTGGTAGCTCTCAGCATCCAAGCTGCTCTAAATCATTGTAAGGTAGTTTTCTAACACGCTGGCTTTGAGGCAGGTACTGTTGTCATTGAAGATGAGTAAACAAGTGAGATTGAGTAACCTGTTCAAGGTCAGGCAGCTAGAAAGTAATGAACTGGAACTCCAAAATGACATGCTTTCTATCAATGCAATTGGACAGCAGTGATCTATATTTAATGTGAGCTCCTAAGTATCATAGATCAAGGGAAGAATCAAGTCCTTTATGCACACTCTCAACATGACCACTGTGGGGTTTGCTATTACCGTGCAAATCTATGGGTTAGTTTGTACACTCTGGCCAGACCCCAGGTGTGTCCACTGCTCTCCTCCGGGGAGGAGAAGCGAGTTGGAAGGACTCTCTTATCTCAAGTGGTCTCTGACCTTGTGTGGGGTGGGAAAGGGGGAAGAATTGGTGTGTAAAAGGCAGCATAAATACACACTGAGTGGCCAGATTATTATGATCTCTGAATGCATAATAATCTGGCCACTCAGAGTGTGCGTGTGTGTGTGTGTGTGTGTGTGTGTGTGTATATATATATATATATATATATATATATATATATATATTTTTTTTTTTTTAGAGGCCAAGTGTATGAATTTGTGCAAGTGTATGAATTTGTGCATGGTGGGGGCCGGCCAGCCTGGCCAGGGGGGGAGGGGACATGGGCAGTTGGCTGGCCTGCCTGCTGGTCAAACTCCTGGTGGAGGGACAATTTGCATATGAGCTCTTTATTATATAGGATATACACTGAGTGGCCAGATTATGTTGCATTCAGAAATTATAATAATCTGGCCACTCAATGTATGTAGCAGAAAGCACTAGTGACCTAGGTTGTATGGCTCACCTGGTCACATCTTTGCATGGATCAGCAGCTTTATCATTTTGTGATACAGATGTTAAAAACAAGCAAAAACTTTGTCATTCCTGGCGATTCTCCAGCATATCCCCCTGTTATAAGTTATTTCTGGCACCCAGCATCTAGAATTGGAATCAAATGGTTTACAACCCAGATGGCACTGATATTCTCACACCATGGGGCATCCCCTCCCCCACTGTATATTCTCCTTTGGGGCTAGATTTTAATAATTGTATCTTACGCTTCTCCAGTGAATTCACAGTATACAAGTTGATGTCTTCATAGCTTAGCATACATGAGAATTTTTTATTACACAGTAAAGATCCAATTCTGACCTAAGACTTACAAGCCACACAGAAAGAGCTAAGTCAGAGAGACACACCGAGCCTCACACTGCACCATGAGCTATAAGGAGCTTGAGAGTATTGTCACTGCCACAGAGATCCGCTTCCTCTTACTATTTTTGCCATTGTCAATTTCCCTCCCAATTTGTTCTTTTTTTCACAAAAGCTTCCCTTTTCTTTGGGGACAGTCTGAAGCCAAAAGACAATCCCAGCACACACATGAAGTATGTAATGTTTCCTGAGCATGTCCTCTTTTTGTGTTCCTTGTCACAGTTCACGTTTCCCTGACCCCATATTTAATAGGTTAGGCCAGTGGTTGGCAAACCAAGGCTCGCAAACCACATGTGGCTCTTTGGCCCCTTGCTGTACCCCCTGCTGCCAGTGGAGAAATGGCTTCCCTCCTCAAGCGTCATGAGCAATGCTGGGGCTCTGGAGGCAGGCGGGCCTGGGCCCCCAACCTGACGTCAGCAAGTTTGTCTGCAGCTAAGATGAATGCTGGCTGCCTAGGGTTGCTGTGAAGATTGAATTATATAATATATCTAAGCAGCTAACACAGTGCCTGGCCTATAGGCAATGTTCTTCAGTGGCCTGTGCTGTTTTCAGCAGCATGTTAGGTCTATCCTAAAATGTCCATTCGCTCACTTGGCACCTCTAACTGGATTTCTTGTGTACCAGAAGCTGGCAAGCAAGAAGTCCGGTCCCAGGCTCTGTCCTTGAGGAACTTGGTGTCTGTTAAGATTAAGGTGACCAGACGTCCCACTTTTGGCGGGACAGTCCCGATTTTTAACAACTTGTCCCACATCCCACTTTCCAAAAATCGGGACTTAAAAACAAAACAAAACAAAAAAAAAAAACCACCACAGGATGCCTGAGCCTCAGGTGAATAATAACGGTACCTTTTTTGTTCACTTCGCTCTGTCCGCAGCTCCACTCAGGCCACGGGCGAATATGTCATTTATTCATTTATTCAACAAATACCCAATCTGATTCTCAAAACAACCCTCACGATAAAATGGAGGCTCTAAAAGGGGAAGCAACTTGTTGAGGTTGGATGGGTTTCTCAGCCCCAAAGCTCACACGGTGACCCATTGGGCAGCACCATCACCTAAGGGAGGCGGGCAGTGGGGAGGGAAGACAAAGGGCCCTCAGGCAGATGCACTGGGGTCCAGAGGTAGGACGGGGTGATGTCTCAGGCACAGTGGCAGGAGATAGCACAGGGGCCAGGCGCAGAAAGGTGCTGTGGCCAAGTGAAGGAGCTGAGCTTAATTCTGAAGGTATTTTGGAACCATGAAGTGCTTTAGAGAGGGTGACTGGTGGTGAAATTCGCATCGAGAAGATCTGAGGCTGGCACATAAGATGAAAATGGGACCGGTGATGGCGGCCTCAACTGAGAGAGGCCAAGAGGTTAAAAAAGAAAGCACAGTCTGGCTAGGGTTGCTCAGTGGTTGAGCATCAACCCATGAACTAAGAGATCCCAGGTTGGATTCCCGGCCAGGGCACATGCTCGGGGTTTGGGGCTTGATCTCCAGGAGGGCCGTGCAGGAGGCAGCTTGTCCCAGTGTTTTCTCTCTATCCCTCTCCCTTCCTCTCTCTCCAAAATCAATTAAAAAAGAAAAAGAAAGAAAGAAAGAAAGAAAGAAAGAAAGAAAGAAAGACAGAAAGACAGAAAGCAAGCACAGTTCTGAGACTGTTGGAGGGTATAATTTTCAGGGATTTCTGACTGACTGGATGAGGGCACAGATGTTGAATGAGGATGCATAGTGAAGTAGAAAGAGACGTTGCAAATGACTCCTCGGTTTATGGCTTGGATGAGCAAGTGGACAGTGGTATCACGCTAGGAAGGACAGGTTGAATTGCCCTTCATGAAGAAAGTTTCTCCTACTGCGTCTTGGACACAGAGAAGTGCCTACAGGACATCCTAGTGGGCACTGGGCTTCACACACAGTGGGGGTTCATCAGGTATCTGCTGACTAAGGGCATCTGCAGGCCTTTGAACTTCAAAGCTACGAGCTATGTTTGACTTGGAGATTTGGAGGAAATGACCTCACAGGTGCTAACTGAAGCTGTGGGTGTTGACACCTCACTCAGGAAGAAAGAGAAGCCTGGGATGGAACTCTTCAAAAGCTAAGCGATTAAAAAAAAATTCGCAAGGTGGGCCAATCACCACCGGGAGTGGTTTAGCGGAGGAAGTCTCGGGGCCCAGGGTCACAGGAAGTTTGAATCAGATAAGGCCGAGAAGTGTGCACCACGTTTGAGAAGGTGCTTTCAGAGGTATGCTTGAGAAGTTGGACTCCAGATCTGAAGGAAATACAGAAATCCTCGGCAGGTAGGGAAAGCTGCGATACTTTGCCAAGTAACTAGTATTCTGACCCAGCGAAGATATGCAAGCAAGGAAGGAAGAGATAGTAAATCCAGCGTCATGTATATGGTATCAGCGACTAACTAGAGTCAACAAGTGTCTGCATGAAAAAGCTCCTAGTGAAGGGGGTGAGGGCATGTGCCAGGGTAGGGGAGACTGGGGGAAGGTCAATTGGAAAAAAAAAAAAAAAAAGGAGACATATGTACTGCTATTTGTAATAGTTTAAACAAACAAACAACAACAACAACAAAAGCTCCTAGTGATACCAGAGGGGTCAATATGTCCATCAATGGGCACCAGTTAGGCCCCAGGTGAACTGATCCCACCCCTGCACCCCCAATTCTAGCAGGGTCAAGATTCCCTCCACCCCCCCCAAAAAAAGTCAAATATGTGAAACTCCTGTTTGGAGAGCAGGGCTACTAAGGTGGACCCAGAGGACCCAGAGCCAGAGCCACGGGAACCACATGCACAGAGGAAGCCAGCAGCACCCCCAGAACTAAGAGCCAATCAGGATGGAAGTGGGAGGCAGCCCCCTTTTCACTCCCAGCGTTTGCAGGATGTAGCGCAACCCCATTTCTCCGCCGGCAAGCACCGGCCATCGCGTCCTGGCAGGAAGCATCGTCTCTCGACTCCACAGAGAGGTGCATCTAGAACAGGTACTGTGCACTGCCCTGGATTGGAAAACTCCAACACTGTGGTCGGCAAACCGCGGCTCGAGAGCCACCTGCGGCTCTTTGGCCCCTTGAGGGTGGCTCTTCCACAAAATACCATGGAGTCTATTTTGAAGAAGTGGCATTAGAAGAAGTTTAAGTTTAAAAAAATCTGCCAGTCGTTGTACTGTGGATATTTGGCTCTGTTGACTAATGAGTTTGCCAACCACGGCTCCCACAGAATAGCAGGGGACACATGACATCATCAGCCAGGCCGGCAGCCGTTCATCCCGATCCCTCCCAGAAGCACCTGCTCCTCACGGAGGCCTTTCCGGTGAAAAGGTGACAAACACTGTAGCCCAAGACATTCCCACCGCCGCACCACCTCTGAGGGCGGCTTCCTCAGCCCATGGCCTCCGAATGCAGACAGATCCCATGGAGCTGCCCCAACTGCTGTCCCGGGGAAATCGTTTCTCCCACGCCTGCGTCCTGGCCTATTTCCCAGCAGGGAACGGCAGGAGCTGCTTATCAATGACTCACAATGCGCTCCCCACCCAGGAGGACCGCAGGGAAGACACGAGTGAGTGGTCAGCCAGGGGCACTGGCCCCGGAACCACAGGGGCGGCTGGGAAATGTAGTTGTGAGGGGTCCTTGCCCCCTGCCTTTCCCCCAAGGTATGGAAGGCTTTAGCAGGCCGTTCTACAGATTTGGTAACTGTGTGATGTGTACCCGGCGCCTGGCTTGTGGGAATAGCATTTCATTTCTGAGACATCGGTGAGTTTTCTCCCTGATGAAGAAGCGCTCTGCAGGGCCACCCCACACAGGTGCGCTCCTCCGGGGCGATGGCTGAGGGCTGTTTCTCAGCCATAGTTGTGGCTGCGCTGACGCCTCGGCCGGCAGCATCCTGTCTGCCTCCCCCCCCCCTCCCCCCCAAACACACATGTGCTAGTCAAACAGCAAGATTTTCGTGACGGAACACGCCACCACGTAAGCATTCTCTGTGCTGGAATTTCTCTTCTCATTTGCCCTTTCTTGGATTTTCTCAAGCGTGGACATGATTTTGGGGAGTAACTCAGAGAACATGATGGGAAAATGCACCTTGAAAACACACACACACGGAGCACTGCGATTTCTGTCATCCTTCAGTCACATCTGTGCCCTGTGAGAGTTCACACCATTAAATAAAAGTGCGCTTGTGAATTATGCCATCTGGTTAAATTTAAGAGCATTAAATATGTTTTCCATAAAAATACAATGTGATAAATATGATAACCAAAGAATGTATTCAGTATCGCGGGATTATTCAGAAAAGAAAGTAACCTTGTTGGGGAAATAGACACAACTTCGCCAAGGCAGTGAGATATATTTCTACTAGGGCTCAATCATTCATTCCACAGATATTTACTGAACACCTACTATGTGCTAGGAATTAATTCTAGGCACTGAAACTACAGAAATTAACAAAATGTAAGATTTCCTGTCCTCATGGAACTTCCACTTGAGTGTGTGTGAGTGTGTGTGTGTGTGTGTGTGTGTGTGTGTGTGTGTGGGTATGTGTGTGTGAGTGTGTGTGTGGTGGGGCAGGGATAGGGGTAGTCTTAGGAGACGAGGTCAGAAGGATGTGGGAGGGACCAGAATGTGCAGGACTTTGAACCGCCACTGCAAAGACTTTGGCTTCACACCAACGAGAAACCATTCATCTGTCGCTGTGCTAGCCGTGTCTGTTGGCACAGACGTGGAATTCTAGTAACGACAATAATAGCAATGGCAACACCTAATGTTTCCCGAGCACTTTTCTAATGGGCCAAAACTATGCTTTGATTGAGTAGGCAGGCACTTCAGGCCTCCCAGAAAAGCATGAGGGAGGGGCGGTTTTAAACCCGAAGAGATAACGAGTGAAATCACTTTGCCTGATCACTAGCCAGGAAGTGGGGAGCTGGGCGCCCATGGGCCTGCCGCCTGCCGGGTGTCAAAGCCGGCTTCTAACCCACGAGCAGCCTGCCTTCCAGCAGGGTCTGGTCAGGCCTGGGAGAAGGAACACAGGGAGGAGAAAGCAAGGACACAGAGGCAGGAGGGTTGGTTGCTGGTGGGGAACAGAGCGGGGAAGCCAGGAGAAGGCGGTGGGCAGGGCATGGGGCGAGGACGGGCCTGTCAGAGGAGCAGAATTCCTGGAGAGATCAGAAGGAGGCGAGCTGGAAGTGACGGTTAAGGAAAAGAAAGGGGAGTGGGGGTGGGAGGGCGAGGGGGGTGGAAGGAAGAGATACCAGGATTCTGTGTTAGCAGTATATGTTATCCACAGAGAAAAATAACGGTCTTACCCTTACGTATAGTGATTAACTATTTTCTTTTTCTGAGCGAGCCTCGACTACTACTGTCTATGCCTTTGCTGTCTTCTGGAGGGGGAGAGACCACAGGCACTTGTTCTGGTGTTTGTTTTCAAAGCTAGCACCTGCTTTCACTTTCACTCTACCAGGACTTCTGTCAGACAACCTCCCGGCTACAGACATGCCTCCTGAACACTCTCCTGAACCGTGTCCACGCCCAGGTTCATGAGGCGCCCGTATTTCATTCCACCTGTTCCCATGGTCACATAACCACCTCCCATGGAGTTGACAGGACAACTAAGAAAGGACAAAAGGCTTCCTGGGCTCCGCTGGGGGGCCAGGGACAGGAAGAGACTCTAGGGACCATTAGCCAATCATCTTCCAGAAGGCTCCGAAGCTTGTGAGCAGCAATTTCTTTAGGGCTCTCAAAGGTCAGCTAACCCACTCCCTTCCTCCTTCCCTTCCTTCCTTCCTTCCTTCCTTCCTTCCTTCCTTCCTTCTTCCTTCCTTCCAATAAAACTTTATCAAAATAAATTTGAATTTCAGAACACGTTCGTGTGTTACCAATTCCACTTTTCTTTTGACCCCCCTTCCCCATCACTGGAGAGTGCGGACACCGCCCCTAGACGGAGGGGAGTTCACAGCCAGGGGCCAGCTGGGTCTGGCCGGCCTCCATCATGGGCTCAGGCTGGGGCCTGTGGGCTAAACACCACGGGGCTTTACTTCTGACTTTGACATTCACAAGTCCTAACTGAGTGAGGACACTCCTGAATCTATCGATGCAAAGCCAGCGGGGGAGGGTGGGGACCACCGTCCTAAAGGCACCAGGGGCCTCCAGCGTCTCGGAGCCACTCAGAAGCGGGGCCGCTATGTCCGCCAGGGACACAGGAGGGGCCCCCCGGGCCGGGGCGTCTGGGGGAGCCCGCTGCCCAGGGCCGAGGAGCTCCCGAAGGCTCCTCAGCAGTGCGTCAGGGAACATGAGGCCAGCAGCTGGGGAGCAGCGTGAGTCAGGGGAGAGACATCCACCAATGTCTGACCTCACCCAAATAAAATGCTAGAAAAGAAATTAAAGGAGCTTACTTCATTATAAAAAAAAAAGAAAAAAAAGAAAAAAGAACGCACATGGAAATTATGAAGTTGGGCTAAGTTTCCTTTGGGAATGTTTTAATTAGTGCTTCTCTTTTATTTACTCAAGAGCTTATAGCGTCAAGTCTTCGTGGTCCCGATTCACACGCACCGAGCATGTGTAAGGCGCGCACGAGGGATCTGGTACGGAGTCTGACGGGGGAGAACAGACAGGATCCCCTCTGGTGGCTTCTGTTCATGTCCACGTGAAGGGGCAGTCCCCTGGGAAAGCCAGAGGGAGCTCAGTCTAAGCACACACAGGCTAGGCTCCTGGGAGCACCAGGGCCTGATGCGGGCGAAGGGGGCAGTGTGACAACCCTTTCTGCAGAGCTGCCAGATATTCCTGGGTGGCCCGGGGCACGCTCCTGTCCCTGTGCGGTGGTGAGGAACATCAGCAGAAACAGGCCTCTTCCCTGATCCGGTGATATTTTCTGAGGCAGAGTTGCCATGAAAGCAACTCAAATCCCACCCCCTCCCTCCCCAATCTCCATTGTTCCCAGAAGCTCCTGGTAAGAGTGTGGTGTGGTGTCTGTAGTCATTGCTGCACTCACCCCCTCGCTGGATAAAGGCAGGCCAGAGGCAGGAGCGGACGCTAGGGTGGGGCCGTCGGTGGGGCCATAGCGTGAGGAGGACTCCCCCCTGGCCCCTCGCTTCCCACACCTCTGGCTTGAACTGCCCCCGGAGCCAGCACTCCATTCTGAATCCTCAGACCCACTGCTCTCCCTCCCCCGCATCTCTCCTTTGGTCACCAGACCCTGTTTATCTCACAACATGACAGGTAGGCCCTTCTCTCCCACCACCAGCACACCTCAGGGGACACGCCCCTCGGCCTGCTTTAGGGGCCTCTCCAGAGGGCTCCCTGCTCCCCGGCTCTCTTACTGCTCTAAGCTTCTGACAAACCATGCGAGTGACCTCCCCACTTCTTCTCCATCGGGGCCACACAAAAACCTAAAGCCTTGTGCAATCTAACTCCCCTCAGACACGATCTCCCCACACCGACAGCAGGGGTGGGGCTAGCCTGGCTACTTCTTAACCTGGAATGCCGCTCCGTCTCCTGGAGTCTGCATCAGAAAAGACTTCCCTGGAAGCGACAGCAGAGAAAAGAGCCCGTGGGCGTCCCCGTTTGGAATCACTCACACACGCTCCTGCAGCCGGAGATTCTTCCGGCCGGCTATTGTTTTGGACTCTGTGTTCCGTGGGGCTGCCAGACCTCTGAGCTGCCGCTTGACAACAAAGTCAGCTGCGTCATCACAAAGGCAGGAAGAGGACGGGAGCAGGCCAGTGGACGATGATGCACGTGTAACAGCCCCTGAGGTGTCCGCAGGGCCCGGTCCACCCAGGGCAAGGAGAGCTAGCCAGGGACGGAGCCACCGCCCAGCCTCCTCACCTGCTCGGACCAATCAGATGACCCCCTTACCGTCAGAACCAGTTTCACCAATTAACTTGTCATCTTAGAAACCTCGCAGGAGAGGACTGCTCTGAAGAACTAAAGAACCAGCCTAGCCAGTTTGGCTCAGTGGACCGAGCGGGGGACTGTGAACTGAAGGGTCTGGGTTCCGTTCCTGTCAAGGGCACGGACCTGGGTTGTAGGCTCCAGACCCTGGTCAGGGCTGTGGAGGAGGCAACCAATCGATGTGTCTCTCTCACATTGGTGTTTCTCTATGTCTCTCCCTCTCTCTAAAAATCATGGAAAAATTATCCTCGGGTGAGGATTTTAAAAAAAGAAGAAAAAAGAAATCGAGAATCACACATTGCTGTGTGCTGGGAACCAATTCCAGCATGTAATAACTACAAGAGTTTCATCAGTAGGATGATGAAGCTGAAGCTTGGGCGGCTAAACAAGGTTTGAGCCACATATGTAGTTTACCTGTTGGCGCAGCAAAATGGCACTTCCACCAAACCTGAGTAGGATTATCTGCTGCCAGACAGCTCAGGGCATTTTATTGCCTCCTGTTGGCCAGGCACCTGAACAGCTGTAGGCTATTCCCTAAACTGACAATGCTTCTGTACCTTACCCTTTGAAGTGTATGTCTCCACCTTGCCTTAGGACAAATTGTGTTAATAAATAGCATGGGGTCCTTAGATAAGGGTGTAGTCTTTCAGCTCCTTTAGCTGAAGCACCTCTGACCCCCAATGCCTTTCAAAATTATCTTTCATCTTTGGACTCCTTCTTGAATCTACACATCAGCTACTTTCTCCAGATTGCAGCACCCCCTGTAAGGCTGGGACAAGACCCCTGGCAGCTTTGAGGTCCTTTGTCTGGTTAGAACAAAGTTTCATAGAGGTCCATGGTGAGGCCGGGCCACAGGACCCCAGAGAGTCTCTTGGGCTGGTCGCTTCCACTCGGGCCTGACCTGCTGAGAGTAGCCCTCGACCTCTGCATGAACAGCACTGGGTTCTGGAAAGCACTTATTCCTGTGGTCTCTCCTCTCCCCTCTCCTCTTCCCACCAGCATCCTGGATAGGAGCTCCTGTGGCTTGGACCCAGGGATACAGAGTGGAGCCAACACATTTCACAACGTCAGGAAGCGGCCGAAGTCCACGCGTGTGACCTGCTCTGCACAAACCCCAGGCAAAGGCCCCTTTTTTTGGGTCAGGAGAAGGAGCATTGCTTTGCTTATGCCAATCAAATTGTAAGGCTTAATATCACTAAACAGACTTAAGAATAACCCCCCATGCTGCCTCAAGATGCAATTCTAAAATGCATCATTAACCTGGACTACTTCTTCCATCTTGTTTCCTCCACTCCCTCCCCCGTCTCTAAGCAAAAGAATCAATGACTTCTACCCTTTAAAGTCATCGCTGTAGCCGGGACCGGTTTGGCTCAATGGATAGAGTGTCGGCTTGGGGACTGAAGGGTCCCGGGTTCGATTCCGGTCAAGGGCATGTACCTTGGTTGTGGGCATATCCCCAGTAGGGGGTGTGCAGGAGGCAGCTGATCGACGACTCTCTCTCATCAATGTTTCTAACTCTCTATCTCTCTCCCTTCCACTCTGTACAAAAATCAATAAAATATATTTAAAAAAAATAAATAAAGTCATCACTGTAGCCATGCCCAGCACGGAAGGAAAAGCCTAATCACAGGCCAACACATGACCCAGCTGGCATGCCTCAGTGGTTGAGCGTTGACCTATGAACCAGGAGGTCACGGTTCGATTCCATGGTCAGAGTACATGCCCGGGTTTCGGGCTTGATCTCGTGTGGGGCATATAGGAGGCAGCTGATCAATGATTCTCTCTCATCATTGCCGTTTCTCCCTCCGCCTCCCTCTCTGAAATCAATAAAAAAAACAACTACCACCAAAAAAACCCCATGTCTGCCCAGCCTCTCAGAAGTCCTGCACACTGTTCCCTGGCTAAAGGCAGTGCCCGGGGTGAGGTGTCTGTGCCAGACAGGAAGATCCTAAATTTACCGAAAAGCTCTTTTTCTGATTCCCCTTGAATATCAGTCAGGCAAATGTGAGAGCCAAGTTTTCTGCATGATTTTACGCACAATTATAACTCTTCCCGCAATGGCAAGTGGAGGCTAAGCGAGCTTTTGGATCCCGTTCCACCGATCTTCCTGCTGCGTTTTGTGAAATCTGGCGTTCTTGTTTCCGTGTGCTGACGAAAAGCACGGTTTACAGTTCTCACCAGATCTGGCATAGGTTCATCTGGATAAAATGCTTTGTTCTACGCCAGTCTGAAGAAAGTAGCATTGAACGTCTGAAGGCAAATGATACTCCACAAGTGAGGGTTGGTGTCAGCGTGTGAACGGAGGGAAGAGGGACCCGGAATATTAATCCTTTGCAAAGAGGTTTGAGGAGATCTCTGTGCTTCCCAGCTTCAAGTTGGAAGCTTAAGCACGTGCGGGAAATAGGGTATAGTTGGGAAAGTTGCTATTGATAATATCCCATTAGCAGAGCAGGATTAGAAGTTCCCCGAAAACCCGATGCTCACTGCCCTTGAACTCCGAGTGCCTTTAACATACCCGCTGCCATAAACCGCATCCCTGAAAGCTATCGGAGCGCGCCAGCACACACTGTGAGCCTGGAGCAGTAAGTTTCGTTTTTATATAAAAATAAAGGTTTTTGTATATAAAGGTTTTGACCAAAAAAACCTTAAACTTATTCTTTACTGTAATATATTTGACCTTTATGATTAAATAAAAATAGTTGGATCATCATATTCCTATGATGAAAAATATTTGATCCTATTACAAATGTCGCCTAATACAATGGCTGTATTTTCACTTTTCCACCAACCTGGAGAAATACGACTAGGTAAGAAACATCAAGGCATCAGTACATTTAAAAAAATAATTGATTTCAGAGAGGAAGGGAGAGGGAGAGAGAGAAAGAAACATCAATGATGAGAGAGAGAGCCATTGATTGGCTGCCTCCTGCACACCCCACACTGGGGATGGAGCCTGCAACCCAGGTATGTGCCCTTGGCTGAAATAGAACATGGGACCTTTCAGTCCACAGGCTGACACTCTATCCACTGAGCCAAACCAGCTAGGGCGTCAGTACATTTAAAAATAATGTCCTGGGTATCAACTTGTTAGTAGCCTTAGTTCAGATGCCTAACCAATGAGTCTGAAATTATTATACGTCTTTATTCTCCCTCCTCCCTTTTTAAGTTCATCCTGTTCAAGTATTTACCCAACCAAAAAACCCTATCAATTCTCTTCCAGCTGCCTCTCTCAGTATTTTTTGTTTGTTTGTTTCTAGCAAGTTCCTATCATCAGGAATGTGGACAAATGCAGAAGCTTCCAAGAGCCTGTCTTTCTCGCTCTCCTTCCCTTCCCATCTATCCCGTCTATGTAAATAATATGGGGTTTGTCATTTATAGAAAATGCACGTTCAGAATCGAGTGCTACAAAAAAAAAAAAAAAATTAAGGTTGTTGATAAGATGCAAGTTTCAAAAAAGAGTGTGCCTGGGTTAGGCCATTATTACTAGGCCATGTTTTCTTCTTCTCCTTCTCCTTCTCCTTCTCCTTCTTCTTCTTTTTAAAAACACACATATTTTGTTGTTTTTTTACAGAGAGGAAGGGAGAGGGACAGAGTGTTAGAAACATCGATGGGTCAGCTGCCTCCTGCACACCCCCTACTGGGTTTGTGCCTGCAACCAAGGTACATGCCCTTGACCGGAATCGAACCCAGGACCCTCCAGTCGGCATGCCGACGCTCTATCCACTGAACCAAACCAGTTAGGGCTAGACCATGTTTTCTTAAGCAGGAGGGCTGGCTCCTCTTAACCCGAGATGACCAACTAGAATTGTTATTCCTCACTGGAGAAAACATTGTCATCACACAGGTGCCAAGCACTCAATTCCTATTTTTTGACAAACCAAGCTCAGTGTTCCCCTGAGCCAGGCACCAGAGAAGGGCACTCATGGCTCGGTCTCGCGCCCAAGCCAAGGTACTGCTGCCTGAGTGGCATTCCCTCATGCCGGTCTGAGACGTGCCACTCCCCAGGAGCAAGAATAAAGCGAGAAGCAAGACTCCCACGAGGGACGCTCTCTCCCGCAATATGACCCAGCCCAGCCATGGCCTGGAAAGGCTGCCACACGCCAGCAGTGGGAATGCCCCTCTCCGTGTCCCAAGTATCGGAAAACACAAAACCCCACGTGGCTCCCCACTCAGTCTCCAGGCCATCTGAGGCTTTACGTGACCTTTCCTGTCCGTGTTTCTTAATGCAGTTCGTGGTTAACCTGATCATCTGGGATCCCTTTGAACTGCTCTCCTGAAGCTTGAAAATGACTAACTTTAGGACGGAGACAAACACGCCAGCGCGCGCATTTGGGGCAGGATGCTATTTGAGGCGAGGGATGCTGGAAATCTGTGTCACACACAGCACCAGTCGCCGGGCAACCTGACGCCACGCCAGCTGTACAGAGACTGCCACAGAGCCTGCGGGCAGCCCAGGCTGAGGCGGCTCAGGTGGGGGGAGGGAGACGGTTACAGTAGAATGCATCGCCAAGCGTCGCTCTTGGGAACGCTATGTTCTGGAAGTTAAAAATTACATGTAGGTGTGAAAAAACAATGAGATCTAAGGTAACATCCACTCAGGAGTCTCATAGCACAACAGCTGTCTTCCCAGGGGGACGTGGGAACATGGTGGGAGGCCGCCAGTGGGGGCACTGTTTAACCTAGGGGTGTCGAACTCAGAGAAGGGGCCAAAATCTAAAATCCAGCCTAAATCGCGGGCCGAATGGTTTACTGAATAGTCATAAACTGTCATTGTGATGGAAACGCAGCGGAGTGCAGTGATGACAGCGCGGTGCGGGCCACATTGCAAGGCCTGGTGGGACGGATTTGGCCCGCGGGCCTTGTGTTTGACACATGTGGTTTAACCCGTTGTGACCGATCCGGTTAAAGTCTGCCCATTAGCTTTGGAGGCGACTCCGTGCGCCGAGCAATGGCAGGTTGGAATAACAATAATAATGTCAGCTCTGCAGGCTGTTCTGCAGACGTTAGCACTACACGCATGAACAGCGAGGCCGCACGGAACACTGCTCGACACGGTTACAGAGCAGCACAAAGAGACATGCACAAGGTGTCGCTACGAAGGTAAAACCGTGTGGAGGAGGACCAGAAGGGAAAAACCAGAGCAGATGACTTGTTAGGGGAGGATTAGAGGGAAGATGACAGGCGATTTGCTTTTTGTGATTTCCACTATTATTTTCAATAATGGAAATTTTGGGAATACTACGGAAGTAGAAGAAAATATACACATGGGAGACATTTGAGAAGGAATGCAGGCGGCAGCTGGACGCTGGGAGATATAGTTAAATAATTGTAAATAATCTAATCTATGTCCCATAATTACCCTCCCGGGGATTAGGATCCCTGGGTCATAACCACCGAGGCAGCCTGAGGCCAGGCCAGACTTGTCTGCACCTCCAGAGCAGAGCGGGCTCTGGGGGAGGCTCTGTGTGTAAGATGCACTGAGAGCGCCGGTTCCCGCTAACCCAACTTCTGGAGCTGGTGGTCCAGTACGGCAGCCGGTGGTCACGTGTGGCTCTTCACCTCACGTAAATTAAAATGAAATACAACTGGAAATGCATCGAACATATCCTCCAATCACGTGAACACATTCCGGTTACTCAGTGTGCCCACGGGGCGAGTGGCTACCAAATATGACGGCCCAGACGCAGGGCGTTGGTCTCCATCAGCCCCAGGCGTTTAGGAACCGCTCCGGGCCCTCTGTGGGAGCGAGACGGGCCCGAGGGCCAGTGCCCAGCATCTCTGTTCACTTACCCCTTTCTTTGTAATGGCTCTCAGACCAGAAAACTCAGCCCACGAGAGTGAAGGGGGCAGAAAAAACCCGCTTCTTGACCAGGGAGCCCCACTAGGTACAAGCACTGCAGGCTCCAGCCTGAGGGGCCTCAGTAGCATTCTTCCCACGGACCGCAGCCCCCCCCTCGGGAAGAACTCGCTGGCCAGGTACGTCAACCTTTTATGCCGGGTTCTAGAACTCTCTGTGGAAGGCAGACATCTCCGGTCGGGGTACCGTGTGCTACAGGGTTGCTAAGCAGTCGGCAGTTTTATTTCTGAGTGCAGAGAGCGGTTGAGTCAAGTCGGTGCCACAGGTACCCATGACAAGCAGCCCACCGTGGCGGATGAGGGATGGGACACCCAAGTGCTCCAACTCTTCTACTTCTCATTATCAGGCAAGTCCGTGGTTAACGAAGGCCCATCTCTCAGAACCTAGTCTGTCCACAGGGGGCGCTCATGCATCAGTTACAACCCTGTAAACTCATACACCAGTCAACAGCCCGTACCCCTACAACATTCCAAAAAGAAAGCACCCGCCTACTGCACAGTAGATGCACTGTCCTCGTGATCAAGTTTCCCATTTCCCCCCCAGAGGGGCTCCTGTTGAGTTTCCTCCAGCTGGGGCCCGCGGGCCCTCTGCCCGGAGACCAGCACAACCACCGGCTCAGGCCTCCCATCCCGTGTGCAGGTGTCCGTGCTTCTAGGCACCCGTCTGCTTCTCCGCGCAAAGGCCTTTCCAGTTCCTCGGCCCCAACTCAGCCCTCGAGCCAGCGCAGGCCCCCGAAGAATCCTGCTGCTTAGACACCCCCGGGGAGAGAGTCTACGAGAGCAAAAGGGGGAAACGTTCCCTCCTCCTATTTCAATAAATGAATTGTGTTCATTTTAATATAAATTTTGTACCTGCATGCTTCACTGGGTTCAATACCAAGGCAACTCCTTACAAGCCTACGCTTCTGTCGGAGGAGAATTTTAGTCTCTCTCCTACATGACTTTACTTTAAAACGATCACCAACCGTAATGTTTATCACCAAGAAACCGCAAAGGCCAACGGGGGACATCACCCAGGGATGTGAGCTTGTAAAGCTCGCGAGTATAGTTTGGAGAATGTTCTAAGAACCGAGTTCCAATTTTATCATTCCAGAAAGAAAGCAGCACATACATCCCCCACTCCTTTATCCCCCCGACGGAAAAACGCTGCTGCTGGGGGGAAAAGAAATAAAACGAGAGAGGTTTGGAGCGCCGTTGGTGAAACGCAGGGCGGTAGGCTGAGCAAGGCTGTCTCGGGACAGTGAAGGCTGAGAGCGGGGAAGCCTCTGGAGATGGCTTTCCAAATACTGCCATCTGGTGGAGCTTTGGTTAATTGTTCCTTTGTTCTGGGCAGCCCTGACGTGAACCTGGAGACTCGGTACCAGAGGGAAAGAACTGAAGTCTCAGACACAAACCCCAAACCGGACAGGGAGGCACTCCGGGTCCTCACCTCCTTTCCGAGACACCCAGTCGCTCTCCATTGTCAAGTCAACGGAGCAGATGCCTTGATTTTTAACAAGATCAAACGATCTCTTCCTCCACGTATCCTTCATTAGATCTCTAAAAGTAGACTTTCATTGGCTTGCCCACTTTTAGAGGAATTGCTCCTAGCCGGTAATTAGCCCTCAGTACCCGAGGGATGTGGGATAGAGTTTGAAAAATAACGTTCCAACCAAGCGTGTGCGTGCAACTATTTGCGTTGGTTGCACCGTGCCATTTTGAGGATACATTTATGACCAAGGTATTAGTAATAGTCCAATTCAACCTGCAAACGACTTCATCTGTACGTCACGCTAACGTGATGGACATGGAAACCTTACCTTGCGCATCCGGGCTCTCTCCCCGGCTGTCGCGATGAACTGTTCCTCTGACAGGGGGGATGCTGGGACAGAAAGAACAGAAAGAGAAGAGTGAGCATGTAACACGGTGAAGGCACAGCAGCAAAGAGTTATCATTTCGTTCACCGGGTGTGGCCAACAACGCCAAAGGAAAAGAGAGAAAACACGCACACACGACACCCCACCGCAGTGGCATTCGCCACGGGAGAGAGTAGGCCAACCAAACAATAGGGTTCTCCCTCCGCATTATTCTTGGGGGCTTGATTACAGTGTGTGAGTATTTAGTGGATCAGTCCTAGGAGGAGTACCCAGGAAGCCCAGGAGGATGCTTCTCATGGGGCATCACCTGTCAACAGCAATTAAAACATGAACTTCCCCACATGTAGGTAATTTGCAGGTTTTATATCAACACAGGCTTCGTCTCTTAGTCAAAAGATGTGTGTTCATTTTCACAGAGTAAGCATTGAAAACAATGCCCGGGCCCGGCCGGCGTGGGTCAGGGGCTGAGAGTCGACCTGTGAACCAGGAGGTCACAGTTTGATTCCCGGTCAGGGCACGTGCTGGGGGTTGTGGGCTTAATCTCCAGTTGGGGGCTGTGCAGGAGGCAGCCGATCCATGATTCTCTCTCATCATTGATGTTTCTCTCTCTCTCTCCCTCTTCCTTTCTCTCTCTGAAATAATAATTAAAAAAATACATTAAAAAACAAAACAAAACAAAAATGCCAGGATCAAACGTCAAAATATGTGCACCCACAAGGAATAAACCGGTTTGGCTCAGTGGATAGAGTGTTGGCCTGCAGATTGAAAGGTCCCGGGTTCGATTCTGGTCAAGGGCATGTACCTTGGTTGCGGGCACATCTCCAGTAAGGGGTGTGCAAGAGGCAGCTGATCGATGTCTCTCTCTCATCGATGTCTCTAACACACTCTCTCTCTCTCTCTCTCTCTCTCTCTCTCTCTCTCTCTCTCTCTCTCTTCCTCTCTGTTATAAAAGAAAATTTGCTTTCTTTATTCGAATTGACTATTTCTCTTTAAGGTGGCTAAAGGATAAGACAGTGAACGGATGAATGGCAGATCCAAGCTCCAGGTCGTGAGGGTCCAGTGTCAGGGGTGGGGTGCATGGACACTGGGGAGGCTCATGCTAATGCTGCTCACAAGGAGCTAAGATGCAGGCAGGATCCCTGGGGGTCTTCCCCGTCCCCAAGAAACAAGTTAGAAATGACCAGCTCCACCCTCTGCCTGAGCCTCTCCCCGCGCACGACGCTGCTGTGCTTCCTGCGCACGGCTGTGTCAGAAATGCCTTTGGTGCTTCGTTTAAAATCAACTGCATAACCACAAAGCCCGTGTGGCAGGCCTGAGGTCGGGCCTCTGAGTGGCATCTCCAGAACCATGCCTGGGAGTGGATCCCACTAAGAGGAGGATGCCACTAAGAGGAGGATCTTAAGAAAGGGAGGCCTGACCAGCATGGCTCAGTGGTTGAGCCATCAACCTGGTCAGGGCACATGCATGGGTTGCAAGCTTGATCCCAGGTAGGGGGTGTGCAGAGGGCAGCTGACCAATGATTCCCTCTCACCATTGATGTTCCCCCCCCTCCCCATTTCTGAAATCAATAAAAAAATATTTTTTAAAAAAGGGAGGAAAGAGAACATGGTAAGTGGAAAAAAATGCAAATAAATGGTAAGTGCCGAGAGAGTAAAAGTAAAGGTGACAGCCGAGTTTTCACTGATACACCAGTCAGTAAGGGACCTCAAAAGAATCTAGTGAACAAAATAAACTGAAGAACAAAACAGATCCAGAGACACTGAAACATGCAATAGACTGATGTATTCCAGAAGGTGGAGGGAGGAGTATGTGGGAAGAGACTAAATAAATAACTTATATGCATATATGCATAGCCCATGGACAAACATTAGTTCAGAGAAAGCTTGGGGATGGGGCAGGAGTCGGGTGAAGAGGGTTAACAAGGGGAAAGGGGAACATATTTGTAATATTTTGAACAATAAAGTGTGTGTTTTTTTTTAAATCAGAAAATTTAACATGAATGGTTTCAAGAACTGCACTCTGGTAACCTGACACTTTTTCCCTTCAGCTAGAGCAGGTAGAATTTTTTTATGTGTTTTACAGCAGATTTTAATTTTATGGGTATTTCATCTCCTCCCCTCCCCCCAATTTATAGAAAGTTGGTAAAACTAAGAAAATCGGTTTAAAGAAAATCTCTTTCTACCCATGCTCATTTCTTTCCTGAGCCTGCCCATCTCCTAGAAATATTTACTGAATCCGAATAAAATGTTCCCTTGCCCTCTTTTCCTGGCACCATAGCTGCTGGGTGCCAGTCACAGCATTGGCCACCAAGCTGGGAAGCAAGAGCAGACGGTTCCTAGTAGTTTATCTATAAACCAGATAATTAGCCCTTAGAAACCCCAGGCCTGGCTGCACACAACTGGCCCTTTTCTGCTCTCTGACAACAACCCATTGCAAATGTCCAACAGCTGCAGTGGATCCGTCTGGAGAAGAATGAGATCATTTACTGAACACCCCGGCACAGGCCCTCTCACACACTTTGTCCGATTTAATCCTCAAAGCCCATCTTATGACAAATGAAGAAAAACGAGGCTCCGCGTAGGGAACAGTTTGCCCAAATATCACACAGCTGGGTCCTAATGTGCCTGATGGATTCCAGTATCAGCTCTCCCCTCCACAGTACAGGCCTGAAAAACCAACCCCTTGCCGTTGACTTGAAATGCCTGGAGAGCGATGGCTCCGGGATATAGTAGGTGCTCAATAAGACAACACCTTGCAAGGGTGAAAGTCTAGGGCCCCCTCTAGTGGGGGTGGCAGGG
Organism: Pipistrellus kuhlii; assembly: GCF_014108245.1. NCBI lineage: Eukaryota > Metazoa > Chordata > Mammalia > Chiroptera > Vespertilionidae > Pipistrellus > Pipistrellus kuhlii. Next base: position 19,399,631 of record NW_023425562.1, read on the forward strand.
GAGACAACAGGTTTTTGCTTTTTTTTTTCTTTTCTTTCTTGTGGTGTTTAGTAGATGTAGAGCAGTTATTGTCTATGAGTTTCACACTTTATATATAAAGACTAGATGCCCGATGCATGAAGATTCGTGCAAGAATGGGACTTCCTTCCCCTGGCTACCGGCACCATCTTCACTCGGGCCAGAGCCACTTTCCCCCTCAGGCCCTGAGCCACCTTTCTGCCTTCCCATGCTGCCCAGAGGCGCCCTGCCCCTGTGTATGCAAATTAACCCACCATCTTTGTTGGGTTAATTTGCATGCTCACTCCTGATTGGCTGATGGGCATCACGAAGGTATGGTTGATTTGCATCTTACTCTTTCATTAGTATAGATTAACTCAAAAATGGATCACTACATAAATGTAAAATGTAAGAACCATGAAACATTCAGAAAAAAAGAGAATAATCTTGGGAATCTAGGGCTTGGCAAAGAGTTATTGGCCTTGACCCCCAAAACAATCCATAAAAGGGAAGATTGATAACTTCATCAAAACTTAGAACTTTTGCCCATATGAAGTAGATGTAAATATAAGCTTTAAATTAGGAGAAAAGATTAGCAAACTACATATCTGACAAAGCACTAATGTTTAGAATTAAGAACTTTCAAACTTCAACAGTAAAAAAACACACAAAAAACTCAAACAATTGGAAAATGGGCAAAATACATGAACAGACATTTAACTGAGGAAAATATACACAAAGCAAATAAGCACATGAATTGATATTCAACATCATTAGCCACTAGGGAAGAGAAAATTAAAAACCATATCATGAGAGATCACTCTACACTTAACAGAATGGCTAAAATAAAGGGTGACAACATGACAGGCTAATGAGGATGAGAAGGAGCTAGATCATTCTCCGATTGCTTGTGAGAAGGTACAATGGTTCAGCTACTCTGGAAACATTTGACCTTTTTAAAAAAAATCAAAACAAAATACAACTAAATATACAACCCACTAATTGTACTCCTAGGGATTTCCCCAAAGAAGTTAAAAACTTATGTTCATAGCAAATTTCTTCACTGTGGTAAAAAACTGGACACAACCCAGATACCCTTTGACTGAAGGGTCCCAGGGCATGTACCTTGGTTGTGGGCACATCCCCAGGAGGGGGTGTGCAGGAGGCAGCTGATCCATGTTTCTCTCTCATCGATGTTTCAGACTCTCTATCCCTCTCCCTTCCTCTCTGTAAAAAAAAAATCAATGGAATATATTTAAAAACACACACACACACAAACAAATTGTGGTACAGCCATACCATCAGCACCCAAGAGATATGTCAGAATGGGAAAAAAGGGCTGTAAAATTATTTCCAGTCATGCCATGCCACGGAAAAGTTAAGAGCTCTCTCTCTGTCGTGCTTTGTTCCACCACCGAGGACTCTGATCAATGCGAGGGCCAAGCCTTCCCCTCACAGAGATGGGAACTGCATCTCCCCAGCTGCTACCAGCTTTTCCAAGACTGTCCCCCCCAACCCCCTGGCGACCCAAACCCCCTTTTCCTCTCGGGGCTGACGAAGCTATCTTCGGATTTTCACAATGAACTGCATCCTAGATTCCGACCCCCACTCCAGTTGCATATCACATTCTTCAGTGTGGGAGGCCCGGAGCTTTCTAGAAATACAGCAGCTTGTCAGCTTGCCCAGAAGGTCACAGGCTATTAATCCTTCGCTGATCCTCCTCCTTAACAGCTTCCAGGGAGCCCGCCCCTGCCAGCACCTTCTCCATTAGCTCCTCGTCTCCAGCTGGGCTCTGGGCCTTCCCCAGGGCATGGGGGGTGGGCCAGGGTCTCTCCAGTCCAACGCCCCCGGAGGGTGGGGGAGGTGACGAGGGGCATGACTGTTGGGAAGTACTGAGCTGAGCACCCCGCAGGGAAACCAGAACCAAATGAGAGTATCTGGCATGTAACGGGGTGCAGTCACACTGAATGGCGGGCACTGAGTGTGGTACAGAACATGCCTCCATGGCAGTGGTCGGCAAACTCACCAGTCAGCAGAGCCAAATAGCAACAATACAACGGTTGAAATTTCTTTTGAGAGCCACATTTTTAAAACCTTAAACTATATAGGTAGGTGCATTGTTATTAACTGCATCAGGGTACCCCTAAGCTGACCTTGGCTAAAAACTCAAGGGGCCAAAGAGCCGCATGTGGCTCGAGAGCCACAGTTTGCTCACCACAGCTCTGAGGCAAACGACCAAAGGAATTGTGTATTTTAGGACTTCTGGAAAATTTTAGCTGGCGGATAATGGGATTTGGGCGGTAGACGTTAAGAAGAGCAATGATATTACGAACGTATGGTTCTGTGATTTGGGCTTCTATTAAAAAAAAAAAAAAATCCCCAGAAACTACCTAACGGGCGAGCTATACGACAGCAGGAATCCAGGACTTTCCACACAAACCGGGCCTCGCCCTCCTGTCTCAGAACCCCCCCCTATCCATCTGCTGCTTCCCATCATGGGCGCACCCTGCCCTTTTCATTCTAGATAGAACATTCATGGCGCTAAACTTACAAAAGTAAAATCCTAAAGGAAAAATGACGTGAGACCAACTGCACACAAGAGCAATGCACATGCGTTATAGGTCCGAGAAGGTTTCCCTCGCACTTTCATCCATTTCTCATCGGCTGTCCTTGAACCTAAAGCAGTTGGCCTAGAACCATGGTCATCAAACTCATTAGCCAACAGAGCCAACTATCAACAGTACGACGGTTGGAATTTCTTTGGAGAGCCAACGTGTTTAAACTTAAAACTATATAGATAAGGTACATTGTTAGTAACTTCATTAGGGTACTCCTAAGCTGGCTTTGGCTAAAAACTCAAGGGGCCAAAGAGCCGCATGTGGCTCGCGAGCCGCAGTTTGCTAGCAGAATGGCCCTTTCCCCGGGGGTGTGGTTGCCAGTGAAACGGAGCAGAATGTTCGTGGAGCAGGGAAGCAGCGCGGAGATGCACTTGCAGAGCTGAGGGACAAACTCCGCGTGTGGGTCCTCGTGAAAACCATGCTTCGTATCTGTCCTCTCTTTTTTTGTTATTGTTTCTTTAACATATTTATATTGAATTCAGAGAGGAAGGGAGAGATGGAAGCCTCCATGATGAGAGAGAATCATTGATTGGCTGCCTTCTGCACGTCGCACACTGGGGACGGAGCCCACAACCCGGACATGTGCCCTAGAGCAGATTTGAACCTAGGACCCTTCAGTCCACCGGTTGATGTTCTATCCGGAGCAAAGCCGGCTAGAGCTGTCTTGTCTTGACAGTAAAATATTTAAACAGTAAAATATTTAAAATGTTGGAAGGGTAACATGAGAGATCTAAGTAAGACTGACAGTGACCAGAGGGTGGCTACGACCTTGCTCAGAAGATGGTGGGAACCGTATTGGTGTTCGGTGACTGTGTAGCTATGGGAAACCATCGGAGGCAGGCCTTCTGGTCTCTGCCTGGATGTGGGGCAGCCCCATACAGCCCACACTAGCCTGGGCCGGCCGTTCTGTTTCCCCATGTCTTCTCTGGTCTCCCTTAGGACAGAATGCCTCTTCCCGTCTCAGACCAGGCCCGCTGCTGGAGAGCTGAGCCTCCAGCATGCACAGCCTCCCTGGGAAAAGGGAGCTCAGGAAGGCTTCTGAGTCAATGCTTTTGTTTTGTCTGTTAATCCTCACCTGAGGATATTTTTTTCCCCCCAATTGTTTTCAGAGAGAATGGAAAGGAGGGGGGAGAGACAGAAAAAGAGAGACACATCGATTGGTTGCCTCCTGTACGCACCCTAACCAGGGCCAGGGATCAAGCCTGCAACCGAAGTACATGCCCTTGACCAGAATCGAACCCGGGACCCTTCAGTCCAAGGGCCAACGCCCTATCTACGGAGCCACACCGGCTAGGGCTGAGTAAATGCTTTTTAAAAGTTTGTCTGCTGTGCTAGAAACCACGCTACTTTCCTATGTATTTTGAGGGGAGCCTACGGCACACTCCACGTGTTAGGTAGAATTTTGCCACTCTGCCTGATCCAATTCAACTAAACAATCCTAATGGACTATCAAAACCGTCTTTTCCTTATGTTTTGAAAAACGTGTGGATTCTCCAGAGAGAGAAAATGTAGCCCCCATGGCACGTTCTATTACATTTTATTCTAAGAGAGATGGGTTAGGGGCCACCGTTCGGAGTCCGGGGCTGACCTGGGGAAAGGGTAGGTACCGGTGAGAGACCTCCTCCATGAGGCTGGAGGCGCAGGTGAACCGAGGTGTGAATTGCACTCTAAGTGGAGCTGGGACGAGACCCAGGTCCCCAGACAATCAGTTCAGACGGGCTCGTTAGTATAATAAGAACAAGAGGAAGGTGCCTGACTTGCCGAGATTTTAAGAGGAGATCCCTGTTCTAAGAGGAGATCCCTGTTCTAAGAGGAGATCCCTGTTCTAAGAGGAGATCCCTGTTCTAAGAGAGATCCCTGTTCTAAGAGAGATCCCTGTTCTAAGAGGAGATCCCTGTTCTAAGAGAGATCCCTGTTCCAAGAGGAGATCCCTGTTCTAAGAGAGATCCCTGTTCTAAGAGAGATCCCTGTTCTAAGAGAGATCCCTGTTCTAAGAGAGATCCCTGTTCTAAAGAGATCCCTGTTAAGAGAGATCCCTGTTCTAAGAGGAGATCCCTGTTCTAAGAGGAGATCCCTGTTCTAAGAGAGATCCCTGTTCTAAGAGAGATCCCTGTTCTAAGAGAGATCCCTGTTCTAAAAGAGATCCCTGTTTAAGAGAGATCCCTGTTCTAAGAGGAGATCTCTGTTCTAAGAGGAGATCCCTGTTCTAAGAGAGATCCCTGTTCTAAGAGAGATCCCTGTTCTAAGAGAGATCCCTGTTCTAAGAGAGATCCCTGTTCTAAGAGGAGATTCCTGTTCTAAGAGAGATCCCTGTTTAAGAGAGATCCCTGTTCTAAGAGAGATCCCTGTTTAAGAGAGATCCCTGTTCTAAGAGGAGATCCCTGTTCTAAGAGGAGATCCCTGTTCTAAGAGAGATCCCTGTTCTAAGAGAGATCCCTGTTCTAAGAGGAGATCCCTGTTGGAGTGAGGGGGCAGTGAGAGACAGCCATTTCCCTTCTTAATTCCTGCTTGGTTTTCTCCTGAACCTTTGGATACTGTCGCTTCCTCTCTATCACTCCTCTCACGCTTTGCATTTGGAATAATTTTAACTTGCTCCTTCAATTTTTTCATCTCTAGAACATCTACGCAGGACCCTTCGTCACAAACATGGGCGTTGTGTTTCATAGAGAGATCAAAAGGTGTAGAGAAGTCTCTCAACGAATGTTCCACAAACGAGCAGAACAGTAACCAAGCCCAAGAGGAGTAAGTATTTAACATTTTATCTTATTTATTTTTTCAAAAGGGTAGGTGACAGCTTTTATTATTACAAAAGCAAGTATTTTTAAACTTGTCACTCGAGTAATTGCAAGAGCAGACTAAGGGCTTAATCCTCACACAGGCACCAAGTCAGGCACAGTAGGTAGCTACAAATCATAAGAAAAAGGTTTCTTTACCTTGGATTTCCCTATTTCCTACCTATAGCATTCTGCCATGCTTTGGAATTAATTTAAAAAAAAAAACAACAACCAGCAAACCTAATTAGGCCCCTTACCCCACTCTTTTTTAAATGAGAACTAGGTATTAACCTGCTGTCTAGTGGAAACGAACTAGGTATTAACCTGCTGTCTAGTGGAAACGAGACTAAATCTTGGCCTGAAAGAGATCCACATTTCCTTTAGAATAGGGGTGTCGAACTCAATCAGAGAAGGGGCCAAAATCTAAAATCCAGCCTAAATCGTGGGCCGAATGGTTTACTGAACAGTCATAAACTGACAATGTTAACCAGAAATGTGAATTTAAAATGAGTGGAACAATCTTTTCCTTAACAGTGCTGTTAACCAACTCACATGCTATCAAAGATTTGGCCTGCGGGCCTTGTGTTTGACATATGTGCTTTAGAACAATCAGAAGAAACTAGCTAAGTAAGATGTGTTGATTTGAGACCTAAGCTCAGACCTGTTTCACCTAATTCATGGGGATGGTCACCTGAGGAATGCAGGAGTTCAGGGCAGCAGGAAAGGAGGCAGCAGGGTTGACATCAGATGCACTAAGCTACTGTGCCTGGCAGAGGGGAGCGTTTAACATTTTAAAACAACCCCCACCCCCTCACATGTGGAAAACAAACCAGAAAATGCGCGTGGGTTTCAGCTCCCAGTAGCAACCCCAAACACACCGGGAAGCCTCACAGGGGAACGAGCCAGGAAGCACCCTGCCCAGTGGGACGGCCCCACCCCGCGGGGAGCTATGACTCAGGGATGGAGGCCTCAGCTCCCTGTAAGGATCAGCCACCATCCGGCCCATCCCTCGGGGCTCACCTGCGTCAGATTGCTCAACAGGGTGCACTCCGAAGGTGTCAACTGACACACAAGGCCGCACCCAACGCCCCGGGTCTGGGCACTGGACCGTGCACAGCATTCGGACCGAAAGCCCGCCACCAGCTCCAGAGAGGAGCCCGCCTGACTCAGCCTCATTGCACCGGAGGGGGCTGGTGTCCACGGGGAGCAGTCCAGTGAGGACTGGGGAGGGGGAGCTGCACATTCTGACTATAATTATGCTCCTGGGTCTGAGGGGCTGATTGTGAGAGCGGCGGGGACGCCGTGCCGGGAGCCTCTGGGCCCGCTCGCCTGAGACAAACAACAGCCTGGCGGGACACAAGCGTCTTGTCTCTGGAGGCAGTTGGACTCCAAAGCCCTCACCAGCTTCCTGCTCCTTCCAAACTGCAGCCTGGCCGCCCGCCCTCCTTCCCCGAGTTCACAAAGCAGCCAGTTCCACCAGGAGAGACCGGAGGTCCCCGGACACTCCGAAAGCTCCCCGAGTCCAGCGGTGGAGGAGTGCTGATGGGCGCTTGGAAACATCAGTCTGGAGGGGAACACCAGTGTCCTCTGTCTGCAGTGTTAAAGAAATATGGGTGTGTGTGTGTGTGTGTGTCACGGGTACCATGCTTTGCTTTGACTGCATGCTGGATGGAAGGCAGGATGGGGGTGGGGGGTGGGGTCCACCTGAGATTGTATAGATAAGAAATGTATAGATAAGAGAAAGACAAGTATCAAGTGATCTCACTCGTATGTGGAATCTAATGAACAAAATAAACTGATAAACGCAATAGACTGGAGACTTAGAAGCACAGAACAGAATGCGGAATCTCAGAGGGCAGGTGGGGGAGGGCAGGGAGGAGGGGAGGGGGAGAGGAGGGCAGTGGGGGAGGAAGGTGAGGGAGAACAGGGAGGAAGGGAGTGGGGAGAGGAGGGTGGGATGAGGGGGGGGGGGGTGGGAAGAGATCAACCAAAGAAGCTTGTATGCATATATGCATAACCCATGGACACAGACAGTGGGGTGGTGAGGGCCTGGGGTGGGGGTGGAGCTAGGAGGGGGTAACTGGGGGCAAAAGGGGGACATGTGTACCAGGTAATACTTTCAACAATAGAGATTTAAAAAAAAAAAAAAAAAAAGGAAAAAAAAGGAGAAAGATGAGTTTTTCAGATGAAGAAGGGACCTGTGGTCGGACTCAAGAGAAAACCACGGTAACACCTGATGAATTAGAAGCCGCTCAGCAGCATCCCCCCCCCCTCCCGTTTCCCAGCCCCCACCCCTGCTCCCCCACCCCCGGTCCCCATCTCCTGTCAGGTCACCCTGCACCCCCAGCGTAGCCTGCCTTTCCTCCGGGTACACGGGTGTTGAACAGAGAGTCACACGTTAAGCAAAAGGGACCAAGTGCCCAATAATTCCGGAATTGTGTGCAGAGAGAGGAGCATGCTGCCCCAGGCCCACCCCCCTGTTTGCAGCAGTAAAACCTGCCGCCAAAGGGACCGACCTGCCGCCCCCTGACCCGGAGCCCTACCGGAGGAGGCCTCTTCCCGGCCTGGAAGGGGAGGGTCATCTGTGTGTCTTGAGCTGGAAGCAGTGGAGCCGGGACGATGGGGCAGATCTGGAAAGCGAGCTCTGACCGGGCGGCCCGGTAACTTAGTACAACAACTTCTTACAACAGTGCGCAGGGAACCACCGCGCCCCTCCGGCGCCAGCCCGTTTATGTGCGGGGAGGGAGGCCCACGTGCTCGGAGGGATGGAAGGTAAGGAGCCGCCCTCCCCTCGGGACCTGGCCAATCGGGGACGGGCCGAGGGGAGGGAGGTTTTCCAGAAGATGCTTCTCAGCTGTGAGCGCCTGACCGTGGCACCTGTGGACCTCATGAGGCCGCAGATTTTCATCGAGAAAGCCTGGGGGAGCCCGGGGTGCCCATTGGTGCTGCTGGTGCTCCTGGTCCGTGGAGCCCCCCCCTGAGCGGCAAGGACCTAGCCCGGTGGTCAGCAAACTCCTTAGACAGCAGAGCCAACTAGCAACAGGACAACGATTGGAAATTTCTTTTGAGAGCCACAGTTTTTAAACTTAAACTCTATAGGCAGGTCCGTTGTTAGTAACTTCATGAGGGTACTCTTAAGCTGGCCTTGGCTAAACACTCAAGGGTCCAAAGAGCCGCCTGTGGCTCATGAGCCGCAGTTTGCTGACCACGGACCTAGAGGCAGTGCCACGTGAGAGGAGGCCAGGCTGAGCTGAGGGTCTGGGGAGGGTCTGGGTGGAAGGATGAGCAGACACGGAGCCACAGGCTCACGCCGGGCGTGGGAAACGGCCTCGGCGTGCGGGCGGGGGAAACATCGATGTGGAAAGTGACTGCCCCTGAGTACCCACTGTGAGAGCTCTACCCCAAGGGAAAGCAGTCTTGGCGATCGCGGTGGTAAGATGCGGAGGCTTCCCCTCGTGCCCGCCCGCATCTCTCTCAGACTCTAACGACGGAATGGCCTTGCAGCTTCTTCTGATCTGGGCCTGTGTGCCTGGGTAAGATACACCACCACCCAGTGACTTACTACAACGGTGCGCAGCGAAGCATTCGGGAGGAATAGTGTGGGGTTCTGGCAGATGAAACCCAGCCACCCCGCCACCCCGCCACCCAGGAACCCAGCCACCCACTCACCCAGCCATCCAGCCGCCAGCCACCCAGCTACCCATCCAGCCACCCAGCTACCCAGCAACCCAGTCACCCAGCCACCCAGCCACTCAGCCACCCAGAAACCTAGCCACTCAGCCACCCAGCAACCTAGCCACCCAGCCACCCAGCCACCCACTCACCCAGCCACCCACTCACCCAGCCACCCTTGTGTCTTGTGACCTCACAGAGCAGTCGGGGGTGGAGTGTGGGGGTGGGGGGACTCCCTGCTTGGTGTCCTTGGAGCAAGTCTCTCCCCAGCGGGAGCTTCCCACTCCTGAGGAGCAGGAGGGAAAACTGAGGTTGCCTTGGGCCTACAGCCACGACCTGCAGGTCATGTGCTCCGTGGTTCCGTCCCCCAAAACGAGCATCACCTTTCTCCCCAGTGAGGCAGGGACCGCGTCAGAGGCTAGTCCCCGCCAGCCCTGCCTGAGGCAGGTCACTACAGACTTGCACCACGAGACCCACACGTTACCTAATTGGGTTCTTAGGAGAATGTGGCGAGGCGATGCCAGACTCCACTGCCTCCACAGGACAGATGGGAAAACGGCTGGGAGATGCTGCCCAGGGAGGTCAGTGACATCTCCAAACCAGTGTAAACCTCAGCCCTTCTGTGTTCTCACTGCGATTCCAGAATCCTTCCCCTGATCCACCATCCTCACTTCCTAAAAACAAACATGCTGGCATGAGGAAGTGCAGCGCTGGAACTTGAAAGGAACTTAAATCGATGGAACTTTTAAAAAATGACTTCTTAAAGCTTACAACTTCACAAGGGTTGACTGGAATGGGCCATAGGCTCAAACTGCATGCATTTGTTCCGTTTTAGAGGAACCCAGGGTTAAAAATATACAAATATACGAATGTGTGGTGTTGGCATATGAGCCTTCTTGGGTAAGTTACAACATAAAGAACGTGAAAGAGATTTGTTGGAGATCTGAGGGCCAGGTTATATAATACCTGCCACCTAACTTATCGGTTATTAATCAAGGGCAACCCAGACTCCTCTTCACAATTGGCTGTCGAGTTAGTCCACCTGGGGGAGTCTTACTTTAGAAAGGATCATTTAGGATTTTCATATAGATAAAGTAGAAATACAATAGTTCCGTATTTTGAAGGTATTTGCTCAAAAAAGAAACCATTCTTTCTTAGGTGTTAAAAGAGTTTGCTAAAGATTATTTCAACCTGGCAGCAAACAAGAAGACCCATGTCTGTGAGAAACTGGATCATGTGGTTCAGGGCTTCTCAAACTTTAATGTTTTACCTACTGGCCTTGGTACAGTGAGGAGTGGGGAGCTTTGGGGGCGGCATGGAGTTCTGATTTTAAGGAGTCCCAGGGGGTGCTAGTGTTGCAGGTGCTGGGACCACCCTTGGCTGTGCGCGCATCACTGCAGGCCCCTGGGAGGGAATTTCAGTGGCTTGAGCTGAGATTGAATTTTGATGAGCCACATTCCAGCAGTTGATGTGTTTCTCATGTTGCTCCACTTGAGCCAACAAGTTACCTATTGACGTATCTATTCTATTAAAAACTCGGTGAAGCCCAGCCGGTGTTGTTCAGTGTTTGAGCATAGACCTATGAACCAGGAGGTCATGGTTTGATTCCCAGACAGGGCACATGCCCGGGTTGCAGGCTCAATCCGAAGTAGGGGGCCTGCAGCCAATTAATGATTCTCTCTCATCACTGATGTTTCTATCTCTCCCTCTCCCTCCCTTCCTCTCTGAAATCAATAAAAACATATTAAAAACAACAACTCTGTGAAATAGAAAGGACCTGAAAACATCTGACATAACAAAAATAATTTTCTTGTTCTAGTTTTATTTTTTTATTTATCCTCTTAATTAAGCATATTGTGCAGAAAACTTCATAAAATGGTTTGATTTTTTTTTTCTTTAGTAGGTGAAGATAGCTCAGACTTTTTAATTTATTATCCCAGAAAGGCAGTCTCAGATAAGATCTTTTACAGACCAGGAAAGCTTGTCGTTGTGTTGTCTCAGATGGAATAAGAATAGGGTCACAAAATTTAGCAAAAAACAAAAAACAAAAAACGAGAAAGCAACATTGAAACTCCAGCTAACAGCATCCCCAAATAATGTGATGTCCAGTTACATTTGAGAAAAGACTAATTTTTTTTAGTATGAGTATATCCCATTCAATATAAGAGACATACTTACACTGAAAAAAGAAAAAAATCATTGTGTATCTGAAATTCAGATTTAAAAATGAAATCAGATTAAACTAAGATTAAAGGATTAATTTTTTAAGTATGAGTTTATCCCATTCAATGTATGGGACATATTTATGGGACACACCACCGTTTTTCAAAATTCAAACTTAGCAAATGTCCTGTATTTTATCGAGCAACCCTCGGCCCCGGATTCTAATTGACCTGGAAGCACTGACAGAGCAGGTGCTGGGTGGAGAGTTAACAGACCCTCTGAGCATTCCAGCAGCTCAGAGAATTGCTTTCTGGATCTGCCAGTCCCACAGAGCACTTGGCTATTCCTCCTGCCGATTTGGGGGAACTCCTTTTAGGAGATTTGTGCCCAGAAGACCACACTTTAAAAAAAAAATATCATAATAGAGGCCAAGACGGAAGTTAAAGAAACAAGTCTTATCTCAACAGCTGCCTCCCAGCAAGGACCAGGTGAGGCGAGGCAGGAGGGAATTTTCCAGCTCCCTCTCTCTCCCACTCGAGGGCTGCCAGAAGCTGGGTGGGAATCAGAGGCTGTGGGATCTTGGTTAGACTCATGAAAGGGTCTTCTGAGTGGAGCACATTTTGGCAAGCTGATTGGCTGTAAGAGCATCTTTGATGGGAGGAAGGTACATGGAAGGTGTTGCAGGCACACTCCCACCTCTGGCCTGGCTGTGGTTGAAGGAGGCCTGGGCCCGCCTTCTAGTGAGAGGGTAGAGTCTAGTGCTCTGATTCCACGTCCGTGTATACACCCCACTGTATGCATCGGCGGCGGGAAAATGTATTTAGTAAGAACGTGAAATCTACGTGATGGTAAGGGAGGAGAGGCAACTTCACTGAAGGGGCTGCTTACCTGGTCAGCATGGGAGTTCCACAATCTACCTCCCCTGGGTTGTTACCTGGAGGGGTACTTACTACCAACAGTCCTGAATGGAAATAAGCACACCTACTTTGTTTGTTGTCTTCAGAAATGATTTAGCTGATCTCAAGGACCTCAAACGTTACGCACACTGCATGGCAGATGCTGCCTTGTTTGACTTAGTGGGAAAGGAACTCCTCTGTTTCCAATCTTCTCTTTCCGGTCTTTAGGCTGCAGGTGTACTGATCCCGGAAGGGATGAGGGGGGCACCAGCTCTGGGCAACCCCTAAAGTTGCTCTATTTATCTCAGTGAGAAAATGGTCTGTGGCTTCACCAGTCCTCAAAAAGGGGAAGTTCTCTCAACGGAAGGAAATTTTATAAAAGGCGACCCTTACAAAAAAAAAAAAAAAAAAAAGTTTCTGTCAATGCACTTATTGTCCTTCCAGATACTCTTTGTAGAATCCTCAGAGGAATCTGCCCACCCTAGGGCGGAAGGCAAATAATTTGAAGACCAGAATCTGATCTATTTTTAAATTTGGGAATTCCAAACTAAATTGCCCCCGGCATAATGCCAGCCTTTAGTGACGAGACTCTATGCGTATCTGCTTGTTATTTAATGATCACTGCCTTTATAAGTAGACAGCAATTTACCTCAAATATGTACTTGTGAAGTGTGTGGCTTGGTGGATCTGGTTTGCTGGAAGCACATTTTCCAGTGCTTCTATCCTCTACAGCCCTGGTCTAACAAACCACAATTCAGAGTGCTTCTCTGGACAGTTCTGGGTGCCGGTGGGGAGCAAACGTCGTCTGAAATGAACAGATTGGAAGTATGACAGCCAGATTTTTCTGGCGGAGGAGAATACATTCACTTTGGGCGGCTGCAGGTGACTACGTAAGAGAGTTGGATCGCATCTTTGCGCTCTCAGCTCTCCCGTAGGTGGTATGCAGAGAGCCTCCCAACCTTGGAATGCGCTGAGGAGGAGAACGGGAAGGTGAGTCAGAGGACCAATTATTCAGGATGCTGGACAGGGCCCTTGAGCTCCTGGGTTGGTGCAACTGCCGTTGAAGGGCCCCCGAGAGAGCTTTGCTTCTATGACTTGGGCAAGGATTTAAACACCCAGGAAAGAAGCAAACGGCGGCTCAGAATGCTCGGGGTGGGCCTAGTCCCAAGATGATTGCGGAGTAAAACCAGTGCGAGCATGCCATCTGCGAAGAGGTTCTCCTATCTGAAGGAGGGAGGGGGGGCATTAGAACTGGGCTCGTACCGCCACGCCTCTGAGCGGTGTGACATCAAAACCGATTTCAGAAGCGTGCAGCGTGACGTCATAGGAACCGGCAAAGGCATCGGTTCCCCAGGTTTCTCACCTCAGCATTGCCCCTTTAGATGGAAGATCGCTTATGCTCTGGGCTTTCTTGTGCTATTTGGCACATGGGAATCCTATTTACCCCATTCTGTGTAGGCCCTGCTATGTTACTAAGCCTGGAGGGCGGGATACATTTAAGGTAATAAGACCAGGCAGTTCTCATTGGTTCTCGAAAACTTCAGAGCTTCCGAAGCTGAAATGGCGCCCTTTCTTTCTACCTCCCCCTTCCGTCCCACCTGTAAGCGTTCTGGGTGTCAGCCACCCTCTGAGGAACAGTTTCTGGTCCATCTGGGTTCGTCCCATTTCAGCTTCTCAGTATCTCACACCTCCCCTCAAAAGTGGTGGTAATTGCAGAAGTGCATCCTGGGTCTTTTTCTAAGCTACACAGAAGCCTTGGGGACACTCTTAACATTTATTTTTGGTGGTGTATGTCAAAGTGTACATCGAGCTTCCCACTCTGAAATATGCTGGCTATTTAAATATGCCTGTGCTGTCTTCATGAAAGCAGTAGGCAGATGACAGGAAGAGCTGTTTGAGTATTAACCCGCTGTTTGTCCTTCTCTGACAGAACTCTCCGAGCCGAATGAATCCCTTGAGGCATACACATAGTTGGATAGGTGTTCCCCCCTGCCCCCCCAAAATGGGTACAGAGTGAACTTTTGTGACCTAAGTATTATAACAGTTGCTGGTTATGCCCCGGAGGCTAAGTTGTTTTTTGTAAAAATGTAACTGAGCAAATGGGCTGCCCATTGGTAGCCCTTAAGAAGTGTCACAGAACTTTGGCTCCTAGTATTCACAATGAAACTGAATGCGCTCCGGATGCTTTATTCACAAGTGCTCACCCCACCTTCTGATAATGTTCAGGACTAACAGCGGCACCCATAACAGGCAAGGCCTTGTGCTCTGTGCTAAGGGGTTATAGACACAGACAACGGAACACCACCCCAGGGAAGTAAGTGCTGGGCAAGGTTCAGATTCAGTAGCTGCCAGTGTGGAGTGTGCCATGTGCCAGGCACTGCTGTTTCTCCGTAAGAGACTAAGAATGGGAAAGAAAGCGTTTAGGCAATGGTAGAGAGAGTCATGGTCACACACACACACACACACACGCACACAAAGTGCCCTGGCCAGTGTTGCCAAATGGTTAGAGGGTTTGGCCCTGGGCACCAAGGTTTTTGGGTTTGATTGCCAGTCCAGAGCACATACATGGGTTACAGGCTTGATCCCAGATCCTCAGCCTGGTAGCAGGAGGTAAGCAATTGATCTCTCTCTCTCTCTCTCCTCTCCCTCCCTCTACTCTTTCTAAAAAATTAATGGGAAAAATATCCTCTGGTGAGGATTAAAAAAAAAAAAACATTTAGAAAGAAGTATAAAAACTAAAACTAATACAAATAAGAAAAGTAAGCATTTAATAAACTTAGTGTACATCTTTAAGCAGGCCATCTTATTTAGGCTGATCCCTTGGGGATAACTTTTTTTTTTTTAAAGCAAGAAACCTTGAGTTAATAGCCAACATAAAGTTCCATGTAAATAAAATGTTAGGGATAACCATTTCTATTTAAACAGACCCTCTAACCCACCTCCAGTGTGTAATCAAACAGAATTTGACTCTTTTGTATCTGAAATGTGTGTCTTGCATCCTCTCTGTCTCACAACGGAAACACTGGCAGGCCCAGGACCCAGGCGAGCTCACGCTGCCCCCAGAGCTCCTCTCCCGAGGCCTCAGCACCAGAGAGATGACAAGAGGGGGTCCCGCTGGCTGCCTCCGGGTCTCTCCTCCCGGGAGAGAACCTTCCGGGGCGGGTGGAATAGGAACTGGAAAAGGGCGGGCCTCCAGATCGCGGTCAGATAAGCAAACGCACTTTCGAAGGAGCGGCAGGCTTTCGGGGCGAGCCTACCAGCTCCTCCGAGTCCTTCCTCCCCACTCCGGCCCCGCCCGGCGCGCGGCGCTGCTGACTCACCGGGAGCTCCGGGTGTGTGTGTGTGTGTGTGTGTGTGTGTGTGTGTGTGTGTGTGCGCGCGCGCGTGCGTGCGCGGGCCCTGGCCGGGACCCTCGATCTTCCCACCGAGAACCACCCAGAGGCGGCAGGTGCCCCGCCGGCCCAGCGCACGGGCCCCAGCCCTCCCGTCTGTACCCCTCCACCCCCACGGAGTGCAGCTGGCATCTGGTCTCCCCACGCCCGCACATGCTGGCCACGGAGCTCGACCCCATTGGCATTAGTGATTCTCAAACTCGCTGCCCCGCGGCGGCCGGGAGGCCCCCCCCTCCCCCTCCCCCTTCCCCGGCCCCCCCTTCCCTCCCCCGCCCGGCACCCCAGGTTCCAGTGAAACCCTGAGCCTGCTCCCGCCTCCAACAGGCGGCTTAAAGGGATGGGGGAGCGAGATGGGCGTCGGTGGCTGTGAGGGCAGCAAAGTTTAGGAGCTTTTGCTCTGGGAGAAGCATCGACCCACCCCGCCCCCCAGAGAGAAACCGGCCGGTTCAGCTGAACCCCTGGGTGGGCCCCCAGACGGTCCACCTTGCAGACCCCGACCCCCGATGTCCGTCCTCGTGAGCACGGCAGGAAGGGCGCCTTTCCCGGGGGAGGGACCCCGCCGGCCCGGCCCCGGCCCCTCTGCCTGCCCGACACCCAGCTCCGCGGATGGAGCCCCTGCGGGACGCCCCGCCGGGGCCGCCGCGCCTTCGTTACCTTCGGGTCCCGGTTCTGCCTCATGCCCGCGGGTCCGGGGGGCCGGGCTGAGAGCCGCGGTCCGCTCCGAGGAGAAGCTCGAGGGGCGCGCACACCGCCACCCAGACGGGACGGACGGACGGACGGGACGGACGGGACGGACGGACAGGACGGCGCGCTCCGCTCGCTCCGGGGCAGGGACGACGCTAATGACCGAGCTCCGCCGCCCGTGGGCGTGGGCGCCCAGCCCCGGCTTTGGGTGACCGCCCTGGGGGAGGGCAGGGATCTCCCCGGCCCGGTGGGTCTGGACCACGGCGCTTTTTGGGGGGGGGGGGGGGGGAGAGAGAAGAGAACGTGAGCGAGGAGCTAGGATGGAGAAAAGCTCGCGGGGGAGACAGTCTGCGGGCTGGTGCCCACGGGAGGACGGGCAGGGTTAGGAACATCCATCACTCCACGCGCTGCGGCCCGCGAGGCCGGCGGGAGGGGCCTGGGGTGCGGGGGGGGGGGGCAAAGGCTCCGCCCGAGCAGCCGGCGCAGCGCCCCTCCCTCCAGGCCACAGCGCTGCCCTCCGCGGGCGGCTCTGGGTGACCCAGTCCCTGGGTGACCCAGTCTCCCTCGGGGCTCCACAGGCTGCATGGCCGACCGGTCGCTCCGGGGGCGGAGGGGGCGTCTCTCTGCGCCCACCTCGCCCCGGGCCCTGCGTGGGGTTCCTGGCCCTGGCACAGCCCCCCTGGGGGTGCGCGAAGGATGTCCTTTGGGGGCAGAGTGGGGGGTCGCGGAGTGGCCCTCGCCCAGCGCGCGGGGTGCTTTCTGCAGAAGAACCACCGGCTCAGAGGAACTCTGCTCCCACCCACCCCGCTCCGGTCCCGGGCGCCGGGGCAGAGTCGGGGGTGGGGGGAGATGCTGACGGCCACAGAGAAGCGCAGGGTCCGCGTCCAGGGTTGCTCCCCGCCGAGGGGGGGGGGGGGGGAATGAAGGGGAAGGGGGTAGGCGCCCGCGCGCGGCACTTCCTGGCCCGCCCCGCAGCCTCCGCCCGCGCCCTGGCTCCCGGCCCGGCGCCCCAACTCCGGCGCCTCTGAGTCGGTGCGCTGCGGATGCGCACCCGCAAACCCGCTCCTTCCCGGCGCCCAGCGTCCCTCCCTCACCCCGAGCCGGTCCGCTCTGTCCTGCCAGCGTGGCAGCTCGACTCCCCGCCTTCCCGGGGTGCGCGGCGCTGGGGCTCCGGGAGGCGGCGGCCGCGGGAACGCGGCGGGGAGGAGGGCACCCTCAGGGTGCGGGCCGGACCCCGTGCAAGTTCTTTCCGGGCTCGGAGACCCCCGGCCGGTCCCGCAGGCTCAGCCGGCGGCGGCGACTGCAGCCCCCGGGCGGCGGGAGCAGGCGAGGCCAGCGCCGGGCCTGGGAGGCTCCGCGCCGGGGCCGGGGCAGGGGTACGGGGTGCGCGGGGCGGTACCGCTTTAAATGCACTTGACTCACCTGCTCCGGCGGTCGCCCCGGTCCTCGCTGACAGCCGGGGGCTTTGTTTTCTCCTCCCACCGGCTCCGCCCCCCGCCCACGTGACCGCCGCCGCTCGGCCGGTCCACCCCCGGCGCCCGGCCCGCGCCGCCTCCGCCCCTTCCCGGGGTTGCGGGGTGGAGACTCCGCCGGGGAGGGGTCCGGGGATCCGAAATGGCCCGCCTTTGGGGCAACGGGGAGGTGGCACGCCGGTTAGGACCCAGGGAGCCAGGAGGAGTGGGTGACCTAACATGTAGTGCCCCGGGGAGCTGAGCAATGGGGGGGGGGGGCGGGCAAGGGGGAGAGCCAGGGGCCAAGCTGGGTGGGGAGGCGGCGGCTCGGCGGGGAGCGGGGGCTGGGAAGGCTCCAGCCTACTCCACCCTTCACGGGGTCCTTGGGACTGGGGCTGCGCACCCAGCCACCCGCGCCGGCTTACACTCGCTCCAGGGAAGAAGTAACTGATCAGGGTTTGCGGATTGTATGAACCACACCAGGAATTCTGAGCCGAGTCACGCCGGGGGCGAGCAGATGATTCCAAGTCTTATGGAGGTTTCACGTCTGCTCGTTGGTTGGTGCTGTGGATAGTTGCATTCTGTTGGGGGAAATGGGGTCCAGGCTGGATCCGCTCCTTCCAGATGACCGACCTGGGCGCCTCTTCCTGAATGAGATGCATTGAGAACCTGTCAGGATGCGGCTAGGTACCTGCTTCTGCTGGAAGTGGTCCCATGCTTTGCGGATACCCCGTGTCTGAAGCTGCAAGAACCTGTTGTCTGGATCCCTCCCTTTGCCCTGGAAAACATGCATGATGCCTCCCGTCTCCACCCAGATTGCAACTCAGGAGAAAGACAGTCTCCTCCTCCCCGGCATCCATGACAGTGAGGTCTGCGTGGTGGGTGACTTAGCCCAGTGCTCACTACACTTTCATGTGCAGAGGGGTCACGGGGGGGGGGGGGGGAAGGGGGGAGCTTGTTAAAGCCAAAGTCTGATTTAGTGGGTCTGGGGGAGGCCCCGAGATTCCGCATGGTAATGACAGGGCACATGGCTGGAGGGCCACACTTAGAGAAGCAATGCTGAGAGCACCCCTTTGGGCACTGGCCAAACTGTTTTGAGTGCTGACTGCAACACTGTGACCTTAGGCAGGTTTCTTGGCATTTAAGCCTCCCAAGCTGTGAAACAGCGATGTGACTAACATCCACCTTCATCTTGAAAATTAAATGAGAAAACTCGTCTGAAGTGCCTAGTGTAGTGCCTGGCACACTTATGTGGGGCTTAGGAAATGTTAATTGCTGGGTGGCACCCTTGCAGGAGGAAAGCTGGCACAAACCCCAGCATACCTGCAGGGGGAGAGGTGTGTGGAATGGCCCCGGTAAAGGCAGCCAGCCCAAGAATGGCCACTGCGCCCCAGAGGGCCTGGTGCCGGCCGGATGTGTAAAGTTGTTGAGTAATTGGACAACTGCAATGCAGAGCAAATCATAGATGTTTAAAAGTTCTGTTTCAAGCAAGAACCTTCTTGCTGGGAGCTCAGGGTCTTGCACTTGATGTTGGTGATGGAGAGGCAAGGACTGCTCTGACTGCCCTCAGCCCTGGGGGAACCTGACCTCTGTGACAATGGAAACAATTTCATGGAAAAGGATTAAGCACTGAAAGGTGTTAGGGAACACATTTCCCAGTGAACTAGATAGTGTGTGCCACGAGGGAGTATCCAGTGTATGATCTGTGCACGATCCGAGAACACCTCCTGAAGCACCACAGGATGGCTATTTCCATTTGGACATTTTAAAAGAGTTTTTTTTTTTTTTTTTTTTTTTTTTAATCTGTTATTTTTGTCAACCAGTTCTTCTGTCAGCATAGAACACTGGATCTGTGAAACAAAAGCCGATTTTTAGGTTTAACCAGGGAAATCCCACAAATCAAAGCACGAAAGAAATGAATCCCAAAATATGTTTATTAAAAAACTTTGAAATATTTTTTTTTTTTAAAAAGTTCTCCTGTTTCATCTGCAAAACTTTAAATGTTGATAAATGATTTCTGGGACACTGAATTAAAAAGCCATTTTGCTCTCTATTACAGATGTCCAGCTGCCTGTCAGATGGGTAATCTATTTTAATATCTGAGGGAGTAAATGGATTGTTAAGGGGCAGTACGTTTTTTATCCTCATTAAAAACCTTGAAATTTAAATGAATTTATTAATGAAGATGTGGTATTCTTAGCTCTCAAAATGAATGATATTGTCACCATCATTCTCATCTCTCCCTTCTTCCATTCTCCTCTCTTTGTACCTCCCCATCCCATCCCCCCACCCACGTATGAATGTTTCCTAAGACTCATTTCTTGGCTTTTTATTTCTCTCAGTTTCTGCCATTTCCCTTGGAGAAACACCATCAGCAGCTTCAGACAACAAAAGTCAATTTCCTGCTCATGCCACGTCTCCGGGGACTCACCACTTTAGCCTGCTTCACTCCTGTGCCCCTCCGTGAGCACCATGGC
Organism: Pipistrellus kuhlii; assembly: GCF_014108245.1. Classification (NCBI taxonomy): domain Eukaryota; kingdom Metazoa; phylum Chordata; class Mammalia; order Chiroptera; family Vespertilionidae; genus Pipistrellus; species Pipistrellus kuhlii. The sequence continues at coordinate 19,419,755 of NW_023425562.1, forward strand.
AATGGCAGTGTGTGGAAAACTGCACACCAAACCCTAAACCCTTTCTCTTAGAAATGACACGGAGCACTTCTCACGTCTCACTGGCCAAAGGAAGTCACGTGGTCCTCACCTAACTTTAAGGGGTGTGCACTCAGAGGGAATGGGAAAGTAGACATCTCGAGACAAGTAATGACTACCACAGGGACCCACTGGGCATAGCGGGTGGGGGGTAAAACCGAATTGGAAGCAGTCCATTTATAGTAGGAATGAGCAGAGAGCACCAGTTGAAAGAAGCTGGACTCAGTTGTACATGGAGTCTTTGGAGAAGCATTGCCATGGTTGTTGTTACACAATGTTATATAGGGAGACACTTCACAGTGAAAACTTCCATCATGCTGCCTTTCAGGGTCAACTTATGCTTCAGCCAAGATCAGTCAGCTCCAGGCACCGATCATCTATACTCTTCCGTGACACAGGAGCCGGGAAGTGTCTTCCATCTTGATTCTATTCTGGGAATACAGCAGCCATTAATAAGTAAGGTTTCATCAACACAGAGAATTTGCTGATTTGGTTGACATTGATGGTCATTCTCCACTCGAGGAGTGAAAATGTGTCTATGAAGAATGAAATATTTCAGTGAGATCCAAGTGTCCCATGTTTTCCCCCATAATTGCCTGAATTATGCTTTTGACAAAGAATTTTGTCTTCAAGGGAATGTTGAAATGTAGCATAATGAATAAAAATATGTCCACAAACAGAGGGGAAAAAGCACTGGTGTCAGTGTGAACAAATAAAATTATGGTTTTCTGTAAGCTTTTTGAATTCTTTTCCTAAAGAGCAGAGATTCTGTCAACAAAACTTGCTTCTGACATCCCCCGACACTTTGTGTATCTAAAAGAGGTAAAAGCATTGATGAATACTGTTAGCTCTAATGTGCAATATGGATATAAGCTATTATGTGTTGCTGGGCACTGAATCATGCTTTTGATCTCAACAATTTTATGTTGTCCCTGCCCACACCCATCAGTGACATCCTTTTAAAAACATGTACCTCTCATAAAACTATTCCAAGATAAATATGTTTACAGAACATCAGCATCCTCCTAAAACTAGTGTGCTGAGACTTCAATCACTCATTTCCACAAATATCTAAGATGAGTTATTGAAAGGGGGAGACAGAGTTTATCAACTCATATTTTAAACTGTATGATCAAATACTTTTAATTTTATCTGATTTTTAGCTCAGAGTGCTTGCTAACCTGTGGTACTGCCTAATTATAAATCATAGTCCCAACAGACATGCTGCAGTGAGCTATGATACTTATGAATATATTGTAATGCTATGCAGACTGAGATGGAAATGTTCATCTCCAATATATGACAGCATTTATCAAGATGGGGAATGTAGGAGGCAACCTATCAATGGTTCTCACTCATCATTGATGTTTTTCTCTCTCTCCCTCCCCATTCCTCTCTGAAGTCAATAAAAAAATACATTAAAAAAGAAATCATATGTAATAAAAGCCTAATATGCTAAGTGTCTGGTTGTCCAGTCATCTGTTCAACCAATCAAAGCATAATATGCTAATGATATGCTAAGGCCACTTAACCACTCACTATGATGTGCACTGACCACCAGGGGCAAATGCCCCAATTGGTAGGTTAGCTTGCTGCTGGGGTCCAGCTGATTGGGACTGAGAGAGATGGGCTGGTCACGCCCTGGAGCCCTCCCACTGTCCTTCCCCAATTGGCCAAGTTCCTGTGTCCCTCTCTGGCCCTGATTGTACACCAGTGGGGTCCCTCAGGGAAGGTAGGAGAGCTGGTTTTGGCCCTATCCTGCAGGCCAGGCCAAGGGACCCCACTGGTGCATGAATGCATGCACAGGGCCTCTAGTATTTCATCTTTAATTTACCCTTTATAATTTTAATTTTTATGGTATATTTTTGTCTATATTAACACAGTTGTATATTTATATCATTTATAAATGAATGTGTATGTGTGAGATAATAAATGTTTTATTTATAGGTGTAGGCAGAAGGAAGTAAAAAAAAAGATATTAGAGCAAGGTATCTATAATTAGCTTTGTTTTTTGGAAGGTGACTTAAACAACACTTTAGAGTGGAAGGTGAGAGACCAGAGTCTGATAGATCAGCCAGGTAGCTACTATCCTGACTCAGGACAGATGGTAAGGACCTGGTGATGGAGAGATCACCAAAGCACGTGGTTTGGTTTTCTGTAGGTGTGTGTGTGTATGTGTGTGTGTGTGAGAGAGAGAGATTGTAGCTTGCCAGTCTGATTGGATGGTGGAACTGTTACTAAAAAGAGGAGACGGGACACTGAACAGATACAAAGTTCAGTTTAGGATATGTTATATCTGAAGTGCCCAAGGGATTCCTGGGAGATGACTGGTGGGTGTTTTAAATATCAATCAGGCTCAGGAGAACTTGGAGATACAGATTTTACAGTAGCCTTAATTTCTCAATCTGAAGCTTTTTCTATAACTGCTGGTCTTAAAAAAATCCCTCAATTAAAGAAAAATTAACACAACAGCTTAACATTCATAATGATTCGTAATGTAATAAACATGATTAAGAACATTGCATGATGGTATGACATTATCACTGAACAGACAATCTTATAGTTTTAGTTGGATGTTAGGACTAGTTTACTATTTTGATCTCTTTCAAGTGCTATCTAGACTATGGTGCATTGTAAAATAGTCTCTCATACTGTCCTTCACACCTAAAACCTTGTTGTTCAAGCCAATCATTTATTTATTTTCTTTTACTATGCTGTAGAAATTGGGACTGTGCTCTAATTCTGCTGTACACGTGTCCCTTCTTCAGGAATCATGAGCATTGTAAATCTAAGGCATGTTATTTATTGAATAAAGCATGTTCTTGCTAAGTTATGAGGATGGCTCTCCTACCATGCCATTCCTCTCAATGTTTACCTTGAATCTGCAGGTAATTTACCAGTTTAATTTTCAGGTTTCATACAATTCTGTTTCTAACCATTTATCTCATAAATAAGGTACTATGCTTAAATAATACTAAATAGATGTTGATTTAAACTTACAATTTCTCATATTGTGGTTTTGTGGCATTGTGTCATCTCAAGCATGTATGCAGTATTCTTTATTACAGAGGAATTACTTTCAGAGCAGGGGTTTATCCCTCTCCATTGGAATGGAAGCCCCCTGAGGGCAAGGCTTTTTGTGTGTTTTGTTTACTCTTCTATCTCCAGCACGCAGAACTGTGTCTAGAATATGATGGATGATAAATAAAATTTCTGAATGACTATTTTTAAAAATTTTAAATCTTAACATATTGTTTTGTTCCTCTGTAATTTAGCAACTTCATTAACTTTTAAAAACTCAGTTTAATATAAGTTCATTGTGATACAGTTAGCTTGATATATAAAGTTTTACTCTTTCAGCATCTAGGAGAAAAAGTCCTTTCAATCTTCTTTTAGCTTATAGATACACTAATGGCCACAAACATCTTATGTAAGTCTCCCAGAAATATTTAGGTAAAAAAGGTCAAGGTTAGTCTTAGAAACAAAATCCAGCCTTCATAAGCAAAAGTTCACTCTTGAATATGGCAAAAAAATAAATAAAAATGTAAATTAAAATAATTGGAGACTTAAAAATCAATTTCTTAAAGACCATGACTATCTGTTCTAGTGAAATACTAATCAGATGCTATACTTGAAGGCATTGCTAAAATAACATCTAACCAAACCCACAGGTTAATTCTTGCTATTATCATCACCACTTCACAATACTGTTTCCCTATCCAGAACCTGAGAAGAGTAACTGGGAAAAATGCCACTTCCCCGTCTCAGAGAAGTCCAGCTGCTGGGAGTGCGCTGGCTCTGGGGACTTGGACCAGACCTTGCAATAACGATAATGGATGGAGAGTGAAATCTGTAGTGGTGGGAAAGCCTGGCCTCAAACTCCCCAGACAATGGTGCTCAGGAGAAACGCTAACGTGGTTTGCCATGCTACCATGTGTTTCTTTGTTCTCTAAGAACATCCATTCTGCTCACCACTCATGAGCACACATTTAGTTTTATCTCACAGTTAGGAGTGTGAATGAGTGAAAATGCAGAACATGCTCCAATGAGAGTCCACACAGGCTCTCAGGCCCTTCCACAACTCTTCCCCTCCTTTTATTCTTTCTTTCTTTCTTTCTTTCTTTTTTTTTTTTTTTTACTCTTATGAGGATTGTATAGGATTGAACACATTTTGGACAAGTCACACACATTTCTTGGTACCTGAAAACAAATGTGTGCTCCTAATAGTGATGTGACCTAGGAGCAGGGACCGAGTCCACATGTTGCCCAAAGACCTCTAAGGTGGGTACAGATCTCCATGGTTACCTCCAGACTAGTGGCGTTTTCTGATGCCAGGTCAGACTCACCTTGGCTGAAGACTGAATTGGCAACATGCTGTTTATTCACAATGAGCTCTAGCCAGCACCAAATGGAACCCAGTGCAAAATACAAAAATAAAAATAAAAATTATATGTTTAATGAACACAACTTGCTGAGTTTAGAGCTGACACTTTTAATCCTGACTGGTAGAGACCTCAGATGCCAGAGGCAGAGCCCTGCTGGCTCTAACACCAGAAGAGAGGGCTGTGTACTTAAAGAATAAGATGAACTCATTTTTCAAAAAAGCCCAGAAAGAGTCAAACAGTTAAACAGATTAGGGTTTAGTTATGTGATTTATTTATTTTTGTAACTGCTGGAAAAAATTCACATTAAAATATTTTAGGCTACGGTAAAATGATCACTTTAAATATGAAAGGACAAAGACAAACCTCAAAAGTTTTGAAATCTTATATATCCAGGATGATGTCATTTGAGTAAAATGTTTCCATACGTTTCTATGCATAGAAAAGTAAATACATAACAGAGATGTTATTTTTAAATGGTGGTATTCCTGAACTTTTGCTCTCTTTTGTATGTATCTGCCTCTATCTCTATATCTGGAGAGAGGGAAAGAGACAGGGAAGGGGAGGGAGGGAAAAAAGAAGGGGGGTGGGGAAGAGGTAGGGGGAGAGAGAGAGAGAGAGAGAGAAAGAGAGAGAGAGACAGAGAGATAGAAAGAGACAAAGAGAGAGAGAGGGATTAATTTCAAGGAATTGGCTCTCATTATTTTAGGATGACTGTGGGAGCTGATCAGTCCTAAATCCAGAAGGCTGGAGGCTAAGGAGTTGATGTAGGCTGGAGGAGAATTCCTTCCTCTTTGGGAAACCTTAGTCCTTTCTGTTAAAGGCTTCAACTCACTGGATGAGCCCACCCACCCACATTATGGAGGGCAATCTGCTTTAATCACATCTAAAAATGCCCTCACAGCAACATCTGCATTCATGCTTCAACAACTGGGCATCATAGCTAGACAAGCGGACCCATAAAATTACATCACAGCGTTCAAGCAGTTCCCCGAAACCACCGCCTCCCTGACACCCTTTCCCGAACACAGTCCAGTGTGAGGCTTAGGCTTTCTGTCACCAGACAGAACCTCAGGAAGCAGAGAGCAAATGAGTCTTGCTTAACCGGCTTTCACAAGAGCAAAAAACACAGCTCAATCTGACCTAAGGAAAAGCTAACATTTATTTCAGTTACATTTCGGGAGATGAATATTTTTTAAAGGGTAAAAACAAAACCCACACCACAATCAGTATTTGTGCTTTGACAGGCCAATAGGTTAGGACAGTGGTTGGCAAACGTTGGCTTGCCGCTCTGTTGACTGATGAGTTTGCCGACCACTGGGTTAGTACATTCAAGGCAGGACAGAGTCAAACTATCCAATTGATGTGTCTGAAAAGAGTGATTGACGTAAAAAACAGGAACAACACTGTAATTTTCACTCGACATCAAACCGTGGGGCCTACTTACATCTTCAAATCAACTGGTGTGGTTTTGTGAGTTTGGAATGGCATGTCCCCCCATACTCTCCTGCTTCATATGCTCTGACATGTTGCTGGCATATGCTGGGCCAAACATGCCTTGTGGTCTGCCACCACTGGCAGCCTCTGGGCCACGTGGGACAGGTACCCCCTTCTCTCTCACATTGTAGGTATTCCCATGGCTGCATTGCCACACTGCTCTAATTACCTGGTCATCGACTTCTTAGGACAGTGCACATGTAGCCCCTACAAAGTATGAGGAAGAGTAGACCATGACAGTACATTGCTGCCTTTTCCTATTCTCTGCATATTTCAGTGCACCTGTCATTCAGAAGGTGGTCTTCCCAGGTCCAAGATCAAAACTTTAAATCAGTGTGTCCCAGCATATTATAAACCTAGGCTTAAAAAAAAAAAAATATATCTATATATCTATATATCTATCTATATATATATATATTTATATATATATATTTATATATATATATATATATTATTGATTTTTTTACAGAGAGGAAGAGAGAGGAATAGAGAGTTAGAAACATCAATTAGCTGCCTCCTGCACACCTCCTACTGGGGATGTGCCCGCAACCAAGATATATGCACTTGACCAGGATTGAACCTGGGACCTTTCAGTCCAAAGGCTGACGCTCTATCCACTGAGCCAACTGGTTAGGGCTGGATTTAGGCTTTTTAATGTTGATTTAATAAACATGTAACTGCAGTTTCTACAATATCAGGCATGTATGTCAGACTTTCCTATGTGTAAAGCATTATATTAATTAAAGTCATAACCACAGAATTCTGTACTTTAGGATTTTAGATAATTCTCATTTCTTTTGTATGCTACCAATTTTAATGTAGTCTACTGATAAATGTTTTAGAACATGTGCTTTCAGTGTTCTGATAAAAATAACCATGAAAATGTTAATATACTCCACAATTCCTACATATTCCATTAGTCATTATTACAGGAAAAATGTTAATAATTTATTGGTAAAAAGTTTGAATTAATTCACTGACTTAAATCATGCTTAATGGTTTAAGGGTTTGGGGCCTTGGGAGAAAAAAAGGCATATTCTTTGTTAATAAGAAGAGTGACCCCTTGAAAGACCATGAAAAGTTTACCTTTATAGAAAAAGCCAGTACACAATCATCTAATCTATTTCCTCATAATGTAATCAATCATCTTGGGTAAGTGAAATAAGCCAGTTTACCTTTACAGAGAAAGACAGGTATCACATGATCTCACTCATATGTGGAATCTAATGAACAAAATCAACTGATGAACAAAATAGATCCAGAGACATAGAATCATGAAACAGACTGATGAATCTCAGAGGGAAGGCAGGAGTGGTGGGCAGATGGGGAGAGAATAACCAAAAAACTTATATGCATAACCCATGGATACAGACAATAAAGTGGTGAAGGCCTGAGGGTGGGGTGGGGGAACGGATGCGGGATGGAGGGAGTCAATGGGGAAAAAACAACATCTGTAATATTTTCATCAATAAAGATAAATTAAAAAAAGAAAGATATAATGAGAAGTGGTTTCTGAAAATGGGTAGAAGAGAAAAATAAATGAATTAAGATACCTTGATACCTTAAATTCTAGGCAAAATTGGGCAAGTATAATAACAAAAAGTTAAAATGAATTGAATATTTAGAATTTTATATGATCAGTGTTTTCTTCAAAATGATCCCTCAAAATGGATGCTATGGTTTTCCTGTGTTCAGAGGCCAAAGCAGGCACAGATTAGTTTCTTAACATCATACAACTTTAATTTTGAGTTAGTGTCAACCCTAAAATGGTGGAGTTCAAGTTCCTTCTCATTGTACTGGCCCAGGCTGCTACTCCTCATCTCGGGATTTGCCTGCCCAGGTCCCACTGTTGAGTGCCAAGTTCTATGAAGATAAACCAATCAGATAATTTTCCAGAGTGATCTTCACTCATTGACACTACTTACTCATTTCCCTTTCCCTGATCAATCCTGCAATAAGATTTTTGTTCTCACTGCTTTTTAGAAAATAACTTTCAATTTTGAAATAGTTTAAGACCCATAAAAAGTAATAAAAGAACAGAGTTGCTCTGTATCTTCCCCAACACTTGATGACATCATGAGTATTTTTTATTTAGTCACTCTAGCAGGTGTGTGATGGGGTCTCCTTGTCACTTCCATTTGCATCTCCCGCTGGCTGGAGATAGCGAGGCTGTTTTCAGGTGCCTATTTGCATTCGTATACTGTCTGGTAAAAGATCTCTTTTTGTCTTTTGTCTATATTCTAGTAGGACTGTTTGTATATTTACTGCTGACTTGAGAGACATCTTTATATGTTTTTGAAACCTATCTTTTGTCAGGTATATGACTTATAAGTATTTTTCCTCCCCAGTTGATTTGTCTTTTCATCCTCTTAACAGAATCTTTGTCAGAGCCAAAGTATTGTTTCGATGCAGTCCACTTTACTGATATTTTTCTTCTTCTTTGGTGTCATGTCTAAGAACTCTTCACCTAACTCTAAGCCTGGGAGTTTTTCCTCATGTTTTTATCTAAAAGTTTTGTGGTTTTGAATTTTATATTTAGATCTCTGAGTTATTTTGAGTTAGTTAAATTTTTACTAAGGTATGAAGTTAAAGTCAAGGCCCTATTTATTTATTTATTTATTTATTTATTTATTTTTGCCTATTCCTAACTGTGACAGAAAACAATCTTTCAAAAATATTTTCCATCTGCACTCCTTGAAATAGAAGGTAATGTAGTTTTAATTTTTATTTTAAAAGTGATTTTTTAAACACAAAATTAATATGTTCTTTGCAATAAATTTGGAAAATACTAAAACATCTACTCCTCTATTTCCTTCTCCTCCTCCTGTTGCACCTTCTCCTCTCTTTTACTCCTATTCTTCCTCTTCCACCTGCTTCTCTTCCCACTCGTTCATGGGAATGATACACATAGACTCTACAATGTGGTCTACCTCTGTGGAAGAAAGGGAAAGATGAGAGAGGGGCTTGGTAGATAGATGGATAGACGTAAAGGTTGAAGCATATATGGTTAAAGTTAACAGGTTTAATGTTGGTGGCAGGGACATAGGAGTTTGTGATTTTTCTATTCTGGTCTGCAGGCTAGAAATATTTAAAAAATAAAATGAAAATGAATAAAAGCCCTTAAGCCATTTACTTTCAGATGCCACTAAACGTTTATTATGTTTATCATTGAATTATACTGGACAGGGCAGTCCAAGGCAGCGTGCCTCACCATCCCAGAGATGGTTGAATGGCGCTCTTTGCTGTTTAAAATATCGATACAAGAGTGTTTTAGTAATAATGTAAAGAGAGAAGATAATCTACCCTGAATATTTGGGTAGGTGGAGGATGGACGATGAACGACATTTTCCCCAGATCTCTTGTAGGCATGCTATTCCTTGGTACATGTGACAGAAAGAATAAATGATCTGTATGGCAACTTTGGAAAACTTCCCAGTGAGTTTAAGATAATAAGAGTAGGCAAGTGAGCTGACTGGGAGCTGTTAGCTCAGCAGGTCAGAATTGCCCTTCAGAGTAGAGCCACAGATTTCATAGGTTTTCTGGGTTTAGTTTGCTGTTGGCTGGGTTACATTTAATACTAGTATGTTCCCTTTTCAGACATCTTGGTCCTTCTCTGCCACCTGATTAGGCTCTGGAGATTTAACACTGAAGTATAAATATTAATAGGCTCTAAAGATAGAGGTATCTGTCAAAAAAGTATAGCATTTTGAATTTGTACTTTATAATGGTGTCCATGTAGAAAGTGAAGCAGAGAATTAGGGCAATCAGGATTAGATGTTTCAGGAAAATTTTTTTACAAGGTCCCAATTACTTGGACACTTCAGGGAAAATCTATTTTTGGTACAAAATATTCTTATGGTTACTTCATTTTGCACAAGCAGATTATGTCAAATTGGACTTATTGGCATGTACTCTAAGACACATTCTTATGCATATGCTTTTATTCCTCTCTGCAAAAACAAGAGCAATACTTTTGCTTGGAAAAATTTCCTAATGTTGGAATCTAATCTGATCTTGTACAAGCCTTTTACTCTCTCTGGATCTCCCTTTTCTTGGCTCTAGAAAGTAGGATTTTGGATTTTATGAACTTTAAGCTTTCTTTTACCTTCATGCTTTCAAGTAAAAACCATTGGGAGTCCTTCTCCCTTTTATAAATAAGTAATTTTTTATTAAAGCAGTTAGGTTCACAGCAAAATTGAGAGGAACGTAGAGATTTCTCATAAACCCCCCTGCTTCCACATACGCATAGTCTCCACCATTAGCAACATCCCGCACCAGAGTGGTACATTTGTGATTGCTTCCCATGGGACTGCCCAGATTTTAAAGAAATTCTCAGTATTTTCTCATAAGTCAAATTGTATAATTGGTACAAATATTAACATTTACTGGCATGATGGAAAACTGAGCTATTCAGCGTAAGTTATGGTTGTACGGTTCTCATATGTCCAAAGCTAATGAATGAGAGAGAATAGGATATGCTTGAATTCACTTTATATTTTATCTAAAAAGGAAAATAATTTAAAAATGTTGATACTGTATTGTTTGCAGTGCCTCAATGCTTCACCATTGTACACTACTCTGTTCTGATAACATGTCTGATAACTGCTAGTCTAGAGAACTCTGACTATGGAGAATACCCAAGCTTTATGAGTTAGTAAGATTTTACTATTACCATTAGAAAGTGGAAATCAAGACCTGCAGTAATTGCAGCATACTGATTTGGTTGGAGTGAGCTGTTGACCAACAGCACTATTGATTATGTTTCTAAGAGAAGTGCTATGATGGAATTTTGAAATCAATACATCTATTTCCATTAGGACTTTAAACCATTTGTCATTTTTATGGAGGTGATGGTGACCCATCTGGGCATATAACTTGATAAATTATGGATAAGAATAATGAATGGACTTCATTTACATAAATTAGGATTTTTTTTCAGAAGCTCTGGTTGACACTCATTTCTAGATAGTCTGGAGGTTTAGAACTCAGACATATTTGAGTAAATATTATCGATATATGCCAGGCATTGTGCTAGGGCAGGCTATATATGTATTTGTTAGAAATAAGAGGAGGGAGATGAATTGTTTTTCTTTGGCAACAAAGATGCTGTTTAATGGTTGTAAAGGTGTAGTTATAATCAATGACATCAATTACAAGATCTGCACAATGAGATTCGATTTGGGGGAGGGTAGGTGGGTGGGAAGAGACCAACTGAAAAACTTGTATGCATATGTGCATAACCCATGACACAGACAATAGGGCAGTGAAGGTCTGGTGTGGGGGCTGGGTTGGGCTAGAAGAGGTCAATGGGGGGGAAAGTATATGTAATACTTTTAACAATAAAGATTTAAAAATAAAGTGAACTATATAAATAAAAGATCTGCACAACGGAGAAGGTAAAGACATGGAGAATAGTCGCTCTCAAGTTTTTCTCCTGTAAAGAAATAAGAGAAACAAATCTAGCCGGTTTGACTCAGTGGACAGAGGGTAGGCCTGCAGACTGAAGGATGCCAGGTTTGATTCCAGTCAAGGGCACATGCTCAGGTTGGGGGCTAGATCCCTGGTAGGGGATGTATAGGAGGCAGCTGATCAATGATTCTCTCTCATCATTTATATTTCTATCTCTTTTTTCCTTTCCCTTCCTCTCTGAAATCAATAAAAATATATTAAAAATAAATTAAAACACCACAAAGTAGACAAATGTTATTTTTTTTCCATAGCAACATTTTATTTCAAACGTGTCTCTTAATATTACATTTGACTTATTAGTAATTTTTAAATCTAGTAACCTACAGTGAGAAAATACTTCTCCATCATTTATTTTTTAATATTGATATATTTTTTAATTAAATTATTATTTTTGTACATATACCCTTGCCCCCCCCCCCATACATACCCTCCCTCCCCAGAGTTTTGTGTCCATTGGTTGTACTTATATGCATGTATACAAGTCCTTTGGTTGATCTCTTATATCCCCCAGATCTCCCCAACCTCCCCGCTGTAATTTGACAGTCTGCTTGTTGCTTTACTGTCTATATCTATCTTTTGGTTCTTCAGTTTATAATGTTCTTTATCATCCATAAATAAGTGAGGTCATGTGGTGTCTCTCTTTCATTGACTGGCTTGTTTCACTCAGCATGATGTTCTCCAATTCCATCCAGGTTGCTGCAAATGATGAGAATTTTTTCTTTTTTTTATGGATGCCTTTTATATCCTCTTCTTGTCTAATTGCAATATCTAGTACTTTCAGTACTATGTCAAACAGGAGTGGTGAGAGTGGGCAACCCTGTCTTGTTCCTGTTCTTAGAGGGAATGGTTTTAGTTTTTGCCCATTGAGTATGATGTTGGCTGTGGGTTTATCATATATAGCTTTTATTATGTTGAGGTATGATCCTTGTACTCCCACCTTGTTGAGAGTTTTTATCAGGAAAGGGTGTTGGATTTTATCAAATGCTTTTTCTGCATCAATTGATATATGATTTTTTATCTTTCAATTTGTTTATGTGATGTATCACATTTATTGATTTGCGGATATTGTGCCATCCTTGCATTCCCAGTATAAATCCTACTTGGTCGTGGTGTATGATCTTTGTGATGCTCTGCTGGAGCCGATTTGCTAGAATTTTGTTGAGGATTTTGGCATCTGTGTTCATGAAGGATACTGGCCTATAATTCTCTTTCATTGAGTTGTCTTTATCTGGTTTTGGTATTAGGGTGATGCTGGCTTCATAGAAGGAGTTTGGAAGTGTTCCTTCCTCTTGGATTTTTTGGAATAGTCTGAGGAGGATAGGTTTTAGTTCTTCTTTGAATGTTTGGTAAAACTCTCCTGTGAAGCCATCTGGCCCTGGGCTTTTGTTTGCTGGAGGCTTTTTGATGACTGTTTCAATTTCTTCCCAAGTTACTGTTCTATTGAGATTTATAGATTCTTCCTGATTGAGTTTTGGAAGGTTGTATTTCTCTAAAAATATGTCCATTTCCTCCAGGTTGTTCAGTTTGTTAGAATAGAGTTGTTCGTAATATTTTGTAACAATCCTTTGTATTTTGGCAGGGTCAGTTATTATTTCACCTCTTTCATTTCTGATTTTGTTTATTTGGGTCCTCTCTCTTTGTTTCTTGGTTAGCCTGGCTAGAGGTTCATCTATCTTGTTTATCCTTTCAAAGAACCAGCTCTTGGTTTTGTTGATCTTATTTCTTTGGTCTCTATGTCGTTTATCACGGCTCTAATTTTTGTTATTTCCTTCCTTCTGCTTACACTGGGCTTTTCTTGTTGCTCTTTTTCTAACTCTTTGAGTTGTAGAGTTAGATCATTTGTTACCATTTTTTCTAGTTTTTTGCAATAGGCTTGTAAGGATATGAACTTCCCTCTCAAAACTGCTTTTGCTGTGTCCCATAGATTTTGGATTGTTGTGTTTTCATTGTCATTTGTTTCCAGGATGTTTTTAATTTCTTCCTTGATTTCTCTGGTAACTCAGTCCTTGTTTAATAATATGCTATATAGTTTCCATGTGTTTGATTTCTTTGGATTATTTTTATTGTAGTTAATTTCCAGTTTTATACCATTATGATCTGAGAAGATGCTTGATGTGATTTCTATCTTCTTGAATTTGAAGAGACTTTGCCTATGTCCCAAAATGTGGTCTATCTTTGAGAATGTCCCATGTGCACTTGAGAAGAATGTATATTCTGTGGCTTTGGGGTGGAATGTTCTGAAAATGTCGATTAATTCCATCTGGTCTAGTGAGTCATTTAGGATTGACATTTCTTTGCTGATTTTTTATTTAGATGATTTGTCAAAGGATGGCAGTGGGGTATTAAAATCTCCTACTATGACTGTATTGCTATTAACCTCTCCCTTAATGTCCTCCATCAGTTTTTTTTTTTTAATGTATTTGGGTGCTCCTGTATTGGGTGCATATATATTTACCAGGGTTATTTCTTCTTGTTGGATTGTTCCCTCTAGTATTATGAAGTGGCCTTCATTATCTCTTGTTATGTCCTTCACTCTGAGATCTAATTTGTCAGATATAAGTATTGCTACCCCAGTTTTTTTTTTCATTTCCATTTGCCTGGAAAAGTTTTTTTCCATCCCTTCACCCTCAGTCTGTGTGCATCTTTTTTTCTGAGGTGGGTTTCTTGTAGACAACAGATGTATGGGTCTTGTTTTCTTATCCAATCTGTTACCCTATGTCTTTTTATTGGAGCATTTATTTAACCATTTACATTTAAAGTTATAAATGATAGGTACTCATTTGACACCATTTTTATTCTATACCCCTGTGTTCCATCTTTGCTTCCTATTTCTTTATTTTTACTGTAGACCCTTTAGCATTTCTTGCATTGCTGGTTTGGTGGAGATAAATTCCTTTAGTCTTTTTTTGTCTGTGAAGCTCCTAATTTCACCTTCAATTTTGATTGATAGCCTTGCTGGGTACAGTATTCTTGGATTCAGACTCTTCCTTTGCATGACTTTGTATATTTCATCCCATTCCCTTCTGGCCTGATAAGTTTCTGTTGAGAAATCAGTTGTTAGTCTGATGGGGGTTCCTTTATATGTAACTTTCTGTCTCTCTCTGGCTGCTTTTAAGATTCTTACTTTGTTGTTGGTGTTTGCCAATTTAATTATAATGTGCCTTGGCGTCGGTCTTCTGGGATTCATTTTGCTTGGGACTCTGCGAGCATCTTGGATTTGTGTGGGCTTTTTCTTCTCTATCTCAGGAAAGTTTTCTGTCATTATTTCTTGAAATACGTTTTCCATGTCTACCTCAGTTCCCTTTCCTTCCTGAACCCCTATTATTCAGATATTGTTTTGTTTTACATTGTCCCAAAGCCCCCGTACGCTCTCCTGCTTTTTAATTTTTTTTTTTTCTAGAAGCTGCTCTAATTGGGTCTTTTTTTTCCATCTTGTCTTCTAGCTCACTGATGCGGTCCTCTGCTTCTTCTAGTCTGCTCTTGATGCTTTCTATTGAATTCTTCATAGTAGTGATGTCATTTTTCATTTCTTCTTGAGTCATCTTCATTTCCTCTTGGTTCTTCTTCATTTTCTCTTGGGTCTTACTCATATTGTCAAATTTGTCTTCCATTCTTTTTAGCCATCTTATGATCGTTACTCTGAATTCTTGCTCTGGTAGGTTGCTTGCCTCTAACTCGTTTACATCCTTTTCTGGTGATGCTTGCTTTTCTTTCATTTGTAGGCTGTTTCTTTGTCTCCCCATGGTCTCTCTTTTCAGGATGTCTCTCTCCTGTGTTGATTTCTCTCTCCTGTGTTAATTTAAAGGCACAAAATACAACACAACCAGGTACAACACACAAGGCACTGAACAGAAATATATTTGCAATATTAATAACCTCCAATAAAGGTAACCACTAGGGAAAGGCAAATTAGGGAATAGGAGAGAAAGAGGAAGAGTAAAAAGAGGGAGGGAGCAAAAGAAAAAGATAAGAAAAAGAGCATCAAAATGAAATTGGGAAACAGGGAGGAGAGAGAGAGAGAGAGAGAGAGAGAGAGAGAGAGAGAGAGAGAGAGAGAGAGGGAGGGAGGGAGGAAGAGATAAAAGGGCAATAAACTATATATATGGGGAGAGAATTTCAATTGAACAACCACTAACCCCAACAAATGCTGTTAGCAGTACCTGGAGAATAATACAATCTACAACACCCCCTAATTTCCAGAACAGGAAGGGAAAACAGAAGTAATAAAATAACAACGAACAGAAACCAATCAAGAAAATACCAAGCAACAGCAATAACAAAAGAATAAGCAAAATACTCTCACTAAAAAGCATAAAAATACAATATAATCATCATTCCCCCAAACAGCATCAAAAGAACAGTGAGGAAAACAATTTTTTTTTTTTTGCTAGTTAATACAGCTGAGAGAGGGGTGTGTATGCACTTGGCACAGGGGATTGGAAATTAGATATATAAGTAGGGTAGAAATTTTAGCAGGGGGATACAGAAAGAGTAAAGAAATCTAAAGCAGGAAAGGGTTAAGATAAACAGGATAGCAAAAAGGGGGAAGGTTAGAAAGAGAGTGATGGTGTAAAGGTCGTGTTGAGATAGGGTTAAACAATGTTTAAGGAGAAATGAAAATAAAATGAACACTAATTCCAATGTAAAATAAAGAGAAAATAAAATGGCACTTAAAAAAATTAAAATAGCAGTAGTAAAAATGCTTATTGAACCTAAAAATGTAATAATTAAAAAGTTAAAATCTAGTGAGGAAAAAAGGAAAAAAAAATTGTTTCTCAAGTAAAAGATGCAAAAAATGAAAAAAAAAATAAATTTAGCAAAAAAAGTGTGCAGTTGTGAGGGCCATTCATTTGTTATTCTATTTGACACGCCCGTTTCTCAGTCCAGACAGTATTGCAGTTCCCTGCATTCTGGTGCACCTCAGTGGCGATTCCTTAGTTTCTTGGTTTTTGATAAAATAAAACTAATAATAAACACAGTCAGTTTGTACTCCAGACCCTAGGTGGCAGTGTATGTAGATTGATGTCCCGTCTTTTTGGCTGCTCCAGCCTTCTTTTTCTGTGGCACTCAATACTGATTTTTTTTTGTTTGTTTGTTTGTTTATTTATTTTGCCTTGGAGCTGAATCCTGGATGATTTCTCCCTGCTCTGCTTCTCAGTTTCCAGAAAAGCAGTTTCCCCCTGCTGTCTCTTAGGGTCAGCCAATCTGGGTGATCTCTCCTTTGTAATCAGAAGCAAAGTGTTGCAGGGAACCAGCCTAGGTGCGTGGTGGGCGAGTCTGCGTGCACTTACAAACAGACTGCTTTCCAACTATGTTCTCCCATCGTGTCGGATCAGAATGGGTTGCTCCCTAGAGAACCCCACTAGTAGCAACCTTGGGGACCCCCGTCCACTCTCTGGAATCACGCCAGACCCAACAGTGGGGGTTTCTGTGGACGCAGATTTCCGGGGTCCCAGCGTGCACTTTTGTCTCTGCCGCCCCAGTGGCCCGCACAGTGGCCGCAGCTGCCGCTTTCGCTTTCGCTGTTGGGACACAGACACCTCGTGTCCCAACCTTTCTGTGGAATCCGCGTGTCTGCACCGGTTGGTCGGGGCCCCACAGTTGTGGTCCTTTCAGGTCTCAGGTAAGATCCCCCGTTGCAGCACTGATATGGTTGTGGGAGGCAGCCCATACAAGTGTTACCTGGCCACCATCTTCCCTAGCTCCTCTCTTGTCATCATTTCGACAAATGTTATTTTTCTTCCTTAAGAAAAGCTGAGTTAAATACATACTTCCCTTGTATAGATAAAATGTTAAGTTATATGTTAGGTAATTTAATGTACAGTGTAAAGAGCTAGTTCTGGCTTATTTTCGTAAACAATGAAAGAACTGAGTCAATTTGATTAGTATTCCCAAGGTAATACCTTACATAATAAAATAAACATATCTATATTTCTAATAAAATAAATAATTACCAGAATGAAGTTCTAGTAGCAATAAGTTCAGAGATCATAATAATCTGGTCACTCAGTATATATTTAACAAAATTAAGTATAGGGCTTTAACCTTAATCTCAACTATCTATCCCTTCTCTTATAACTAAAGTTTTAAACTTATGGTCCAGTATTGTAGCTGGATAAATAAAGTGTGCTAGAATGGAGTGGGTTAGGTGATTATTATTCCTGCTTTACCTTGGTGCTCCTGGATTTTTATTAAATAGGGTCTTTGAAACTTGAAATGAATCTGTTGAGCTAACATTAACATCAGCACAGGCAATCACCACCCATGAATGAGATACTGGAGCTGATAAGTACTCTGATGGCTCCCATTGCCCAGATAATAATGAGGTTGGTATTGGTACTACTACTGTCAGCTAACATTTCTGTAACACTTACTATGTACCAATCAGTGGCCTAAATCTTTTCTATATATTTCTCATTTAATTATTTAGTTTATAATTAGTGATGTAATCCCTAATTTCTACCTATCTTACTTCTTTCTACTTGTTGTGAATACCCACCTCATTTCACAACTCTGTGAAACCTTTCCCAACTCCTGCAGAAAAATTGTCGCTCCTTCCTCCTATCACTTGTTATATATCTTTATTAAAATACAAAATATTATGTTGCAATTATTGATGAATCTGGATCATCATATACTTTATAATGGCTGTTTCCCGTTCAATTTTACATTCCCAAAGCTTATACATTATTTGCACTATTAATAAATGTATGATGACTGATCAAATGATTGAAATTGTATAAGATCTTTTGTTTCTTGTGATCAAGAGAGAATTGCTGAAAAGAAACTGGAAAAAAATTCTTGTAGTTAAAACATAAAAATATTTTTATAGCTTTAGAATAACCCTAAAAATTTATTAAAACAATTTAGGTTTCATTTTCAAAACAACTTTTAATCAGATGTCTTCTTTGGACTGAATATTCAGTTGTGACCCGAGGGGAGAAAGTGGCAAAAGAGCATTTAGGAGAACTTATTTTCAAGGAGGATTGCCCTTTGTGTGTAGGAAGTGCTATTTCAGATCCTTTGGGCACATGGATAGGAAATAGCCTAGGGCTCTTAACAAGGTCTAAGGACCTAATTTTTTAATGATAAGCATTGATCCTCTTAAGTAACTTAAAAGCAATGCTGCAGAAGCTTAAACCCTTGTAGCAAAAATAAAAGTGCTCATTGGTGCTTCATTAGGATTAATGGTTTACATTATTATTTACTATTTAACCAGAAAAAAACAAATAATGCAACTGAAGGTTTTCTTTGAAAGCTAAAGCAGTCCCCTGAGTCCAGTGGGTGGAGGGGTTTTAAAACAGGAAGAGCATGGATCTCTGACTCACCAGGAAACCTGTCAGATGACCAGGCATAGCTGCATTGAACTGTCCAATGAGCAAGAAACCTTTTATCACCAATGGAATGTTGATGTTGGTTTATACAGCCAGTGCTAACTAATATATATCAGGCAATATCAAATGTCTTGCACAGTATCCATTAGTAAGTTAACAGTAGGATGATGACTGAACCCAGTTCTCTTAACTCCTTGTTAAGTATTCTGATGGTCTCTAATCCATATAAGGTACCCTGGGACCTGGGAACAGACGATGCATTTTACGTAAAACTCTGAAAGTAGGTAAGTAAACATTACACCAAATTCTCATTAAAAAATAACGTTTTAGCCGAAACCTGTTTGGTTCAGTGGATAGAGCATTGATCTCCGGACTGAAGGGTCCCAGGTTCGATTCCGGTCAAGGGCTTGTACATTGGTTGCGGGCACACCCCTGTTAGGGGGTGTGCAGGAGGCAGCTGGTCGATGTTTCTCCCTCATCGATGTTTCTGTCTATCTCTCTCCCTTCCTTTCTGTAAAAAAAATCAATAAAATATATTTTAAAAAATAGCGCTTTAGATTTTGAAATAGGTCAAATTAATACAGCCATACTCTGTTTCTTATATATCTTTGATTTATTGAGAAATAGTCTCTTTAGCTGTATGATATCATATTTTTGTGGAGTACAAAACTGAAATGTGCTTCTAATAGTGAATCATCAACAATGTGCATAACATGTTATCCCAGATGGCTCTCTCTTTTGCCAGTTTTATGTGGAAATCAATAGCTACTGTTTTGAACCTGAAAGAATGCCTAAATGCTCTTCCCAGGTCAAAGTTCTCTAATGTGTTTTTCTCTAAGAGGAGAACTGCATGGTAAGGCTAGGATCATTCTAGATGGAAGTACAATTAGCCTTTTCAGAAAAAAACAACAACAAACACACAAACAAAAAACTCCATTCTAACAAAAGTATTAGATTTCATTATTTATGGGCTGATAATCTTATTTATGAATAATGATCAAGAATTTATTGTTATCAGGCTTTCAAGCAGTATTATTTTGGTTAGGACAATTTCTAACAGTTTCTTTTTAAATAATTACCAGTCACTGGAGAAAATGATGCCAAAACTTCTACAAGTAGCTTGTCAGTTTTAAAAATATTTTCCGTGTTGGCCACTCTCTGTCCCTATCAACACTTTGCAGCTCTCGAGTACACAGCAGAAAACCATTACTGTTTTGAACCTGATTCTAGGAAATGAAGTTGGAGATTTTCCTTTTAACGTGAAAACCTCTCAGCTGATTTTCTTTTCTTTTTCTTTTTAAAATATATTTTATTGACCTTTTACAGAGAGGAAGGGAGACAGAAAGAGAGTTAGAAACATCAATGAGAGAGAAACATTGATCAGCTGCCTCTTGCACACCTCCCACTGGGGATGTGCCCGCAACCAAGGTACATGCCCCTGACCAGAATTGAACCCGGGACCCTTCAGTATGCAGGCCGACGCTCTATCCGCTGAGCCAAACCAGCCAGGGCTCAGCTGATTTTCTAGGGTAAATGTGGTGACTTGGGAGCTCTCCATAGCAAAGAGAAGGGGTGGGTGGGGTGGTGGTGATGGCGGGATGGGGGGGGGGGGGGCGGGAAATGCAGTGTCCTGTGACAACATCAAGGTACATGCTGGTGGTTCCTCCTCAACCCCTTATTTTTCTGTGGGTATACTTTCTTTTAAGTGCAAAAGCACGTCTTCTCTTAGTTGTATGAGGCATACAGAAGGGTCATGATGATGAGCAGTATGTACCTCCTTTCCCTCAGGGGTTGGGGAGACTGAGGCAGAGCCTGTTGGGCCCTAGTGTGTGTAGGTGTCTGTGAGGTTAGAAAGGAAAGCATGGAGTGCAGGGGAGTTGGGAGTGGAGGGACAGGCCAAGTCAGAAAGGGTCCAGGAACGTTTAGGTTCAAAAACCTGAAAAAAATTAGAATGAAGCTAAGATCAAAGATGGGCACTGGAGTTAACTGTGAAATCCAGTGCTCAGGAGGAGGACACATTATAAGCAGAGCAAAATCGAGACAAATAGGCATTGCTCAATGACCATTAGCTTGCCTTTGAACACAGTGAAATCTGAAGAATCCTAGCTCGTGGTTGTGATTAAGGGGCTGTTTTCTTCTGTTCAGAAAATACTGTCTGGGGAACAATGAATGAAGAACCTTTAAAATGAACACAGAAGAATGTGGCTGTTGATGAAGCTTCTGGAGCACACTTCATTGGGTTCATGTAGAAACTTCAGCTCCATTCTAATTCCTCCAGATTCAGAGTTCAGCTTGGGTTTGCATAGCAATAGTAGAGAATGTATGGGCAAATAATTTGTATCTTTTCATACCATCAGCTTCTATTTTCTTTGTTTTCATGAACTTTAAGTATGGATATTAAAAACTTATGATAGTAAATGATTTCCATAATAAAATCTTTCATTTAAAGATGCAGTGAACCAAGTTTAGTCACACAGAATGCTTTAAAATTTTTTCAATGTAATTTTGATGTATAGAATTCTTTGTATTTATAAGATGAATTATTATAATTCTACCACAAATGCTAAAAGAAGTGGTGGAATTATAAAGAATGTCTTCTTTAGAGTGCAATTTGTTTCTTTATAGCTAGTGAAAATTGAGTTGGAAATAGCTATTGCTATGAAAGGGACAAATATGCACCATTGAAACAAGTTATGAATGTCTATAAACTTGCTTAGGACAAGGTAATTTGCTAAATGTCATATTAATTTTTTTAGTTATCCTTCACAATATACTTGAGAAGTGACAGCATTATTTTTTCTTATACATTAAATGTTAGACTATTTTATCAAGTTTACCAAGGCTTATAGTAAAATAAGATAGAAAAAAAAATCTTATTCCTAATATATTTAAGTGAATTAATAAGTAAATAAACGGTATGCTGAGAATGACTCCTTCAAATAATTTTCACAATGACCCAACTCTCATACTTTGACTGGATAAGGAGCTATAGTTTGGCACAAAATATCTGTCTGAACTTGAAGAAAAATAATGTGCTCTTTATCAAGCCTCAATAAGGCAATACTGTGTCCACACCACCAGGTGATTTATAAGCATTGTTTTATTTTTATTCCTGTGACTCATGTAGCATACTTCACCTAAGTGAACATTAGATACATAAAAAGGAGACTTGAGCTGGAATCACAATGAACTAATGAAGGAGGTAAATCCCCACTTCCTGAACTGAATCCATTTCAGAGTGCACCACTAAGCTACTGTTACCCAATCAACTGAGCACACACCTCATCAAACTGCCCTGGGCTTGGTCTGCAAACTGAAACCGTCATATATCACTTCTCTAGTTTTAATAAACAAATGCTTCTGCAGACATGGGCTGTGGCTTGCTCTCAAACCCAAAGGAGACACTAGTCTTGCTTGCAGAATGAACTGGGATGGGGTGCGGCAAAGGCGGCTCTGCTCTGAGTCCTGGTGTTCTGGCTCAGAAACACTGAGACCATTGTCTTTAGAGGCAACAAAAGGGGTTGTTGAAGAAACCAAGCTTTAATAGAAAGCCAAAATCTCTGCTTGTCATTTTCTGTTTATTTGGCATTCAAGGATGGCAGTCATCCTCAGCTCTTGCCGCTGTTTATACTTAAAGGAAGCCCCATATCCCTGGAATGGGAGCCAGCTCTCACTCTTTAAAAAAACAAAAACAAAAAACCCCCTCTATCATTTCTATTCATTTCCTTGTGTTCCTGTTTGGGGCTGGTGAATGGCAGGTCGGCAGGCTCCTTAACATCAGAGCCTGCTAGCCCTCCTGAACAATTCTTTCATAATGAGATAGACATTTGCATTTACTTGGAGGAGAGGGACAACTTTCCTATGATACTGAGTCAGATTTTCCTGTGCTATCATATTGTGTGTGTGTGTGTGTGTGTGTGTGTGTGTGTGTGGTTTTAGTTGGGCAGTTACTAATTGCAAGAGGAGGGGAAGTGTAATCCTCGTGCAGTTTGTTTCAGCTTCTTGGTTAACAGTTACATTGGGCCTCTGTTTTATGAGAGACAAGGCTAACCTAATCTTGAATGCTAGAGGAAACTGCTGCAATTACGTAACCTTTACCCTGTTTAATTGAATGAGAACTGGAAGGGAGGGTGATAGAGTGGTGCTGGTCATCTGGCAATGGGCAAGGGTCACTACCATGTTAATTGGTATCTACAGAGCAGGCCCATTTTTCTATGGTGATCAATTTAAGAACAGTGCCATTCATTGAAATGAACCAATGCCCTTGACTTCTTAGAAGACATGAAAGGGAACGGATCACAGTAAGTTGGCTGAACATTAACTAAGATAAATCACTTGAACTGATGTGTGTGACATCAATACCTTATATTTGAATGGTGAATTATATATTTTTCATTCTTATTGCTATAAAGTACTTTTATGGCTATAGTAATTTATATTTCATTATATTATTTTATGAGATTATCACAATGATTCTATAAAGAACGTAAAATAAGTATTCAGCCCTAGCCAGTTTGGCTCAGTGGATAGAGTGTCAGCCTGTGGACTGACAAGTCCCAGGTTTAATTCTGGTCAAGGGCATGCCCCCGGGTTGTGGGCTCGATCCTCAATGGGGGGGGGGAGGGGGTGCAGGAGGTAGCCAATCAATGATTCTCGCTCATATTGATGTTTCTTTCTCTCTCCCTTTCTGAAATCAATAAAAATATATTAAGAAAAAATAAAATAGACATTCGTACTCTCAATGAGAAGTTTGTTGAGAATGAGAAGTTAAATGATTTTCCTAAGGTCAAATAAACCAGCCTACCACCCTGATCTCCTGATTTGTAGAGCCACATTATGTTTCAGGGTATCATATGACTTCATGAAATGTTGATGGATAGTCAACACATAATGATTTAACAACTGAAATACATGAAAATGATTACATGTCATCCCATTAAAAAAAAATCTCGAAGGTACATCCTTGTTTTTCAACTCCCCTAGTTCTGACCTGGGAAAAGAACAAATGCTGAAAAAGAGTCATTACTGCTTTCTGGGCACCTACACAATGACACGCAGTTCCCCCCATCCCACAACCCCCCCCCCCTTTTTTTTTTTCTGGCCATTGAAACTGATTTTCTTTTCTTTCTTTTTCTTTTTTTTTCTTTTTTAAAAATATATTTTATTGATTTTGTACAGAGAGGAAGGGAGAGAGATAGAGAGTTAGAAACATCAATGAGAGAGAGTCATCGATCAGCTGCCTCTTGCACACCCCTACTGGGGATATATGCCCACAACCAAGGTACATGCCCTTGACCAGAATCGAACACGGGTCCCTTCAGTCCCCAAGCCGACGCTCTATCCATTGAGCCAAACCGGTTTCGGCTGAAACTGATTTTCACTTGACTTCACTGAAGCCTTTCAGTTAATTCTGGTTTGAATTAATTTAGGACAAAGTCTCTTTTATCAATCAACTCTTAACTGCAGAGGAGTTACCTTCTCTTAAACCACTGTTTCATAGATTATAACCAAACCCAAATGCCATCTCCTTCTATCCATCTTAAAAATGTTCACAATGAATCATTTCAGTCAAAAGTGGTTGTTGGAGCTGCTAAAACCAAGGTAAACCACTCAAAATCTTTTCTTAATCAAATTTCTCAAGACCCAAGTGAAAGCTGATGAACAAAAGTAGCTACAGGATACTGCAAGCATTCCAATCAGACACCCAGATGTCTGAAGTACAACTGCTCTGTGAGTGATGTGGAGCTGCCCTGGTCCATAAGGAAAGCAGCTGGTGGCTCCTGTACCTCAAAAGGTGGCTCTGCAATCATTATTTTTTAATGGTGAACAACATGACTGGAGATGCTTCTCTTTTTGAATTTTATTTTATTTTCCCAAAGATCGCTGCAAATGGAACATTTTGTGGAAGGTTGACTATACATATTTAAGAGACTCAGGAAAAGTAGAGTTCTGAGCACATCCTGCTTCCAACCTTTTGCTTGTTTTTCCAGTGAGAATGGACAGTGATCCATTTAAACTCTGGTGTGTGTGATTTAGGTGAGGATGCCTTGGAGGCGGGAAAGCCAGGGCTAGGGCTAACCAGACGGCAATCTTTGTGCCTGGCAGTCTGACATCACCACAAACTCTGCCAACATTCCTTTGGAAGCAGATGTTTTCAGAGGGGGAATGGTGATCCTTTATCCTCTTACATTTGTTCCGTAAATGCTGACGCATAGGAAAGACAAGATTTAGGTGATGGCTACAGACGATTCACTAAGAATGTACCTTTTCAGAATAAACATGATGATTTCACAATATTTCTTTCCCCCTCTCTCCTGGCATTTCTCATGTTTTAATTCAAACTCTCGCCAGAGACTTACAGTTGGGAAGGAGTCGTCACATATTTACCCCCCACCCCCACCCCCGCCCTGCGATAGCTCCTGGGCTAATCTGTGGGTAGTAATTTTCAGATCCTAGTAATATTTTCTAATCTCTGGGTCCAGCATCCAAACATAATCTTAAAGCCCTCTTCCTTGTGTTTGCAAATTACCTCTTTCAGCCAGACACAGCATAATTCAAACATAAAACTCCAAAAGGGCCACGTTTGTTGATGACATAAACAAGGACAACTGTGGGTCCCATGTGGTTACAAGGGCCTTTGGTTACTATAATGTCAGCCAGCCAGTCAGCCTGCCAGTCAATCACTCAGGCAGTCTGTCCGTTAACCTGTCAGTCAGCCTGTCAGTCGGCCTGTCAGCCAGTCAGCTTGTCAGCCATCCAGTCACCCAGCCAGCAAGCCTGTCGATCACTCAGGAAGTCTGTCTGTCAGCCAGCCATTCAGCCGGCCTGTCAGCCTGACAACCACCCAGTCGGCCTATCAGTCCCTCAGTCCGTTTGTCAGCCTAGCCTGTCAGTCAGTCAGCCTAGCCTGTCAGTCATCACTAAGTTCGTCAATCAACCTATCCATCAGTCAGCTAGCCTGTCAGTCATCATTCAGCCAGTCAGCCCGTCGGTCGGTCAGCCAGCCAGCCAGCCAGCCAGCCAGTCCCCTTTCCACCCCGTTGTGGGCCGCACGGGACCCAGCCCTGCCAGGGCGCCCAGCGCGGCCTCCCGCGCCCCCTTACCGACCTGAGGGGTCGCTGGGAACCGGAAAGGACGCTTCACGTGAGGGAGACCTGGAGCGTCCGGGGCACAGAGACAGCCGCTCTCACCTGCGGCCTCAGCCTCGGCCTCTCGCGAGATGGTGTCTCGCGAGACCACGCGGAGGCAGCGAGACCTCAAGGAGCAGCGCGGTTGGCTGTGGCTGAGGCTGGTGGGAGGGCCGAACACGTGGGCGGCCTCTCGTGTCTGAGTGAGGCATCGAGCGGAGGGGCGCCTCCTCTGGAAGAGGGGAGCCAGCTGCCCGCACCGTGTCCGTGCTGCACGTCTCAGCTTTCCTGAGAACTTGTTTGAAATGCAGATCTTGGGCCTCACCCACTCCAGAGTCACTAAATCGGAACTACAAGTTCAAGAAGCACTGCACCATCCTCGCTGAAATAGCATCCCTGGCTTGTCATTCGATCCCCTGAGGATCCAACTGGACCTAATCCTGGAGGACTAGGATTAAAGCTGGACCCCAGGCCGGAGCTTCTTCACAAGGCGCACACACATCCCCTGGGGGTCTTGATGCCATGCAGACTCTGATTTAGTAGGTTTGGTTTTAGGCCTGGGATCCTGCATTTGTCACTCGCTTCCAGGCGATGCTAGTGCTGTTGGTCCCTGGACCACATTTTGAGTAGCAAGAGACCAGTATTTCCTAAAACTTGTCAAACCGTAAATATCACTGAAGCACTTACTAAAAATACAGATTCCTTGGCCATACTCTAGACCAGTGGTCGACAAACTCATCAGTCAACAGAGCCAAATATCAACAGGACAACAATTGAAATTTATTTGGAGAGCCAAAATTTTTAAGCTTAAACTTCTTCTAATGCCACTTCTTCAAAATAGACTTGCCCAGGCCGTGGTATTTTGTGGAAGAGCCACCCTCAAGGGGCCAAAGAGCCACATGTGGCTTGCGAGCTGCAGTTTGCCGACCACGGCTTTAGACCTGCTACATCCGAATTTTCCAATCCTCAGGTGACTTTTGCAATTAGATAAAGTCGAGCAATACTAAGAGAGGGAGAGAAGAGCTAAATGTGCTCCTTAAGGGATGACGGGATGAGGTACTGAGATGGAGCTAAAGGAAACTGACAGGCACCAATGGACACGCCCTTGTCTCTCACCCCCAAAGCGAAGGGGGATATGTGTTTCATCTAGTGGTGATATCACGTCAGGATTTTCTCCTGTAATTGATGCAGAACCTCCCGGCTTCTTTCTCTGGGGGCTCTTGAGGGTTTACAGCATTTTCATGGACTTCAGATCAACCCCAGACTCCATGAGCACAGACTGGCAGCCCCACTCCAAGTCTGAGGTGCCCAGAATGCAATTCACGAAGTGTTGCAGCCAGACTCAGGCTCTGCTAATGGTTCTGTAAAGGAATTGGCTTCCCGATCAAAGAAAACACACAACACTCCATTGCATGGGAATCAGAGGTCTCAGAGGAAAAATGAGAATGAAGGGAGTGGCAACGCTCTGAGTGTCCGTCCCTTCCTCCAACTCTTGTGTCTTGTTGCTGTCACCATATTGATGACCATGTCAGTGCTCATTCTCCTTTCTCACTAGCTCTAGCACAAACAAAACAAAAGTCACTAATGTACTTATTTACCCACTGAACAAGTAAGCATGTGTAATATTTGCTAACTACCTGATTAGATGCTGCAAATTCAGAGGATCAAGAAAAGTAATATAAAGTGCAAATCTCATAACAATGTCTGATGTAAAGTAAGCTTATGTTAGCTATTAGCATTGCAGATCCACCTCCATATTGACTGTAACAAGGTTTTCCATTAAAAAAAAAAATCATAGCTCCAAAGGTGAGATATTTTACCTGAGATGCTTAATACTCAATCGATAGGTCCTGCGTCACACAACAAGAAATGACTTGCCTTTTTCCTTTGAACAGACTGACTTCATGTTACTTTAGGAAAGATTCATTGAAACAAAGGAATAACATATCCAAGATATAGTGTTTTTAAAAACATTTTTTAATGAAGAAATAATTCCATTCCAAAATATAGACACACAATTAAATAGTTTAATCACTTCAAAATATAACATGTCCCCAGGAGGTTCCGACACACACCCACACACACCCACTCACACACACACACACACAACAAAAACAAAACAATACTTAACAGCAATACAAAAAACCCATACAATAGTAGTTTTGTTACAATACCAATGAATATCATGAAATCTTTAGGGTCTCTGTATTGGTTACTTCAAATGGAGTCAAATTACAGTAGTCTTAATTAAAAATGTCTTACAGTTAATTAGTCTCAAGATATGACGCTTCTGATTTTATTTTTCTCTTTTTGGTTCAAAAGTAAAAATGCCCTTTCTTCTGAGGACACAGTGGAGTTCTTGTTTGTGGCTCCTTGCGTGGAATCGAACCAAGGTGATTGCAGCAACTAAAAGTTGCCATATTTACAATGTTTATCTACAGTGAACAGCCAAGAACTAATAAGGGTGGACAAAGATGATCAAAATAAAGGCGGACATCAGTGCTAAATTATGATGCAACCGTTTGGCTCATGCATATAAGAAAATACATAGTATATCACAACGAAGGCCACACTCTTATGCAATTAAGTTCACATTACTACTTACAAATGAACCTTCCCTGCCTTATCATCCGAGAATCCATTTTTCACAATCTCCAGCACATCTCCCTCTGACCAACCAAACGTACCCCGACTTCCGTCCTGACCAACCACAACTGATTCCTGAATTCCTTACAGTAGACTTCCCCCTCCCCCCTCCCTCCATGAACATGGCGCTGTGGGGGAGGGTTGGCTGTGTTAGACCAGTGCTCATATAGGCCATCATTTCTGATGGAGATGGATGTGCAATTCATGTGGAACAAGAAACACCCCCGCGAGATATAATTGTATCTGATGCACAGGACAGGTAAGACCTGCTGGGTTTGCTCTCAGAACAGGCCCCAGAAGTAAATCTGGAGAACCAAGGAGAGAAACCCACCAAAAACCACCAAAAACCAAAACAACACACGCCATTTTGTCTCGGTTACAGGACAGGGGTGCTTGAGTCTGGTCTCAGTGCTGACGCAGAGCTAAGAGAAAGAAAAGGTGGCTGGTTAGTCAGGAACTGGTCATGGGCAGCGGTTTGTAGAGTCCTCACAATGGCTTTGTACGATGGGATCAACAACCGCATGATGGAGTTGGCAATGAAAATGACGACAAGGGGGATGATTATCAGCAAGAGGGTTCAAACCCTAGACAAACATTCTCGTGTAGAAACACAAAGGACAACAGATGCCAGCTCAGTCCAGTCGGTGGCTGCCCGCCACCCGCAGGGTCACAGTTCAGAGTTCAAGAACTACCTGGCTGTGATGGAGAGCTGACAGCAATGCAGGTAGCTGGGATGGAGTAGTTTTAAGTACTGAGTATGAGGCAGCAGGGACCATCTGCTCCATCTAGAGAGGTACGGCTTCACAGGAGATGGGCAGTGGAGAGGAGATGAACGTGAAGAGGCATGGACAAAACCCGCCATGAAACCCACCTGTGCAAAGAAATCTGAGAACTGTGCAGTGTGCCACTTTGGTGTCAGCTTGGTTCTCTGGAAGAAGGTCTGGTTACGCCCACCAATAGCTAGAACGAGCTCCTTACTGACGTCACCCAAGAGCTTTACTAACCCCAAGGCAAGTGAGTTGTTCTAAAGGGCAGCCAAGGAGGCGGCTTCTGACCAAACACAGGGATGGGGCCATCCCCGGGCTCTCTGGAGAGGGCGCAGGGAGATGGCAGGATGTCCGTTCTCAGCCAGGCACCCCCACCCACCGGCTGTGTGGGGCGGGAGGAGGTTCCTGCCAGCTCGGAAAGCAAATCAAATTGCTGGAGCTTTAAGGCGGGCACAGAATAAGGCCTTTGCAGAGACTATTACACAGCTTTATCCCACAGCAGTGGTTCTCAGCCTTCAGGGTGCATCAGCGTGACCTGTGTGCTTCAGGAAACGCAGATTGCAGGGGCCCGACGCCCAGAGCTTCTGATTCATAGGCCTGGGTTCGGGCCCAAGAATTTGCATTTCTAAATAAACTCGCAGGTGATGCTGATTTGTTCCGGCCCAGGGAACACACTTTGAGAACCACTGTTCTAAAATGACGTTCTCTTCCTTCTTTGAAAGGAGGGCAGGAATTCCAGAGAGCTGCCGATGTAAGCGCAATGGACCTAACCTATTACAGGACTTTTAATTTCATCATGTCTTGAAAAAGGTAGGTTATTTCCCCCCCCAAATTTCCCAGGAATCCCTAAGGGAGGTTGTTAGTGCTCCTCCAAAGGGGTCCTCACAAAGGACCATCGGCAGTTTTTCGTTCTCCCTTCTTTGACGGCTCTTTTACACACCAGCTCTTCCCTGAGTGCAAAACCCCATTGCCATGGAGAAGAGCCTGCTTCCTTTCACATGACCACAGAAGGCTGCATGCAGAACACTGGGGCGCCAGCGAAGGCAATACACATTCAGAAAGGAAAGGAACGAACGTTTTTTTTGCAAGCGCACTTGAAGCCTGTACAGTGAGAGGGGAAGGACAACCTGATGGGGTGGGGGGGACCTGTGGGCGAGCGGTGCGGTGAGACATGCTCCCTAAAGCTAAACCGAGAGGAAGGAACAAGCCATGGAAGAGCAGAGACCACTGCGGTCCGGGTGGGGGTCGTATGGCACCTGTGGTTTATAGACAGCTTTAGTAACGAGTATTTCCAAAACATAGTTCACAGTTTTAAGAAGATCTGTGCTGAGTTTTAAAAACTAGATTCTATATAATTTTCACGTTGTCTTATTTTGAATATGATCTCTATTTGGAAAAAAGATTATTTACACTAAATTCTATGGCTGATTCGCTAGAACATCTTGAAAGAAAACAACCTCCAATTGGGAAAGAAGCCCCAGAGACTGGGTTAACCTGGCGTGTTTGGCTCCAGGCACCGCTCACAGGACGGGGAGACCCGGGCAGACAGGGCAGGCCAGGCCCTCCACGCCTGCTCACTCAGGACCCGAGACCTTCAGGGTCAATGGATAATTGTGAGCGGTTGTTTTGTCCCAATTACTGTGGGGGGAAAAAAATGTACATCGTCTAATAAACTGGTTTGCTAAAATCTCAAAGAACTCAGAAATCAAACCCTAGCTACAGACAGTATTAATAGTGTCACTGTAAACGGAACAGGTTCAGTATCATGTGCACATGATATTGAAGATGCTTGTTAATACTGCCACCGTGAGGAACAGCGGCGTGGGTTTTCGGCCTGTGGTTCTTTTTTTTTTTTTTTTTTTAAACCAGGGATGAGCCATGTTATAGAAGATGTAGCTGATAAATTAGCTTTGAACAGAAGTCTTTTTTTCTTTTTCTTTTCTTCTTCTTAACACACACACACCTATGAACTACACATCTGAGGACGAATCATGAGCTGCACTACGGTCAGCAGAGCACGTCTTTGGGGGCGGGTGTGCGGGAGCTGCTGGTGGGGCGGTTCCTCTCCCAGGCGCTGCCAGACCGCTTCTCCTCTGGGCGTGGTGGGCGCAGCGCTCCCCTTCGTCACCAGCGCTCATGTTACTCTCACCATCTGTCTGACTATAGTTTGCCTGGGAATAAGGAATGTGTAATTTTTTTAAAGATGAAAATTGTTCTCATAAGTCAGGAAGCTTAGGGCCCTCCCTTTCCCCTGAGACACAACACACACACACACACACACACACACACACACACACACACACACACCCTCTACTCCCTTCCTCTGATAACTGGGGATGAATGTCCCTGGTAGTGTGTGCCATGAGTTGTGCCTTCTGGAAGAGGACAAGAACCCTCCTGGTGAGTCCCTTGCTTGGGGGGCACCTGCAGCACCTGGGGGTTAGAGCCACCCACCGCTGTCCTTTGGACAAGGAGGTGAGAGCACTGACTCACCAGCAGAATGCTCCGCTCAAAAACAAACAAAAAAAATCCACTTTTGATCTTCAAACCCCTGATTTCTGAAGCTAGGCTCCGGCTGGCTGAGTGCAATGCCATGGGGCCAGAGGGATGGCAACGGACAAACCAAAGTCTGAGTGGGCCTCATGGAGCTGTGGTGCACTCCGCGTATACATCTCTCCCCAAGTGGCCGGTTGAAAAGCAGTCACCCAGGTATTCTGGCTTTTTGTGTTGATAAGTGCATGTTCATATTCAAACAGGCCTCAGGCTCCTTTTGAGCAGAAGACTGAGTTTCCCCTGCCAATGGCGTCCTGCCTTGTGGCCTTTCCCGACGTAAGGCCTGATCAGTGGCAGCCGAATGAACTTGGAGCTGATGAAGTCGGCTGCCTTTAGGACCCTTGGGTCAGCGGTGTCTATACTGTGGTATGATTTCTGGCCTTGCAGTACAGTCAGGAAGTCAAATAGATTTAAATACCACAAGCTGCTCTAGAATCCCAGCTGTCTTTCTAGGCTACGTGCAGACAGACTGCAGGGTTCCGTCAGGTTGTGAGCGAGTCTTGCCTAAGGGGTTGATTTACTGACAGGCCGGCTCCTGCTTAGAGCCCTGTGAATGCCATCCAGGTAGGCACAGGATGCCCTCAGTGGCAGAGGCCACAGCTGTGCGATTTGTTTTTCCTGCCAAGTTTGTGGCAGAGATAAAACATTGCCCAAGAACTTCCCACGTACTGAAGTATTTGGCTTTTAGGTACGAGAACCAAATGCCACTTTTTATCTGGGTTCACATCAAGGACAATTCACTAGGCTTTTAAAAAGATATATTTTTCTAAGAAGGCACTACTGATGTTTAAATAACACGCAGAACAAAAATAATCAAATTGCCAGAGCTAAGTGAGGGAGACTGCTATTAAAGGAAAAAGCTTGCTCCTTTGGGACTAGTTTTGTTCAAACCGGAGCGAATATTTTCAGGAACTGCTCCTGAGAATTTTTTCACTGTAGTTGTACATATAATATCAGGAGAGCAGAATGCAATGAGGTCAATATATTCCATTGTAGCAAATATGCCATGATTTTTGCTTGCTCGATCTTAACCTGAGGACTGAGACAGGAGGTGTGTGAGCTAGAATGTACTCTTTACTATTGATAATTGATGTCATTTCACAACTTAGCAGCCAGAATTTACTACACTCCAGATTCACGAGATCCCATGCTTAGGAAAGACTGTGTAACAGTAGGAGATAGGAGTCCTCGGGCCAGTGCAGCCAGATAACATCGAGAGGGATTCGCTTTGATCTGTGATGAGGGGCATCTAAGTGGTCACTGGCTGGAGCTGGAGAAACCATCTAGATATGTGGGACAGTGGAGCTGAGGGTATATGAAATCATTGCACACAGCTGAGCCCCAGCAG
Source organism: Pipistrellus kuhlii (assembly GCF_014108245.1). Taxonomy (NCBI): domain Eukaryota; kingdom Metazoa; phylum Chordata; class Mammalia; order Chiroptera; family Vespertilionidae; genus Pipistrellus; species Pipistrellus kuhlii. The sequence continues at coordinate 19,452,935 of NW_023425562.1, forward strand.
CTCCTATGAATCATGTATAAGGCCCTGAGCACAGGGCCAGGCCCGTAGGCGCGTGTTCATCAACGTTATAGTGTGCCCGCCACCGGTAAGATCTGTAAGAACTGGACCTCAGTGAGGGAGTGTCCTCTACGGTGTAGGTATTACCATGCACGTTGTGCAGAGGGAGTGGAGGCTCACAGAGGTCCCCTAATGTGTCTGAGGTTGTGCTGCTAGCATTTGCTGCAGCTCCCACTTGAACGTGGGTAGATTAGGGTCCAGAGCCCAAGCTTCAGACTACCACCCTCCAGTGGTGCCGCCAGTCAAGTGCTGCTCTCTCTCCATTAAACATCCCTTGAGGATTTCCCATGTATGCAGGCAGGTGGGCAGGCCCTTGGGGGAAAGGGCCACGTGCCATATCAGTGACTGCACTCTCCTGAATTCCACAAAGGGTTCGAACCAGCTATTCCAAACGTAAAAGCCTGCAGATGTTTTCCTCTGTGTTTTGCTGCTTTTATTTTATTTTTATTTTTGCCTTTGTTTCGGCACTCCCCTGTCTCTCTGACGTGCTGAACCCAGAGGACAGCCAAGTCCAAGGAGCTGATCCGTCTCTGGAAGTGCTGAGCGAGCCTGGACCATTGCTTCTCAAGTGATGGAGAGCTCAGACTCAGGTGCTCTTATGGACTGTGATGTGGCTATGTGGCCATGGAAAACTTTGAGGGGTGGGGGGTTATCTGGCGTTGGAGAAGTTTCTGTGCCATTTCCCCTAATGAACAGAGTTAAAAAGTCATCTCTCAAGATCGTTGGCCAAATCTCCCCACGGTGTAGTGGGATGCCCCATAGACTGGACTGGTTCTTGGACAAAAGCAGGGAAGGAGGATATTTTCTCACAGAGAAACGCCCAACAGAGTGTGATTGTGAACTTAGGTTGCAAGTTATGAGAATTGAGTGTACAGTGGCCACGCTTCCTCCTAAACGAGAGGGTACTTACTTGAGAGGAGAGTGATAAAAGGATATTGTATTCAACCTTGCAAGCTGACCTGCGGGTGACAAAGGACACAAACAAGAAAGGTGACATGTCAAGTCTGTGATGCAGTCAAGCAGGTGAATTATTTTGTTGGAAGCCATGCACAAAGTCAGAGAAAGAGAGACAGAGAGTGCAGTGAATGACAGCAGCATCTGAGCCACCAAACAACCATAATCTGTAAACATGAGCTGGCAGAGCCGTCAAGGAAAACCACCACAGTGTTCGCCAGGGCACATGTCCTGAGTGGGGACACACGGCCTGTTAGAATCTCCTGGCCCCTTTGGTTGCCTTTCCCTTGAAGTTGTCAGACATGGAAAGGAAAGAAGAGAGAGAGGAGCTTAAGATTGACCAGAGATGGCAAAAGCTCCAACTGGATCTTAAGCATGAACAGAATTTCCTTTTGTCTTACTCAGACACCGTTAAATTCCTAATTCATTGAAACAACAACAACAAAAATCTAGTTAGTTATATGGAATGGCTGCCTCCCTTAAAAGAAAACCTAGAGCCCAGCCAGCATGGCTCAGTGGTTGAGTGTCGACCTATGAACCAGAAGGTCACGGTTCTTTTCTAGGTCAGGGCACGTGCCCAGGTTGCAGGCTCGATCCCCAGTAGGGGGCGTGCAGGAGGCAGGTAATGGATGATTCTCTTTCATCATTAATATTTCTCTCTCTCTCTCTCTCTCTCTCTCTCTCTCTCTCTCTCTCTCTCTCTCTCTCTCTCCCCCTTCCTCTCTGAAATCAATAATAAATAGATAGATAGATAGATAGATAGATAGATAAATAGATAAAATAAAACCTAGAAATTCGGTTACTGCTGCCACCCAAATCCTGGCACTGATATGAGCTCCAAGATGGGAGGCCTACCAGGCGCCTCTAACCAGAGTATTGATGACTTAGCATGAAACAGAGTATTGATAATTTCACCGTATCTCTCTTCTCCTAGGCAGGAGCATCAAACAAGCTTTGTGCGAGCATCCCTCACATTCCCAGACCCACCCTGGCAGCTTCGCCCAGGCTGACTTCCTCCTGTGCATGGGTCATGGAAACCCAAAGAAAGAGTCTTCTCGGTGGGTCCGGACTGCAGGCGGCTTTGTGTCTGCAGCCCTGTAGCACGGCATTACATATCTAGTCATGGGTTTGGCTATTTTGTGTGTGACAAGACCCACATGCTACTTGCTCCTGAAATGTGGGCGAATGGAGCATCCCAAAGAGGTCACACCTTTGCTGCTTCCTGGTGTTGGGGGTGGGGGTGGGGGGAAGGCAAGTGCTCCAGCTGTCCTCTTGGGAACATATTTCAAACCTTAATCTATAAACATACGGGAAATAGAAGACACTTTGTTCTCTCTGCTACTCTTTTCCCTAACAGGAGAGGCTCTGCTGACCTAAGAACGAGGAGAAAGTTCTCTGGCCATTGGACAGAAAGCCTGACAGTGAAATAACCAGCTGGGGCCCGGGGAGCAGCGGGTCTGTCAGGCAAACACCCCTGAGTCCCCTGAACCCCAAGAAAACAGGGTGGACTACAGGGAAAGGGAACAGACCAGGAAGACCAACACGGCCTGGCGCCGCCTCTGCGGGGAGAACGCATCCCTTTAGGATGAGCTACTGCATGAGTTACGTTTGGTGAATTCTCAGTGGATGAATGCAGTCCAGTATATACGACAATCTGTCCATCCACACTCGGGATCCTGGGGCCTGCAGCCTCCCCCACTCCCCAACATTCCTGGGTGAGGTTTGTCGCTTGCTTGTTACTTACATTTCCCATGAGGTAGGGGGTGAGGGAGGCTGAGGACAATGAGGAGATGCATTTATGCTTATTCAGTTGCCTTGTGCCTTGATCTCTGTATCTCTTTCCCATCACAGAGAACAAGCATCTCTGCTGATGACCCAGGAGGGGGATGGACTGTTAGTCACCGGGTTTCTGCTGTGTGACAAGGGCCCCCCCCCCCCCCCCTTCACTTTCCAGACCAGAAGTTATCACACAGGGTGAGTGATGGCTACAAGAAGTAGCTGGAATCTTTAGTGTCTAGAATACACAGACTAAGGAGTATAGTAAGAATATTCCAGAAAGGTAGGGTGGGAGGAGGGAGAAGGCACTGGTTTTTCCTAGTTATGTAAAAGACCCAGTTACCTCGGGGCTGGGCGGAAGTGGGGGGTGGTGTGGGCCTGGCCCCGGTACCTGGTAGGCCTCGTCCTGCAGCTTCTGCTTCAGGTACTCCTCCATCTTGAGCTCGTTCTCCAGCTGCCGGACCGAGTCATTCTCGTAGTGCTCCTCCTCGGGCCGCACATAGGGATCCCCATCTTCTGTGACCCTGGGAACGAGCCACAGATGGGGTTTTGGAGCAAATCTTAAAAAGGGAAGTCTAAGTGAAATTCATGTGTGAGCTGTAGTTTCGGAGGGAACATTTTATTTGTCTTCCAATTCACTTCAATTCAGTGTGTTCTGTTATGGAACACAAAACTTAAAAAAAAAAACTACACACACACCTTTGGAAATATAGGGAAATATATGGTCAAGGCATTCTCATGCAGTTCTCCTATGGCACTCTGGTGATCACCAGTCATCCATGTTTTTCTAGGGTTTACAGAAATGAGATGCCCTTTGGATGGTTGTCAGTCTTAGAAAAGACAGGCTTATCTTTCAGGAGGATATACTTTTCCCAATATGGGGATTAAAAAAAATATTATAAGTGGAATCCAAGAACGCTTTCTCTAAGGAGAGTGAGCCCTCTAGTGAAATAAAGAGTGAGGACATTTGTTTCTAATCTAACCGCCTCTGTGCTCCGCACGCGTGTGGGTGTGTACGCCCATGTGCTTTATTTCCATAGTGGGATCAAGTCTCAGAATATCAACCAATCACTGTCAGCAAGCGTAACACTCTAACACATAGCTCTTGATCTCAAAGATGTATACCAGCTCTACATATAAGAAATCCACTTACATTGTCCAATTTCACTGTGAAATAGATAAGAATGACCTCATTCACCAATGTGTGACTATCTCCATCTATTCAAACTCCCCCCCCCCCCCCCAATATATAAAGCTCTTAGGTCAGAAATTTACTCCCTAAATTATATGATTAAAATATTCTCAGGGTAAAACACAGTACAGGTTTAGATAGTGCAGATATTAAAACACCCCCTACAATGAAGAGTGCTCAAGGAGGTTTCTGGATGGGAATTTAAATGCCATGGCTAGTGTTTATTTATATCTGTACGGCATGTTCTCATTATTTTTAGAGGTTTGGGTCCAGCATGAACAGGTCTGCGAGGCCTCTGTGAGCTTTCTCTCCCCGACTCCTGTGGCCGGAACCGCCACCAGCATCCAGGGGCAGTCATGTGGAGTGGCTTTAGCTCCAGCCTTGGATCTTAGGATCAAAATGAGAGCAATTTAAGTAACCACCTTGTAAAAGCTTAATCATAGAAAGTCACATGGGTATGTGTTTACTAACTAGACTAAAACTGGTGCTAACGACGTCACCATTTGGAATAACAATTCTAAAGGACAGAGGAAAGGACAAGAGAGCAAACTGAAATTATTAAAGCAGCCCCATTAAATGACGTTATAGCGTATTTGTTCTGTTCTCATGCTCAGCCTTTCCGCTGCTGGCTTCCCCAGCACGTCTATTTATAATTCCCCATCGTGACTGGTCTTCCACTCCCTGCTTGGATCGGGAGCCAAAAACACCAGGAAGGCCTCTGTTCAGTTCCTTCTTTGGGTCTTTAAACAGCCGTTGATTTTTGTAGATGAGTCTGCAGTACCTTTCACCCAATGCACCATCACCTTCTGGAGCTGTTTGGAATTGCGAGCAATTCCCTTTCTGTCTTTGTGTGAACCTCTGCCCACGTTTATCACAAGCCCGGGAACCCCGCCCTCAGAGGCCCCTCCTCTTCCCTGCCTTTGTTTCCCTCTTTCCCCTCCCCCACTGGGCTCTGCAGCTCTGGCCTGTGTCACCCTCGTTTCTCAGCTTCACCGCAAGTCTAGTGGGGACGTCACTGAGTCTGCTGGCTTCTGTCAGGGCACAGAAGCCTAAATGCATGAAAACCTTTGCAAAATGTCTTTCAAGGGTCAGATTTGTACATGTTCAACAAGTCAGCCACATTGTATTTCTTTATAATGAGGTTTTATACATTTACAGTCTCATGCCATATAATGAAGCTTTGGTCAAGGACCTACCATATATATGATACAAGGACCCACCATATACATGACACATGACGGTGGTCCCATCTATATATATAAAAGTCTAAGTGACCATTATGACCAGTTGACCAAATGACCAGTTGCTATGATGCACACTGGCCACGAGGGGGCAGATGCTCAAAGCAGGTGCTGCCCCTGGTAGTCAGTGCGCTCCCACAGCCAACCTCATGTAGTTGGCCAACTTCCCGTGGCCCCTCCACCCAGTCGGCTGGCCCTGATTGGCCCTGTTCAGGCCTGATTGTCGGCCAGGTGGAGGAACCACCTGTGCTTGATTTCGTGCACTGGGCCTCTAATGAGATTATAATAGAGCTGAAAATTTTTTATTGCATCCTGACATCATTGTTGTCATGTGTTTGTGGTGATGCTGGTGTAAGCTCTGCCAGTTGTATGAAAGTACAGCACATACAGTTATGTACAATACATTATACTTGATAATGATAATACATGACTGTGTTACCAGTTTATATATTTACTATATGTTGTAGTGTTATTTTCTACTTATAAGAAGTTTTCTGGGAAATGGTATGCTGTGCTATGGCGGCCGTGCCCCTAGCATCTCTTTCTTACTTTGTCTCCCAATTGCATCAACTTCTCTTGTGCTTGATTTAACCTGATGTTGTTTTCTACAGCAACACCCTGTAGAGCAGTGGTTCTCAACCTTTCTAATGCCTTGACCCTTTAATATAGTTCCTCATGTTGTGGTGATTCCCAACCATAAAATTATTTTCATTGCTACTTCATAACTGTAATTTTGCTACTGTTATGAGTCATAATGTAAATATCTGTGTTTTCCGATGGTCTTAGGCTCTACAGCAGCAGTTCTCGACCTTTCTGATGTCACGACCCACAGGTTGAGAACTGCTAGCAGGGTCACCTAAGACCATCAGAAAACACAGACATTTACATTATGATTCATAACAGTAGCAAAATTACAGTAATGAAGTAGCAACGAAAATAATTTTATGGTTGGGGGTCACCACACCATGAGGAACTGTATTAAAGGGTCACGGCATTAGAATGGTTGAAAACCACTGCTGTAGAGGCTTGGGGCCTGGGAGTAATCAGCTGTACCATAGAGCTTAGGTGTACAGTAGGCTGGGTCATCTAGGTTCGTGTAAGCGCACTTTATGTAGTTTGTATAATGACTAAGTCGCTTAACAATGCCTCTCTCAGAACATATCCCCGTTATTAAGTGGTGCATGACTATATATATCTCGATTCCTAGTGCTTATACGATACTGTTCATCCCATTCTGAACAGAAGCCTCCTGCATCATTGGGTCCTCCAAGTGCAAAGACAGAAGATTCTGAAGATAAGATGACTAACCTCCTAACTGGTCTGTGAGCCCTGGAAGGTTGGGAGTGATTTTTTAAAAAAAATACTAGTTTGTATCAAACCAGCACAGTTCCTGGGGGAGCCAGGCTCTCAATCAGCACTGGTTGTTTTGGTTACTGATACGCTCTGGAAATTGTGAGGGGGGAAGTCACAAGGCCACATTCAAATGTAGTCCCTTTACCACTTCTGTCAGAAAAGGAAGCGGCATCATCTCTTCTCAAAATAAAAAATGAAACAACCATGTTTTCATTTTCCTTTGCTCCTGACAGTGTCCCGGTACTGAGACTATACCCCTGAACAGGAGGTACTCACACATCGCTGCGCATGGTGCTTGGGGCAGCTCCGCCGTGCATGTACCCGGGTTTCCGGGCGTGGATTTGCGCTAGAAAAGCCTTTTCCGAGGTTGGCGATGGGACAAGGTCCTCAAACTGAGTCCTTGCAAACTCAGAATCCACAGTACTCTCCGTTTCACTCCCCACCTCTATGAGGTAAATTGAAGAAACAGAGAGTAACTTGTTAGAGTCTTTGTGATCAGCAGGTACAGGGTGAGGCTTAACATAAACCAACCTGCACTGCATAAAGTATTAACCAGTTATTGTATGTAAGTCAAGTAAGTGTTTATTTCAGTTCCAACTGAGCATGGAAACTGAACATGAGTTACTGTAAAAGCATTTGCTATACAGCATTGTATTTTTTTATTTTTATTTTTAAATATCGGTAATGCTATAAGGAATCTTTAGTGTCTTACTAAATTACAACTTCTGTTTTGCAGGAAAACTGCTACCTTTGCTTAATGTTACTTTAGTGTAGGAAATACAAACCCAAAGTGTTACATTCACTTAATTTTTCAGAGCACTACCTATAATTATAAAAGCATAATATGCTAATTAGACCGGACGACCTTCCAGACGAAGCCGGGGCTGCGAGGAAAGACCGGGTCCCGGGTATTTGCCGGTGCCGGAGGGAAGCCGGTGTTGGCAGCCAGGGGAAGGAGGGCCTACTCCTGCACGAATTTTGTGCATCGGGCCTCTAGTAAGAGTATAAACTAATAGTACTTGAGACCTCTATAATAAGAATAACATTGTTAGCAATCTCCATGATATATTAACGACTGCCAACTTCATCCTATTTGGTAATCTTAATCTAAAATAGCAGGAACAATTTTTATTACTTTAATTCTTATTATAGAGATTTTAAGAAGTTTAAATCCCAATTTTTTTTTAATATTGAAGTTTTATTTCTTGTAGTTGTTGTAATCTCAACCACATGACAGTCAAATATCTTGCTATGTGTGCTTCGAGGAACAGATGAGATGCATTAGTAACTGGTAGGATAATTATTAGAATATTCATTGTTTGAATAACATTTTTAAAGCTCTGTGTAGCATTATGAGGATAAAGAGACTCTCACAATTTTCTGCTATTTATACTCTGGGCAGATCTATCTTGAGAGATACTGCAAAGGGAAATTTCAGATTAGACCCATCCAAATAGCTATTCATTTCCAATGAACAGAGTCTGAATTAGTAAATAAAACATTTGCACCTTATGCAATCACTTCTGTGTCTTGTCACATTGCATCATGAGAGATGTTCACAGTGACTCTCTTTGGCTTCTTGAATTATAAGTCCATTTAAATATGTTTTTCATCTATTCTTTTCTACACTGTTAAACTTTCTGCATTAAGCATGTATTAATAATCTGCTCGTCAGCAGCTATAAACATCAGTTAAAAACCTGAATATGGCAACCAAACATCACATAGATCTTCCAGAAAATCTTTTTATGTTGGACAGTGAGCAGGTCTCTACCAGGAGCCCTGAGAACGTTCGGGCTCCTCTGCAGAGCAGACAAATGAGGGGACAGGGACACACCGGAGTTCAGCTCTTTCACGAGGGAGGACATAGTGTTAGTGATGGAATCCGCGGCCACTAGCAAGTCATTCCTTAAGTTTCTTCTTGAACCTTAAGTGAAGAAGAAATGACAACAAATAAATAAAAAAATATATCAAAGCATTTCCTTTCCCCCAAATTTCAGGCTGCTTATCATTTCCAAGGCCATTCTCAAGCAAGAGAAGTCCCAAGACGTCTCCTTTACAGACGCGCTTTGGTTCATTTCCTGGGAAGAAGGACCTGTGCTCGGGGCAGTGGTCTCTGGCGAAGGAACACATGGCAACCGATGGGGGTTCATATCATGTATTGTCCAAACTGGGACAATTCTGCAAGTGAATGAGGGAGGTCTGAATAATAAGACGGGGTGACCCAGCACCCATGGGGATGGTCCCAGGCAAACCAGTGTGTGTGTTGGCCCTTTGGAAGAACAACCCACACAGAGGAAACGGCCAGCTTCTGCCAGGAGAGCTGCACCTTTCCAGCCGCTCCGACCATTTCAGCCACTACCTGGTGGCCGAGCCCACTGGATTCTATCTCTCTCACCGCAGCCCTTGTGTCCAGTCAGGCCTCTCTGAGCTCCCCCACCCCTTCCAGTTACCTCGTGGGAATGGGAACCCTCTGTACTGAATGCCCCAGAGCCGTGGTCAGAAAACTGTGGATCGAGAGCCACATGCGGCTCTTTGGCCCCTTGAGTGTGGCTCTTCCACAAAATGTGGCCTGGGCGAGTCTATTTTGAAGAAGTGGCATTAGAAGAAGTTTAAGTTTAAAAAAATTTGGCTCTTCAAAGAAATTTTAATCGTTGCACTGTTGATATTTGGCTCTGTGGACTAATGAGTTTGCCAACCACTGCCTCACAGCAGGGAAAAGCGTGTTGTCTCTTGCTCTGGCTGCAAGGCATGTGCACAAGATGTATGTCCGGTACCCAGAACTGGAACTTAGTTCTTGTTTCTTCATGGGAGAGAAATATTAGCATGATGTTCCAAGCATGCTAAGGGTTAGAGGGGTCTCGGTGGGCTGGCCTGGGGACCAGGCAGGGTTGAGAGGGAGCAGAGGGCTGATTGCCATAATCTTTGGCAAAAAGGGACCAAGATTCCAAATATCTGACTTACCGATGAATGTATGCAGCGCAAGTTCTTTGTGAGCTTGGCTACACTTCCTCCTGTCACTTCTCAGAAAGTACAACTAAATTAGTGGAAGGATAGATGCATGAAAATTTAAAAAAATCAAAGTAGTTACACGAAGCAGTAATCCTAATAGGAAGCTCAAACTGATTTAAAATTTCCTTAAAGTAAGATTTAGGGAAAGGACATTTTTCCTTCTGAAAACTAAAATAAAACCTAGTTACTGTGTATAACTTAAATTATTTTTTTTTTCCAGAAGAAAAAGCCCTATTATGGATCTTTCCTTTTCCCTCATAAGAGAGAATGCAGCATTCTTCCCCTTGTAAAAGGTAAGGCTGTTGTCTCCATTCACAGTGGGTGAGAGGAACTGTTTCCTCACACTTTTCTGTATCTGGATATTATTGGTTTTTTAAACATGTTTTCATACTGTTATTGACCATTTATAATTTTTCTCTGTTTATACCCTTCACCTATTTTTATTTTGGCGATGTCTTCTTCTTACTGATCTCTATGTGCTTTACATCTAACGGAAATGATAAAACTTAGCTGCCATATATGTTGGAAACAAAACTATTTTGTTTTTGATCTTCTGACTTTTTGCCTTCGGATAAATTCCCAGAAGTGATATCGCTGTTTTTCTTAACCTCAGATCCATAGGTAAGAACCTGGAAGAATGCCATGGTAAATTGGCAATTTAAAGAAAATGCACATTATGAACCAAAATAAGCATGAGCTTCTTTGTGTGAAAAACAGTGTCTATAAAATGCACTTAAACATATCTATCTATCTATCTATCTATCTATCTATCTATCTATCATCATCATCTATCTATCTGTAAGTGAAAAGTTGAGAAGGACCAGACTGTTAATAGTGTTCACTTCTAGGAATGAGATCAGCAGGGTGAGGGTCTGCAGGAGGATTCCCTTCCCCTTAACCCCCCCTGCCCCAATTTTTTCCAAATTTAAAAAGTAACGGCAAGAAAAGTTTTAAAAATTGTTAAAATATTTTCAAATGAGTAAAACCACTTGCCTTGGGATTCGTCCACTCTCCCCTCCCCCTTCCCAACCATGAGTGTGTAAATGGAAGAGGCCACCAGTGAGAATGCTGTTTGCCATCTCCCTTCAGCTTTGCGCTCCTCTATTAACTACAGAGGCCTAACGGGGTAGCCCCCCATTGTACAGGCAGATCCAGCTCTTAAGGGCATCTGTAGAACAACTACCCTTCCTTCCGATCACAGGCTAAAGAGCTGAATTGTTTCATCTCAATCTCGAGTTTACTTTCATGCAGAGAAGCAGAAAAGGAGATCTTTCAGAATTTAAAACACGGATTCCATGGAGAGTTTCCTGAGATATTTGTGAAAGGCCTTCCTTTCCCTTAACGGGCAAAAACACATAAAAAATGGGGCCGATAAATAGAAACCTCAGGAAGGTAAGATGGTGAGGTGCGGAACAGATTAGCCAGGAGTTTCTAAAAATAGCCAGGCTCTGCCAGACGCCACGGAATAGCCTACAACAGTGGTTGGCAAACTCATTAGTCAACAGCGCCAAATAACAACAGTACGATTGAAATTTCTCTTGAGAGCCAAATTTTTTAAACTTAAACTATATAGGTAGGTACATTGTTATTAACTTAATTAGGGTACTCCTAAGCTGGCCTTTGCTAAAAACTCAAGGGGCCAAAGAGCTGCATGTGGCTCGCGAGCCGCGGTTTGCTGACCATGGGCCTAGAACGTACCGGCTTTAGACCATTCAGAGGACCTCGGTGACTTGTCTGTCACATCAAAGCAGAACACAACGGAAAATAAAGCCACTTACTTTGTGCAAACGCCTCCTGCACGTCTCCCCCTACCCCTGTGAGGGAGTCCTGAGGCGTGTGGGCCGGGGTGGAGCAGGCAGACACGGACCGCATGGGCATGGGGATGGGCCTGCTGATGGTGTGGCTGGGGGAGGAGCGAGGAGAGCCTGCCCCCTGGGTCTGGAGAGACAAGGCGAGCCGTTAATGTGCTTTCCTGAGAACACCCCAAATGCCACCCATCCCCAGGGCCTCAGTCAAATGTTAAAAACAGTCACAGTGACATTTCAAAGCTGCAGGAAATCCGAGGTTGTTGAGATGGGTATCCTAAACCTGAGTTGCAGGTGCAGGAAATGGAGGACCTTATTGCATTCTCTGAGCTTCTGGTTGTATCTGGAAAGCTAAGAACACCAGGAGAGCACCTTTCCATACTCTCTGAGATGTGTCCCCGGGGAATGAAGCTACTGTTAAGCAGCGGAAATGACAGGGCGTGACTATTTTTTTTCCTTGAAGGAAGTGCTATGTGGAACGAAAAGACTCCTAAGGAGAAAGTTGTAAGTAAAAACTCGGAGACTTTTGGGGGCTGGGTCTGATTTGTACTTCCTAGATTTTCAACCTGTCTGTCCTGGCCTTATCTGTCCAGGATGATGTAGAGTTAAGTCACACATGCAATAAGCCTCATAGTAAGCATCAGACAAGGCATGTTTTAAAATCTCGATTTTACAGGAAAAGTTGACTTCATCAAACTGCTCAGTGGTTTGGGGGTTCCAGTGGGGAAGAGGAGAAAACGCAGTCTGAGTCTCTAACTCGGGGCTGCTGTTTCCCTGTCTGAAGTGTCTCTCTTTGGGTCTACACAGGAGCAGTATCCCAGCAGGAAGAATAGGAAGATTTAGGATGAGTGAAGAAAGAAGTAGAAAACAACAAAAAACCATGGATCTCTGCACCCCAGTCCTCAGCAGGAAACCATTATTAAACAGTCACACCTCGAATCTCCCAGCTTTTGTCTCTATAGTGAGGTCTCTTTAAATTTAATTTCTCTACAAAGGAAGTCAGTCACTGGGTAGGGGCAAAGGAGAGATACCAACCAAAGAACTTGTGTGCATGCATATAAGCCTAACCAGTGGTCATGGACAACAGGGGGGTGGGCATACATAGGGAGGGGTTTAGGATAGGAATGGGAGGATGAGGACAATTAGGTGACACCATAACCAATAAAGAAATTAAAAAACACACACACAAAAAAAATCCCCCAAATGTGAGCAAATAAAGTCCAATCTGTTTCAAATCCACTACCTGGCATGCAGAGCCTGTCTATTAAAACATTGTGTAATAACTTTTTAAAAAATGCAAGGAGACCCTCGGGGCATACACAGCGGATTAGGAGTTCCCACACATTTCGGTTCAGCCTGGGGTCCGGTTGGTGGGGAGAGTGAGGGCTCTGCCACTCACGGCCCAGAGGTTCACCACCAACTCACCCAAACCCCGAGGCGTGCACCCCGAGAGCAGTGCTCTGGAATATTCCATTAGGTCTGTGCTGTGGGTTCAGCCTCTTGCAGTTACAACACACAACATCGGCCCTGTACAATGCCATGCTGTTAGCTTTCCAGGGCTCAGCGCCACACACACAAGTCAAATCTGCACATGGAGAACAACCCGGAATTACGAAACGCAGCACAACAGCACAGAGGACAGGAGAGAAAGCATGAGACGCCCCACGGCCAAGGACGCCTCGGGCTCCCTCTCCGCCGTACCTGGGATGGTCTCTCCGGGCCCAAGGACGAGGCATTTGCCGGTGTGCGATGCTTGGCAGCCTGCGGGCCCCAGCAAACTTGGCAGCCCAATCTCATGACCACGAAACTTCTGCTCCTGAGCTACCACGGCATCTCCTCGCCTCCCAGGCCACGAATAGATGGCCTCACGGTGGGGCTGTGCTTTGCCAGAGGTCAAGGGTTTTCGTGTCTATCACGGATCCTGTCTGGGCCGCTGCAGGAGGCATCTTTCCTCTAAATGCGCAGATGTGGCTGCCAGAGCCCAGGAGGGGAAGGCAGAGTGTCTGGGCAGGTGCCTGAGCCCAGCTGCTCTGATAGCCCTGAACTGCAGGGGCCTGGATGGGCTAATGGAGGCAGATGGGGATCAGCTGTCTCGAGGACTGCCTCCCCGTCAGTCCCTCCGGTGCATCCATGTCAAGTGCTCCTTGGCCTCCTTATCTGTCCTCTTCACTAAGGAACCAGCCACAGCGGGGAAGAGGGGCTGGAGACGCAGCTGGCAGAGGGTGAAGGGAGGGGGCTCCTTAGCTACGCAGCATGGGCTACCCTCTTGGCCCTCCCCAGGGGTAGGAGGTTCACAGTCACAATACAACTCCGCTTTGTGTATGATTTACAAAGCAAAGCACCTTTCCATACTTTTTTTGGTTTCATTTTCCTGATAATCAGTGTTATGAATGATGGTAGCTTATATTCAAAGAACAATTTGCAGTCGACCCCAACTACTTCCATGGATCCTCCTCACAGCCGCATGAGAGAGATTATTCCCATTTTTCAGGTTAGCAAACTGAGGCTTAGGGGCAATAACTGGCACCACAGCTGCTGCTCAGGCTTGTGGGCCCTGTGACCCACCAGCACACGCTTCTCTCCAGCTTCGCAAAGGTAGGGAGGTGAGCACCTTGAAGGCAGAAGGCACAGCATGCAGACTCACCAGCAAGCTGTGTGGGGCCAGGACATAGGGCCTCCTGCTGGGCCAGGCAACCACCTTCCCTGGCCGGGTCATGGGGAGCTGCGTGCGCACCCAGGGTGGCAGGACAACCTGTGTTGTTTCATAACGGACTGCAGGGGATTGTATTTCTAAAACTGGAAGGTTCCGAAATTCTGGGACATTTCAGCTCTGAGGCTATGGGCTCCATCTCAGTATTTTAATGGCTGTCCTACTCAGCAGCCCTGATCACACCTGTTCCCTCGGGCTCTCCGGTACAGCCTGCTCGTGGGTCACCCCTACCCCTCTGGGCAAGGTGCCTGGCCTTCCTCACCGTCCTCTCCCTGCTCCTCATGCACTGAGCTCCCTGCTCATTGTGTCTGCCTGAGGCCTTCCTGGTCCCACCTTTTCCTGCTCAATGCCTGGTCTCCAAGGCCAACGTTCCCTACGTCTCTCTGCCTGCTTCCAAAACTCCTTTTTGGGGGTGGAGGGTGGAGGGGTTTCCGTGTTGAGAGAAAAATAATGCGTAAAGGGAAAAAAAAATCGAGGGAATCTAACGGACTCCAATGTGTGAATGACTCAATGCAACCATCTCCCTAGTTAATCTCTAATTGGTGCAATTTCAAGCCTTCTGATGACGTGAAGAATGCGAGTGGGAGATTCTGTGCTGAAGAAGATTCAGCGGCATCCTTCCTGCAACTTGCAACACCCACTCCCTGTCCAGTCTTTGCCGGACCTTTAGGATGGGGCCCTGGGTCCTAGACCCCCTCTCTCTCAGTGAGGACAGTGCCCAGTCTGATGTGTGGTACCCAGCTCTGGCCTTCCCTTTGTTGCTCTTGTAGGGCCACTCGGAAAGGACAGGGGCCGGCTGGCACTGGGGAGGCCAGCAGAGCAGATACCACCGAGTCTTATGGTCCCAGGAGTGGCCTCTGCAGAAGAGCGGCCTCTGGCCTGGGCCTGAGCATGGTGTCTGCTAACAACTCCAGGAGAGCTGGCTAACCAGTCTCCGTGAACACCCTTCCCTGGAAATTACCCGCTGATGCATGGAGCGGAGCCTTAAGGGATGCTGGTCCATGGCGATCAATATATAGACCTAACATCCCCTAGAACGGAGCTGATTTATGGAAGAAGGAGAACATGCATCATGCTTGGAAAATTTAAAATAGCTCTCTTCCTAGAGAATGAATGAAAAATTCATTTCTACACTCCATCCTCTGAGTCCTCTCAACTTGCTGTTGTATAAATTTTTAAAAAGTCTGACAAGGTCCATAAATTTTATGACCTCCCCCACCCCCCACCCAGGAAGTATTTTGAAAGGGCTGCTTCAAGGAAGGGACCCAGTGCCTCACTATGGAACTAGCCCTGCCGGAGCGATGGCAGAGGACTCAGTGGGTGGCACCATGCCCCTCTCCTCCCCGCTTGAAAAGTCTACCTCTCAGGTGTGGCTGAGAATACAGCCCATCAGGCCTGGTTTTACTGAGCAGCTGGGAAGAAAGAACAGAGTAGTGCTGAGCTCCCTCCAACCCTCTTTCCATCCTTCCTCCCAGGCCACATTCGCTGATTCATGGTAGGGATGGCTGTGTACCCATGTGATGAGGTCACAGATGAGGTTACTGACTCAGACCTGTCTGGCGGGAGCATCACTGGACTTGGGTCCTCACAGCAGAGATTTCCGGGCAGAAGAAGGAGGGATGGGGAGAAGAGAAGAGCAATCCGGGCCGTAGAGCATCAGGAGGGAGGCATGGGAAGTGAGAGGGATATGGCAGGTAAGACTGGGAGGCCAGTGGGCCAGTGGGCCAGAATGAAGCTGGGAAGAGGAGGGGCATGGTTTGGGATCCTCCAATGTCAAAAAAGGGGCTAGACTTTATCCTGAACTAATTTTTACTTTTCTAGAATTAACCAATCCCTGAGATTAAAAATGGATGTGTGTGTGTGTGTGTGTGTGTGTGTGTGTGTGTGTGTGAGAGAGAGAGAGAGAGAGAGAGAGAGAGAGAGAGAGAGAGAGAGAGAGAGAGAGAGAGAGAGGGAGACACACTCTGGGAGAGTATGTTTTTGAACACTAGATGTTAGCCCTTATATTGTAGCTGATTATTTATGATAAGAATTGTCCATGCTCCCACCCTCACTTTCGATTGCTTCACTTACGCTACAGAATACACACCAGAGAGGAAGAGCAAGGGGCACAGAGAGAGGTGAAACCTAAGCTGGTAACATTTGTCATTTCCGGCCTGTTCATGCTCCACGGCATGTTTGGGAGAAGCGGGAACCTGAATGACTATGATTTCAAGCCATCTAGTTGTAAACAGAGAAGAGAATGGGGGCAGGAGGTGAAATCTGGAATGATGTTTGACCATCTTCCCCTGATGGAGACACTGTTACAGTAAGGAAGAAAGTGACTACATGACTGTGTGGGTGTGCTTGTACAGTATGGGTCAATTGAGAAAGTTTACATACATCCATGTGTATATGTGTGCATACAGACACATATTCACACTTATATCATGCACATGGTATTTTCCAAAGTGCTGGTACGTCCATTATCCTTTTAAACCCATACAGCTACCTGGTGAGCAATGTCCTGACAGTATGTTTGAGATAAATCCCCAGGATGGTAACTGACTTACTCAAGATCTTCCCACTGCAGGGGGAGAGCTGGGACCGAGACAATTCACGTCTAGCTCCAGTAATCTTCCTAAGCAGTTATTATGAAGATCATTCTCAGCTCAGATTTGGCTGGTTTTAGATTGGGACATAATATTTGGAGCTGGAAGTATACTAGAGACTCTGGGACATACATGGCGTCACTGAAATTATACCCCAGCTGCCTTCATTATTATCTTTTCATGAGTGTTCTTTTTTTTTTTTTTTTTTTTTTTTTTTTTTTTTTTTTTTTATGATGCCTCCATTAAATCTTAACTATACGCAAAGAAGAAAGAGGGTAGGATAATTTCAATTCAGGTTTTGTAAAAAAAAATTTATTGCTTATCATATCATAATCATTGTGTTATATATATTACAGGCACTATTTAAAAAGAAAATCATGTTCTTTCCTCCAGGGGAATAGATTCATGCATTACCTCGAACAAGGAAAGCAGAAGTAGGAATTATATAGACCGGTATAGTAAAATACATCACACAGACGTAGGAGAAAGCAAGGAGAGGTTCTTCAACCAGCACGGTTTGTTGTGTGCAGTGTCTTAAATCTGAGTTTACAAAGAGGAGGCCCCCAAAGGGGAAAGGCTGATAAACGAGACAGGATTGAGAAGCAGACGCCGGACCGAACTCCCCTAGATGAATCTATGCACCGGAAGTCAGTGTGTGTGCACGGCATCTGTTTGTTCCTCGGAGAACTGCCTCCTGGGCCTGGGACGGGGGAGGCTGCCTCTGACCGGCCTGAAGGCCAGCATGAGCAGCAGCCGACCGAAAGCTGCCAGGCCCTGTCCCTGTTGCCCCTCCTGCAGAGCCCTGAGGGAAGACTTCCTTTTTACATTTCACGCCAACAGAAACCTGGTCCCCTGAGAACCAGCATTTCTGTCCCAATAAAATCGCCAGTTCTGGGTTCCCTTTTGGCCTCCTTGCTGGCGAGCTCAGAATACTCCCATCCCTTGTAATGAGCACATGTGCACTTTTTCTTTCCTTCTTTGATTTTTCTAGTGTATAAAGTCCTTGCGTATGTTATCTTGTTGTAAGCTATTATACTTCAGGTCCTTTAAAAAAAAAGGGGGGGGGGCTTGAGTATGAAAGCAAATAAATGCAAACTCCCCCTCGTCCCCCCCACCTCCCCCAGCAGGCAAGGCATTGCTGACCTCTGGGTGTCAGCAATAATGGCCTTGCGGTACCCAGGCAACTGCACCCGCAGCTGGCTGCCTTTCCAGGGCTCCGTGGGGAGGAGCAGGAAGGAAAGGAGGCAGCAATGCTCTTATGGGCGCTGTCAGGGCTCAGCCTTCTGCACACGAACGTCCTGGCTCTGCGTCTATGGGTTTATGAACTTCCTGGTCCACTGAGCATCTGAAGGATGCATTTGTTGCCCGGGAAACGGGAGAGGGGTCCCAGAGGGAGATGGGCAAAGCAAGGCTGGCTGGTTGGACGGCTGCTCTCTCTCTACTAGGAGGGAGGCTGTATCGGACCTTCGTCCTTTTCTTACCCACGCGCTGAGGAAGCGAAGGAAAGAGGCTGCTTGCAGAGGGAAGTGCACAGCGAGGCCTTCCTATCTCCCATGACCCCCGTGTGTGGGAAGTACCTAGCAATACCCCATGTATGCACTCCCGGGCAATGGTACAGGCTGCCCATGTGTGTCCTTCACCCAGGCGTACTGCCTCTTATTAATAGTGGACTTTCGTTTCAGTAAATTTCCCCCCCACAAAATACAAAAGAATGTAATACATTGTCTTTATTGTCTGACATTACAGATTGGTTTTTATACTTTTCTTTCTTTCTTTCTTTTTTCTTTTTCTTTTCTTTTTTTTTTTTACACAGACCAGGGGAATGAATAAAGGTTAAAAATGTGTCCAGCATTTTCCAAACATTCTTTGTTACACCAAACACACACAATGAATAAATAGGAAAGAGAATACAGAAGAATCAAAAGGCAGGTTGAAAAAAGGACAGGCTGTCATTCTAATCGACCCATGGGGAGACGGGAAGCTTTTTGATAGTCCTGGGGGCGGGTGTGTTGTCATACACAGCATGGTACGTGCATTGGAAAGTAAAGTAAAGCTGTGTTTTGCTGCTACTGGATTATGATTAGTTTTTGAGAATGCTGCTCCCTCTGCTGGCCTCTGAACCACAGGGTTAGAGACAAGGTTTCAGCTTGGAGTTTGGGCCACAGGGCTAGCCGTGGGGTCCCTGTTCCTAGAGATGGAGGTGAGGATCCTGGGAGCTCCCAGAACAGAGAGGCTCTCAGTGAGCAGAGGTGGCGGAAAGGGTCCTATTGGTTTGAGGCGTTCTGCTGGGGAGAACGAAACAGTGGGATGTGAATAAGTACCGAGTGTAGTCTTTCTCTCAAAAGATTGAGCACATTTTGGGGAATTGGGGCTTAATACTTATGTAACAAGAAGAGACAGAGTTGACTAATTTTTGTAAAAAGAAGTCCCACACCTTTTCAGTAAAATGGAAACTGACTGGCTACTTGCAGCATCACGGGATGTCCCGGGAGCTTCAGTGAGCTGTGGGATTTACCTAGTGTAGCTTTAGCATCTGGGATGGGTACCTTCCTATCAGGGAAAGGGTTTGCTCCATGACCCAGAGATGCATGAGGCTGGTTTGATATTTAGACACCTGCCCCCCCCTACCCCTGAGATCTAAAAAGTGTCCCACAAATGACAATTTGTAACTCTTCTCATAAGTGTAATAGTTCTTTTGATGCTGACAGAAGTCATAGTTATAAAAAATGCTCAATTTAATATATTTCAATTCAAGCACTATATTGAAAAGGAAGCAAATTAGTATGATTTTTTTTCCTCTTTCCAAACTGAAGCATGAACATACATTAGAGGCAAAAGCAATGAGAGAAACAGCAGGACGGCAGGCCCCTCCACTGTTAGTTAAGACCTGCAGTAGGGAACATAACTTACTCCCTGCTTCAGTTCTTCTTCCTACAGAAAGATGGAACCAACAACAGTTAGGTTACCCAGGGTTCCGAGAAGAGCATACAGACAGGGTGAAGGGAAGCAGGTCGGGACACATCAACACAGCTTTGGGGGCAGGTCAGCTCTCTTTCTACCTCCCTGTTGTGACTTCAGTCCTAAGTCTTAGGTATCAGGAACTACAGATTCATCTTCTTCCCCCCTGTGCCAACCATCTTTCAGCACAACCTGCCTGCCCTGGTGCGTGCACATCCTGATACCTTAGGCTGCTCCGTTAGGTCGCTGCCCCGATGGCTGGAGGCAAACAGACTTCCATCCAGTGCGACAGTGATAGAGTTTACAGAAATATAAGCAGGGGGATGTGTGCAAATCTCCCTGCCACTTAGTGAAGAGGAAGATGGGACAGGCCTTCTTCATTTGGTGTATTTGTAAAGGAAAGCGGAAAGAGCTTCTCAGGGTCATCAAATGAGAGGACAGGCCAGAAATAGCAACAAGTTGTTAATGATCTGGTCCCGTTTTAACACATACAGAACCACGGAAACTCAATTCTACACCTGGCATGCCTAACACGCTGACGGTAGTGTAGTAACGAGAAAGCTTCCCAACTGATGGCGGGAAAAGTCAATTAAGAAATAAGAAAGAGTAAAGCAAACAAAAGAAGAAGTGGTAATGTATGGCAGTGCCTGACAGGTTCCATGGTAGGTTTCAACCAGTATTTGTTAAAGAAAAGGAAGGAAGGAAGGGAGGGAGAAAAGGAGAAGGAGGAGGAAGAAGAGGAGGAGAAGGAGGAGGAGGAGGCAGTGGCCAGGGAAGGAGAGGGAGAAAGAAAGGGAGGGAAAGGAGAGGGAGAGGGGACGGAGAGAGGGAAGGAGGCATGGGGGAGAAGGAGGGAGAGAGGGAGAGAGGGAGAGAGAGAGAGGGAGAAAGGGAGAGACAGAGAGAGAGAGAGAGAGAGAGAGAGAGAGAGAGAGAGAGAGAGAGAGAGAGAGAGAGAGAGAGAATACAGACACAATAAAGGAAGGTGTGCCAGGGATAGGAGGGATCCACAGATGGACTGGGAGTCAGCACCTATGCCTCACAATGAGAGGCCCCAGGGACTGTGTCTCTGTCATCTTAAGGGGAGTTCTAGTCACTGCCTTTGGCATGAACAGTTGCAGCTCATCCTGGCTCATGCGTGTCTGTGTCAGGCCGGGGGACCACACAGCACTGAATCTTCTACTGGGGTGAGCATGGACACGTGGCCACAATTAGTCTGCTTTTGACTTAAAACGGGACCCAGTGTGTGCCGAACAGGGGCTTAGGATGTGTGAAAGGAAGAATGTCACTTCCCAGTGGGAAGAATGGCTGCAGCACTCTGCAGAGGCCTCCCAGAGCTCCACATTGAAGCTCTGCCCTCAGAAAAGCAAGGAGATCAATAACATTTTCAAAGAAGCTCAACTTTATGAAACTAGATTTGTTAGTAATTTATCAGGATTTTTTTTTTTTTTCCCAAGAGATGAATATTTCTCAGGCAACAGGATTAAAGAAAAAGGAGGTATTTCCATTTATAGTTTGCATTTGAGACCCATGGAACTTATGTGACTTGCTGCTAAAGCCACCCAGGTACGATTTTTTTTTTTTTTTTTTTTTTTTTTACTGAAATTAATGAAGTTACTTCTCTGAATGAAAGTACGACCACCAAAAGTTAATTCATCACTACATCTTCACTTCATGAATTAGACATTAGCTGCTGTTCAATTTAATCAGAACTGCTGAAAGCTAGTAAAGTAAATGTTTCTAAATAAATCCAGTTCCATGATAGACCTCAGTCATCAGTTCCAGAAAATGAATAAGGATAAGCCCACTACTTGACTGCTCTCACGTGATGTAGCTGAGAAAAGCTCTGACGTCTGAATTTAAGACTGCATTTTGGGCAAATCACATATCAGGATTATAGAAAATGATGCACAATATGTGCACAAAATTTCACAAATGCCAGCGTCTTACCTTGAGTAGCTTCATGAGACCTTCTAACTGGACCATCAGCTCCCGCCGGCTCTCCTGCAGAGCGGACATCCTCTGCTCCAGCTCATCCTTGCGCTGTCTGAGAAAGCAGCAGCGGTCATCAGAAACACATTCAGCAGCCCAGTTACTCACGCTTCCCCATCTGGTGAGACTAGGGGATCCCCAAGGGAAGGGCATCTCTGGGTGTTTGACATGGTTACTAGGCAGGGAACTGTCCAATGACTGAGCAATTAAAGCTCTGAGGTGTACATTTATTTGTTAGAAATCATACTAAAATAGAATTGAAATCCTTTAGACATTTCTCTCTCTTTATGCTGGATTAGCCTTAGATAAAATCTTTTTTTTGAAATTATTTTTATTCATTTCAGAGAGGAAAGGAGGGGGAGAGAGATAGAGACATTAATAATGAGAGGGAACAATTGATCAGCTGCCTCCTGCATACACTACACTGGGAATTAAGCCCGTAACCTCAGGCATATGGCCTGACCGGGAATCCAACTGTGACTTCCTGGTCCATAGGTCAATGTATAACCACTGAACCATGCCAGCTGGCCAAGATGAACTCTTTTCTTAATACTTACTATGTCATGGCCCCTGTGCTATGCCATTGGGTTTCCTTAACACAACAAATAAAAACCAAACCATCACGGAAAAAGGCCAATCCCCATCCAGCTGGTTTGGGTCAGTGGTAAGTGTTGACCCATGAACCAGGGAGGTCATGGTTCCATTCCTAGTCAGGGAACATTCGGGATTTCAGGTTCAATCCCCAGTGAGGAATTGCAAGAGGGAGCCAATAAATGATTCTCTCTCATCACTGATGTTTCTATCTTTCCCTTGCCCTTCTTTTTCTCTAAAATCAATAAAAATATATTTTAAAAAGGCCAAATTCCACAAATTCTCCAAACCCAAGAATCCTTTTATAACTCTCACAAAAAACACTTATTACCTTAATGTTTGGAAATTGGATTTAGAAAAGTACATTTTCCATCTGTTCCATCCTTAGTATGCAAAGTAGTGCCTTTTAGAGGTCAAATATTAATTTTGCATAGTAATTACAGTCAACCTAAATTTTTTGGTTTTGGTTTGCTTTAAGTAAAGTCAGAATAAAGAAATTCCCATGTAATTACCGTATTTTTTGGACCATAAGACGCACCGGACCATAAGACGCACCAGTTTTTAGAGAAGGGAAATGAAGAAAAAAAGATTCTGAAACAAATAGTGTCCTAAAATATTTTATGTGCATTAAAACCCAACATCACAGTAATAAACACATGTAATCCACCCTGTAAAGTAAACAGCAGCATTTAGAACCATTTTAGAGCCGGGCAAGCACACAGAGACCACACAGAGCTGGGCAAGTAAAAAAACTTTTTTTTTAAAGTATATGTGTAGGCTATATTTGGACCATAAGATGCAGGGACTTTTTCCCCCCACTTCTGGGGGAAAAAAGTGCGTCTTATGGTCCGAAAAATACGGTAACTAAAAATAATGTACAAGGCTTGTCTTTGTTTAATTTAATTATGTTTTGCAGAACAATTAAACTGACAAGAAGAATGGAATTGTCACACATGACAATCTATACTCTTATCACTGATGTTGACACTAAGAGGTATCAAAAATGTCTTTAAGAGGGGGGATAAATGAAACAGTATGAAGGTGAATATTAATGGCTCACATTTCTGAAGTAAATGTATACCTTTCAAATCAATTTAAAATTCGATTATTGAATGACCATTAGTGAATTAGTGATACATGTTTTTTTCTTGCCCCAAAGGCTTCTCTTTCTGCGTCAGAAATATTGAAACTTATATTTTTAACAATGTGTGGATGTTTTTAACCATATGTGCATTAGCGTAGGGGTGGACATGCCTCATCTCATGGCACAGACACAGTATTAGGTGGAGCTACAGCAGGGACTCTGCAATGAAAAGCTGACAATCTGAAAATGAAATGTCATACTGAGTTAGGCCAAGGGCTTGTCTTATTGAGGGATGCTCTGTGGGAGGACAGGCTATAGAGATAAACGAGACACCTCTAATTTGCTTTCAGATAGGCTAGCTTCATAACAAATGACCGATTTAAAATTGATAAACACACCTCAACTCTTATTGAATATATTTTCAGCTTTTCATTGCCGCTTAAGGCTTACTACCAGGGCAATCTTTCCTTTGACTTCTTTAACAACTGCCTCTTTCCTGAATCCTGTGGATAAGGAACAGCAAATTATATGCAAGAGTGAACGTGGAGCAGAGCACATAGGAAGTGTTGGGTTAGTACACAGAAAGGCCCATCAGGTCATCCTAGTTAGCTGTTAGATCTGGCTTACAGACGTGGCTTTCAGCTTTGTTGTGGCTAACGTGAAAAGGAAACTATGATAATTTAGAAAGGTCACCATGCTTTCCAGATAAAAAATAAACTGTGATTTCACGAGGAGCAAAGCTCTGCTCCATTCTCCCCTCTCCTGTCCCCGAGCTAAAAGAACGTGGGCCAGTTGGTTTCTCAACAAAAGGGCCCAGGAAGGAGGGAATGGAAGGAGAAGACCTCTGTCAGAGCTTCCGAAAGGCGTTTCTGGGGCTGTTTTACTTGGCAGCCCCTCAGTGTGAACGAAGGCTGGAGTAACTGTGGAAGAGGCCAATGTCTGGGCATGCTTTCAGAATATGACACGACGGAAGAATAAAGCTCAGGACACTGGGAGCCAGGTTTCTTAGCCTGGGATGTCAGGGCGTCTGTGAAATCCATGAGTTGTGAAAGTGCTTAGCACAGAACAAGTGGTTTATAAGTTCCTAGAGAAATATTCTCTTTAAAAAATATGGTTTTATTGACTTTTAGAGAGAGGAAGGGAGAGGAATAGAGCGACAGAAACATTGATGAGAGAATCAGTGATCAACTGCCCCCCTGCATGCCCTCTACTGGGGATCGAGTCCGTAACGTGGGCATGCGCTCTGATCTGGATGGAAGTGGTGATCTCTTGGTTGATGGGTTGAAGCTTAACCGCTGAGCCCTATCACCAGGCTAGAGACATACTCTTTTTATTGTTTTGTACAGAGAGGAAGGGAGAGAGATAGAGAGTTAGAAACATTGATGAGAGAGAGTCATCGATCAGCTGCCTCTTACACACCCCCTGCTGGGGATCTGCCCGCAACCAAGGTACATGCCCTTGACCAGAATCGAACCCAGGTCCCTTCAGTCCCCAAGCCGACGCTCTATCCATTGAGCCAAACCGGTCCTGGCTAGAGACATACTCTTAAAGTGAAGGTATTTCTCGCAGGCAGAAGAAATGTGTAGAGTGTGAAGTTAGGCAAAGCAAATCAGCTGGGATTAGGTGTCTCAGGCCTCAGGTGAGGGGCACCAGCTGACAATGAGTGCCAGAGGTACACAGGTTCTTGCAGGCCAGACTCCTTCGTGTAGCTCTAGGCTCAGCTGGGGCCATGGAAACACCAAGTCAGGACCAGAGGGGAGAAATGTCAGTTGGAAAACTCATCAACAGTGACCCAGGCACATCAAGATGCCTTCCCAGACTGGATTATCCAAACGGAACCAAATCTGTTGGAAGGCAAATGCTAACTGGTGGGAATGGATGAAAATGCTTATGAAAAATTCCTAGTCATCATCCCTCCACTGGAGAATGGGACAGCCAGAAGAAGAGGCATGAAGGACATTGCAGGTGGAGAAAAAGTGCTCAGATGTGTAGATGAGGGACCACTCTGCTCCCGAGTTACTTTATTCAGTTATATGACTGCATGTATCCAACTTAATTTTCAACCTTTGAGCTTGGAGGGCCTACACCATCCTCTTTGGTGAAAGATACTTTCAAACAGCCATTCCTTTTATAAGCCTTTGAGGAGGAGGAAGATGTGAAACATCACTTTGTCCTTCTTCTCGTTTTCACCCTTTCTGGGGATGGTATGGTAGAATGTGCAAGAATTTCCAATCATCTCTCTGAAGACAGACCCAAAATCAAACAGGCTGGAAAGGAAGAATTCCTGTTTTGTCGGTTAACTGATGTAGTTATTCTAAAGTCTAATGTGACCTCAGCAGCCCCACCAGATGCAGGTTCTGTATATTTCCTTTCCAAAACTCAGATTTATTTCCTGTGGAAGGTTGGTCCCACCAGGCAGGTGCATGGGTCCCAGGTCCTGCAGGCTCGGCTAGAGGTGCTGCCGTGCTCAGATGTTAACATGTCTGAAGAGCAGGGTTAGAGAGGAAGCCCAGAAAACATCTACACCTCCTATCACTAGGTATTTGGTAAAAAACAAAACAAAAACTCTAAGGTCCCTTCCAAATAGAACCTTCATTTAGTGGCTTCCCAGGAGAAAGTAAATGACAGCCTAACTCTGGTAAATGTTTCTGAAAAGAGGCATCGGTACAATCGTGGCCCACCTAACAATGGGGACGTGCCCTGGAAGAGGCATCCGTGGCTGGTTTTGCTGTGTGGACATCACAGAGTGCACTTAACAAACCTAGATGGTCCAGCCAGCACACCTAGGCCACATGGTATAGCCTGCTGCTCCCAGGCAACACGCCTGTAGAGCATGTTCCTATCTGTGCGAGGCAGTATGAGAGCACATCAAGCACAGGACAAAACGATGCTAGCAAGAGACAAAGTAAACAGGAGATGTGTGAGGCTGCTGCCGGCGCGACGTGGCACACTGTTTTACAGCAAACTGTGTTTTAAAAATAGAAAGAGTCTACACTAAAATAATAATAGAAGGTATAGTATTGTAACTACATAAAGTGGAAGCATGGTCGTTCATAATCATCGTCAAGCATTATGCGCTGTATGTCGTTGTATGCGCTATACTTTCACCTGCCAGGCAGCTCAGCAGGCCGGTTGACACCAGCATCCTCAACGCACCGAGCCACCACGACATGATGGCCATGACATCATAGACAACAGGAGCTTTTCAGTTCCATTACAGACTGTGCAGTGGTGTTCCACCACCGTCTATGCTGTCTGTTGTCTACTGAAACAGCGCTGCGTGGCACGTGACTATATTTAAAAAGTATGCCCCATGTCAGGAATATACTTGGCACCCAAACGGAAAGGTGGGAAGTATGCTGTTCTTGCTAACGGAAAATGCCTTGTGAAATAGGACACTGCTACGAGGGAACGCCTTTGAATTTATGTTCGTTTTGTTTGCTACCCACATAGGTTTGGGCACGTGCCATAGGCAAGGCAGGGAGGGAAGCCAGTTTGATGCCTTCCCTTCGCTCACAGTGCAGAGGGCGCCAGGCCCTCACCCACATCCTGCTACTTCTACCTTCCCGATGCGGAGGAGGGCACTGAGGTTTGGGGGTTGGGCCGGATGACCTAAGGTCCTTTCCAACTCCAATGCTTTATGTTGACGGAGGAGGTAAGCCCAGGTCTTTACACTCAAATGCAGCACAAGAAAGTGTGGGGACCATGTTTTAAGATCTGTAAGTAAAGAGATTAGGGACCCAGATTTAGAGAAAACCAGACTCCCTTTTATGGGTTCCAGGTACATATGTAAATGTAAAAATGTTCTGATCACTTGCATTATAAACACACTTTTGAGGGCACAAATAACTCAAGAAATCTGATTTAAATTTTTTTTCCAGGCAGAGATTTTGTTTCTGGCCTAAAGGATGGTTTGCTTTCCCTATATCAAATGAAAGGACAAAGTAGAATCAGCTTCTCCCTCCAACCCCCAAATTTCAGCAATAAGGTGTGTGCAGTTAAAAAAACTCAGCAATAAGGTGTGTGCAGTTAAAAAAACAAGCGAAGGTCAGAAGCTGGCGAAGGGCCAGTGCTGGCCGGACTGCTAGGCCTCCGTGAAGACATGGGCGCCGGTCCCCCTGAGGCCCGGGGGCTCCTCTTACCTGAGGAGCCGCAGCTCGGCCAGCAGAGTGGGGTTTTGCTGCGCCTTCTCTGGGGTGGGCTGTGAGGCCTGTTCGTGCTCCAGCCGCAGCCGCTGGATCTCCTGTAAGATTTCTCTTGGGAGAGAGGAGGAAGCAAGAGACCAGGGTCAGTCAACTCTCAGAGCATCCTGGACCTCACGTCTGAGCAGAGCGGCTCAGGGCCACCAGCGCCCAGAAGGGGAAGGGGTCACCCTACGTTTCTGAGCAGCACCCACCCTCCCTCACCCAGCTGTTTACGAGGCGTGGCTGCAGCCAGCGGGCCACGTGGAGGACAGGGTCCGACTCCCTCTCTGGTCCATCTGAGCTGGGAGGAGGCTGCGGCACCCCCGAGCCTTCAGGCTGAGCGTTCCCAGCAGGGCCTGCTCTTCTCTCTAGTGGGGAATATCCCGCCGTGGGCATGTGCTTGGCTTGGAAGAGTGCACGGCTAACGGGACCAGCACGTGTCTTCCTGTTACTTATGGTCACACGGACACCAGACAGGGGCTGCCACTTCCAAGGCAGAGGGCTCGGAGGGGAGCCGTGGATACACGGGGCTCGTTTCACAAAAGGAAATAACCCCCCTCACTTGCCAGGAATGACATCGCGCTCACGGGCTTTATCTGAGAAGATCACGCTTGGGCAAAATTCTCTCTCCTTTCCTAACACTGTCAGCCTTAGCAATGGATCCCAAAGAGAGCAGCCTTAGAGGGAAAGCGGTTTTAAGGGGATTCGCTGTAATTGCGTCTGTGACATTAGAGAGCTCTCGGCGTGACCTCTGTCAGGGGTGAGACTGATGTGGGGCCCGGGTTACCCTGCGTGGAGGTGAACACCAGGCCGACCATAAAGGAGAGGTGACCCGTGTAAGGCAAATGGCCCCGAAGTGAGCTAGAAGCCATTAGCAAGGTAACAAGTCACATGTTCCTGGGGGAGGGGCTGGGCTCCAGCCGGCGACACAGAACGAAGCACCGGAACCACAGGAGAACCGGGTGAGCCAGGGGGATGGCTTTCTCTCCAAAAGGCTCATTCACCCCTGTCTGCTTCCCCAACACACCAGCACCCAGAGGCCCGGGACGCGAGAGGAAGGGTGCTCCTGGTCCTTTCCCTGCTCCTCGGCACCTCTCCGGAGGCTCTGGGGTCTCACAGAGCTCAGCCTGAGAACCAGGGCCCTGACTGAAGGCCTCCAGGGCCAACATCCTGACATGCCAGGACTCCCTGGCTCTCCTTCTGGTGGTAAGGATAGAACCATGGCGGAGCCAGGTAGGCCAAGGAGGAAGCAGCTCTGATGAGAAGAAATAATGGCAAGCTATGGAAGGAGCCCTGAGTGCTTAGTCTGTAAGGAGCTACACTGTCTTCTGTAATCGTGGTCTATTTCACCCTCATAACAATCCTGTTATCTATAGATACCCCTGTTATCTGTTTCATGAATGAGGACATCAAAGAATAGGCCAGTGGGGAGACTTGCCCAAGTTCAACAGCACGTGAGTGGCAGAGGTGACCTGGACGCGGGCCTGTTAGCTCCAGAGCTTCTGTACATCAGGCTCCCTCAGTCTGCCGGGCCCAGCCCAGGCTTCTCAGAACATGGCCTCACACAGCCACACAGGGTGAAGAACCGGGGCATGGGAAAGCTTGGCTGCAGGGTGTCAATGGGCACTTTGATCAAAAAACCACTGCGGCTGAGCCGCCGAGCGGCCTTACCGGTTCTTATTCTCCAGCTCCGCGATGAGCTGCCTCTGCTGCTTATTCGCGTCGATGGTGAAGGAGATGTCCGGAGCGCCTCTCTGCTGAGCTGACTGCTGCAAAACACGAGGGTTGCACGGTTTACTATCGAAGAGACAGCAACCATGAGACGTGCAGGTGAGAAAAAGGAAACAATTTCTGTACAAACCAAAAAGCAAAGATACACAAACTAAATGGCCATTCTGCTCCCAAGGACCAGCTTTTCGGTGGGGTTGAAGAACATCTATACAATGAGAAGCAGAACTAATCTTTGGCAGGCAAATACATAAAACATAAAAAAAATTGTTTTTTTTTTAGTTTTCTGATTTGAAGTCTTTGGGGAGCTCTTTTATTCTGGCTATGCTCTCAGTATATGTGGGCATAAAACATACTCACTGTTGAGATAACTCTTTCTCTAGAATTACTGTTCAACCACTGTAATATGCAATTAGAAATTTCATTGTTTTGAAATCATAGTATGACTTTCTTTTCTTCTTCTTTTGGTTAATATACTTTTAGCATTTCTTTACATGTAATTATATATATATATATATATATATATATATATATATATATATATATTTATTCTTGGTCATGCAACCAGCTTTACCAACTGGTATATATGCAGTCATAACTTTCTCCATTCTTATTTTATATATATATATATATAATTATACATGTATATGTGGATACAAATTAACTCCTAACAAATTATACACTGAGTGGCCAGACTATTATGATCTCTGAACACATAATAATCTGGCCACTCAGTGTATATATATAATACAAGGCTAATATGCAAATTGTCTCCTTGACCAGGAGTCTAACCAGCAGGTAGGCCAGCCAACCACCTATGTCCCCTTCCCCTGGCCAGGCTGGTCAGACCCCACCTATGCACGAATTCATGCACCAGGCCTCTAATATATACACACACACACACACACACACACACACACACATACACACTGAGTGGCCAGATTATTATGCATTCAGAGATCATAATAATCTGGACACTCAGTGTCTTTTATAGACAAACGAATCACTGATTAAATACACACATATAATATCCCATATATGTGTGTGTGTGTTTGTGTGTATGTGTATTTAGTCAAGGGTTAATTAGTCATTTTCTATAAAAATAGGGTCAGATTCTCCAGCTCTGTTCCCTGCAGGTCGATGGGGGAAGGGACTACACAATAGATGCATGCCTAGTAGTGTCTGGGTGATGTGGGAAGTGCTTGTCTGTCAATCATACCTGGGAGTGAGTCCCTAGGGGGTTGAAATCTGAGATACTTAGGTCCTAACCAAAGAGAATCTCCCCCTTCCCCCCCAGCTCCCTTGAGACTCTCGTTGTAGACTCCACATACTGGCTTAAGGGACTGGGAGTAGCTTAATGCCATGTGGACACAGCTCCACTGTGGACCAGGAACTTCAGAAATTTGCTCTGCTTCTAGTTCTTCCGAAGCCCAGCTGCACCTTTCCCAGGACTGGCTAAGGGAGATGGGACTTTGGGAAGTGAGGGATATAATTTCATGTGACTAAAAACCACTAATTCAAATCATAGGGTTAGATTATGTATACGTCCCTGTGTCTTGCTTTCTCTACTGTACAGTACATTGTAGAAATTTCTTGATGTCAATATTTACTGACTTCAAAACAATTAAAAAAATATTTCTACCAAAGAATGCCAGACTTTAAAAAATGGTACCCATTGCCTAAGCCTGCTTTTTAAGATCTGGAAGGGTGATTGTAGGAAAGGTTAAAGTGTGGTAAATATCTGGCTTTTGTAAAGCTTCTCTATAATTTTTTAATTAGCAGTTATTTTAAAAAAGAAATGATTTGAAAAAAGGGCTAAGAAAAAGAAATAAAAAGAAACGATTTGAGTTGCTAATGAATAAGTCTGAGATCCTACGTTTTATATCCGAAATGCCTTTCTCTAGCTAAGTCTGGCACATGGCAGCTTTGACCTGTGACCCAGGCTTTTCTTCTGGTTTCACTGCATACTTTTCTCTTTCCCGTACATATTTTACATATTATTAACAAAAGCAGAAACTTATTTGGGTCATTGCTGTGCTCTTTATATTAAGTGATCCAGAATTATCCAGAGAAATCAGGCGTTAGTCTGTTTCAGCAATGTTGTAACAGAATAACTCAAACTACGATCTCTGGTACCAGAATGAGAGCTGAGAAGGGAAAAGATGGAAGGAGTGGGACCATTCTTGGGTCTTGAAGACCACATAGTAGCAACTCTGGAGCTCTTCCTAGTTGTAGCACCGACTATCAGCAGGTGTGGGGAACCTTTTCCTGCCGAGGGCCATTTGGATATTTATAACATCACTCTCAGGCCATATAGAATTTCCAACTTAAACATTAGCCTGCTGTATTTGGTCAAACATTAACTCACCTCTCATGCTTTGGCAGGGCCAGACCAAATGGCTTCCTGGGTTATATAAGGCCAGATGTTCCCTACCCCTGAGCTAAGGGATCAACAATGAACAGGACGTCCTCTCACTCCCACTACTTACAGATGATGTGGACTCTGCCGCCAGTCTTGCTGCATACCTGGCGATCAGCCTGTGTTCCTCATCCAGCCGGTTTGAGCTCTCCAGCATACTATTGAGAACAGAGCGAGGAGACTGTTAGACGACGGGAAGGATGCATGTATTCCTATCGCCACCAAGGGTGATGTTATTTCAATGTTTCAGTTCAAAAATTTGAAAATGATATAAAATCCTATTAGGCTAATGATCTCAGACTTGGATTTATAACATGAATCCATAACGTGAATCTATCGATAGTATGTGGCCAGGAAGGTCACTAATAAATCCTGTCTCACTCACTCCAATTGTCTTACTGAGATAGCTCCAAGGAGGAGTGATGGTTTTGATGAACATTCTGATAAAAGAATATTTTCTCTTTAATTTTATTGCTTTTGATATTTTTATTTCCTCATAACACAAGTAATACATGTACAAAATAGGCATGTTAGGAAACATGGACGCTAGATTTAAAAAAACCAAACAAACAATGGTGGTCAGCCTGTAATGATCCCCATTCCTGGTGTTCACTCTTGTGTATAAGCCTCTCCCTTTAGTATGGGCTGGACTTACTGACTTGCTTCTAGGGAATATAATATAAAATATGGCAGGAGTACTGGAATGTCACTTCTAAGGTTAGGTTATATAAGACCATGGCATCTGTCTGGGGCATGTTTCCCTCTCTGAGTCCTTTTGGTTTGCTTGCTCTGTGGGAAGCTAAGTCCCATGCCATTAGGTGGCTTGTGGAAAGGCCCAAGTCATGAGGCGCCAGAGCCAGCCAGCACCTTGTGAATGAATTCACATGGGCAGAGCCTTCAGATGAGATCACAGCCCCAGCTAACAGTTTGATGGCAACCTCATGAAAATCCTCTTGAGCCACCAGCCCCTCCCTTGTTAGAAATCTGCATTTCTAACAAGCTTCTGAGATCGATCCTCTGGTACCGCTGGTCCAAGGACACTTTGAGTAGCAATGACCTAGAAGATCTTGAAAATAAGATGGAACATCTGAACTATGTAAAATAGATCACTTTTCATGAGCATTTAATTGATATCCATCTAGTATGTGTGGTATTTTCCAAACATTCCCTTATGACAGAAAATTTTAGGATTTCAGGTTGACATATATAGGTATAGTATCAATCCCTATGGATTGAGATTTTAATTGGCATACAAAAGACTTGCAGTAAGAAAATAACTTCAAAGTGAAGGGAGTTAGCTTTGGAAAACTGATGCTTTAAAGCTGATGTTTGTCTTTATAACACGGTATGTGCACTCCGCAGTGGCCAAAAGCAATAACGGAACTTCTTGCTGCAGCTTTAACGAGAAAGAAAGTTCCACTGCCTTTGCTTTAAACATAAAACTACCCACAAAGAAGCAATTTAATTTGATTTCAACATGTTTATCATTTCTGGCTGGTGCATCAGTGACTGAAAGCCTACTTAAACACTGTGTAGAGAATAGGGCCCCTCGCTCCAAGCCCAGGACAACAATGTGTTTGATGGCCTGAAAGTGACTTGGTCAAAAATGTTTGTGAGTGTTTTGGTAAATAAATAACAAAAAACCTTGATAAAAAAAAAAACAACCCCTCATGATGAAAGTGTCTTTTATCACGAATGACCAGCAAGTACGTAAAGTTACATAAAGAAGCCTCCTGGAAATGTAAGATGTAAAATTATGGGATTCGGTCTAGCAAGCTATAATTCATCCTCTATACTTTTCCTCCCCCAGCACTGGCCGAATGAGGGGTGGAGTGATATATTGCCCCTTTGTGCACACAAAGGATTTATGAGTCCACCTGTGCCATTTCAGAGTGTGCAGATTATACGAGAGTGAATGAGGCATTTCTCTGATAAATCCCATTATTTCAAGATTTCAATTACAAATGGTTGAAAATGAATGGCCAATAATCCCTAAATCATTAAAGAAATACAGATTACAACACTTGCTCTATCCTTGGCTATTCATTTCAAGTCTTTGGAATCAGTAATATGTTGCTACAAGACTATGATGAATTAAAAAGAGGCTGCTCTGTAGATGGAATCTTGAATGGGAAGATCGATTATTTTGAAAGCTCTCCAGCGTCTACCTTAAATACATGACCAGTGGCTGCTGCGAGTGGTTGAAAATGGCACTCTAGGAAACTCAAGTGGCCCAGCCAAGCGATGGCTTAGTAAATTGTGACTTAGCAGAGATTTCTGGGGACTTGGGGTTTATTCACATTTTTGGTTTGTTTGTTTCTCTGTAGTCTTGTTCTGACTGCCAGGGTGAGAAAGTCAACCAAATAATGTCACCCAAAGACCACCAGACAAAGTGGTATGTTTTCCCTTAATATTTTTTTCCACTTGGTGATTGGAATTTTATCACCAGAGATTAATTTTTAAGGTCATTAGGCCTCAGGTACTACCCTTCTATTAAAATGGAAATGGCTAGCAGGAGGATTATTGCCTAAGAAAGCATGGTCCATTAACGCCAAGGGGAGGATTGCTTTAGGAGGTTATGGCCTATGTTTTGCAGTTGGTTGAGAGCAAAACACCAGATAGAGCCCTGTTCAGGCTGTCAGGAGTCAGTGAGCAGAAGACAGGGCAGAAAAGAATGAAGTGATACTGGGGTCCAGGAAGTGATTTTATGGGACTGAAGATTGAGGAGAAAAATGAAGGAACTCTCAATGCTTCAACTGTTGGCACTTTACTGTGAGGTTTAAAAGGAAAGTATGGGAAATCATAAATTGGCAATCTTCATGGATAATAATAATAAAATCTACACAATAATGGCTTCTCTATAGTGGCACCTTCAAACTCCTTTATTGAGACCTTAACAACCCACTATAGTATAATCATGGTCAAGGCCCTACATTCTATCTTCTATTGTACAAACTCACAAGTTCCTCCACTTCCTTCTATCCCAACTGTCATCGATATGCTCCATGCCACTGATCTTTGCCTGAATTGGTGTAAAGGCCTCTCAACAGGTTGCTCTGATTTTAGATTTAGTCTTCTCTCCAATTCATTTTCTATCCTGCAGTCAGTGTGATCGTTTAAAAATGAGGTTGGCTGTAACAGTCTTATGCATGAAACCCTTCTACAGGTTCTTGTTTTTTGAAATTCTTTAACAAGCTGGATAAGGCCCTGCATCCTTATTCAAGATAAGCTCCTCAGAGGGACCATGTTCTCTCTGCCCTGAATCATTTCTCTGCCTCCTCCCCACATACCCACCTGGCTAATTTCTCTTCATCCCACTGTTGTCTTTAGTTGCCATTTCTTACCTTTATCTCCAACCTCCAAATTCAGGTTCATAGCTTCTCATGTATTCCACAGAAGTCTGCACCACACTGCCCTTTTTATAGCTGCAATCCCTCTGCATTTTAATTGACTTTTCCCTTGTTTTTATCCTTTGCTAAACTGTCACTCCTTTGAGGGCAGGATGGTTCAATGTTTTCAGCATTAGCACAGTGCTTAGAACATGGCAACAACTACCCAAGAATTAGTTGGACTGAAGAATGTATAAAGGTTAGCTCTCTTAGCTCACACTACCATGGTCTTTGGTTCACCTCTTCCATCTTTCTGGACTCGCATGCATCCTCAACACTTTGAGAAAACCAGGAGAATACAGGTTAAATACTGTATTTTAAAACTTGCCATGCTATCTAAAATGGAACTGTGGAAGATTCACTTTGGGTAGAGATAAAAAACCAGGATACATTGCCTGACTGCATACAGATTCCTCATCTGCTAAAGTTCATAAAAATGTCATTATGCTCATTCATATTCATTATCAGATCTCAATCCCCAATCGTGGCAAATTCTCTTCTGGTTTACATTTATTAATGTTGTTGTAAAGATTAGGAAAGCAGATGGCGTCTAAAAGGGGTAAGATCCCACTCAAAAGAAATGCTCATTCTCAGAAGGAGTGAATAACTGGTAGGGGTGTTATAAAAGAGTGTGTGGGAGGCTGGGCTGGATCATTTCTGGATTCAAACCTCAGCCTTCCCACTTACTAGTTGTGTGACTCAGGGCAAGTCAACCTCTTTGTGCCTCAGTTTTCTCATCAATATAACAGGGGAAATATGGTAACTTACTTCATGGCTAACAACCCCAAATCCACCCAAAGTGTTTAGACTAGTGCCAGGGCACATGGTAAGACTGTGAGAATTTTTTTTACTCTACTCTCGATGGTGCAAAAATTGCTATGACAATTTGCACCATAACTTCCTTACCTATAAATCAGCTTTCTGCCCAAGAAAGTGTGATTGGTTACTGTTCAGTATTCTAGTTTATACCAAAAAGGAGAAAGACAGTTAAGTTGAGTCAATGAAAGAACTTATAGAAGCAATAGGTGGTCTTTATAACTCTGATTTCTTAGACAAAGGGAATGGTTAGCTGGACAGTAATAGCCTTCTCTTTCTTTTCCTTGCTTTTGCAAGCAAAGCCACCCACTGCCATGAATTTCTAATCAAAATGTCCTTTTTGTACAATTTATCCAACAACATCTGAGTCCAGGTCCCATTCTGAATTGTTTATTTTAGCACATTTGGAGAAAGCGTACTCTGAAGTTTATTCATTCAACAATATTGAACACACATGAGCTATCACTTCATTTCTACCATATTATAATGGACAGAGCTTACAAAATAGAATTTTAAAATATTTTTAGATGCCTCCAGTCCTATTCAAAATCAAGGAGGGAGGTACTAACACTGAGTTATTCCCATGTGCCCAGTACTACACTAATTTAAATCTATAGCCTCATCAGATTGGTAGTGTCACTCTCTTCTTCCATGGAAACTTAAAATGTATTGAATCTATGACGGAGAAGGGAACACATCTTAAAATCAATTTATCATCTGATTATGCTGAGAAAATCTCTGTGGATACAACAGAGCCAATGCAGATATGTGACACTCTTCAGACACTTATTTCTAGCCTCCTAAGGAAATATCTTTCTCAGAAGTCTAGTTCTATAACTACAGCTCCTAAACATTTCACAGAAGAAAGGAATGTGTTAACAAGGAAATGAAACTCATATAAAAGAGACACTGTCAGTGAGTATAGACAACTCCTTTTTCCTTTCAATAGGTTGCAATCTACTTACACTTTTTCAAAATCAACAACATTTACAGAAAAAGGTAAAATCATAGCCTACACATTAAACATGTAAAAGGCATAAAATTCAGTGAATTCAGTGTTAGACTGAGTTGTGTCTCCCCAAATACATGTGTTGAAGCCCCAATTCCAGTACCTTACAATGTGACTGTATTTAGGGCTTTTAAAAAAGTGATTAAATGAGGTTCTCAGGGTGGGGCTCTATTGAATATATGACTGTTGTTCTTATCAGAAGAGGAAGGGAATTAGGAATATATAAGCACAGAGAAAAGAAGATGTGAAAGGCCACATAAAGAAGAAAGCAGCCATCTGCAGGCCAAGGAGAGAAACCTCAGGAGAAATCAACTTTGCCAGCACTTTGGTCTTGGATGTCCAGCCTCCAGAAAACAAATTTCTGTTGTTCAAGTCACACAGCTGCTGGTATTTTGTTATAGTAGCCCTAGAAAACTAATACGAAACTTTCAGTTTTTTAATTTTGCTCCCATCACTTGCTTTTCTCATACCAATGAATTGCTGGTGTTTGTCTTTATCCACATTTACCACCTCTCTCTACATCAAGCTTAATATTTTTTACTCTTACATTAAATGTTTAAGGGCTAATTTATAATTGGTGATGCTTCAAATAGTAAAAAAGATTTCTCTGAGGACTCCCAACAATTTTGCTTAGGGTGAGAGGGATTTTGTACTATAGCACTATGGATATTCTACAGCATCAACAGATGTTTATTGGCCACCTACTATGTGCCAGGCACTGCGTAAAATGTCAGAGACATGATGGTGGGTAAGTCAGAGAAGGCCCTGCACCCTCAGGGGAAAATAGAGAGTAAATCAACTACCAACCAACCAACCAACCAACCAACCAACCGACCAATGGTTGCAGTTCTAGTGAGAATGAAATAAATAGCATGCCATGATAGAGACTAATATAGGCAACCCACCTGAGGAGGTGACTTCAATCTGAGATTGGAAGCCTGAGCAGGAGCTTGTGCATGTGTGTGTGAGGAAGGAGAGGGCAGGCAAAATGGGGCCGGATGTTCTAGGCATAGGAAAGATCGAGCATCCTGATCTTGGGGCAGTTTTAGGAATAGTTTTGAGGAATCAATCAAAAGCTGATGTGACTAAGTATTATGACTGAGTGGAAGACCCCTTGGCAGTTGAGGA
This sequence comes from Pipistrellus kuhlii, assembly GCF_014108245.1. Taxonomy (NCBI): domain Eukaryota; kingdom Metazoa; phylum Chordata; class Mammalia; order Chiroptera; family Vespertilionidae; genus Pipistrellus; species Pipistrellus kuhlii. Next base: position 19,490,923 of record NW_023425562.1, read on the forward strand.
TGAGAGGCTGGTAGGCATGAGCTAGTCCCACACAGGCTTCTTAAGCTGAAGCGAGGGGTCTGAGGTGTAAACTGAGTTCAAGATGAATCTATTCAAGGGTTTCAAGCAGGCAAGCACAGAAAAATTTGGACCTCAGATATGTACCCTGGACCTAGGGCATTAAATGCACAATTTCTTGTTCTTGAGAGAAAATACACATGCAGAACAAATTTTACCCTGGTTAGGTGAGATCAGGGGTCTAACCGAGTGACAACAATTGATCTTGACATCAAAGTATAGGCTGTACCCCTTCCTCTCATTCACAGGGGACCTTTGCAGAGAGAACTATACCAGAAGCTTTTCAGTAGGAAGGATATAATTATGGTAAGAGTTGGAAGTTCTGGGCTGGTTTTGGATCCTTTGGGCTGCCTTTCATGGTCAGTCCTTCTGAACCGTTCTAAGCCCAGGCACTCGATGAGCTATAGTAGGGGTGTCGAACTCAATCAGAGAAGGGGCCAAAATCTAAAATCCAGCCTAAATCGCGGGCCGAATGGTTTACTGAACAGTCATAAACTGTCATTGTGATGGAAACGCAGCGGAGTGCAGTGATGACAGCGCGGTGCGGGCCACATTGCAAGGCCTGGTGGGACGGATTTGGCCCGCGGGCCTTGTGTTTGATACATGTGAGCTATAGGGAAGAGTAGAAAAGCCCTCAGTGTATATTCTGAGGCCTCTCCTCCCCATTTGGAGAAGGTGCTTGAAAACACGAAGGCTTTTAAAATGTCACTGAATTAGGAAGATGGCAGACTTCTCCCTGAAGCTACAGTTTACTTGGCCTCTCTGACAGCATGACCAACCCTGACAACAGAAGTGCTTCTTGCACTTAGCAGCAGACTATTTACAAATGAGTCCATTTCTCATGGTGTTAAGCAGTACTTATTTTTTTAAATGACCCCACATAGTTAATCAGGAGCATATATGATTAATTATGGAAACAGATCATTTAACCAAGAACAGCTATAAAATTCCTATGTGTAGACCATCTCATGAAAAATGCACAAATAGGGAGGCTGAGGCACGATGGGAACATAGAAGGGATCTTGTGTCAGCCCGGTGTGCAAGCCCTTGCTAGCACATGACCGTGGATAAGTCACTTCATGTCTCGGAGCTTACATTTTCTTATCAGTGAAATGGCAATGATAAGGTCTACACTGAAAGGACTTGACAAGCAAACCAAACCATGTGTGGGTAAGGGCTCTGTAATTTTTGAAGCTCTTCATAAATGTACAATTTACTCATGTTCAGGGGCTGTGGTGAGATAGATACAAGAGACTGAAGACAGAGCTCTTGCCCTTTTGAAGCTTATGATCAAAATGAGCAATCACAAGGCAGAAAACTAGATACATCCACTCTAACAACTACCATTCTTGTTATCACGGTGTGCTCCAAGTGTCTGTGAAAGCACAATCAAGTAATACAGTGGGATTTGCAATTTTAGGAAATAGATGTGTGTGGATGCAGGGTGGAGGACTGTCCAGAAAAACTTTCTGGAGGGCATACATAGATGTAGGTTTCATAAGAGGCAATGAAGCCTAGTGTTTATGAATTTGGACTAAAGTGGCTAATGATCAAACTTCCTGCTTCACTCACTGTTTAGTGGCCATGTGACTGGAGAGTCCTGTAACACTCGTAATTGCTACTGTTACTTCTGTATAAAAGGGGGATAATAGCATTTCCTCTATAGGCTTGCTTTAAGGGCTAGGGGAAATTATGCAAATAATTATGTGATTAACGTATGTAATTATAAATTATGTAAATAATTTATAGAACTACAAATTATGTAAAGAATAGTGTATTAATATGTATTTTGTGTATGATTATGTCATTTATGCAATAGCACATAAGTAAAGCTTTCAACAGTGCTTAGTCTGAGGTAGGGATTTAAAAAAAACGGCAGCTCTTTGATTATTACCATTATGTAGCTCACCATAGTTGAATGATGGTAAAAATTATAGCTATGAGGATGACAAAGGAGGTGAGCGATCGTTACAGTACTCATATAATCATGGACGGTGTGGGGAATTGTTAGGATCTAACTAAACAGAAAGGAAACAGAAGGAAAAATGAAAAATCCAAAAGATAAGTTGGAATTTTTTTAAGGCCAGAAAGAAAGCGCTGAGAAGTATGGGGGCAGCAGCCATTAAAATGGAGGTGGTTTCATGGATCCATCTTCCTAAAGGGGATGCATGGTGTCTCTGCTGTGACAGTTTTACCGTCTTAAGTAGGGGTGTCAAATTCAATCAGAGAAGGGGCCAAAATCTAAAATCCAGCCTAAATCGCGGGCCGAATGGTTTACTGAACAGTCATAAACTGTCATTGTGATGGAAACGCAGTGGAGTGCAGTGATGACAGCGCGGTGCGGGCCACATTGCAAGGCCTGGCGGGACGGATTTGGCCCGCGGGCCTTGTGTTTGACACATGTGGTCTTAAGTGTCTTAAGTGGCCATCAAGCCGCTGTGATTAATCACCTGAGCAGGGAAGAGGCCGCTGGTAATGCTCTGAGCTCCCCTCTCGAAGACGGCTCTGTTACAACTTTAATTAAGCGAAGGTCAAAGAAAAGTAATAGAAAGAGCCAGTGTCCTCAGCACCATGGGAGAGGATGCCGTGTGAGATCACACCATCGCCTTCAGACATGGTTAAATCTGTATCGACTGCATTCCTCTTTAAAGATCACTCACACAATTTGTTTCCTTTTGTAAATCTGTATTTTTAGTTTCATTCCTTCAGCCACCATATGGCATGGCGGAACCAAACTCATTGGGAATAAGATTCAAGCAATCACTCTTTCCTCCTATAGTTCTGAGAGGCTGAGATGTGAGGAAGAGGAGAAACTGTTTGCTCTACAAGCTGGGGAAAAAATTTGAACAAAGAGATGGGCTTAGCAGGAGAGCCCATTTTTATTTCCTAAAAGAGTAAAATTAAACTAATATGCCGGTCATATTAAAAAAAATACAAATTAAGATAAATATATAACCATTAAAGGCCCATCAATGAATCACCTAAAATTATTTCATGTATTAATTATACAAAAAATGATTCAGGAATAGAAAGGAACTTTGGAAATAGTCAAGGGAAGAATGTTCTAGAAACAAAGTGGCTAATAACACTGAGTGGTGATGTGATGAGCATCAAGTGTTTGTGGCATGCTTTCTGAGACATAGTAGTTAAAAGGAACTGGTTTGCTAAACATGCTTGTAAAATAATAGTCTAAACCAACCTGAAATATATGATACTTATATAGTTTTTCATATATTTTCATTAAAATAAAAAATGTGCAATTATTATTAAGACAAAGTAACTAATCAAAGGGAGGAATCTCTTATGTCACAATAAAAATAGAAAGAGAAAAGCTTTACAAATGTCTTTATCCCAATATGTAGAGCTACCTGAATCCATACATGTCTCACGTCTGAAAGTGAGCTTGGCATAGTCAGGGACTCGAAAGCAGGCTTTATCTGATGGCTACCCAGAAACATTTGCGAGTCAGAGAAAAGTTGAAAAACAATCACTGTTAAGGAAATGATTTCCAGGGTCAGACCCCATTCCATAACTTCCTCTTTTTTACAAACCTGTAAAAAAGCAGAGACAAACCTGTCCTTGCAATAAGACGGATTCCTGCATCACCCTTGTGTGGTTCTGACATTGCCCTTGTAACACAGAACTGACTGTGGGACCCAGACCTCTGCACCCACCTGGATGCTGATCCTTAGCATGGCGCCATGTGTACACGTTATACCTTCGGCTAAAATATAATTCTACGGCATATTAATGGGAAATATCCAAAATTACATCAAAGAAGACATTGGAATGGAATCCGTTAAAAAGTGCCTGAGGGATATCTCTGGCATCAGTGGCTTTGCCCCCTGCTGAGACTGCTGGTCAAGAGAAGGGACCATGTTCCTCTTTATGGTCGGCCAAGCAGCCAAGGCTGCACTAACCATGAAGGGTTGCTCCGAAGCATGTTGACATACAACCCGATGAGCACATGTTCATCAGCTAGCCTGTCTGCCACATTCAGGCTGTATTGGATCCTGAAACAGGGAGGAGGAGAGAGGGTGTGTTAGGGGAGGCGGGCAGAAAGAGGTAGAGCAGGTAGGAGTGCGTTAGTGCGTGCGGGTGGGGAAAAAGGCATTGGGAAAACCAACCAAGTAAAGGAAAAAATAAGTGCTGTTGGATGCGAGACACAACAAAATCCAAGCAATGAAATTCACAATTGCATCTCACCAAACTTGAAAAATACAGGCTTCCAGAAAACAGATTTGCAATCTTCAAACCATCAAGGCCAAGAAATTCAACTGAACGGTAAGCGCGCTGCAAGCAAAGATTAAGTAGCCTTCGGAAAATCAAACCTGAAGCTTAGTCATTTAAGAAAAGAAAAGGAAATCAGGGAAAGTGAGTAACAACACAGATGTTCCTACTAAATATCACTGCTTGATGCTGTTAATGGAGTTATAATGGAGCTGCTTTTACTAAATCAAAGATGGTCTTCCAAACACAAAGCATGTCGACAAAAGAAATCGCCATTTTCCATGCAGTTAATTCCAGATTCCAGTACACTCGGGCTTTAACTTACCCTTTGCCCTTCAGAAAAGCCGGAGCAGCCCTAGCCAGCAGTTTGTTCTGCTCTACTTCACTGTCCTTGGGAGGAGAGCTAGTTAATAAGACGGGAAAGCCAAGAAGAGCGTAAACACGGCATTGCATTCAAGAATAGAACTGGCGACAGAAACGCCCAAGTCTACAGCCAAGCTCCGTTTGGACAGCTCTCTTTATTATTTTGAAATGTTCAAGATGTTTCCCCTCTCCACTGACTTGAATGAGGAGTAGAAACCTGGCCTGACAACCATTATTACAATTGCACAAACCACCAGGATCCCAGATTTGACCTCTCTGCCCGTTGCTTAACAAATGGATTGCATTATGCCTGGACAGAATGGAAATTCATTCAGCATTCATTACGGATAATCCTGTAAACAGCCCAATGGTCCCCTGCCTCCTGCCATCCTTTATATTTCAGTCAAGGAGTTTATTTCTGCGGCCTTCTCGATATTCTCCAACTTTCTGAGTTGAATAGAATGTTGAAAATTACCGAGAGATTGCAGTCTTATTAGAAGTGCTTTGTACTTGAAGCACCACATAGAGGGTTTCAGAAATCCCCGATTATTAACACAAAGTATTACACAAAGTACAAGTGCACACAAAATTGACTTTAAAAAGGAAATGATTAATGTTCTAGGAGAATTTATCTTCCTGATGAACTTACATTTTTTTTTTTAGCATACTAATCTCCACTTTTTAAGACTATGAAACCTGCCAGTCAGGGCCAAACAGCCACTTTAAGCCATTGTAGCTGATATTTTTCCCATCATCCCACCAAAACAGCACCCTAAGCCTGGTCTCCTGAAGCATATCCCTTTATGTTCATTATCCAGTAACTACCGTCTCCCTGCTGCCCAAGTACATCCTCCAACTTTCTTTTTTGTAACTCAGTTATATATTGTACCTACTATATGATTTACCCCAGATTCTTGCAAAACCACTCAAAACACTGTGGTAAATTAATGATTTCCCTGTCTTGTTATGCTTTTCTGTCCCTCGATGCCCAGAAATTGTGGGGATATTTGCTAAATCAAAAGCTGAATTACAACTCCATGGGTACAACTTCTAATATTGAATGCACAAGAAGAAAGAAAGGACCAGAGGAGAAAAGAAATATAGGAGGGTCTGTCAGGGGATGTGTTTGCTACAAACGGCCTGGTGAATTTTATGGGGGGAAAGTGATGTGTCCATAAATCCTGTCCCATCACGTGACACCAACATTAGCTCTGGAGGAGCCTTGCTGACATCAGTATGTGTAGGGCCAGGGCCAGGAAGGGAGCAGTAGGCCAGATTTCTGTTGGTGGCCTTATTCTTTCTTTTCTTTTAACTCTTCTCTCCTTCCTCTACCTCTCCTTTTCTTTTTCTTCTTCTTTCCAAGTTCCTTCCTCCCTCAAGGGGATGAGCGGATATTCTCTGTATACACATCTCTCTCCTTTTTTTTGTGTGTGTGTCATTTTCTTTGCATTGGCCCATGCCAGGATTGGTTTAAGTCCTTTCATGCTCCTTTTCCTTCCCACATGAATTTTTGGAATCAGTTCTTAGAAAATATGGGGATGACACTATTGGTATTTATGAGTTTGTGGAAAGAAAGAATTTATTTTGTTTTGCTATAGCTCTTAATGCCAGGAGTACTTCTGAGTTTTGGTACTCACTGTCCACAGAGTTTCTATATTTCCAAAAACTAGCCTTAAATTCTGCTCCTAATGACTTATTTCTGGGAAGCCAAAATTATGACCAAATAGAGAGGAAGTCAAGCGCATGAATAAAACAAATCAAAACCAAAGCCAAATACTCTCTTAAAATGAAATAGATCAGGAACTTAGAGAGTTGATGGGGAAGCAGGTTTCACATAAAACCTGGGCCTATAAAGACTTCACATGAAGTGCCTTCACCAGAGTTTCTTTTGCAGCTCCTAAGGTGTTTGAAGAAAGAGCAACGTGACAAATTTTCCTCCCGCACTGTGAGAATAGTGACAATGTGTGATTTATTATGATCTCTTCAAAGCAATGGATGCTCACGATATTGTACAGAATACTTTGGATTTTTAAACTTTCCTTTTGTAGCTTGGCAGTTTGCTTGGAGAAGTGAGGGGGTATGTCCATCTCATCTTGGGATCAAACACAGGAGCTATGTTCTTACCAAGAATTGAACACTTCCGCCACTTCAGTGCGTCAGAATGCAGCAATGGCTTTCACATCAATCTAGTTCCAAAAGCTTCTGTCTCCTACAGTCCCGTCTTCAAATCTAAATGCGTTCTTCCTCTTAAGCTCTGAACTGGGAACGGGCAGGAAATCTTTTCTAATCTGAGTTCCAAGGAGAAGCAAGCCTATTATCGCTAAAATTGTATGTATTTTCTTATTGTGGTCACTTTCTTTTCACCAGGCCCTTGCCAACGTATAGGCACACGCCTTTGCACACATGTTATCAGTAATGAGTGGGTGACAATCATACCCTGGAGGGTGTGAGAAGGTACGTTTTGAAGTTTACGTGTTCAGCTAAAGAAAAGGAGGAAGAAGTTTTCCTTTAGACTACATGTTCTTTATAAAATATTCTCTATTTTCTCACCAATTCCTTTTTAGACCTTTGGAAAATAGTATATATAAAGATAAATGCTTTTCCCCCTCTCCCCTTCTCCTTTCCCCGTGCACACACACTGGTTTTAGAAGAATGAAGCAACTTAAAAGTATTTAAAATAGATGTAATCTTGTTATTTGCAGAATTTTAATATTTTCTACAACTTTTGTGATACTATACTATGTTAGTACAGTTTTGGTAATATTATTATACTTATAATCCTTTTTTTCTTGAAATATCAATATTTATTGCATATAATATTATTATATTTAACATAATTTTTCTTGAATAATTGGTGTATAACGTAACATATTTAAAATCCTTTTCTTGAGACATTAATGTTTATTGCATGTATTAATATACTTAAGATAGTTTTTCTTAAAATATTAATGTTTATCACATGTAAAATATTTCATATTTATTCATCTATTTACTTAAATTCACCCTTTACATTTGAAGGGTGACAACTGACACAAGTAGTTTTGCTCAAGTGTAAACATTTTGGGGGGTTCTAGATAACAGAACTACACACAAAGCTCCCTGGGCTTTTGTTTAAACCTGAAACATATTTTTTAAGAACCACCTCTGCTTATGTTGGCTTACTATTTTAGTGCTGGTCAAAGATTTTTTTCTCTTATTGAGTGTGAAAATAAAATAATTTAAATGGAAGTCCTGCATGCAGTCTCACAGAACAGCAGCATTATAGAAATAAATTATATTGTGTGCAACAATCATGATCACAGTGGTCAACAGGAAACTGATATTGAGCTATTTTCATTTTTATTGATTTCCAATAACTGATAAACTTGGGTGGTGTTTTTGAACTTGTGAAGAATAGCTTATAAAGATGGCTCCCTCCTTAAGTAACTATCAGTGTGAATAAAATTTTGCTTCTTACTGCAATCTACATAATTTAGGTAGAATACAAAAGAGACCACAAGTCAGTTCTGCCAGGAGCTAATTTCTTGAAAAATTGTGTTCCCATTTCCTGTTCTTGCTTTCAACATCTTTGATCTGAAATATAAAGCATCTGTCTCAAGTACATCAGAAAACAAGCATGAAAATAATTTAGTGTCCAATGGGGTGATTGTCATCAAGCTGGCATGAAAGTCAAGCCATCCTAAGCAGCTATGATGGAAGAAACGTTAAGAATTCTTGGCTTACATTGGATTCACTACGTTCACTATGTTTTCTCTCAGACAGCATCAAAGCGTATCAACTGTATTTTTACCAAGAGTCTCTAAAAGTTGGCTGGGTATAGGGTATATACAAGCAACAATGAAAGAAACTTTACTAAGATAATAAAAGTTGTTGAAGTGAAGAAGAGAGATGACAAGTTTTAATTATTCACTAACATTTTAGCACAGGAAAGAGAACTGAATGGGAAGACTGGCCTATTTCAAGTTTGAAAAGTCTAGTGGAGCACTGGGGCTACATAAAAGAAAGAGATATCAGCAGAGAGTGATTTATGATTTTTTTTTCAAATTTCATAAAATTTCAGAAAAAATGCCCAGAAAGTGTGAAAAGAGTAAAGAAATTCTCAGGTCAGTTAATGTATAAGTTCATCTGTTATATGATGTTGATTTATAAATTTATTTATTTTTTTCTTACTGAAAAGGATGAGCTTTAATTTTAGGAATAAAAAAAAAACAACCCTGAAGAAAACTTTAATTTTTAGATCAAAGGCTGAATTCAGTACCTCAATTTTATTTCTATTCACTTTTGATTACCAAAGCATAAATGCTTAAAATTTAGTTTGAACATTTTTAGTTAGGTTAATAATCTGGGTTGTTAGGTAAAGAATCCTTGGTTAAGCAAAGTGTTTGAAAAAAACTGAAGAAGCAATACTAATTAACCTTTCTTTGGTTGAACACATAAACCAATCAACCAACTGGCCAACCAATCAACCAACAGAAATAACTCACAAAGGCTGCCCACTGGGAAGAATCAGGGTTTGGGAAGCACTTGGGGGGGGGGGGGGGATGTGCCTTCCCCGTCTGCACTACTGAGCCTCACGCAATATTAAGTAACTAACCAAATGCTATTGTGACAAAGCAGAAAACAGCATATCTGATTGGGTTCAATGCATACCATGACTCAAGCAATTTTCTAACATTTGGAGGAATGAGGAATGATAAGATCTGGCTAGAGCTATAGATCATAGCCAATGTGATTCCTTTTCTGAGTGGCTTCTGTTATAGAGGTTGCATCTATAGAAACATTTGTAAAAGCTTTATATGATGTTTATGATACCGAGGGTAGAAGAATCTAGCTATTTAAACATTCAGAGTTTCATATTGTGGCTCATAAAAAAGACAGCCATAATTTAATACATGTATTTTACAGAAAAATGCTAGGTAAGTTTCTCACATCCCCCAGGCAAGAATTCTGGCTGGATAATTAAGATTTTACAAAGGGGGCATGATACCAACAAAGATGGCAAGTGTTCAGAGGCACCATGCTGTGGGCAGCGAAGGGAGAAAAGGGCCTTTTGGGCCTGGCTTTGGGTCAGGGCTTGCAATAATATTTGCAACAGTGATGAGATATATTTCATAAGCTTATATAATGTTGCTGCCCCTTTTCTAGTAGTGATGATAGATTTCCATTGATCCAGCCATTTTTTTCTATAAATTAATGCATTTATAAAAAATAATCTAGGTTTAGGGATAAAGTTATAATCAATGAAATGAATGAGGTGAATTATGTTTTTTGAACCATATTCTACCTAATTGCTAACCAGCATTGCACGCGCGCCTGTAGGGACACACACACACACACACACACACACACACACACAGACTTCAAAGGGTTAAGGAGAGTGCCTTTGAGATTCCCTCTTTTTGTTTAAGGGAAAAGTGAATCAAGGATATAACTGGAAGTGGATATAAGAAAAGAGGATACAGCAGATGGCAGTGGTAGCCAGTTATACACTCATAAATCTGTGTGAGTCAGATCACCCGGATGTCAAGACTTCAAAGATACACCCTAGTGCCCTTTGAAGATCAAAGGGGGATGCTTGTAAAGGACTCCAGGTTGAGCAATGCCAGGAGTTTCTGGCTAGAATTCTGAAGTGGTGATTTAAATTCATCCTCATTCTGCTTTATCTTTCTAAGATCTGTCACAGAAGACTGAAAACCCAGGCTAAATAAAATATCTGCATGGCAAACTTCCCTACTTTCTTAACATGGATCAGTACGTTCTTGGCTTGTTTAGGTTTTAATCTGATTTTAAGAGGGGAAGTTGGGGTGGAATAGGAGTGAGAGTAGGGTCCTAGGTTACATTTATTTGGTTCTATTCCAACCTTAGGAAAAATAGGACCTTTAACTTATGCCTACACTTGGCTTTGTGGATTTCTATCAATTTTGGGTGTAGACATGGTTAAGAAGTTAAATAGTGGATCACCACTAGCATGATCAGTGATAGAAATGAAGCACTGATACTATGAACTTGGTTTTTAAATTCTTCTTCAATAAGAATTAGACTGCTCTCTTTAGGGAAAAAAAGGCCCAGTTGAACAGAAGGGTATGTCCTCAAATCTTTTATTACACTATGGTACAGCCTTGTGGCATTGTCTGGCCTGACCAAGTTAGTGCTAATGATCATTCCAATGGGCACTTTCATTAAAAGTCTAAGAAATCACCATCTGGGGTCTTGGGCAACAGCAGAGTCAGACAGAGAAGAAAATCCTCGGGGTACTCTTCACAGATGAGTATATAATCTATACTGGTTTGAGGCCACGAGATCAATAAAATAAGTGGAAAAGAGAGGAAAGAGCTGAGAAGTCCAGCTCCAGTTGGAAATTCTCAATGGACTCTCTTGAACCCCCAGAAGACCCCTATCTCCACTGAGATGTACGACAAGAGGATTTAGTGATGGAGGAGAGTGACCAGCAGTCTAGCTATGGATCCATCACTATGATTAGTGATTGGGGGGCAGGATACTGACCGTACACAGTGCCCAAGCTGATTGACATACAACCTTATCAGCGAATGCTCCTCAGCCACAAGGCTGGTTGCACTTAGCCCCTCAGGTGACCTGAGGGAGTCAGACAACGAGACCTCATTAATACCTCCCCTGGACAGAGCGAAGCCCACTCAGAGAGGAAGGAAGTTCAGTGTACACAGCTTTATTGAACAGCACCTTAAATCAGACACCAGGGGCCAAACTCCTTGGTGACAGGAAGAAGTGCAAACTCTCAACAATGTGTCTGTGGTTCACAGGGGGCATTCCAAAAGGACTGAAAATGGGAGAAAAGGGAAATGATCGTGTTTTGGGTTAATAGGTACCATGCACCCTGGAGGAACCAGAACAGCTCAAAATGTTATAGGGAAATTTTAGAGTAGAAGAAGCCATGTTATCCATCTAGACGCATCCACCATAAGCACCGTCCAAGCTGAAATGATATAAAATGACCTTCAGTAAGGATGGAGTCGTACTCTGCCTGACATTTGCAGAACGCAGAGATTCCTAATAAATGCACAACATCTTTCTCAACACATGCAGGCTCTTCTCTAGAGAGATGCACAGGCCCGAGTCTCTGAGAGACTTCACAGTTTATGATTTTGTCTTAGAAACGATGGTTGAATTTCTGGTGGTTCTGAAAAGGAGTGAGCTAAGAGGCACACTCTGAGGGCCTATGACTTCACTGTGGAGGTTCTGTGGTTCAATTGTGTTCTCAATGCCACTTTTTACAGACACCCATAATTTACAGGAAAGAAAGCCCGTGACCTGCCATGCTCTGTCTGTTCTGCTTGTTACAGTTATGGGGGACATCTTCATCTCAGGTTCGTGCTGATGAACAAGCACAGGAGCACAGGAAACATAACCAGCGGTGTCCTGAGTCTCATTGTGTTCACGTCCTCACTAGAATGTACCAGGATATTACAGTACAACTGGCATCTCAGCCACCTCTTTAGGGAAAAGACTGATTATGTGTTTTTGTAAAATATGAGACTGTATTTTTTTCCTATTGAAAAGCATTTGCAAAATCTTACAAATAGCTCCAATTACCCTTACCTTTGTTTCTGCTTTCCCGTGGGCTTTCCCCAGGTATTTCTACGAAAATTCTCCGGTGCTTTATTTGTGATCTCTGATCAAATGTCTCAGAGCACCTCTTGGCCCCTGTGTATTTGTAACACTGGCCCTAAACAAAGTACTGGATTCACCTGCCCTTTGCTCACAACGGAAGTGGATCTTGTTAAAGAAGATGACACATATCCATCTTTGGTTTAAGTCCAATAATCCATGACATTATTGTGTGGAAACTACATTGCCAAGTTTGGTCTTCGGCCTCTCGCCTCAGAGACTTCAGAGCTCACCAAGAAGAGGGTTCTTTTATATCTGGAGCTTTAAATTAGGAGATAGTCCCCCAGTTTCCTGGCTGAAATGGACCTTTCTAAGTGCTATGAAAGTGACTTTCTCAATGAAAAAGAATGCATGCATGTCAATAGTAAAATGTGAACTTCTGCATTTACCATGGGTGCACTGTAAATGTACGTTTCTAGACGACTTTAACCACAAGAGCTATCCCATTCCTCTTTCAATGCATTCAAATGAATGAAACAGGGAGCCATGTGGCAGAAATTTACATAACTAGAGTCTTCCACTCTTGGCTTGCACTAGAATATTTTTCTTGCCACAGAATCAAGGCTCATTACCAAAGAGAGGGCTTGTTATGTCCTAGGACTGGAACTTACCTCCTGGTGACGAAAGGACTTCCTGAGGAGGGGACAGAGTGGGAGAACAGGGTGTCATTCATGCTGGTTACAGGTCTGGGTGGCCTAAAACAAAATACATGAGGATGAAAAGTTAAAGCAAGTATAAGTCGCAGGTTAAAAACTACCCACCACACCATCCCTGGAGGTGGGGTGGTTGGGGGTGGTGGTGGGAAGAGCAGAGTTCTATTGTAACCATTTTCTAATGAAATTCTTTAGATGTTTGAAAGTTACATTTCTTTGCAAATATAGAATCTCAAGTAAATATTGTGAGGCCGGTCTCTGGACACCATAGGAATGTCTATGTGTGAGCTCTGAGCCTTGCATTTCATTGAGCTATACTCTCGAAGGGAGCAAGGTTTTGAGGCAGCCTTATATTTACTGCCTTCTAAAGGGAGAAGCTCTGAAAACATGATACTGATCAGAATGTGCATCCTTGTGCAAAGAAGAGGATTTCCAAAGCTCTGGAAACTTCCTCCCGAATTCCCCGTGAAAATGGTGCTCTCCCAGCATGCCCAGTCTGGAAGGACCAGGCTAACAAAGTCATCTTGTGCTTTATCTGCTCTTTACCGTAAGTGAAGATGCAAGTAAGCACCACAAGTATGTACTGACTTTTTGTTACCTGGCCGAGCCATATGGAGGGCACCTGGTGCAAGGCATCCCATAAACTTCATTTTTTTTTTTTTCATATGGTGGGAGAAAAAAAAAATAGTTTCAACATTCCTCAAAATTGTCCATGTCCCTAAACACCAACTCCTGAGGTCTGTCATCTCTGTCTGATTTTTCATTTCATCCTGTCATTGTTTCACCATCGCTAATGTCTTAGTTCAGGTAAAATGAAAGTGCTACATTCCCTATCTCATCTCCAAGCAGTTTTTAATCTGATTTTAGGTTTATTGTAAGACAATACTTGGTAAAATGAGATGAGATTGACAGTTCAAAAGGTAGGGGAGGAGGCAGGGCATCATTTTGAGTCAGAAGACATTTTTATTTCATTATAATTCTATATTTGAGTAGAATTATTTGAAGATGAAAAATTAATTCTAGCCTACAGAGTCTACTTGTGTTCGCTTGAACAAGAGCCAAACTTGTAATGGTTTAATTTTTATCTTAGGGAATCAGAGCTAGTTTGCCTTGAACAGAACACTTTCACTTTACAAGAAGGATGCTAATTTTATGCAAATGTCTTCTGTGAATTTTCAGAAGTCAGGAATATCAGATTTTAAAACAGTAAACAGAATGAAATAACGAAATATCTTACACTGTAGCTTTGGCAAAGTTGAAAACAAAAGAAACTAGATCAATATTTTTTTTTTTTTTTTTTTTTTTTTTTTTTAAAGTTCTCATCTTGCTTTCTCTCTAGGCAAGGAGAAAACAAGTAGATTTGCAATGCTTTTTAACTAGCCTGGTAAATTTACTTTATTAAATGTGGACATTGTAAAGTTGAAAGTTGTAGTTTATTAGTGAATGGCTTCATGTTTAAGGTTCATCATAAAAATGTTCAACTTGGGACACAGAATGGCTAAACTTGGGAGTAAATAGTGGCTTTCAAAGGGACTAAAGTTCCTATTTCCTCCATAGACAAATGGCAAGTCACCTTATCTAAAAAATAGGTCCCATTGAGAAGTTTACATGTATTTACTCTTATAAGAAAGAAATAGCTCCACAAGGTAAAGCCACTGGGGGCTAGTGCAAGATTTTCTTCCAGAACAAAAATCTCTGTAGCAGACATTTTTATAAAACTGCATTCTACTAGTAAATTGGGTGTTCAGCTCAAGGCAGAATTAGTTTTAAACTACCCTCGAGCCACTCACTTGTTTTGTGTCTCATAATCACTTATAATTATGATTGTAAGTTTTTATAAGTACATTGGGGAGGACTGAACTACTTACCAAGTATCACTTTGGGCAGCAAAGGATTGAATAGAATAGAGACTGTTAATCATGGCAACATTTACAAGCAATAGGAGAGCTAAGTACAAATGTCAAAATACCAAAATGTCACCCACTTAAGTGTTCATTATGTGCTTATAATAATTTATAGCAGCTAAGTGAAGAGCATATTTAAAAATTAGAAGTCTTAGGTATCCCCACCCTAAAACATAAATAAATAAAAAGAGGATCTGGATGTCTGTTCAGGACATTAACATTTGAATAACAAATAGGGAGAGAAAAATCTCTAAGGCCAAAAATAGAAAATAATTCTGTTCTAACAAAGACTGAACAGTCGGCACCCAGAATTTCTTACATGTTATTACAACAATTAAATATTTTTCACAATTTGCAAATGAAGACATTCACCCTGGAAAATGTATTAACAATGAGGCTAGATCAGCCTTTTCATTTAAGGGCTATTTTGAGAATTCGGTTCAATCTTATAGAACTTTTGTCAGAAGAAAGGGTATATTTTGTGTAGTATTTTAAAGGAATCCTAGAACCCAACTTGTGTAGATACAGCCCTCACTTAGCTCAATTAATAATATATCAGATCATATTGCCACTATAAATTAAAGTTAAAAAAAAATTAACACACACACCAACCGTGAGCCAACTAGGTACATTCTGGCAGTAGGTGACATGCAGTGTGAAACTGATTTTATTCCACACTGCCTCACCTCCCAATTCTTTCTTGAAGAGGAAGGCAGCATCCTACTTCTGTTGGACTGCAAAGTCCCTAGAGCCAGGCCATTCACACCCCAGACTCTCTATCCTCACACCCGGCAGCTGTGACTGGATTGTGTGCTGGGGCGGAAAGTTCTGGCGGGTCTGGTAGAAAGAGGCTGTGGCAGAGCACAGAGCACAGACCCACCCCCCCCCACTTGGTTTCGTTCATTCATTCACAAGTTCGGGATTGTCTCGCTCTGGGAAGGAAAGCTGAGACCTTAGTAAGAGCAGCCTGCGTGAGGTCCTTTTCTGAAAAGTGGTTGGCGCTTTGGCACTCTCCTCATTGGTTTACCCCTGGTTTATTTTTAGTAGCAAATTTCCAAGAGTAAGTTAACCGCCTTCTACAGAACCAGTTTACATTAGTTTTCGGATGCTTAGTCCAGGCCGGCAACAGGAGCCTCCAGACTGTATTGCTGAGAACCGTGAACCCTCAAAGCCCCTTGGGACCAAACCGAACAAAGCGCTGGAGTATTTATCCCACGTTCAGGGTCATGGTTCTTGCTTGGGTCCATCAGAGGCAAGTTGCTGCTTTCTAAGGGCCTGGGGCTCACAGCAGTGCTGCTTGCGGGCCATGTTCTGAACATGAGCTTGGCCTTGGTGACTTCCTAATATCCCAGGTCTGATCTGCCCAACTGATGTCAACACGTAACCATAGGCTCTGAAGTGCCATGGGTCCTGCTGAACTTGCAAACGAAAGGTCAAGGCCATTCAGAGGAGGGAACCACCTATTCCCGAGGCACCTGTGACTCCATCATTCCTAACTGAGCCTGGAATAGCACCAAGGAAACAACCGCCCCTCCCCTGCTGTCTTGGCCATGGGGCTGCGAGAGACTCCAGGGCATGGGAGGAGGGGTGAGGGGAGCCTGTGCCCTGGCCCAGGCTCACACATACTTTGGAGAAATATTTTTGAAACGTCTTCTTTTTAGATGTTCTGATGAATTTTTCCACCAATCCTCTCTTTAACTGCACCTCCCCCTCCCCTTCTCCCACCTCAGGACATGATCCTTCCAAAGTTATACAGCTTGGGATAAAACAACAATCTCCAGGTTTACTGCCATCATGAAGATGACTGGCTCTGCAGAAAAGTAAAACAGAGGGCTTTTTTATGTTGGACTCAGCACATATGACATTAAGGCAAAGTGTACTTTAGTATTTTCTTACCCCGGTAATTCCATTGATCGTTAACTTCCAATTGTGCAAACTCCACTCACATCCATATTTTATAACAATGCTTTTCCCCCCTCTAGGTGAATTGCATTAGTGCTGCACACTCTACTTGTACAGCTGGGCATTTGTACTGTATTCCTCTACTACAAACATTATAATGATTTTATATTCAGTCTTTGTTTTCCGATCCTCACCCAAAGATATTATTTACTGATATTTTGAGAGAGAGAGAGAGAGAGAGAGAGAGAGAGAGAGAGAGAGAGAGAGAGAGAGAGAGAGAGAAAGTAGAGAGATGTGATAGAAGTGGAAGGCAGCATCCTGACCTGGGATTGAACCTGAAACCTAGGCATGTGCCCTGACTGAGAACTAAAATGCAACCTTTTGGTGTACGGGACAACACTCCACCCAGCCAAGCCACCCAGCCAGAGCTCATTCAGTCTTATTTTTTTAAATTAAAAATTTTAAATTAAATTTCCTGACAACTGATATGAAACTGCTTTACTATGGATCTGCCAGTAAAGAAAGATTTCTCTAGAGCAGTGTTTCCCAAACTTTTGACATATGTGTACCCCTTCTATAATTTTCGTAACGCTGAGTACCCCTCGTACTCATGAGAACGTAGAATTAGGCGCCGCTTAGCACAGTGCAGTGCATATCCCCACCAAACTCCGGTGCAACGCCTACCCACACCAAACTCTTCCCGTACCCCTAAGGGTACGCGTACCACACTTTGGGAAACACTGCTCTAGAGGGAAGGTGGTGGGTGAGGGAGTAAGAGATCAACCAAAGAGCTTGTATGCATGCACATAAGCATAATGGACACAGACAGGGGACAGGTGAGGGCATGTGCTGGGGGGAGGGTGGGGGCTGCTGGGGAGAGGCCAATGGGGGGAAAAGTAGGCTTATGTAATACTTCAAACAGCAAAGAATTTAAATAAAAAAAGAAAGATGTCTCTTAATGTAGAGGCAGAGACACTCACACGATGTGGGCCAGGTTGAGCGGCTTCTCTGGCTGGTCGGGGAACATGGGGTGCAAAGGCTCACGGCTGGAAGCACAGCTCAGGGACTTGCTTAACGCGTTCGTTAGCTTCTTAGCTGGTGATTTCTGCAAAGAAGAAGAAAGATAGAGGTGATAACAACTAACGTTTATGTAACTTTTGTCAGATGATTTGCTCTCACAATAGATAATCATTCACTCATTCATTCATTCACTCAGTCAAGCAATCCTCTTTGAGTACCTACTCTAAGTTAGGAGTCTGCTCAGCGGTAAATAAGCCAGCAAGGTACCTGGCTACTGCTGCTTAGTGAAACGGGCTCCTGAGCGGGGCCTTCGTGGACAGCAGGAGTTGGTCTTACAGAAACTCAGGGGCTGAGAAGGTGATTCCAGGTGGAGGAAGAAGAGGCAAGCAGGAGGCCGATCATTAAAGTCCTACCAGATCACATAGGGGCTGTGGCCTTTATCTCCAATGCAGGGGGAACAATGACGTGCTTAAATCATGGAGGCAGCAGCATTGGACCGGATTCAGGAAGAACTGCTCCCCCCTCAGAAAGAAGGAGGGAGATGAGCAAAAGGCTTTGCAGGAACCCACCTAACTAAAGGCAGAAGTGGAATTTCAATTTGAGTCTTTTTTATTTTTAATATATTTCTTTTATTGATTTCAGAGAGGAAGGGAAAAAGAGAGAAAGAGAGAGAGAGAGAGAGAGAGAGAGAGAGAGAGAGAGAGAGAGAGAGAGAGAAACATCAATGATGAGAGGGCCATTGATTGGCTGCCTCCTGTATGCCCCACAAGGGGGATCAAGTCCGCAACCTGGAATCGAACCATGACCTCCTAGTCCATTGGTCCATGCTCAACCACTGAGCCATGCTGGCTGGGCCAATCTGAGTCTTGAGAATTTAAAATTCATGTTCTTTTCAGAGTATCAAGCTACCTGTTTTTCATTTAGATTGGTGGAATGTCTACCTTAAAATTCCATGGTCAAAATTATAAAAACAATTTACCACATATAATAAATCTTTATAAAACATGCTTCCTTTCCAGGAGTAACCATTTATAATTTTCTTCACTTCCTTTTACACAGAGAACCCATAAGTGGTAATATGTGGCTTTTATCCTCATTCTTGAAAAGCCGAGCAGTGGAGCACTGTTCAAGAAGTTCCACTTTGGCTTTTGCTAGGAGATGTGATTCTTAGGACACTTACATAAGCAACACAATAAAGCTCTTCACCGCATAAATATTGGGGCCCCTTCATCTTATTGAGGAGTCTAATCTGACTTGAGCAGAGACACTGCCCTCCTAAATAATTTTAGAATCTTCAGTCCCTAAGAAAAAGGCCCCTTATCTGGTTTTAGCATTTACATAGAAGAACAATTAAAAATGATTAGTCTTCAAACACTGACCCTCCAGAATTTGGGATAGAATACATTTGAAAATTGGTACTATGTTGACAATAAGAAAACAGAGAGTGCTTTCTTCTATGTTCTATACTAACATGTATCTCATCATTGCGGTCAGTATATCAATCCTCAGCACATGATGTGACCACCAGTGATGGGCCTGGGAGCTGGCATGAAGCCCTCAGCATGTGACGTCTCAGTGAAGAACTGTCCCTTGAACTCAGAGCCTGACAAGTGATAGGCAGTTGATATACGTACACTGACCATGCGTTCCCAATTACAACGCCTGGAAAGAACACTCCAACTTAAAATGCATACTCTGAAGAGTTTCCTTTTTTTTTTTTTTTTTTTTTTTTAAGTAAGTTACTCTTTAAGTAAAGACTATCTGTTGAATTGAAACACATAAAAATATAGGGAAAAACTCATAAAAAGTTTGCATTTTCTTGTGGGAGAACTACTTCTAGAGGAGTGGGCAGGGCTGAGGGTGTGTCTGTCCCATGGAGCACAGGGAACACCACCCATCATTGGAGCAGACCCAGGGGCATGTGCCCCGAGGAAACATCCAGCACAGGGACAGGCGCTGCCGGGTCGCCTGCAGCAAGCCGCTCACCTGCACTATTCACCAAAGATGATTTTCTAATGAAGCCACAGGACCCCCTCTTCCCCAAAAGGAACATGGCACAGCATCATTAAGCCCACATGCTCACACGTCTTCCCTCTACTTTCCAGTTGTGCACCTAAGACAGTGGTTGGCAAACTCATTAGTCAACACAGCCAAATATCAACTGCACAATGATTGAAATTTCTTTTGAGAGCCAATTTTTTAAACTTAAACTTCTTCTAATGCCACTTCTTCAAAATAGTCTCGCCCAGGCCGTGGTATTTTGTAGGGCCAAAGAGCCGCATGTGGCTCGCGAGCCATGGTTTGCTGGCCACTGACTTAAGAGAACTCCAGAATCTAAGACAAAAGAAACTAGCAACCATTTTCAAGCAATTCTCACAAAACACAAAAAGTGGCAAACCAAAACAAAAACCTATCAAAGGTGGAAAAGAACCTTCCAGAGGGTGCTTGCTATTTGGTTGTTAGCTAAATCAGTTCTGAGTGAACTACATTTCCAGAAGTAAAGGAATTTGAGTCTTCCTATAGTTTAAGTCTCAGGCAGCTACACTGGGCTCAGATACACTCTGACAGAGATCCCGGGAGGATGGGTGGGTTAGGAGGTAAGGGGAAGAAGGAATGTTGACTGCAGGGTAAGTGTGCTCCTGACTTCTGTCACCCTCCTTGACATTCCCTTGCATCTTGGGTCGCATGCACATATCCGACTTTAAGCATTGCGTGGCCCTTGCCTTACCCATGACGTGTACTCTTTCATTTGGTGCTGGTTGCTATGGGAACCCCCAGCATGTCCCCTCCAGAAGCAGTCCTGGCAGAGCTGGTAGTTGTGACACTGTTGGCATCGGTAGCGGAATCCCATCATGCTCTCGCTGTGGCAGAAGGAACACTCCACTGGGTGGAAGACTGCGGAGGCAGCAAAGGAAGAGAAAATAAGAAAACCCAAGTGCAAGCCAGGACAAGGACAAACACGGCCTGACGGGGTGGCGTTTCTCAGTCGGGTTGAGCTGAGAGAAGCATTGTGTTCATCCCAGGTACCTCACTGCCCTTTCCAGGCGCGTGTGTGGAGGTGGAAGAAATGAAAGGAGGGGGAGGATGGGTGTTATTTTAACAACAAGTTTCTGTAATGCCACTTGCTCTTTCTATTCCCATCTCTTACACCAGTCGTCGGCAAACTGTGGCTCCCGAGCCACATGCAGCTCGAGAGCCGTGATTTACTGCTCTGTTGACTAATGAGTTTGCCAACCACTGCTAGATAAAACTTTACCATGTAGTTGGAAGCTGTGAGGATTAGGCAGTTGTGGCATATTGTGTTCAAAGAGGTAAAGGGTAGTATATGACAGTGGTTGGCAAATTCATTAGTCAACAGAGCAGCAAACCATGGCTTGCGAGCCGCATGTGGCTCGCGAGCCACGGTTTGCCGACCATTGTTTTATACTACAATAATATAAATGACTCATACTGGCCCGTTTCTCCCTCCTCCCCCCAACCCCCACCCCCAGACTGCTCTCTGTCTCCAGGAGGCCAGCATAGTCACTGGGAAACTCAGCACAATCGATGAACATGGCTGACCATCCAACAGGGAGAGAGCAGAAAGGGAGACATGAGGAAGGAGAGGGAGAAAAAAGAAACGAAAATGGAGAAAGAGCAGGAAAACTGGATGAGAGAATTAAGTTATTTTTTAAAAATGAAGCAGTTAAAGGGCTTATTTAATGAGTGATATTGCCTCCATCTAACAAACAGATTTGTTTTCTTTCCAAATAGGCAGATGGGCAGGGCCCAAGGAGACAAGTAAATGATCTAAAGACAGGTCCAGTTCAGACAGCTCAGGAGACACGACTGTCTTTGGCAGAAAACTGGAATCACGACGCAGGTAAGGTAAAATATTCAATAGTTGACATTGGAAGCTAACAAATGATAAAATCCAAGTAACTATCTCTACACTATGAGCTAAAGATTGGAAACAACAACAATTCTTGCCTTTGGCCACATTATTCTCTGGCTAACCAGCCAGGGAAAAGCATGTACATGGAAATAAATGAAGATAAAAAACCAGTTGTAACCACAAAGGCATAACCAGCTCTGGAGGGACTGCCTCTGACTAAGCATCAGTCTTCCTTTTTCTGGCTCCTGGGAAAAGCAGGGTGAGCCCTGGATTACAGACAACTGCTCTTGGGGACAGGCCTGCAAAACCCATTTCCTGCAACAGGAAGTACTGAGCTTCAGGGTGAAATTACAGCCTCGTGACGGAAGGTGACTAGCTCTCAAATGTGAACAGTAGCATGGACTCAGGTTGCATGATCTGACCTTGATTGCTCTTTGCTTCTGCGGATGAGTAAGAAACATACAAAAATAAACCTATGCTTGGTAGTGATTACAGAGCACCTACTTAATTCATTTTTAAAAATTTTCTCCATGAGCAAAGCAGGATACATTTATAACTTTTAACTAAGAGAGATAATAAGGCAGATGCTAGACGTTCTGAATGGGAACATAAACTTAAGCTAACTTTACCTCCAATGTATATTAAAGAAATGTGTAGGAGTTAAGATTCTAGGTAGATATATGGGATAAATGACTTTCTATTTAAGTCTGGAGAAATCTCAGACTTAAATCAAGAAACAAATAAGAACATCTAAAGATTAGAGAAGGTGGCACTGAATTGCTCCATGTTTAAATGTCTTTAAATCGCCTTCTGAACTGTGGTTCCATTTAAACTTGGATGTATCAATATTTACTCCTTTTACCCTAGAACAGTGGTTGGCAAACTGTGGTTTGCAGCTCTGTTGACTGATGAGTTTGCTGAACACTGCACAAGGCATTACTCTTACCCAGAAGTTTTGACTTCAGGTTAAAGATATTAGTACATTATTAAAATGTTTTTTCCCTAAGGCAGTGGTCGGCAAACTCATTAGCCAACAGAGGAGCAAACCACAGCTCGTGAGCTGCAATTTGCCAGCCACTGTCCTAGAAAACTTGCCCTTGTAAAAAAGTACATTTCAGAAGTCTGCCCGGCTTTTGTCTTTGACATACTAACTACAACCACTGAAATATAATTCAGAGCACATGACAAGAGATGAATAAGTTTCTCTCATCCAATTTTTCCCCTTCTCTTCCACCTGTTCCTGGCCCAGTGCCTAGGAAGACATAGTCAATGCCAAGATAAACCAATATTGGAAATCCAGACCTAAAACAAATAATAGAAAAGATACAATAACATTCATTACTGAGATTTCTCTGTTGTATCGGAGAAATCTTCTCTCTCAGCCCCCCCCCCCCTCCCCGGAGAAATCTTTAAGCCACATCTGACCTGTAACTGCGGGGTACACAGGGAGATGACATGAGCTTTTTGCACTGACTGTCTTAACTTGGCCGTGCACCCCTAGGGCCTTGTTACAGATCAGGGAGACCGGTTAGTTGCATCCTAAACAAAGCTTGGAACAACAAAATCCATCTCCCTAAAACCATGACCTTAATAACCATAGGGTTGATCGGCTAATTTCAATGGTCAAAAAGCCTGCCTGCGCTCAGCAATGAAGACTCACCATTCTCTACATTCGCCAGTCGATGCAGAAGGGGCAGCCAGACCAGACACTGCGGGGGAGGATCTGACATGAGTGTATCCAAGAAACCGTTTAACGTGACCTTTTTCTGCATAAAAAGCAAAACACAGTAAGAAACCACAACACAGTAATTGTGAACAGAGAATACGCTTAATTCAGGTGCTCTGCAGCTCTTGTTTGGGATGGAACGGGACGTTCAAGGAGCCTCTAACGTCTGAAGAAACAGAACTTGAGACTAAGTTCAGCAGAACTTTAAACACAGAGTGTGTTTTACACGTATACACACAACTGAATGATCTCCACTGAGGCCGGGGCAAGATGCTCACACAGAGAAAAACCATTCTGGGAGCACTGCTTTCCCAGGTGAGGGACATTTCCATCAGATGCCACCCAGTTGTGGGTCATGGCACCTGCCACAGTGCCACACCCATCTCCTGCATGTGCTCACCAAGCGGCTCCCCAGGCTAACAGGTAGCAACCTCATGTAAAAACTCCCTCAGAGCCCTCAATGTCCCGTGTCCTGGAAGATTCAGGTAGCCGAGTCTCTCATCTTTTGGGCCTCCCACACAGCGATATGGCAAAGGCCATACTTTCTCGTCTTCTTTGACAAACATTGGTGAAACCAGGTGGTGCGTCAGATATGTGCTTCATATAAGGCAGAGGGACATTTCAGCCCTTTTGATAGGGCAATGATAATGATCCGGAGACTGTAGGCTTGTTGTAAGATTATATTCGACAACGTAAGTAAACAGCTTAGCATGGTGCCTGGCTGGTGGTCAGTAGACATCACCTGTCACTAGGATGCAGGTATGTGAAGTTTAGTGCCCGATTCACAGGCCATTTGTCAGAGGCTGGAAGGCAGGCTACCGGTTATCACTTGTCTGAGCGCTGCCTGGAGTGACACACAGGAGGAGAGCAGCTACTGTTCGGAAGATACTTCCTGACACACGTTCTTTCCTACCTGCTGAGAGAAGCAGGACCTGGCTGACTGCTCCGTGTAGCCGAACGAGGGCCCTTCAAACACCGCCGTGGGCAGTTTGAGGACTTCCCGCAGGAACTGGTCATAGCGCCCATAAACCATCACCCCGCTGGAGTCAGAGATCATTGAGAAAATATCTGATGGGAGAAGAAGCGAAGGTACTTATTCTTCACAAAAACATTCCCCACCGTTTCAGTTCAAAGTATCTGTTTCAAATAACACAAATGTGGCACAATAAATGATGTGTATGAAAGAATAATAGAAAATCTATTTTTTTTTAATGCTGAAATATTTCTGGCAGGGCGTTTTCTTTGGTGCCTTTTTTGTAGATGATTCTGGCATATAGCTTTAATTAGTAATTAGGACAAGATTAGCATATTTTGATAAGACAGAGCATATAACATTGTTATTTTGGTCAATTATTAACTCATATATAACTCAAGGCAGACAATTTTGTGTATGTGAGAAATATGCTGATTGTGTGTGTGTTTTTTATGTCACTAACTTTTTTTTGTTAATCCTCACTTGAGGGTTTTTTTTTCCTATTGATTTTCTAGAGAGAGTGGAAGGGGGAGGGAGGGAAAAAGAGAGAGCATGGTGGTGTGAAGGTGGGAATAGTAGGTGTGCGGGACTCAGAGAGGGGGCTCCCAGAGGGCGGAGTGGGTCAGGGAAGGTTTCCCCACAGAGGCGAGCACTAGGCCGGCGTAGAGGACAATTAGGGGGTCACCAGGCTTAGGAAGCCGGGTCAGGACGCGGAGGAGTGTGCTCAGGCATGAGGCACTCAACCATCGGCAAGTAGCTCACTGTGTCAGGAGCCACATGGCGCCTGGGAGGAGGTGAGGGGGAGACAGGGAGAGCCTCCAAAGCTCCACGAGGGAGTGCAGACTGAGTCTAGAAGATGCTGGGGAGACACTTGAAGAATTCAAGGCAGGCTAGTGACCTTGGATAGGCATTGGGGGGGGGGGGGGGGGGGGGGGGCAGAACAACCAGTTCAGCAATAGAAGCTCAACAAATACACAGTGCCTGGTGCTTGACATATTAATAATACTGGTCTTTTCAAGAAAACAAAACAAGCCTTCTGGAAGCTCTAGATCAGCACTTGGCATGTCAGGCTCACAGCATTGGGTTCAGAATCCCATAAGGTCTTTAGGTCTTTAGGAGCCCCGAGCAGAAATACAAATAAGCGCTCCATCTCACTAAAACAACAGGCCAGAGAACAAACAAACAAACAAACAAAACAACAGGCTATAATCAGAGCAAAACCAATTTGACAGGGGGACTGTATCAGGTCAGTATGTTTAGGTTGCTGAATCCTAGGACTGCAGAGGGTGCCCGCACTCTGGGCTGCCTGCAGGTGCACAGTGCATACCCTGCATTGTTGGCCGGTTCCTGGTGGCCCTGAGCATTGGAAACTGTGCCGCAACCTGGGCTGGCTGTCCTTTCGGATGCATGTAAAAGCTGTTTTCAAAACAGCTTTACATCATCTGTGGGTTTTCTACTTGTTTGGCTTTTCACAATTCCTAATTTATTTGTAGCCAATTACTCCTGCCATACCCACTTGTCCCCGAGGAGCCACCGAGGAGAGGCTGATTTGAAACATGAAAAACACCAGGGTCCTTGATGATCCAGGACCAACCCAGTTAATGAAGGGCTGTGAGTGCCGAACTGCAAAAAACCACTCTCTCCAGCTTTCCTCAAACTTACTTTAACATGTAACCCTTTCACCCAGGTGCCTGTTGGCATGGCATTGAGTAAGTCTTTGGAAATGGTTAGTCGGAAAAACACCCATGTGTCTGATGACCTCAGCATGAGTGGCCAACGGTGACCTGAGGTCAGCCAGCAAGACCCCCGCAGTTCTGGCTCCTGTGCTAACCATCCTCCCCACTGCTCACCCAGAGGAAATGCCTCTGGGATGGCACAGCTCTGCCTTCGAACAAGTGGGGGACATCCCAAAGGAACCCAGGTTTTTTTCTGTCTCTTCCCAAGAGGGGACCCACAGTGTCTAATCACACGGACACTGTTTTTTAAACAAACAACAACAACATTGGTTCTGCCACCTTCTAATTGGGTTATTATCCCTCAGTCAAGCCTTGGCACAGATAGTTTTGAATTTACTTCATCTTTCAGGCTAACTAAAGAGAACTAAACTGGCCTTTGTAATGCCTGCCTCTGAGGGCTTCTCTGGATGCGGCCTCCATTTGGACATTCCACGAAAGGAGGGTTCTGGAAGTGAGGGGAGTGTGAGGTCATGGACCTTCCACTTATCTGCTGACGCAATGACATGACCCTCCCTGCCTTGGAAAAAGTGTGGGGGAATTTCAAAGGAACGAAGGACTCATTTCTGTGTCTTCCTTCAGCCCCTCCGGGTGCTTCCAGGAGCAAGAGGCCACATTCAGAAGAGGCTGTGAGTCACAGATGATGCAGCCAGGAGGGAGCCCATGGTATCTAACCCCCCACAAATTTAGGGCAGACAGGAAGCTGAGGACTAAAGAAGTGAAGCAACTTCCACCAGGCAACTCAATAAAGCAGTAGTCACACAGATGGGCTTATGACCTGGGCCTCCTAGTTCCAATCACAGCGTTCTCTTACTCAACGTTGTGACGTAAACTCATGGTATTTAGTGCAAGGGAGAGGGTTCGTTTTTTCTTTTCAGTGGCAGCATGTCCCTCATTTTAAACCGGCTATATATGAAAATTCTTGCCCCCACACATCCACCCTAGGCTCACTGAATCAGGAATTCTGGGAGTGGGACCGGAAATCCATGTTTTAAAAAACATTCCAGGCAATTCTATACATCCCACTGGTATAGGGAAAATAGTCAGGCTGCACATCTGCTGCCATTTCACTTTTAAAGTATGTGATTTACTTTAACTCTCTGAGTCTCAGCTTCTTTACCTACAACAAATCAACCAACCAAAACACCCCCACTGTTCTGTCGGTTTAAAACTCTACATATTAGTGACAAAGGTACATAAAAGCCCCATAATCACTCCACGTACTGTGGCTATCATGCTTTGACTGGCATCTGGTTAACTCTCAGTCTACAGTGTCTCTACGCAATTACCATGCCCCCTGCTCTGGCAATGTTTACTTTGGCACGGTTGGAGTGATTTGAAAAGCACTGGCTGAGAATGAAGAAACATACCGGGAGCTTTGGCTTTTGGATTATCTAAAAAAAGGAAGGCGGTCCTCCAAGTCCTTATAATGATGGACTTGTCTGTAGGGCAGTACAATAAACTTAAAAAAAAAAATCATACTTTATTATCACAAAGTCTAGTTGGTAACACTCAACAAGTTATCAATAATAATAACTGTAAATAGAAGGAACACATGCCTTTTATTAATATTTATCTAATACAAAAATATTTCTATGACAAAATATAAAGATCAATGAAGATCAATAAAGGTCATATTTCAGCCTGGCCAGTGCGGCTCAGTGATTGAGCACCCTATAGCTGACATATTAGGAAAATAAGTGACCTATGAATTAGGAGGTCACTGTTTGATTCCATGGTTAGGGCACATGCATGGATTGCGGGCTCAATCCCCAGTGTGGGTTGTGCAGGAGGCAGCTGATCAATGGTTCTCTCTCATCACTGATCTCTCTCTCTCTCTCTCTCTCTCTCTCTCTCTCTCTCTCTCTCTCTCCCCCTTCCTCTCTGAAATCAATAAAAATATAATTTAAAAAAGAACATATTTCAAACAACAATCACAGCATGAGGAAAGTCACAGGTGAGCAGGAGTCATAGCAGGACTGAGGAAGAGTTCTGTGGTGTGGGGAGAGAGAAGCAAAGAGAAACACGAAGAGCAACTTACATCTTAATTTGTCCATGATCTTCCCTCCACACAATGTAGCTAAAGCCATTTTGACAGCAAATACTGAAATTTTGCCATGGCCTTCCCTGTTTCATGATAATAGAAAAGAAAAGAAAAAAAAAAGATGTCATTTGAAGAACTTCCAGTAACAAGGTTTGACATTTTCTGTTCTATAGAACTCAAAGGACAGTTGATGCCTTATGTGAACAATCCATTTTAGCAAAGGTTATGAATACAAATCAACACACATTTCCAAAAAACTGTCTACTAAATGTTTTCTTCTTTCAAGAGCCAGCAGACTCTTCAAGTTATTCTTTGTATATGGCAACTGTTCAAAGCATGGACTGTTAGCCAGCCAGAAGGGTATGTACTGTTTAAGTATGGATTAAAGTCACAGAACATGAGTTTCACAAAATAGTTTTATGAATGACAATTCTAAAATTTCTGCAATTTATTTAAACACTGCTTCCTATTTTCCCCCCCCTGTCAGTGAATTCCTGACTTTTGTTAGGGTAACTATGAGGATTTTTTAATCACACATTCTCTCTCCTCCCCCCCTCCCCCCACCCCACACACACAATGAACATTCCTTCCCCACAAGCCAACTGTACTTAGATTGATCCACCAACTTTTCAAAGTGAGCTGGTGTTTTAAAGGGACAAAAGTAAGAGCTCTGTTTGACTGGTTCTCCTTCTACCTAAATTACACCACAACTGCCAAATCTTCATTGACTTATGAAGTATAACTAACTTGCCCTTCACAAAGTGTGATACAAAGGGCATACTGTAAGAAGTATAATACCCCAGGTAATGATTTTCTAGCTGGAATAAACTCTTTATTCTTATGTCCTTAGAATCAGAAAGTGGATCATACAGAATTAGTAATTCACTACTTTGATCGTTGTTACTCTAAAGAATGACCAAAAGTTACTTAAAATAATAATGTGGTTGAAAGGTAAGTTAAGTGTGTATTGACAAGGGAATAGTATATAGAATGAATCATTTCTACGAATAAGATCCCTATAGCTGACATATTAGGAAAATAAGGAATAATAAATAGTTGTGTCTTTGTTCCTTACTAGACTTCAGAATGAGATAATTTGTTATTCATTGTTGTTGCTGTCAGTCTTAGCAAGAGTGCCTGAAAAACATCTAGTCAGAATGCAAAACTGACTGAACCCTCTGCTAGTGACATTTATATTTCTAAGCCTGACCACAAGACTACGCATTTACTCAGTGGGAACCTTCTCTTGGATACTCCACTTCAAACCAAGTGTGTTCAAAATATAACTCATCTTTACAGAGCTTCCCCATAATAGTCAAGCTAATCCTATTACTAACTTGCTCTTCCTTCTCCAGTTCTTCTGATGGTTAGAATACCCGTGTTCCTAGTTACCCAGTGAATCCTGGGATGGGGGTCAGCCTTGACTTCTTGCTCTTCCTAAACTCACTAACACCCGAACACATGTTGAAGGGATTCAAATATATCTTTTCACTGTCTATTGAACTCATTCTTTTCTTTCCATTCACACTGCCATTTCTTCCAGCAGCTTTTGCTTTAACACTGTAATAACCTCTTAAATATCCTGTTTGAAGGCTCTTATCACAAAGTCAGCCATGTTATTTCATTATTTAAAACTCTTCTTGCTCTGTTTGCCTAAGGATTTGGTTTTAGCTTTTCCAGTCTTCTCCAGTCTTGTTGGCTGCCATTTCTGTTGCACTGCATACTACAGGCCCCGTTTAAGGCCTCCGCCCTTTCCAGGACTCTCCCACCCATTCATCATGACCCAGCTCACCAGCTTCATTCACTCTGCTCTGACAATAGTTTTATTCCTCTCCTCCTGGATGTGGAAGCAACGGCTATCCCCTGCACTTTTCCTGTTATGTGGGACCTACTCCTTGCGACCTTGACTTGTTTATTTGCATGTATGCAAGTGACTCAACTCCACACTGAGAGACCGTGGGGGCAGGACTGCCTTCTGAGTTGGGTGAATTTCAGTGTCTTGCACTTTGTCTCACACAGAGTCACTGAACAATAAGTTTCTTATATTAATTAATGACTATTAATCATTATAATTGGTGCTGGTAGAATTTTGAATGGCCACTACTTTTGAATGTTTACTACTTTTAGAGCAGGCAGCTATAATAAAAATGCAATCATTTTGTAAAAAACCACCCCATTAAAAATTATTCCATGTCGCCTGCATTCCCAATTGCATGAATAACTAGAAATATAAAATTTTTTATTTTATGAAATAATTATTTTCCTAAACTGAAACATGACTCAAATAATGAGAACAGGAAAGTCTACACAGTGAGGAAGGATAGGAGTAATAAAGTCATCTTCAAAATGCAAAGAAATTGAACAGCATTGTAAGTGAGACTTTAAGAGCAACATGAGTTTCTTTCAGTGATTCGGAGCGAACAATTTAACTCAAGAAAGAGAATAGACCACAGATGATGTTGGAACAGCAATCTCCAAAGGATGAAATGAGAGCTCACGAGGGATTTCTTAAACCTTAGCTTTTAATGAAGAAGATATAGGGAGATTGCCAGTCCTATACTGTTCCTGGAAATGCAAGTTTAATGCTATTAAACCCAACAGTGGTTGTACCAGAGCTATTCTACCACATTGATACAATAAATCTAGATAAATCACCAAGTGGAGGGCAGCTCAATGAGAGTACTGCAGGAACTCAAGGGTGAAATTAGCCCACTGGAATGTATTGTTATGCAAGCTGCTGTGCCAGATTGCAAATGTGACCCCTGCCAGGAAGAAGGACTCAGAGGTGGCTGCGTTCAGACCACTGGTAACCTTCTAAGGCAGTGGTCGGCGAACTCATTAGTCAACAGAGCCAAGTATCAACAGTACAAGGATTGAAATTTGTTTTGAGAGCCAAATTTTTTAAACTTAAACTTCTTCTAATGCCACTTCTTCAAAATAGACTCGCCCAGGCCGTGGTATTTTGTGGAAGAGCCACACTCAAGGGGCCAAAGAGGCGCATGTGGCTTGTGAAACGCAGTTTGCCGACCACGGCTTTAATGAGTTGGAGGAGTGAGTGGAAACGACTGACTCCACAATGGTGATTGGGGACACCAAAGACTTACATACAGATGGATCCTTCCTTCCCTTTTTGAACATTTTCAGTAGATGTAACAGACTGAAGGCAAGGGTTTGGGAGGGGAGAGGGAGATTTCCTAAAGGTCATTGACAAGATTCCATAGCAAAGGCTACTCTTTCCTGTCATCTTGGGATCAAGGTCCCTACTTTTGTGTGCAAGAAGAATTGGCATTAAATAAAGGAGCGAGAAGCAGAGAGAAGCTGGCTCCATCCCCAGTGGGGAAATGTAGGAACTACTCTCATTAGAAATGGTCCTTCATCAGGACCTTTTGACTCGGGAACAGTCAGTGAAAACCCCGTCAAGCTCATGAGGATGGATAACAGGAAGCGTTCAGGAGTCGTGTGCAAATGGGCAGGAAAGCAGCCTATTGTCCCAAACTGAGTCAGTCCGTGCAAAGCCTCCAGGAGTGAAATGGGAAAACCCAACATGTGGGGTGTTGGCTGTTGGCCCAGAGAATATGGCGGAGGAAAGACATAGGTTGTCCCTAACGTTGCAGGCCAAGCAGCTTCTGAATGGGCAAGCCTGGGAAGAACTCCGGAGAAGTTGATGCTCTTCTCTGGTCTTGGTGAAACGCGATGGCAGCCTGCCTTGCATTTCACATGCAGTCCCATGACCACCCGAGAAAGACGTCACAGAACCGATGTTCCTGAGGTCCTGCACTTCATTGGGAATCAGTGATCGATGACAGGACCACATAGCTTCTCTTTGTAAAATAAAGCTTTAGTGCAGCTGACATTTTAATAGCATAGGAGATACAGCGGAAGCTTAAAACAGATACTTACTATTAGCCTGTCATTTATTATTAAAAGAATAATTTTACTTTTAATGTAAACATTTTACTTATTTTAATATATATATATATATATATATTTCCATGCAGAGTGAGAACACAATCCCCCCCCCCCCCCCCCCACACACACACTATTTGTCTTTTTGGCATAATGGGATATGTCCCATTTGTAAGCCAATTGCCTTGAAGATTTTGCTGATGCAAACTTTCCTTTCCTATTCTAGCTTGATGTCAATAAACACCCAATTATATGGTTATATTGGTATTGAAGTAATACCTAAAAGGGTATTTAAAAGAACCAGAAAATTATCAAAGGTACAAACTGAGGGGAAATTGGTTGGCAATGGAAATAAAAAAAGCACACAACCTTGGGTTACTATATGGAGATTTGTAGTGTGTATGTCTTAAAAATATTGAACTCATCCTAATAAAAAGTGAGTCAGTTATTATGCTGAGATTACATGAGTTTACAGAGAAAAGCTGATTTCTTTGAACTAAGAACACATTAACTCAGGGGAAAGTTGTCTGGGTGGGAAAATCTACTTTGACAAGAAGGAAAAACAACAAATAGGGATGCTGGGCCGAGCTCACAACAGAATGTACATTTTCTCCAAGTGGCTGGGAGAGTTTCTCCAAGTAGAAGTTAAAGAGTCCCATGATAAATTTCACGCCCGTGAAAGTGAGATTTGAATTCTGACTGAGTATTTTTTTTTTTTTTTTTTTTTTACAGGTTGGAAGAATTATTTCTCCAACCTGTTCAAAATCAGAAGCACTAAAATTAGAAGCTTGTCTTCTGCCAATATGTTTTAGAGAAACATTTGGTAAGCATTTTTGATAAGTAAAGGAACAACACTCAACCTGCACCACCACTTCCTCCTCTGGCTTCTCTCCTGGGAATGATTGGTTCATATGGATCACTCATTTAGTGACTCCATAGAAATGAAGTGACAATGCTTAAGAGGTTGGGGATATTTACTCACAGCCTATTGGAGAGAAAAATGAACACCAGTTAATGTTAATAACACACACTTTCACAAAGTGCAGGGAGCTCATCCTATTTATCTCTAATTCCCAGCCTATCCTAGTACCTGGCACATAGCAAGCTCTTTATATGTACAGTAAGAGCCCTTTTGCAGGAAGATTCCTGCAAGCGGCCGCCGCTGCTGCCAGCGCTTTCCCTCTGGCAACCACTTTGCTTTCCGCTTTTCTTCCCTCTTCCTTCTAAGCTGTCTTCAGTCTTCACTCCTCCCTCCCTCAGCATATGCAAATTAGCCACCCTCTTTGTTGGGTTAATTTGCATACTTGCTCTGATTGGCTGTGGGCATAACGAAGGTATGGTTAATTAGTATTTTTCTCTTTTATTAGTGTAGACTAGAAGCCTGGTGAATGAAAACTTATGCATTGGAGAGGGGATCCCTCAGCCCAGCCTCTCAGAGTCTGGGAGCCCTCAGGGCAGGAGGCAACCCAATGATCACAGGAAGGTAACACCTCATCACACCTCTGCTGCTGCCACTGCCAGCAGTGCAAGCCTTGGCCGGTCTTGGTTACTTGAGCCTCAGGAAACCCTGGGTTGTTGGGCAGCCCCATCTGAGGCTTGCCTGCACCTTAGGCTGGCTTGGACAGGTGGAAGGCTGAGAGAACTGGGGGACTCTGGAGGCAGGCACCCCAGAGAGGCTGAGGGCACTGGGCACCACCATCTTGTGGTTGTGGGTGTCACCATCTTTGAGGGCAGGGCAGTCAGTTAGCATATTCCTTCCTTATTGGCTGTGGGTGCCTCCATCTTTGTGATGGTGTGAAAGTCAATTAGCATATTCCCTCTTTATTACAATAGATAGGATATGCTTTCTGACTTACCACTTAAGTTTTATATTGAGAAATTCTAAGTGTTTGTGTAAAATTGCAAACATTGACTTTAATGGCCCTTAATATTAGATTGCACAGTCATGTGATCCCTTGAATTTAGAAGTGATCACATACATAACTTGGGCTAGATCACATACGTAACTCTTGTTTTGGGTGTAGAGAAGTTAACATGTGGACAGACAGAAAATCCTCATTTGGCCCTGGCATCCCTGAGGTTAGCAAACTATCTGGGAAGAAAATTTCTCATAGCCCTGGGCCAGGTGAGTTTGCCAGAAGTTTCTCCAGAATGGAAGGGGCCAATACTGTCGACACTGTCTCCCTTACCCCCATGAAATCCCATCTGCTACTCATCCAAAGTATAAGTCAGAAAGAGGAGTGGCATGGAGATGTTCAATTTGTCTATAGCTGCGGAAACCCTTCAGAAAGTGATTCCATTTTTAGCAACGTAAGTATTTTCTTCCAGAACAAAATTTTAGATGAGAAAATTCTATGGCTATCTCAAATTTAAGATGTGCATAGAATAGCCAAGTAAGCACCATTTTAAATATTTAGTTCTAGCCATATGGGTAATGGATAAAAAACACACAAACATTTGGTTTCATATGACTCTTCTCTTTTTCCTTTGCCTCAAAAGTGAACAACATGTTTTGTTTTTTGCACAGAGAAATGGCTGTGTTCTCTGTAACACATCTTGCATTAAACATCAGAATAATTTTTAAAATTCAAAAGGCAGAAGGATTTTGGCAGAATTCCAAAATTATTTCACATCCATCCATCTTAATAGTGTTGTGGTTCCTTTCATCATGTCGGGGGTTGGGGGCAGGGCGGTCAGCAGTGGGAATGGATGTTCAAATAGCTCAGCGTGGTGCCATATGTCCAACAGAGGGGAAAAGACCAGGATTTTGTATTCTATATTCTCTATAAGAGTACGGATCTGAGTTCTGGATGGCAGTCATAAAAATGACTCTAAATCTACAATGTGTAACTTGTTAAGTCCAAATATATCTTTCACATACACTCTGTCAAGCATGTCTAAATACCACACACTGAAAAAGGCTAGAAATGTGAGGGTAATAATAATATCCTGTAATAAGCAGGGGAAGCCCGGGGAAAAAGTCCATTAATTCTCATTTTAAAAAACGAAACAGAAAGCATGAATAGAAATGAACTTAAACTGCTTCCTGAAACAAAATGATTTTGACTTTTCTCTCCACTCACCTCATCTAGTATGCAGCTGTGTGACCTGTAAATTATTTAACCTCTTGTCTCAGCTTCATCACTTACTCACTCTGGAGAATTATGATAATATAGTGCCAGATCAGTAAGATGGTTGGGACACAGCAAATGAGGAGGGCATCTTAGCTATTATTACAATGATTATTTTATCATCATTAGAGAATTGGCCTGAAAAATGTATCTGGACCACTGAGAGTAGAAAAATCACCATTCCTTTTAATATTTACCATTGTCCTACTACGAGTTTTGAGCGGCTGAATATATGTGAAATCAATATTTGCTAAAAATAAGGCCATGGTCCCATAATAAGTACTACTTTATGAGGAACTAACCTGCCAAGAAAGATTCTCCTGAGTTGAAATGAGATTAAGTTAACACCCTAAATTGATGTTAGTCTTTCCCAGGAGTAGGAAGAGAGCAAGACAAATATATTGAAATCTTTTGTAAAAACAGGACCATGTGCGTTAATGACTGTGAATGTTTGATTTTCCTCTCTTGTGGAACAGAAGTTAAAATAGAGGGTGTGAATCTTGGTGACAGAGCCAACTTGGACTCAGTAGTCTTGGTAATATATCGGAGATCAAGGAGAACTCAAACTCAGAAAACAATGAAATTGGTGTGACAAGAGCTAAGAAAAGTCATTCTTTGATTTTCATTCATTCATTCATTCATTCATCCGGCGATTCATTATGAGCTGCGTATTATACTAGGTGCTCTGAGCACAAAGAAGACCTGGTTCCACTCTGAGGCAGCTTGTGGGAGCCAGGCGGACAAGCAGTAAGACATGTGCTGAAAGAAGAGCAGAATCACGTGCAAGGAGCTGGGAGGTGGGGAAGTGTGAGCAGCTCAGCCACGACGGGGGAAGGGCTTCACTGTGTATCTGATCTTGAGACCTTACCACTCAAAAAAGCCACACTTTTAAGAATTAGTTTTAAGGTAACCATTATACCTCAAAAAAGCTGTTGAAATAATAATTATTTTTATCTAATTTTCTGCCATGTTATTTTTCTTTTGTACTTTCAATTTTCTAAAAAAGAACAATAGTAAAAGTCCTTAGAATACTCCAAAGAGATCCTTTCCTCATTTCAGATCATTTTCTTGGCAGAGTTCAACTGGGTAGGTCTGGTGAATTTTAAGGCACCATGAAAATGATGACCCCATTTCTGTGAATCCAAGTTCTTATTTTCATGAATTTACATTAGTATAATGTCTTTCCTTTTTTATTCAGGTACTTAAGGTATCTCTAACTTTTACTATGGATTTTATGTGTATTTTTTTCTTAATCTGTTCATTTAAATACAGCAAATAAAAGAAAATCTCTTAAATGTGTGATTCTATAATAGCAACAGCACAACCTTGATCTTCTAGTATCAGCCTCATTCATGATGACCAAAATACAGGGGCTCCTTTATAATCACATGTGTGGCTCACGGGATAGGTGGTTAGAAGGTGACATCAGATTTCCATACTGGATCTCATTTGGATAAACAGGAGTTTACAATGATAAGAAATAGAATCAACATTCATTTTATTCTTGTTTCTCTTCTTATAATTCACTTGTAAGTTGAATTTTCAGATATCTGTGCTTCCTGGTAGCTTACATCTCATATTGTCTTACATTTGATTATCAGTAGAATGGCATATACTCATCTGCTCTGCCCAAGGATCAAAGGCTGAAGTACCTTCAGCCTGGGGCCCCTATGTGAATGTGTCTCTACCAGGAGACCTCTCCATGTAGATATGTTTAGCCATCTTCCATGAGATCAGGGGCTTTCCTATCTGCATGAAGAGTAGGAACCAAGCAAAAGTTTCTTCTGAACATTGGTGTGAACTGTGCCTGACCTGGGGATAATCCTTAAGCGTAGCGTTCATCGTTCTTGAAATAATTCAGCCACAGTATCATCGTTATTAAAAAAAAAAAAAGTTACAGCTCTATTTTTTGAAATGATCTTCCCAATATTTTTAAACAAAAGTGAAAAATATAACCCCATTAGTTTAAGTTCCATATATTTTACTAAATCCCCCTTCCTTATTATTAATCTTCCCCTGTTTTGATATTTATAGAGTGGACCCATGTTATTTTTTAGCTTTGATTCTTTATGAATGATCCAGTAATACTCCAAGCATTAGCAGGAAATTATATTACTCTGTTTATATTTTCCTCTAGAGGCCTGGTGCATGAAAATTTATGCACTGGAGGGGGGTCCCTCAGCCCGGCTTTCCCTCTCTCATAGTCCAGGAGCCCTTAAGAATGGAAGGTGACCAGCAATCAGGGGAAGGCGATGCTCCCATCACACCTCCGCTGCTGCTGCCGCAGCACAAGCCTCGGCCAGCCCTGGGTGGCTGGGCAGCTGCCATCTGAGCCTTGCCTGAACCTCAGGCTGACTCTGGGTGGCTGGGAGGCTGAGGGAGCTGAGTGACTCTGGAGGCAGGCATGCAGCAAGGCTGGGCCCGCCTTGCTGTGCTCCTGCTGCCCTGGTGGTGCTAAGGGGACTGGGCACCACCTTCTGTGGCTACAGGTGCTACCATCTTTTAGGGTTTGGCAGTCAATTAGCATATTCCTTACTTATTGGTTGTGGACGCTGCCATTTTTGCAATGAGGTGAGGATCAATTAGCATATTCCCTCTTTATTTACAAGATTGTTACACTTATCTACCTAATAAAAGAGTTAACATGCTAATTGGCCGTACCTTTGCGATGCCCACCAGCCAATCAGGAATGAGTATGCAAATTAACCCAACCAAGATGTATACACAGGAACTGAGTGGCCTGAAGGAGGGCAGGACACAGGCGTTACGCACTACCCCAGCTGCTCCAGGCCTCTGGCAGTGTAGGAAGGCAAAAAGGTGGCTCTGGCCAGAGCAAAGGCACTGCCAGCAGCAGCCAGGGGAAGGAAGGCCCATTCTTGCATGAATCTTTGTGCATAGGGCCTTTAATAACAAATAAGTCCCTTAAAGACTCGACTGGTGAGCCTGAAAGCTGCCCTGCTCTTGCTAATGGGACAGGATGGGAATGCTCCTTCTAGGACTTCCATGGCCTGGTTCCTTTCTTTCACCTGTCATGTGGAACCACAGCCTCTCTACCTGCCCTGTTCTGTTACCATAGTGATTAGCCCAGAGCAGTACATCAGCTCTGAGTTCGGTACAGACTGTGCATAGAGTCTTTCTGGTTGTAGAATTGTTTACTGCAACTTGAGAATTTCTCAGAACATAAGAATCTCGGAAAGAACAATGCATCCTGGTCAGACTGAGCACAAACACTTCTGTTAGCACATGGGGTTGCAAAGGGACAGCTGGGGACTTTTGTCAGTCAGGAGCATAACCATGGCAGCCTGGCTGGATCGTCCCCTGTGCCCGCCTTACCTATTCCTGGGCATGGGCCAGACAATGAGACTGAGGCTGAAACTCTTCCGAGAGCCTTACAGTGTGACTGCCGAAAGGTCAAGTTAGTAATTTCCCTTTTTAATAGTCAAAGCCAGTAGCAAACGTGGAGGCGTTGATACGATCTCTAGGCCAGAGGCTTTTCACAAGAACCCCTTTGAAATTACAGGCTGATCATGTAATTCAGGGTTTTTTTTATATCTCACAAGGCTGCCACTACGCCTCGGAGAAAGCACTGCCATTGAATACCTAAGCACCCGCCCTGCCCCTGCCACTGCCACGCTGAGGACCGGACAATGACAGTGCTTCAGCTCCTTTACCCGTAAAAAGGGAGATTTGTAAGCGCTGTCTGTAAGATCTCAGGCGGCTCTGAAGTCTCTGATTACATGAGGGGAAATGATGAGATAATGAGGCCAGGTTTCAGTCGTGGTGCGTGGATAGCTTCACTCTGCTTTATGTGGCCTGTCCTCGGCCAGACCATGGAAGGCAGGTCATAGCTATTCTCCCTGGGCTGGCCCAGACACCCCTTTCAACCTCTCACTGTTTGCTCCAAGGCCTGGTCACTTCCCCTCAGAAACACTGTCCTGGGCAATTTGCAAAGAAGAGAGTGAAAAACACCCTCCCTCTGCATGCTTCATTAAATCGCTTCCCAGGCACGCCATTACACACTTTCAAGCGTCCAAAGCTTCTAGAAAGCCTGGGATGAGTTAAATACAGGTCAGGAGATAAAATACAATTGTACTCAATTTCCGGTTTTACTCTCTAGCCTTTTCCACAGCAGCTAACATTTAGGTTAAACACAGAGAAACTTGATTGAAATGAGTATCTGATCAAGACAAAATAGGCCGTAGGTTGGTTACTCGAAAACATTATTTGCAATAAAGACCAAGAAGGCACAAGAGGAACAGGTAAAACGCAACTGCCATTCGGAAGGCACTCACGGGTCAAAGGCCGCCAGCAAGAAGTTGAGCAGGAGGCCGATGGACTGCTCCACGTGGATCTGGTGGGTGGTGGGCATCCGCTTGTTGAGCTGGTAAAAAATGGTGGAGAGCACAGCCTCCAGGCGAGACACGCTGAGTTCCGTGTTGGGGTCCAGATTGTTGAGCGCATTTTCCCGCAGAGCTTCTATGACGTTCCAGATGTCCACCAGGTGCACTGCGCACAGGTAAAGGAAAGGGAATTTGTCAGCCCTGAAGTCTTGTTATGACATCCCAGAAACCATCACCACAATCAAGGTAATACATCCATCATCCCCAAAAGTCTCTTTTGAAATCTGTCCCAAGCCACAGATCTGCTTTCTGACATGATTTTCTAGAATTCTATATATCTGAAATCATCCATTGTGTACTCTTGTTGTTGTTGTTTTTTTGGGGGTAGTCTGGATACTTGTACTAGTGTAACCATTTTGAGAATCATCCATGATGCCGGTTGCATTAGTAGTTTGTTCCTTTTTGTTGCCGAATAGTATTCTATTGGAGGGATATATCACAATTTGGTTGTCAACTCACCTGCTGATGGACTTTTGGGTTGTTCTGGTTTTTGGTGATAAAGAATAAAGTTGATATGCACAATCACGTACAAACCTTTGTACAGACACAAGCTCCCAGTACTCTTGGTAAGTACTTAGAAATGAATGGCTATGCTGTATAGTAGGTGTATGTTTAATTTTTGAAAATCTCCCAAAGTGTTTTTCAAAGTAGTTGCACTATCTTACATTCCCATTAAGAATGTATGAGAGTTCCAGTTTCACCACAATTTCACCACTTTCTGGATTCACTTTTCGTTACACTTTGCATTTGAAAATAAACGTTGTCTTTCTCAAGGAAGTATAGTTCCAGTTCCTGAGAAATGTACATTACCAAGTTTTAGTCTCCTACAGCTTTGCTAATTTCTGACACTTTGCTAATTAAAGACACAAAACTGACATCTATTGAGCTCCTCGACTTGGAGTCCAGAGTAATAGACTTGGAGTCCGAAGACCTAGGTGCAAATTTGGCTCTTCTACAAGTGTTTACACTCTTAGCTTTGAAGACTCACAGCCTCACTTCCTAATTTATGAAGTGGGTATTGTGTTCCTTTAAATGGGAAATGCATAAGTGGATATTGTGTTCCTTTAAATAGTACACAGACACAATACATTATACATGAACAAATGAATAAAATAAGTTCATATAAAATTTCCCCCACTGCAGATCTCTGAATTCTGACACAGGAACACAAATTACTTTTCAAATGAATTACTTTAATGTTAAGTTTGGATAAATTCAGATTTATGGGTTTTTAAATTTACAAAATTCTCTGTATATTACACAAGGAAATTATTTGTATTTTTTGATGTTATTTGTAAAAATTTTCACTTTAACAAGCAAGGCACTAAAAAAATAATAGCATTTATAAGTTGAATTTATTTATTTTTTGAGGGAAAAAAAAAAAGCTGGGATTTCTACCACTATTCCCTACTTATTTGATCTATAGAGCCTCTGGATCCAGTCCTTAGGGAGATGTGTAGGTTCAGGACACAAGAAGAGCAGTGATGAGGGGACCTGGTCTGTGTCCTGATTGGTATCTGTACTCAGGCCACCAAGGGAAATAGGTTACTATCTTTTTCCTGACTATGGGTTGTGTGAAACAGGCACTGGAGAAGAGGCACATGAATGGAGGGAGATGACTACAGGCCAAGAAGGAGAAATGGCTGCTGGGAGATGGAGGGCATCTGGATGCTTATGTTTCTCCTGGAGATTCTTTGTAGGACACAGAGAGGCTCCCAGGATTCCCAGGGGTGGAATCATAGGAGTCCATGGAAGCAGCCAGCACATCCATAGACAGTGGGGGGGGGGCGTCCCTCAGGAACTTCAGCCTTTGGGTGCCCAGCCTACACTAATCTCCTCTCTGCCAAGCCCACTTTCTCTGGGGTTCCCTCCCTTGATGAATGGCTTCAGCCCCTATGTTCTTCCCCCACCCCAGCTAGAATCTGGATTTCATTCCTGGATCCTCATATCTCGTATGCAATCAATGACTGCCCTCCATTTCCACAGGCTTTTATTCCCACCACCCAATGTTATCACCATGATCTCACTGACAAAGTCAATTCCTTCATCTTCATTCTCTGTCCACTCCAATTCATTCTAAACACTGTAGCCAGGGTGGCATTTCTGAACTGCATATCTGACCTGTCATTTGTATGTTGTGTCAACTCCTTTAATAACTTCCCATTAAATTGAAACTCTTCAACATGGGTTGTGAAGTTCTTTCAGACCTGGCCCCACTTTCTTCTCATCTATGTCTCATCTATGTCTGAGTGTCAACACCACTTCTTCAAGGATGCTTGACTGGATCTCTCACCTCTAGGTTTTGCACCCTCCTGCGTGCCACCTTGGGACCCTGTTCTCCCCATTATTTAGTGGACTCTGTGCAGGCCAGCTGGTTGTCTGTCTGTCATCTGCAACTGCATGTTGCACAGGAGGAGACTCCATCTGCCCCCAGCCTCACACACCACAGGAGCTTAATACCTATCTATTAGCTAAGTAAACACATGACAAGGTAATGACTCAACCGTGAATGTGCATGTGACTGCTAAAGAGGCAATACGATATAGTCACACAGAATCACAAAAGCCTTGGTTTGCATCCCAGGTAAATCATG
Source organism: Pipistrellus kuhlii (assembly GCF_014108245.1). NCBI lineage: Eukaryota > Metazoa > Chordata > Mammalia > Chiroptera > Vespertilionidae > Pipistrellus > Pipistrellus kuhlii. Next base: position 19,533,076 of record NW_023425562.1, read on the forward strand.
TTTTATGTTACTTGACTTTTCTGAGTCTTCATCTTGGCAAAGTGGGGATGGCAAAAGCATCTACCTTCAGATGGTTACGATATAGAATAAATTGGGGGGGGGAAAATAAATGGGGTGATGCTTACAAATTGTTTGGATAGGGCATGTAACCTAGGAAATAATAATATGGACACATAAAATATCTAGAAATCATGTGAATGTTACTAAAAATAAGTATGATCTATAATATATTTGGGCTTTCACATTTAAAGTCTCCATATAAGGAGAAAGGAAACAGTAATTATGGCTGTTAGACCAGATAATTATACATGAAAGTAAAATGAGGCTTCACAGTTATGTGCCAGGCCCCAAGTAGGGCCTAGGGACTCAATGGCAAACAATGCAGATGTGGCTCCTGCCTCTGGGGACCGAGTCTGAAGGGGACACAGAGATGAGTCACAGTCACACAAACAGGTAACTGGAAATTCTGTGACTTGCTGGATTAGGTAATGGCTGTGAAGGGTCCAGAAGTACAAGAAAAGCATTTTATACAGTATTTCATGCACAATAAGCATAGTTCAATATCTACTAATTATCATTGAGAAAGGTAAGTATCACAACTCTTCTGCTGAGTTGAGGAGGAACAAATGTGCTAAGTCAAGAGTCATTAGGCAGTTAGTAAAGGGTCTGTTTTAAAGTCTGACAGTTGTATAAATATGTTGCTTTCTGTTGAGCATTTTAGAAAGTGAGGACATCTAGGTATGCTAGAATGATGATATACCACTAGATGGCACTGCACACATTTCACTACTAGCTCTCAAGCTCTAACTGTCCATCATAAAGCACCTGCTGTTAGGTAGAGGCAACCGGAAGTGGGGTTTCCTCATCCATATGACTGTATACACTTTAAACTAACATACTAGAAAAGGCAACAGTTTGCAGAGTGACATCATTTTGTTAACATTAATCATATCAAGAGTAAACAAAATGTTTTCTTAAAAGTAGAATTCAGTTCTTCACAGAATCAAAAATACGATTAGTGTTAACTGCAGATAATTAATTATGAATACCTCACAGTAGTTTGTCTCCATAAATAAATGGAAATAGACAAAACTTCAATAGTCCGTCTTAAATCCAAGAAAGCCCAGGTTGAAAGTAAAGGGCTAGGGTGAGGGTTGGGGAAGGAGGGTTTGGGGTTTTGAGGGTGTGGGGGTGGTGTGGTTTCCACATAGGTAGAGAAGAATTTTTGAATCTCAAGTGATGATGCTGGTCATGTGTCCTGCTATTTGAATAGAAGATGGATTCTTAGTTCATAGAGATGACTTAAACCCAAATGTCCCTGGGGAATGTGCAGAAATGCCAAACTCATTTCTAGCTAACAGAAATGATGGATGTCACAAGCATTATTAGAAGTAGTAGAATTGTGTGATAGGGTAAAATACAGAAGAGAGGGCACAGAAAGTACAAGAATACCGAAAGACAGCTTCAAGATTTAGTCTATCTCTGAGTTTGTCCAGAAGCAGCCTTCCCAGGACCCCAGCGTGGATGCAGTCAGTGGTTCTAAGCATGATTCCCCTTTTCCTAAAGCAGTCGGAGATCTCTTAAAAATCCCCAAGCCCAGCTTCGCCCACTCACTGACCCCAGCATTTAGGAGGGTGGGCAAGGGTTTTGACAAAGCTCTGCAGGTGATCCTGCCGACCACCCATCCAGAAGCCTTGGGGCAGCCCTCAGAGGGTGTGCAGCCAGGGAACGCCAATACACAACTGTCTTGCAGAGCGTTCACTACCATCCCAGCGGAGGAGTGGCTCTGACTGGAGTCTCCTGTGAGGGTGGAGAACGGCTTCCTGGTGATGCCACTGAGGCTGGCCTGGAGCATACTTGGAGTTTCAAGGCATGAGGTCAGTTAGAAATGCAGATCTCAGCACCCCTGCCTGCCCTCCCTTAGACCTAGAGAATCAGAATCGTCCTTTTAACAACATCCCCAGTGTCTTTTCACACTCATTACCCTAAGCCACTATAACTAGCTTTCCTTCTCAGCCTTCCACTCCAGAGACTACAAACTTCATTCACAGAACAAGCATTTGTTTAGCCCTTACAATATGGCAGCACTGTCTTGGGTTCTAGAACTAGCACAGACAAGACAGGCGTCTCTGACCACATGGGACTTACAGGTGGGTGGGGAACAGTTAGCAAACAAGCACATTGAGTGTGCTACAATACTCATCTAATTCCTCTTACAGAGAAAAAAATGGACTTCGTGATAACAGATTGAAATCCAAGTGTTTCCTCATTTGTATAATGGGAATAATAATACTCACATGTTTACCTTATAGGTATTCTGAGGAACAACAATAAGTATTTACATGGAAAACATTAAACTATAAAGCACGCTATGTATTTTAGGTATTCTTATTTTTTTAAAGAGAAAAACAGACCTTAAAATTTACTGTCACATTCAGATAAAATGATAAAATTTCCTCCCTTCAAATTCTTTCAGTTCTTTACTTTGCTCTGTCAGTTATAGATACAATATTTTTTTCTTCTATAATTGCAAGTTTGTTTTCCTCTTAATGAATGCAATATATAATCTATCCATAAGAGATTAAATCACAGTGATGACTATTTTAGTTCACTTTCAGATCAAATACTTATCTTGAAATTCAGAGAGCCTCAGCCTATGAGAAAAAAAGGATATGCCCAATGCAGCGCCCCTCACCACCCATCTATTGCACACAAAGGCATTAACATATGGAGAAAGACAGCCATATGCTTCCACATACAGAGCTAGGAAAGGAAGCAAGAAATGAGATTCCAAAACCTTTTCAAAAGAAATTAAATTCAAACCAGTAACTTTAAAGGTTCTATAATACATTATTCTCCAGGTTACAGGTAATTTAACAAACTATAAGAGTCTGGCCATAAAAGAGATTGTAATTCTCATGGGGAGTGACACTCAGAAGATCAAGATGAGACATGACATTATAAAAAGCCCACATTCACAGTGCAGGTTTAAATAAAGAAACTACTGGTACTCGAAAGACTGTACAGGGATGCTAAGTGGGATGGAAACTTTGGAAAGGTTTGGAAGAGGAGGAGGAAGAGAAGGAGGAGGAAGATGAGGAGGAGGAAGAGGAGGAGGCGGGGACATAGAAGGGCTCAAGTTGGCTCCTGAATCAAAGCAGGATCTGAATACATGTTGAGGAGGAGGGAGAATACTCCAAGAAGAAAACAGGTGGCCTGTGGCACAGAGCAATGAATGAAGGAGGTGCAGTCGGACCTGGCTTGATGGTTGGGGCTAGAGGGGCTTGTGTGGGGCTTACAGGAAAGCAGAGTCTATGACTAAGTGAGCTTTTCTTTGAGCATTATTTCACACTTCTCTCATTTTTTAAAAGCAAACAGAAAGACTGAGAATTTGCAGCCTGTAAAGTTCAATGCTTAGTTTCATTTTTCAAATCACCATGTCAGGTAATTCCAACCCCCATCTACAGCCAACCAGTGCAGCCATGAGATGAGACCCAGAGGTGAGCTTTAGAGCGGGGAGTGGGTGTGAGTCCAGAGGTCTGGGGTGTGGCCAGGGCACCTCTTTAGGTGACTTTGAAAGACAATGAGGTTTGAGAACCACTGCTAGGGAGCATGACTCCAGGGAAGGAGTTAGACAAGGGACAGGAAGAACAGGAAATGGATGCGCATGTGATACAGAGGACTTGATTTAAAAGGCATCATGAGGATCTCAGAACAAGAAATCCATGTGCAAATTAGCCAGTTGGTAAGATATTTTCAAAGGAAGTATTTTTGCAGGCAATTGCGCCTTTTATTGTGACAAAATCTTATTTAAAAAACTTTTTGAGTGGGGGAGGGGGGGTTGGGGGGGTGGGGGGGTGGGGTGGTGGTGAAGGACTCAGTTAGTAACATAGTATGCTTTGGCAAAGTCAACACACCTATCCTGATGTCATTACGCTGATGATATCAGCCATCATCCACACTAACCAGACACTGAGTTTGGAAAGAAAATGTTAATAAAAGCACAATTTTCAGATTTGATTTCCACTAGTGAGCCATACCTTTCTAAGATATGAATCTAAACATCTGAATAGCTCTGAAATTATCTTATGCTTCCAAATTCAACATCTCCCTTGCTCCCAAAGTATGCCTTTTTTACTAACATAGTTCTCTTTGCTAAGGCTCCTAGGAGAGATGCATCCTATCTTACAGGTAACATTTTAGTTTCACTTTAACTTCCTGGTTGATATAGATGATATAATAACAGAGCTCCAGGAAAAGGCCTAAAACATAACTTTGGTATATAATCAAATAGGATATCATGCTAGTCCTCAAAGGCTTCTGGGAGCACATTCATGGTTTACTAGGAAAAAGTATTCAGTGTTACTTAAATCGTGTTTGTAGACCAGCATCATTATTCAAAATGAGTTATATTAATTGTTGGCTCAACAGCTATCATACTGTTAAGTTAAATTCAACAAAATTCGATTGAACAATCATTTAGTAGGCCTAGTATTATTTTTCAAAGTATTGTACCAAGGATTGTAAAAATAATAGGAGAAGGTAAAGGAAAAGAATGACCTGAACAATAACTAATTTCTCATTGCTAGTGTTTCACTTTGTTCAGAATATATTTAATAACTTTAGAAGGGAATCTAATATCTTATCTCCCCTCTGGGTAGTAATTTTAGACTTCACTAGATAATGCCGTATAGGTTCCTTCAATATGCTCTTCCCATTTCCTATCAGTTACTGACTTCTGCTTGAGATTCTTTTTACAGCAAGCCTCATCACTCTCTAATTGCTGACCTTTTCCATCTATCCTTAAAAAAATATTTTAAGGCTTAGCTCTGGTCATACCATTGTCTATTGTCTATTGTCTACTGGGGAAAACCCAAGCTTCTAAGCATAAAAATCCATGTTTAGACTCAAGGTTCCTAATCTTTAGCCTTATCTCCTCATCTCCAGCTTCTCCTGAGCCCTATGCTCCAGTTACACTGGACTTCTCACAATTCCAGAACATTCCCTTGGCTGTCCTGTATGTGCTTTCACTCAGCCTGCTGCCCTCATCAGCTACACCCTTCAGAACACTATCTTTTCAAGGTATTGCACACATGCATGCCCACAAGGCAACTCACTCTGATGCTAACCTCCCCCTTTGTTGCTTCCAGAAACTTCCACTTGTCTATTAGACCATTTATGACACTCTACATTTACCACAGTTGTTAATCAACTAGAGGCCCAATGCATGAAATTTGTGCAAGGGGGCTCAGCCCTCGCAGGCCCGCCTGCCTTGGCCCTCGCAGCCCAGCTGTCTTGCAGCCCTGTCCACTGGTCATTTCGGAAGATCATTCTGCCACCCAGTCTAATTGGCATATTAGCTCTTTATTATATAGAATAAGTTGTCCCCTCTATTTTTTTTTTAGATAAACCCTTGATTAAACTTCAGGGAAGAAGAAGATCTTTGAAATGACGAGCTAAATTTTATGTTAAAGGCCATGTGTGTTTTCAGGGGCCAGGGCCAGCGGCTTTCATCAAATTCCTCCAGAGAGACATGGGGGAAGAGACACTGAAGAGTCACAGCACTAAATTCTGAGCAATCTGAAGGCATGGACTATGTCTGGGCCATCGCTCTATTCCTCATGGCTGCACGCAGAACGCGATGTTCAAACTGGGTGCCTGTGACTACTTAGGGAACGGCACACAGTGCCTGCTGCTTGCCAGACACTGCAAATAACCCCTAGACGCTTTCCTCTGCCTCATCTTCTCAGACACATGGGGCAGGGTTTCCACAGAGCTTTGTCATTCCTTGCACACTATGACCTGAGCAGATGGCCAGAATCCTTCCTGCCAGAGGCCCCATTGTAAGAGGAAGAGCATCCCCAGAGCTAGTGACCATGAGGCCTGTCTCCCACTTTCCCTTTGTGGCTGTTGATCTCGGTGACCCCGCATCCTGTGCCCACCTGGCTGCATGGATACTGACAGACAAGGTGTGCAGGGCACTGCAGAGCGGGTGCTGGCAACCGGCTGGGAAGTGTTCCCTGGTCCTGCACCCACCCTGTCTGTTTAAATACATGATTAATTGTCTCTGTGCAATGAGAGCAAACAATCTGATAGAAAACAGAAGATGCATGTTACGCCTCCACGCAGAAGATAGCTATGGCTTCATTTCCTTGCGCATGGGAAGCTGTTCGGGGGCCAGGCAAGCATTTGGGATGAACAGGTCCCTGGATGGCTGCAGACTCTCTCCAGACATTTTGAGAGAAGTCAAGAACACAGGAAGTGTATCTTGTGTAGAAAAAACATCTTTTAAAAAGCTAGTAGAAAATATTGATAAGGAAATCACCAATGCAGAAAGCCAAGGTTTCAGACCGCTCTTTGTATCATTTCAAAATCGTGGCTCCACCTCTTCCTCCAGCCCCTGTAGGCGACAGTCATGGCATAGACTTTGGCCAGTTCCGTGTGGCTGCGACCAGCCAGCCACTGGCTCAGGCTCTCGCTGTTTACCTGTGACGCCTCGGCCTGGACACCTGGAGCCCCCCAATGCTCTCCCATGTGCAGCCGTAAGTGCAAGTGCAGGCCCCTGCCCAGCGCAGGGCTCAATCCCTCCTCTTTGTCTCCTGGACGGACGGTTCTGGGGTGCATTTCACAAGCCCCCTCAGCGGGTCCCACATGATCTATTGCTTTTCCTTTCTTATTCCAATTCTGCTCTGGCTCCAGCATCCAAATGAGCAGCTTCCGGTCAGGCCCTGCCGAGGAGTCCGCAGCACTGATTCTAGTCAAGTCCTTGTCTGTCATTGGTTGGAAACTCCCGGAGCAACACCTGGGAGACAGTGATGGTTGGGGCCCATATTCCCAGGGGATTCTGATTCTGTTGGGTCACAGGCTTTTCCCTCAGCGTCTCCATCCCCACATGCTGATAGCAGTGTCTCGCTCTGCGGCGTCGGGTTTGACAGATGAAGTGCATCCCACTTGACCTCCGGGGGAAGTTCATTACTGTTCTGAGAAACCAAGCGATTTAGGGCTGGATCTGTGGCTAGCTCTGCAGCAGGCTGAGTGGTCACGTGCTGGCCTCCTGCAGGCAAGGCTGGGCAGCCGGGAGGGCAGGGACTGTTTGCCAGGGCACTTGGCTCGTAGCTGGAAGCCAGAAGTTCCGTTCTAGGTGGTGGGATTTTATCTGGCGCTTACCTAAGGGGAGCACTCACTGCTCTCCTCACCTGGGACAAGCAGAACCTTTCAAGTCCCCAGCGAAAAGCAGGTAACGCAGTCCCGGCCCAGCCCTGTGAGCAAAGGTAGCTACAGACACTCTATTTCAACAGCTGTGTACATATTTGATTTCTTTTCATCGCCATACTTATAAGCAATTTTTTCTTTAGAAAATGAAAGTTTGCTGAGGGGACTAAAAGGCTGCATGTGAGTTTACATAGCAACGTTTTAGGATGTGTCTGCCACTTGACACTACAAAATGAGAAGCTTTAGGCTACTCAGGACACATTCATTAGGTTCTAAACGTTAGGTTATTCCAACACTAAATCTGTGCACGAGGGAATATGACCACACTTTTCTCCCAGTGTCCAGCATAGCACTTGGGACGCAGTAGATCTCAGCCCACAGCTGCTGAATGAGAAATACACAAGTGATGGATAACAACAGCAGCAAATGGCTGTCGATAATGTCAACGCAGCCCCAGGAATAAACCAAGACAGCAGCAGCAATCGCGTCCCTGAAGGGTCACAGGTGTGCTGTGTGGGCGGGGCCATTCTCCCAGCCCTGCCCCCCAGTCTGTCTTCTGTTTCCTCTGTGTCCCTCAGAGCCCCGAGGTCCTGAGACCAGGCTGGGGGCGGCACCTCTGGGCGTCCCTTCGTTGCCCTGATGACTGGCTCTGGGCCGATCGGCAGGCTCCCAAGAACACAGCTTGGCAGACCCGTCAGGGAAGGTCACCGACCTTGCTTTGGCACCTGTCAGATGGGGCTGAGGAGGCCTGGAAGGCATGTCTTTGTGTGTATCACTCTTTCGCACTTTCCTAAATTGTGAGAGTGAAAGTGCTTGGTCAGCATGGATTCCAGGGAGCATGCGGAGCGGGAGACAGGGAAGGGAGCTGGCCGACGGGACATCCAGATGCAGAGAAGATGAGCAGTGGCGCTTGGGTCACAGACTGGCAGGGGCAGCAGTCGGATCAGACAAAGCTTCTGGCATTCTCTAGAAATCAAAGTACTAAGAAGAAAGCAAAACCCTGGATCTTTAAGATCTTAAAAACAGAAGCAGTGAAAAGGAGGAGTGGACGTTTTCTCTGACTGACGAAGGGGAAGCAATGTGCCGGGGCCAGGGCGCCCAGGGAGCTGTGCTTCCGGCGGCGTGTCCCTCAGTGGAAAACGTTAACGGGCCTGTTCTGCCGCCACCACCGGCTTCCCCGCGGGGAACGTTGAGAACGCCGTATTCCAGCAATGCACATCCCTTTATGCTAAACGTGTCTAGGATGACTCAGCACCGGGGATGAAAGTGAGCATCCGGAACATGGGGAGCAATACAAACAGAGGTAACTACGCTCCACGGGTTTGTCATCGGCCGCTTTATTTCCCCACCAAAACTCCTACTCTTCCGTCGACTCCGTACTGGAGAGGGTCCTTTTGGCTTTCCTTTGGAATACTTCTCTTTTGGGGGATCTAGTTCTCTGCTGCAGATTTTTACTTTAAACTTTTATTTTTTCACCCACTGTTCTATTCAGGCGTCTTCAAACTACGGCCCACTGGCCACATGCTGCCGGCAGAGGAGTCTCATCCGGCCCGCCAGGTTTTTTGGGCAGTGAGCGCAGCCGAGGTGTTACAGTAGGAATTAGTAGTTCATATATTCCGGCCTTCCAGCTCTCTGAGGGACCGTGATCTGGCCCCCACTTTAAAAAGTTTGAGGATCCCTGTATTATGTCCTTATCTGGAAAACAGAGCAGTCTATGGTCTTGGGCAGTGGGACAGGCAGAATCCTAAGATGCTCTCTTCTCTCTCCCCGATTCCTGGTCCCTGTTGTTTACCTTCTCTCCTTTCCTCAGACAGGAATCCAGGGACTGCTGTGAGGGGGTTTTGCAGATGGAATTAAGGTCCTAAATCAGTCAGCCTTAAAACAGGGAGATTATCCAGGTGGGCCTGAGCTAATCACAGGAATCCTGTCGCAGTAGGGTTTTCTCTGGCCGGTCACAGAGGGGGAGGTCAGAGGACGCACGCCGGCTGGCCTGGAAAAGGCAGCGAACACACAACTCTGAGCAGCTGTGGGGCCATGTGGCAGGGAGTGTGGGTGGCTGCAGGGGCTACCACCCTGACTGTTAGAAGGAACGGGAACCACAGTCCTTCAACCACAAGGAAATGAATTCTGCCAGCAGCTAGTCCCCATCTGAGCTCCAGATGAGAACCGCCGACCCAGCCAGCACATTGATTTCAGCCCCTGAGCAGAGAATCCCTCCGCTGTATAGGATTTCTGACCTCCAGAAACCGAGATAGCAAATGTGTGCTGTTTTAAGCTGCTAGGTGTGTAGCAATTTGATATGCAATGGTAGAAAATGGATATCAGCGGTTCTAAATCCACATGCTTAAAAATGAGGCAGAGAGAAGGAATATGCTTGAAAAAACCCCGAACGGAATGTTAGTATTTATGACTAAGAAATACTGAGAGGCTACTTTTGCAACATAAAACTAGTCACCTGGATGTGAAAAGTGAACCTCATGGAGCCTGTTCGTTCATTCATGGAAGAATATCGGTTCAGGTCTTACCGCACAGATAGCACTCGGTAGGGTTAATTTTGCAGGGAGAGAGAAACCTTTAGGTGAATAGGTATCTGCATTTTGCTTTTTTTGGTTCCTAAGAAATCCTGAAAGCTTAGAGCTATTAAAGACAAAAGCAGATATACTTTAAAGCAGCGGTCGCCAACCTTTCAGTCCTCACGACCACCGGTGGTCCGCGGACCAACACTTGGTGACCACTGTCCTAAAGTAGAGCTGGATGAGGGATACTTTTAAAGATGCTTCATTTACTGGAGGAACGATATTTTGAGAAACTGAGAGTTCAGATACAAGTCTATATCTTTTCGTCTTTCCTTTTAGACAAAAATGGTAATTAAATTTTAATCAATAAGAGTGATAGAAACTTCAGACTGTGGCCAGAGGAACTGAAGATGGTATAATGTCAGTTGTGGGGGACAGCACTCCCGTCTCTCCTCCACTTTCTCCTCCTCCCCCCCCCCTCATCCTCCTTACTTTTGTTCCATGTAGACAGGAGGGAGTAGATCTCTGATTTATTTCTCTCATCACTTTTTGTTGTTCATGAACTAACCTAAGGGTGCGTTTCATTGACTTTAAAGTAATTTCTGAAAAACACACGTGCTGACATTACAGGTATCTGGATCATTAACCATGCCAGTGCAGAGCAAGGAAATAATGTAACAGCAGAAAAGCCATTTGTTTACGGTGAAGGCCGAAGTGTTACCATTGCACACATGCCTACAAGTGGTGTACAGGATATTTATTTTCATTAACAGCTACCAGGAGATCCGGAAGTTAAAGAGAAGGCTGTTGATTAGAAAGGAGTATCAGGCCTGGATGTGTATTCTCCATTCTGTACCATTTTTTCCTGGAAAATGAAACAGCCAACTTATTCCCTAACTTCAAGAGAGAACTGTTCTTTCACTTTATTAGAGATTGTGCTAGTGACAGCGTGGGGAGGGGGAGAATGACAGGGAGTAAAGATGAATGGTGAGGAAAGAAGCTGATTTGGAAGACAAATCTATGGACAAAAGTTGAAAGAATTTATTGACTAAAAAAAAAGGCGGTCTTTTTATAATTCTTCTTTTATAGCAGAGGATGCTAAGTGTTTCTTGTGGGTAGGGGGGTACCATCATATAATGAATTAATATGAAGTAATGGGGTGGGGCAGAAGTAGGTTTACAGTTGTTCTTATGAAAAATAATGCAATAATTAATAAGGAATAATGTAAGAATAAACTCTGTGTTTTATGTACTTACAACTGTAAGCCCACTTTTAGCCCCTCTGTATATAACAAAGGAGGAAATAAATTTCACATTTAGATGATAAAATTAAAAATATAATAGATGAGTACAACTTTTTTTTAAATGCTCATCTATCAATAATGGAATTGTTTTTTTGTGAAAAATATTTTGCTTAATTGGGATTACACATTAGTGTCCTCTTTTCTCTTTTCAAATTGGTTATAAATCTTCCCCTATTCTGAGTTCACAGTCTATACAAAAACTGGTGCTGGACCCATTTAGTCCACGGCCACACCTTCCTGGCCTCTTTTATGACGCCTTTGCGAACACTGGGATCAGTATTCTCAGCATCTGTAAGGACTGCATTAGAGAGAATGAACACGGATGCCAGTGAGGGGATCGGTGTTGTAGATGGGACATCATGAACGAGCAGGCAAGGGCTGTGGGGGAGAAAATGTGGGGAATTAACTAACGCTTATGATCTTTAAATTCAGATAAGAAAGAAATCCCATAAAAAAAGTATGCTCTCCATGCTATATCCAGACAATCTTTATTTTCTTCCTAGAAGATGACTTTACAAGTGTCAGCTTTTATGTTTTTCTCCTCCATTATATAGTTTTAAAGCTTAGTTTGGGTAATACACAAAATAAATTTTATCTGTAACTAATGTCTGGACCTAAAAATGAACAAGCCATTTTCAGTTAAGGTCTATCAATTTCTGGGAAGAAAACACTGCATATGAATTTCCAATAAAGCAATGCAGTTACAAATACACTATCTGAATTTTTTCTTATTTCTCTTATTGTAGAGTAGAACTCCATTATAAGGCACCATAAGTTACTGTGAGCTGGCTTTTATTGCAGACAATTTTCTCCCTCTTGTACAGGGGTAGTTAATATTGACGAACGCATGTCACATAAACACCAGTGCTCTGGTTATCTCTCTAAAAGAAAAGCTCTAACTCTGATTAGAATAAGCCCGGCTCAATTGTGTTGGTGCTCTGGAAGTACCTCAATATCACAACTGTTCTGTTTATTGGCAGGAAGGAAAACGCAGCAGACACATATAATACTTGCATCAACGTAGAAACAATTTGAAAAAGAAGCTTAATTTTAGCAGAGCATTCAGCATAAGCTTGTATTTCTTCTCTGAGTCTTAGTGTTGTCTAGTTTGTATAGAATGCAATGTCTTTTCTCCTTCTAAAATGTATGCAATTTGGAATGTACATCGTAAAGCAAATAGCACCTTTCCTGCTTACTGTCTACCAGTGCTTTAGATTCAGCCCAGCTGTCTCTCCCTGTCCAGGAGACTCCTCTCAGCAGCCCCACAGCCCGGTCAGGGCACTGCCTTCCTGGTGCTCCCACAATGCCATGTACGGATTCCTGTCATTACATGTCTGCACTGTTTTATAAGTCTGTTTAGAAATCCATCTACCCACTTAGATTGTGGGCAACTTCAAAGTAGGGAATGCATCATCTCACTGCCCATTGCTTTGTCCTTGGTACCTAGCACAGTGCAAACATAGAGTTCATTGTGAGATTTTAAAGAGGCAAATGAATGGGTTCATTGAGGGCAACTGCACAGGTGGGGAGAAGGTTCCGTTTCACCGAGGGAGAGACTATCGCTATTTTTCAGGATAGTAACTGTTTTCCAAGAATGTCAGTGTAATGATGCCATGATTCTGGATACAGGGTAAGGATGAGCACCAGAGAAGACTAGGAAGAGAAAAGAGAGATGTCAAGAAGGAGAAACGGCCTTTATCAGAGAGGAGGAATAAAATATGGCCCATGGTTGCTAGACCCAGTTAGGGCCAACAGTGTGTGCTCTTTGCAATGTTGGTGCAGGGTTGACAAATCACTATAAACCTCCTTTCCTCTCTCCTTTCTTTCCTTTCTCCCTTCTTTCCTTCCTCCCTTTCTCCCTTCTTCCCTCCTTTTCTATTTATTGGTTGGTTGGTTTGTTCGTTCGTTCACTCACTCACTCACTCACTCACTCACTCATCCTTACCATTTTGTAATGCCATTTTGAAACTCCCTGCTTCTACTGAAAATAACCTAAGAAAAGCTCTGTTTGGCAATGCTTTGAGGAGACAGAACTCCTATTTCTACTCCTTCTCCCCTCCTCTCTATTTTGAGGGCCACTGGTAATGAGGTAAAGAAAAAGGGAGGGCTACATCACCTTTTCATTGCTGAAACCATGGCGATACTTTGGTTTTTTGTTTAAATGTGGATGATGAGGATGTGGGGGAGGGAAAGCTTTGCTTCTGGGGGAGCATTTTCCTTGGCCTTGAATACCAGAACAACCACAGATCCCTTCTCATGGCCAGAAGGCTCCTCTTACCATTTTGTGTGTGTGTGTGTGTGTGTGTGTGTGTGTGTTTTGGGGGGCGGGCAGGGGACAGGGGAACATGATTTAGCTTCTGTGAGGAGTCAAACAAGTCTTTGATGTTTTTTCTACACTCTTCTCCTGCCTCAAACTTCAGCCCCATCTCTGGGGCTGGGGAAGAGCTGCAGATGAGTGACATGTGGAGGAACTGCTCACTGCCTATCCCAGTCACAATTAGCAATAAGCCTAGAAGTGAGGGCTGTAGGTGGCCTGCTCGGGGCCCCAAGAAACATCTGGGGGAGACTCTGGGATGGTAAAGACGTGGACACGGCTGGTTTTTCATTCACCAAGTATCTAATCCTCATGGCAATTATTCAAGAACTATGTGTATGCACTCAAGATAACACGGTTTTCATTTTTTTAAGGCACCCATACTGATTAGAAAATGAGAAGAGTTATTAATTTTTTAATAGCAGTCCGTTTTTAAAACAAAGTAATATTTTTTTTCCAAGAGGCAATGAATGTGGTGATATGATGGAAGCGCTGACCCAGCAGGGAACATGTGCCTGCTCACTGTGGTTAGTAATCTACCCTGCTGCGTACATCTTAACATTTGGGGAGAAGATAAGCAAGTTCCTTTGTTTCTTGCAGTAGCCTTGTCTCTTCTCTTGCTACTGTCGGATGCAGGCAAATGTAGTTAATGTTCTGATACAGAGGGTAAACTTTCTAGTTTCAGAAAGAAACCGGATTGTTTCCCAGAGATTATAAACATGTTCCTGTACTTGTAAAGGAAGCACAAATAGAAGGAGGACTTCGTGTTTGATATTTTACGAAGTTCTTGGAAACCATCTGGATGGCACTGCGTTTGCAACCCCCAGACTAGAGAGAAGAGGGAGAGCATCCCTCCAGATTTAAACCAACTCCAATGGCAGGATGGAATACACCTTAGCAGGTTATAGTAATTACGCCTTGAGAATTACTTAGGCATTGTCTCACTACCATTTGTATATCATAACATTGTTTTGATTGTTGTGTAAACATACTTTTGTCATTTCTTATAAGAAAACCTAGCTTTAATAAACTAATAAGTGAACATGATAGGACTCATGAAGGTAATTACTGCAAACAACTGACATACTTACAATTGCATTTCTTCTGAACAAACCGAAGCTTGCATGCTGTTCTGTAGGTGGAGAGTCGGATTCGATCCAGCTCTTGAGCTCCTGGGGGGGGGGGGAGGGGAGGGCAGAAACGTACACATTTGGTATGCCATGTGCGTGGAAGAGAATTTGTAACATTTATAAAGAAAACAACTATACATATAACCCAGGCACTTGATTTGGTTGTGATTAGAACATAACTATAACTTGAAGACCTGAAAAGGTCTGTCCTGTACCCCTCAGGTGTGGGAAGAGAGCACATGTAATCAATGGTGAAGGTCAGGTTGCCAACCGTGTTCACCGGCCAGGACACCCAGCCTCGCCCCTGTGGAGGCTGCCATGAGGGGGCACAATCTGCTCGAGCCTGGACTTGAACAGCCAGATGCTATCATATAGCAACGTCATCATCATCATTTTCAATGCGCTGTCATTGGTCATCAGACCGAGGCTATGAGGTGAGCACATGCCGAATGTTCGGCATCTTTTCTGCTTGACCTGAGGCCAAATGCTTTTGGAAGTCCTCGTTCTCTCATCTGGAAGACAGGAATGGGGATCCCACTTCTGCTGACTCCATTCGTTGTCAGGGTAGAGGAATGACTCTGCCCCAAACACTGAGAACGCTGCCTGGCACACATGAGTGCTACCCAAGCATTCACTGCTGTCCCTAGCATCTCACCTGCAAGCTTCCCTGTCAACCTCGGAGGGGAAGCCTTTCTGAAAGCAACTTCCACTCTTCCACACTGGCTTCCCATCCCTTCCTGACAAAGAGGAGCATGCTCCTTCTGTTTCTGAGCTGCGTTCCCTACCCACTCCACTCAGGAATCCTGTGTGGCTTATGATGCCCACAGCACCCAGTCAGTCAGAATGCTCTGCTCAGAATCTAAGCTCCTCTGAAGCTCTTCCCATCCTGCCTTCCAACAAGAGTCCCCACTACTCTACTCCAGAACCTCCCCTTGCAGATGGCCGCTTGTTCCGCATCCTGCGTTTCCTCCAAACAGGTTCATCCTTAGACTGTGTCTGGGACACAGCAGACTTTCAACAAAGGTCAGTTCTCTGCTTCTAACTCGTTTGCTTCGTCGAAGCCCATGTTTATGGTTCATCAGGTACAAAGGCCCATACCTGGTTTTGACATGTGTTGAACTTTATCTGCATCAGTAAGAGTGCTCCATAGATGCTTCTGAATATAATAGGGTAGCAAGTAAATGAGCTGGCCCAAAAGTGATTATATTAGGTGACCAATTACGCGCTCTCTTAATGAAACTTGGGATGAATTAGCAAGTGTCCCTCGCTGAGAGTGTTTAGCATTCCTGCAACTCAAACTGATCTCTTTAGATTCATTTAAAAACACTCTCAATACTCCTAGTACTCCATGGTTTAATAAGGCATGTAATTAAATATTAATTCCAACAGAAGTTTATTACTTGACAAACAGGCTCATTGATACTGGATACTTGAAGGATCAAAGAGGCAAGGATTTATCTTCACCTAAATTCCCTTCCACATGTTCTCAAGAGGTAGTCATTTTATCCAATGGCCATGAAGGACTATTTGCAATGACAGGGATGATTATAACATAGTGAAAATAAATGGATTTGCTGTGGGAACTTGAACAAGTATTAAAAATTACTTCCTCATGTGTAAAATATCAATGTTATTGGCTGGTAACCTACGTAGCTGATCCCTAGTGAGAACTTTACAGCAAGTAGATGAGCCCCCTAAAAGGCTTCCAATGCCATTTCTGAGCAACAAGTGACAGAAATTTCTTTTTTTGCATTTGATTTTAACTTGCCTTTCCGTAGTTTCAATCCATTTGACCTAGTTTCCCTTCTGGAGCCAGTTAATCTTTACTCCTGGCACTTGAGAATTTATTTCTCAAACAATGGGAAGCCACTACCATGATCACTGTTAGCATCTTCATTACCATCTGAAGATCATACACAAAAGTCCCTGTTATCTCACAAGTGTAGGGTTTAACTGGGGAGGAAGCTTCGCCTTGATTTTTTAGATCCAGTAGATTCAACTGCATAGTCATTTGAAGCACAATGTCTATTATTGAGCATGACACACAATTGGCTTCAATACATGGAAGTGGCTATTGTTAGTCTCATTATCATCAGGCAAAGATTTGGGGCCCTAACCATTCTCAGCATCCTTTTCCATGACTGACTGATATCTCCTTGACACAAGATCTACAAAATTAACCCAACTTGTATAGAATATGGGAAGTAACTACTATCACCTTTAATAAGGACACTTACTAATGAAAGTTATTCTTGGGTTCTTTGGTAAGCTTTCTGAAATATATATTTTTAAACATATTTTACTAATTTTTTTACAGAGAGGAAGGGAGAGGGATATAGAACCAGAAACATCGATGAGAGAGAAACATCGACCAGCTGCCTCCTGCACACCCCCTACTGGGGATGTGCCCGCAACCAAGGTACATGCCCTTGACTGGAATTGAACCTGGGACCCTTGCGTCTGCAGGCTGGCTGACGCTCTATCCACTGAGCCACACTGGTTTCGGCCTTTCTGATATTTTTAAAAAATTATTTTCTCACTGGAATTTCATAGGGGCTCCCAGTTTCAAGTCCTCTACATCTGAGAGGCTCATAGATGTTGGATAACCAGGCAGAGTAATGATCAGAAATACCCAAATGCTAAATCTGCCTTTCCCCTGGATGAGGTGTTGTTTTATTGATGTGGACTTTGGCTCAACCATCAGGAAAGTCTCAATACCTGTAAATAATCCTTTAGAAGAAGTCATTAGGGACATAGATTATTTGTTAAGTTTTTCAAGAATAATGATTTAAGCCCCAGGGTAGAAAAGGATGATGATGTAGCACACAGTTAAATTTCTTAGTTCCAGCAAGATCTTGGCCTCTGAGCAGAGGAACCCTGCTTCACTGCACCACCCTCCCACAGAGGTCCAGGGGCAATGTGGGACAGGTGCACCCCTCCAGGAGCAGGAAGAGGGAAGGGGAGCTGATACTTAGGGACAGGAGTGCACTGACTGCTTACCTGCCCCATCACAACATGGAGTTAATGGGCCCTCTGTTTTATTTGAGAATCAGGAAGAGGTCTGGAGGTCTGTCAGTGTTTCCTATTTGTGTATGTTCTTCTTGGCTGAGGACGTAAGGCCTCAATATGAATACGGATGTGGTGAGCAAGGAACATTAGCCTTTCAGAGATAGCAGCATATTACCTTGCACAGACAACGTAAGTGGCAAACACAAGATCCATAATGAGTTCTGGGACCAAATAAACAACAACACACCTCAACACAAACCCACCCCTGATCTGACGTATGGTGTGCAGGCTCTTGCTCAAAATAAATGTATTTGTCTCTGCCCCACACACTTAATTCAAGTTTACATGTACAGTCTCTTCTTGAAAATCTGTAGATTCATGGTCTACCTGGGAGTAGCTGCATGTCTTCTGTGTCCAAAATATTGCTTAAAACCAAGGACCTGTCAGTGCCACAGAAGAGTCTCCTGGTACTTCTAGTGGACCCCCTCCAGGGTGACTTCCTATTACTTATCCTTTAGACATGGTCGTAACACTACCTGTACGTCTTCCTAATTGTACGGTGACCCAGCTCATGTTTCTCCAACACATGCACAACTGAGACTTTGTTAGTGCCTTGCTGAGATTAAGGTCCATTTTTAGCCTAGGATATTTTCCTGAGCTAACAGTCTAGTAGCCTTATTGAAAAGGGAAATTAGCTGACTTAATTCCTCTATAAAAAGAGATGGAATGTGAATAAATGAATAAGGAAGTAAAGTTAATAGAGCAATCCTTGTTCTGAGCATGTTGAAATGTCTGGGGTTACCACTATCTTTTGTTCCTGATTTGAACAGTGCCTAGCTGTTTGGTAGTTGTTCAAGGACAACATGAGTTTGAAAATACTGAAAACCAGAACCCTGGGCAGGGACATGGCTTTTTTTTTTTGTGATGGGCACTATTAATACAATTGATAGTGAGCCCACCTTAAGCTGCTCCATCAGTATAAGCTCTGACTGTGAGGAAGCAAGGCTGGAAGGGATGCTGTGTGTATATGCTGGCTGTTCTGAATAAACTGGTTCCTGAGACTATGAGGGGTGGTTCTGAAGGAATTCTTGGACACTTAGAGCCGAAATAACAATGATGAAACCTTGACAGAAAATCAAATTGTATACAAAAATAATTGGTCAAGAACAAAACTTTGGTAAAATCTGACTTCAGATGGCTGGGAAGATACTAAGAGAGACAGGAAAAGAGAAGTAGAGAGGTCAGAAAAGTGGAGGACTGGACCAGGGTGGTGGTGACATAAAAGAATAGTTGCAGGATAGTGACCCATGGTGCTAACATGGTGCTAACATTTTGAAGAGGTTGAAAAGCATGAGAGATAAAGAAGTAAAAATAGTCATTGCATCCACTGTGGCCTATGGTATAGCAACACTCATGTCATTCTCCTGAATTTTTAAAGTCAGTTTTCCTAAAACTCACAGTGTGCATTGCAAAAACATGCTCTGGGTTCCATTCCAACTATTTACCCGCTGACAGTGGTGAGCATTCTGAAGAAAGACAGCCTTCAGACAATTCAGCAGCGCTTGCTGAGTGCCTACAGTTACCTCCCTTTGATTTCTGGCTAAGACCTTTTTTCTCTTGTTAGGAAGCCTCCCAAGGTCTGAAAGAATGTTTTCCAATCAGTTTCCTCTCAATAAAACCCACCTATCCTGTGTCCTGGAGGCTTTTAAACCAACATTGGTTCAGCATCTAGGTGAATGGATTTGAAGGTAAACATCTGGGGTCTGTCCCTACGCAGGAGCTCATGGTGAGTGAAGTGGATATGCTCACAAGTAAATGTGCTGTGACAGCCCTAACCGTTTGGCTCAGTGGCCAGAGCATCAGCCTTTGGACTCTAAGGGTCCCAGGTTCGATTCCAGTCAGGGGCATGTACCTTGGTTGCAGGCACATATCCAGCGGGGAGTATGCAGGAGGCAGCTGATCAATGTTCCTCTCAACGATGTTTCTAACTCTATATCCCTCTCCCTTCCTCTCTGTAAAAAATCAATAAAATATATATTTAAATGTGCTCTGACAGCAGGAAAACAGAGAAAGTGAGTATAATTCCAATAAACTATTTATTCTGCTAAAATCCAGGTTGATAAATTTGTTTAAGCTGACAAACTTATTCAATGACTGGAAAGGCCAGTCTTTTCAGCTTTAGTCTAAGGCACTAGCTAAACTGATCATTAGGGCATTATTCCGAAGGTACATTTTGGTTTAAGGGCAACTTGCCCAGAATTTCTTTAATCAAGGAGGCGGCCATGGAGTTACTATTGTTGTGGTTTTGATACGTAAGGCTAGTCTTTTTTGTTGTTTTTGTGAGTCCATATTACTCTTAATTTCATTTCTTTGCCGTTTCTTTCTACTTTCTGCTGTGGTTATGAGCTCAGAGTAGATGTCTGATGCACGTATGCTGCAATCACCTGAGTGCCAGGATTTTTTATCAGTTGTTCTTCTTATTAATTGTTATTTTTCTGTTCTTGGCCTTTGTAAAGCCGGTATGCCTTAATGTTCCCCTCAGCTTGACTAAACGTTAGTCAGGCTTCTTCCTGACTCTAGGCCTCTGACCTCCCTTTTCTTAGAGCATTTTATGTAGAAAACTTTCCATTGTAAATTCTTTATCTGCCCCACTGAGACATAAATCTCCTGGTTTCTGGCCAGTTGGATAGCCTAGAAATATCCTTCCTAAGGACCTGGGAGCCATCCTTTTGAAATGTAATCACTGAAGGAGCTCTCCCAATCCCTGCCAGAGGGGAGGAACCCAACTTCCTAACTGTGACAATTAGCAAACACAATTGACCAACTTCTGCCCTAGCAGGTGTGGCTCAGTGGGTAGAGCATTAGCCCAAAGACTGAAGGGTCCCGGGTTTGATTCCCGTACTTCAGTTATAGTCTTGATACTGTTTCTCTGTCTCTCCCCCTCCACTCTCCCTGAATAATCAATAGAAAAATATCATTGGGTAAAGATTAACAACAACAACAACAACAAAATTAAAATAGTTGACAAACTTCCCCACTAATAACCTTTAGTACTTTTATATTAGCTCATTCCAGGCTCTCTCCCTTGTTGCAATAGTCTTAAATAAATTCTTCCTGGCCTTCTGAACTCCTCACATGCAATTTTTCTTTGACATTTGTAATTTCCCAAACAAAGATCTTTTAGGCACTTCTTTTGCTGTTTTTAAAAATTATGTCTAGATAATACTTAGTTGCTAGACTTCCAAGTTCCTCATCTTTGTTAGCTCCTTCTCTAGACATCAGAATTATTAGAAGTAGTGACTTTCCAATCTCCTTATCAGTTTTCTTTGATAATAGTGTTTTGTTTTTTTTTTTTGGTCTTTTTTTGGTGTCTTACTTATAGAGCTGAGGTGACCCACATATTTTTCAACTATTAAACACATTCTCAGTGAGACAACCTTTCCCATTTGTGTGATAGTCTACCTATCAAAATCAATTCCTCCAATTGTTTTATCTGGCAGAATCCTACTTATTGTGAACATGTCCTACTTGTTGATATAAACATGATGCTCACTAATGGATTGTTAAGACCAGAGGTGTTTATCTGTTTTGGGCCAACATCTGAGTCTATTATTTAGCATATTCAAGGAAGAAAGATGCATATTTGTATGATTTTTAAAACCACTCATTAATCAGTAGAACTCAGAATATGATTTAATAAAGCACATGACAACCCTAAGAAGTTTCTATAAAAGATAAAGCTACAATTTGGAAAATAAATGCACAATATTCCCAAGTCTCCCTAATTTGAAAAATTTAGAACTCTCTCTTTCTTTGGCTATAAAACTTATGCTGATCTTTCTTTGAGTTGGACAACTTTAACTCAAAAGTATGTGTGACATATGCATTTTTCTGTATGAGGTGCTGTACCAGGAATAAGGTATTTTTAAAATCATTAAATAATCACACATTTATAATTCTTACAGTGTCTTTGCCAATAAAGCATTTACTGTAACAATAAATTTAAACATTCCCCCTAAGACTTTACTGTTGTTGTTGTTTTTTGTTGTTAAATATTAAATTTTTAAAAATTTTGTGTCAAAACACTGGCCCATGATGTACCCGGCTCTTGCCTTTTTAGTCTAAGAACCTATGATATGAGAGGATATCTGTGCTGCCTGATATTTTGTTTAGATGGGCAGGCAGTAGTGCGGTTCTTTGCCCTGTTAGATTTGTATCAATAAGGTCATAAGTCCAGGTGACCAGCCATGCCAGAATGAAGACATAGTACCAAACATGGCCTAGCAAATTGGGAGGCCATGGTAGAAACGCTCACAGGCACTTCAGATATGTTTCTAAAAGTGGAAAAAGCAAGGAGCACGACTGAGATTCTCCATATCAATTTTAATTTTCTTTCCTTTGTGTTAGTTCCAACACTGTCCTGGTGTCACCCAATTATTGGGAAATGATAAAGGGAAATATGAATCTTATTATCCGGGACTTTCTTTTATCTGCTGTGACTCTCATTCTTGCCAATCAGTTCCAATCTTCAGTAGAAACTTAATTTTTGTCTACTGCCTTTTCAGGGAAAAAGGCTTACCACTCACTTCTGTTCATCCTCATTCCTTATGCGGGGAGAAAAGAGATAAAAAGACAATAAGAAGATTGTACTTTTCTCTTTATAACATTTCGTTTAAGATGTGTGCTTTCCTCCCAATGTCAGGTTCTTCCTCATGAATAGGAAACATGGTCTACAAGGGAAACATTACAGACTACAACCATATATATATATATATATATATATATATATATATATATATATATATATATATATATATATATATATATAAACAAATGGCCTCTATTTCATGGGTTCTCCACTGGAGTCAGTCTTGGCTTGGTTTTCCTCTATAGCAGGTACCCTTGGGGGCTCTTAAAAAAATTTTTTTAAAATTGATTTCAGAGATGAAGGGAGAGATAGAAACATCAGTGATGAGAATCATTGACCGGCTTCCTTCTGCACACCCCACACCAAGGATTGACCCTGAAACCCAGGCAGGTGCCCTGACCGGGAATTGAACCATGATCTCCTGGTTCAAAGATCGATGCTCAATTACTGAGCCACGCTGGCTGGGCGTGTGGGCTCTTTTTAACTTTTCATCTTCTTAGAGACTGGGACAGATCCTTCCCTACTGCATGAAGTCTAAATGACAACGTATAGTTTGGTCCAGTAATCACACAGGATTCCTCTTTCCCATAGGAACATAAGCCATCGTTCAGTAGATGAGACATTCAATGATTCATTTTGCAAATGTTATCAGTGCCTATAACATGCTGGACACTGACACAGTATAGACAGATGAACCCAGACTTTAAAGTTTAGTGGATCTGTTAAATGCCAACACTAAATAGTGTTTCCAAAGGGTTGTGTATATGTGTGTATATATACACTTAGGTCCATGAAACTTTTCCTTCATATAAAATACAGAGTGTAGTAACACATTGTGATAGTTCACTAATTTAACTTTTCCCTTATAGAAGGCAAAAATTCCCAGTTACATTTTATGCCAAGAAATTTGGGATTTTAAATAAAAGTACCCAAGTCAGAGAATTTCATGTATATTCAATGGACACTGTAGGGGCTTCCTTAAAAGTTCTGTACTTACTCATCTCTGCAAACAGCTGTCTTCTTTCTGCCATGGTATTTCCTCTTTTCCCACTATCTTCAATCATTCTACGAGACAAAATGGGTACAGTGGGTATTATCCTCCTGCTAATGAGGCCAACGGCCATTTCTACAGAAACACACTCGCCGTGGTTATGCCACAAACACAGAGACAAACTAACACTGTGTATTTCAAAAACATAGTTTTACTTTCACTAACTTAAATTGCTGTGCATATTTCTGCATATATAATGTTTCTATTTTTGACTTTTTATTTTCTAATACAAAAAATATCTATAACAGAAAATGATCTTGTGTTCTGACTAAATACAGTCCTATCCAGTCTGTTAGGTGATACACTTTTACGCATAGAGATTCTAATTTTGGGAATTCCTATGAAGAAGATCAAGCAGATAAAATGTATCTCATTCAACAAATGAGAGTCTTGTGAACTTTGTGAAGTGAATGGCATAGGCGTTTGGGCTCCGAGACCAGTATTCCTTTTACCACATTCTGCTGCAGATTGTCCCTGGTGTGCCCAGAATCTCCATTTAGAAACAGTTGATTTTCTAAATGTTCACCTCTAAGTTGAGTGTTTGGAACTTGCCACTGTTTTCCTGTGCATAATTTCATGTAAGGTGGTTAGGTTCACATCTCTCTACTTAAATAACCATACTATCTTTAAAAAATACTAGGAGTTAAAACAGGGAATGAAAAAAACTACAAAAAAAATTAAAATTTGACTTGAGGAAAGAGAAAATAATGAGAAAGTTAATGGAAATATTGTTTAGTCTGGCAGAAGGCTTGGGCTAAATATTAAGGATTTTACAGGTTGATGGAGGTGATTTTTAAAATTATATCTAATTAAACTTAAAAAATTAAAGTCTCACCTCTCATGTACACATACGCGTATACATTTATACTGATCCCATTATGCTTTGATTCTTGGGCATAGCAGATCATTGTGCCCGATTTTCCATGGATCCTGCTCCTTCTCAATATGGGTCTCTGTCCATCCTATTTATTATATTTATTTTTGATTTGGTTGCCCTCTTCCTGTGCTTAGGTAACTTGCAGTTACCTTTCAGGTGTCAATTTAGATGTATCTTCCTCTGAAATCCCTCCTAATTCTGTGATTGGCTGGGTTTATGCCGTTCCTCTGAGCCTTCATAGTCCTCAACGCTGAGCTTAACAAACCTTTATTGATATCTTCTATACTCCAGACACCGAACAAAGCTCTGGGTATAACACAGTATCAGGTCACAGCTCCTGCCCTCACTGTGCTTCCTCTCTGGCAGGGAACACCCAAACGCATATAAACAACAAATTCACAACGAGGTCATTAAAGCTGTAGAAGCAGCAAGAAAGGTATGTGACTTTCAGAGAAGTTGATTACCTTGGGGCTAAAGTGAACGGAACCACTTGCAAAAGACTGCTCAAAGGGTGAGGGTAGTAGTTTCTCTGAAAAGGGCATCAAAGGAGAAGTGACTCTGGTCAGTTTTAAAGGCCGAATAGGAATTTTCCAGGTAGAGAAGAGTGAAGGAAGGACTCGGGAAAAAGCATGGCACTTTGCAAAGTGTATGGGGTGCACTTGTCGATCGGGGCTAGCTTAGCATTGCTGGGTGCAGTGCGCATGGAGATGCTGGAGTGGTGAGCAGGCATGTGAGCCAGAGAACCGTGGTCATGTCCAGACAGTCAGAGCTTTGCTCAGGGGTGCCGGGAGCCATCCAAGGTGTGAGTAGGCGTTGATGTGCACAGATTTAGATTCTATCAAGATTACTGCACTTCGGTCACAGTAAAGAAAGTGCAAGAGAGACTGGGCCGGCAGGACGGTACATGATTACATGATTAAAGGGCCGGCCCAGTCAGCTGGACACTTCTGTGATGCGGGAGTGACAATATTCCGTTTTACGCTAAAGGACTGATTTGAGCGATTTAGGACATATTCAACAGCACGCACACGATGATTGGCAGGTCACAGGGAAGCACACGATGATTGGCAGGTCACAGGGAAGAGCAGAGAGGGCCTGAACCTTTTCCTCCCCACAGCATTTCACACAGAGTAGGAGAACGTCGGAGGCCCTCGTGGCGATAATGAGCTGGTAGGAGGTGAGGCTCCCTAAATTACCTGGCCCCAGCCTCATCGTTAAAACAGGGCTGCCAGCGAGACAGAGGAGTCCCCCTCTCTGCACTTGTGTTTGGGGGAGGGATGAAACGACAGAGTAGAACAGCGTGGGAATCAGCGAGATACAAAGAACGAGTCTAAATGTAGGTCACGGGCTGTTGGAATAAATGTGAGCTGTATTTTGGAACAGGGAGAATACACTCACGTTGAAATAGCCTATCCTGGAGCCACTTCCCTCCCACTTCCTTCCCATCTCTAACCCACCATCACTCACAGCATACATCCCTCTGACATGGCACAGAAGACATTTTAAAGGGAGGAGCTCACCCCAGTGGTGTCTTACATTTCTGTGGGTTTCCCCAGATTATAACGTACAAATCTGTGTTTGCCTGGAGCCTCGCGAGGAGGAAGGGGAGAGACTGAGGAACTTGAGACTCAGGCAGACAGCACGACCATAACACACACTGTATTCCCTGGCAGGGCTGGAAATGGAGTCCTTTCTATTTTTTGCTCTTAATTTTAAAATTCTGAAGCCAGCATGGATTCTAATCACCAGTCGTCGTGTTCCAGCTGCCACTGCTCAATACAAATAAGATCCTCCTGAAGCTGGTAACGCAGTTGGTAGACGCTGGCCACTCAGGCCAGCAGGAGAATGGGGAGGGAGGTCCAAGCTCTCTCAGATTCCCCCGAGCGATGCCTCTGTCTGATTCTGGGTGGATCCTCCTGTTTTAAAACACTGCTCCCCTGGAAATGGCCATGGTGAGTAAATAATCCCAGCACCCAGATTGATGTCACGCCAACTCGCACACCGATTCACACTCAGGGCCCATCCACACAGGCCGGCAGTGCTTCAGGGGTCCTCAAACTTTTTAAAGTGGGGACCAGATCACGGTCCCTCAGAGAGCTGGAAGGCCGGACTATATGAACTACTAATTCCTACTGTAACACCTCGGCTGCGCTCACTGCCCAAAAAACCTGGCGGGCCGGATCAGACTCCTCTGCGGGCCGCATGTGGCCCGCGGGCCGTAGTTTGAAGACGCCTGCTTAGAGCCTGCACTTCAGTGAACAGCTAGGACTCGCAGACCTTGTGTGCAGCGTGACGAGGCCATGCCCCGGCTTTCTGTTCCCCGTGTGGCTCCCAGCGGGTGACAAGGAGATGCTGGGTCAGCGATCGCCAATGCTGCCCACTCCCCGGAGGAGTGAATCTGCTCAGTGAAGGCAACACCCAGGGCCTCGCCTCCTCTTGTTGATCTGCACAGAAACGCCCGCTCCATTGCTGCTCATGAAAGAGGCCTCTGCTGTGACTTCCTCAGATTTACATCCAGTCCTGGTCTTCTTGGGCAATAGAATAAAAAGTGTTCTGCTCTCTTTCCCATAATGGCATTTGCTTCCACTTCCTCGTCCTTGATGGAAAGGAAGCAGAGGATGCTGCCTCTAAGATCAGTGGCTGTGATGCCTCTCTGCCTTTGCCTTTTGCTTGGAGAGTCATCTTCTCCTCTTGGAACTGGGCCCAGTTTTGGGGGGCCAGGGGCATGCGCACACTGTTTCAGTGTAACAACCAGCTGGATGTGGGAGGGACCTGATCTTCCCTGGACAATATCTGCTGTCGGCGGTGGCTGCCAGCACACCAGCCTGGAGAAAGGATCAAAATGCAAACAGCCGGTGCACTGGATCAGGGGTTGGAGCCCAGCAGAAGGGCCCGGAGTGGGGTGGATACCAGGTGATTGGGGACATGGGGAGAAAAGAGAGGGAGTAACTGTAATACTCTCAACAATAAAGATAGAAGTGTTTCTGATGCCCATCCAGGTTTGAGCTGGAAATATGATACTAGTTGAATTTGACCATGAAACTTAACTGTCCATTAAAGTTGTAATTTTTATTTTGCTTTATAATACATTTCTCTAGCTTGTAAGACCCACTATCAAATCTACTTTGAGCCAAAGGAGAAGGTAGTTGCTTCTTTGGGGAATGTGAATACACAGACATATATGCATACTTTAATATGGGTATCTAATGAGGTGAACTTTTAAGAAATAGAAAATGCCATTGAAAAGGAGAAAACCACCTTCCTTCTGAGAAGAGGTACTCTCAGTGGCACTTTCCCATAGGGAAGGAGCCTGCTGTTCTGGGGTAAGTGTGTGCGCCCGACGTTTAAGGACGTTCGGTTTTGTTTGTTTTGTTTGATTTCATTGAGCTTATGGGGGATGGCTCCTGCTCAAGAGCAGCTGGTAACCCACCCCTCTCCCCCTTCCTATTGGGAAGGCATGAAAGATGGCAGAGCAAGGTGGGAGCTGCTTGGCATGGGGAGAGTGGAGCTCTTGGAAGGAAGATGATCAAAACTGGAAGATGATCAAAACGGGGGACCCTGCCGAAAATCTTGATCAAAGGGCCCCCAAAGGCCCCAGGGTGATGGCCATAAGGAGGGGTGGTCTGTACTGCTGCCTCCAGCACTGCATTGGGACCCAAGTCTTTTTAGAGAATCATGTTTTTTCTATCCAATAGGGGTGCCTTTGGGAAAGTGTGTGTGTGTGCATGTGTGTGTGCGTGTGTGTGTGTGTACTTGCATCCGTATTTCTCAAGAGCAATAATATTGGGGTATAGGTCCTCTTGGTCAGGTAGAACTATGGCTGATCTTGCCACTGGGCAAGTCTTCCCTGCCCTCCCGCTGGGATTGCCCAGTTCTTTACTTTTGGGGGAGGATGTTAGGAAGTGACTGCTTTTCAATATTTTGGAACTTTCTTGGTTTAGTGTAAGATGTCACTGTTCACACACATAGGTTTATTCTTTTTCCTTGTTACGTATCTAACAAATGAAAAAAAGTAAGTGAAAAAAAGTCTCTAATTAGAAGACTATTTTTTTTTTTTACTAATCTTGCAATAATACAACCAAAACTTTTTAATTGAACTTTTGAGCCCCACTTATCTCATTACATTGAGATCATACTATATATGCACAAGCATTTATAAAAGTCAAATAGATTAGTAAACTTTAAAGATCGCAATTCCTGTTGGTGCTCTCAGTGGTTAGAGCACAGCCTGAGTGCCACCAAAGGGTCTCGGGTTCCATTTCTGATCAAGGGCATGCACCTGGGTTGCTCTGTCTCCAGGTTGGGGCGCATGTGGGAGGAAATCAATCTATGTGTCTACCTCACATCAATGGTCTTCTCTCGTTCCCCCCACTCTCTCCCTGGCTTCCACTCTCTCTCTGAAAAAGCAATGGAAAAAATATCCTGGGGTGAGGAATTAACAACAACAACAAAAAGATAGTGGTTGCAAATTTTTTCCAAGTGAGTTAAATTTAGCTTCTCAGTGCATGGCTGTGACGAGACAGAATGTATTAGCTGATGAAGCAAAGCAGTGCTATCTAACCTGCCGCTTCTTTTCAAGGTTTAGGCCCTTTTAATGGTTTGATAAAAGGTATAGATCTTCACGCCATCAAAATGTCCATGGCCATGGACGCCTACACAAGTAAAGGAATTCTGGTTCTTCGCATGGGCTGGTTTAGGAGAGGAGGCCAGGACTTAGTGAGAATCAAACGTAGCTTTATTTCATAGCAGCGCCAACTCTCAGCAAAAGGCCACCAGTTCCAATGGGAGCACCTACTGAGCAACTGCCCAGGGAGAGGCTACGAAGGCTGGGGGTGGCCCCATAACGTCTGGAAAGCAGGACAGGTGTCCAGGCGGAGCGGTGCTGATGGGAGAAGGCAGCGATGGGCTCCTCACGTGGTAGAAGCCAGAGTGCCTGGATATACAAACTCAACATTCATCTGTCAGAAAGCGTCTCTCATCTGGGAAATCCAGTGCTTTACCCATGGCTGGTGTGCCTTCCAGCACTGGAAGGATTCTCTCGTGGGCTAATGGCTATCTCAGCCTCTAGGAGTGTGACCTCCACAAGGAGAACTGGGAAAAAGAGAGTGAGAATAAAAGTATAGGACAGAGCATTGAGAATCAAGATGCATTCCAGGGAGGTTTGCATGCTTTAACAGTTCCATATTTTTCAGTTTTTAGAGTCAGGGAGTGCTGAGTTTGGAGAGAGTGGGAAAGGGAAAGGCAGGCAAGTATACCGTTTTCTGCAATAAAACAAGAAAACCTGACTTTTTCTTGGATAAGAAATCATAATAAGAATAATTACCACAATTTAAAACAACTGCCATTTTTTTTTTAAAAAAAGCTTACTATGTTCCAAGTACCATGCAGAAGGTTTTCCATTCTGTTTTCATAAAAACGCCATAATGCTGGTATTATTATTTCCATTTTACCAGTGCAGAAACCAAGCTTCGGAGAACTAAGTAATGGCTCAAGCACTTCTTAAGAAAGATCAACGTGGCATTGTGTGAAGTAAAACTCAGGGGAACTGCTCTTTTCCCCTGCAGATAGTGATGGTAGGACATTGCCAATACATATGCACACTGAATTGGGCTAAGGCATGAGATAAGCATGAGAAGATGCTCAGGAGAGTGAGGCAGGATGGAGTGAATGAGTTATGCATTGCCACACTTTCGTTAAGGGATCGAACCCACCACCTTGGTGTATCAGGATTATGCTTTATAACCCAGTGGTAGGCAAACTGTGGCTCTGGAGCTGCGGTTTGCTGCTCAGTTTGCCGACCACTGACCTAGACCCTCAATTCCAATAATTACAGGCTGTTGTTGTTCCTTGGGATTAAGCCCCTATCCCTGTGGTCGGCAAACTCAGTAGTCAACAGAGCCACAGTTTGCCGACCGCTGCTCTAACCAACTGAGCTACCTCGCCAGGGCCTGTGAGTCAGAAGGTGCCTATAACCTCTGCACTCCCCCTCATTTTCTCCTATCTCTCCTCTTTCTATTTTATCCCCTCTCTCCGATTCAGCCTTCCCTTCTTGTGCTTCATTTTCTTTCCTAAACTCAGCTCTTTTATTCATTGTCTTCATTTCTATGTGCATTGGGAAGTTTGATGCAAACCATCAAAACTGACAGTTCTTAGCTTGAGAAATAAAAACCAGGCAAGTATAGTGGGAAAAGGAAAAATAGAGTTATGATGAAAAAATTCTGAGGATCTAATTAAAGTACAGCAGGGTGAGTGTAGTTAATACTACTGTATTTTAAACTGGAAATTTGCTTAGAGAATAAATCTTAAGTTTTCATAAAAAATAAAAAGAAATTAAACAATTAGGCCCTGGCTGGGTAGCTTAGTTGGTTAGAGCATCATCCTGATACACCAAGGTTGTGGGTTCAATCCCTGGTCAGGGTATATACAAGAAGCAACCAATGAATGCATAAATAAGTATAAACAAATCAATGTTTCCCTCTCTCAAATCAATTTAAAAAAGGTAATTGTGACTTGATTGTGAGAATTATTTCACAATGTATAGGTATATTAAAACATCACTAGTATGTTGTACACTTCCAATATATTACAATTTTATTTGTCAATTGTACCCCCCAAAAAAGCTAGAAAAATTAATTTTATGCCCTTAAAATGCAAATTTCTCTGTGAGAATTAGAAATGTCACCTTAGAGCAATTAATTTAGTTGCTTCCTTTTTAATGCCTGCTTGTGATAAACAGCGTGAGGACATGGCAATGTTCATTGACTGAGAAAAGGAAATACCATGGCTCTTGAGTGCTTCCTGGGAGGTCAGAGTTGGTGGCTTCAGAGGCCACATGAGGAAACTGTCTTTTGAGATGAGAGAGATGGGAGAGCAAATGGTGGAAGAGGGCTAAGGTGGGTAGGTACAAAGGTATCATCATGGCTGTTACGATGTAGTCATGGATTCAGAACCCATAACTAAGTGTAAGATGACAGAGGTGTCCAAATGCAGTCTATGAAAAGATCATAGGGGACATTTACTAAATTTAATTAAAAAATCTCCTTTCTCCACTAATTCTTCTAGATGTCTCTGAAAATATATTTGTGCCAGAAAAAAAAATACTTTTAAAGGGTAAAGAATTCTAGATTGCCAAAAGAGCTATTTTGTTCTCATTTTAAATGAGGACTGAAAGAAATCTAAATTTAACCACTTTTCAATCTAGTTTACTGTGTCAGTAAGAAAGTAGAATAGAGGTCAACTCAGAGCTAAATATTAATTAATGCCATGCTATCTTTTCCTCTTTTCTCACTCACACTCTCTCTATGGAGACTATCTAAGGCCAATGTTATATACAACACAGAAATCAGCAATGACTTTGTAGGAATCCTGAGGATGGCTATCAGTACAAGCACAGCCAAGTGTATGGAGTTAATGCATGCACATGCCAAGATTAACTAGGCCACCTGGAAAAGAAGCAGGCAGAGTGGATGAGCAGCCACAAGTTTACTGCAGGATCCCCAGCAGTAAACAATAGCATTTTGCTCATCGTGGTCCTTTCCCGAGACAAATGTTGACTGGTGTGACGGGAGGAGGACTGAGTAGAAAGAGAAGAAACAGAGGCAGCCCTTATTTCTTGCCTCTGGATCTGTTTTCTGTGAATTATCAGGCTCTTCATTATGGCCCTTCAACTGAAGAGATTTTTTGTCTGGAATTCAGGAATGACCAGAAGAAGCCTCTGTTTCTTGAGAGAGCCATGGTTCTAAGTTGGTGGCTGCCAAGAATTTGATGGGGAAGAATAGCTGGCGGGAATGCGCCTCCTTTTCCAGCCTTGAAGCTTTCAGGCCATCTGAACCACCCCGCTGAGGCAGAGGCATGGGTGGGACTAAGAAACTCATTCATTGGTGATAGCCATAATAACAGTTACCATTAACCAAGTGCTTACCAAGTGTGGGTAGGCTCTGAACTAAGCATTTTTCATAAAGCATCCTACTTATTTCTTATCCTAACTCTGAGATAGGCAATTTTATACTAATCTGTTTTTCAGATGAGGAAGCCAAGGCTGACGAGGCAGAGAGAATGATGCCTCCCCCCAAGGATGCCCACAAATGGAAGCAACCTAAATGTCCATCAAAACAAGAATAATGGATAAAGAAGTGGTGCATATGTAAACTGTAATACGATTCAGCCATAAAACAGAAGGAAATCTTGCCTCTGCAACAACATGGATGGACCTAGAGAGGGTATTGTGCTGAGGAAGGCAAGTCAGACAGAGAAAGCAAATGCCAGATGATTTCACGTATATGTGGAATCTAAAAACAAAATACATGAACAAGCAGAACAGAAATAGACTCAAAGATATAGGAACATTTTGACAGCTGCCAGATAAAAAGGAGGTTGTGGGGCTGGGTGAAAAAGGTGAAGGGATTTATAATAAATTGGTAGTTATAGAATAGTCATGAGGATGTCAAGTACACCATAGGGAACGTAGCTAATACTACTGCAATAACAATGTATAGTGTCATAGGGGTACTAGATTTATTGGGGTGATCACTTTGTAAGTTATATTAATGTCTAGTCATGGGGTTATGTACTTGAAACTAATATAATATTGTATGTCAAGTGTAATTTTAAACTAAAAGTATTTAAAAAAATATTTCCATTTATTAAAATATGAGGTCATACATATGACCATCACAATAGAACAATCATTGGAACCCCAATCTACCACATATCAATAAACATCTGGATGAGACAATACTCTGCTTGTAATAGATATATTATTCTAAATCAAGAGTATGTAGCTCACCAAAGGATATGGAAACACGGTGCCTGGTACTGTAAACTTTACAACCCCAAAAGCCAGTACCACAATAAATTACATTAGCCCAATTAAAACATCACATGCTTTTATTGCTATATTATTCTTACAATAATATAAAGGATAAAGTGATACATACAATACAATTATGTAGAAAACAGACCTGCCCAGAAAACAAAGCTAATTTTTGAATCATAATGCCCCAAGTTAATGCTTGTAAATGGAATACACACACACACACACACACACACACACACACACACACACACACACACTGTGCTTCTCTGACTCATGATGCCTATACTTCAAGCTACCCCAACTTCACAGATGCACCACTAGAAGTAGTCACAGTGATGCAAAGAACTGTGCCACTTGAACAAAGCATTCTCAGACAAACAGTATTGACAGCGCAACGAACACTCTCTTGAGATTGTAAGAGTCCCTCTGGCGATGCATCCTATGTGTGTCCACTCTGTGAGTCCGAGGAGGCTGGAAGTCAGTGGTCCGGACTCATGCTTCACTGTCTATACTTATGGAAGCAGAGTCCCTGGCGCTCCTGAGAACATTGCGCAGGGTGATAGCAGCAGGCTCAGTGTCCCAGGCTGAACAAACAGTTCTTTCTTAACAAAGGCTTTTGCCGAGGGGCACTCAGGCCATTTCCTGATGGTGTTGGGCATGCAGACACACCCTCCCTTTCACTGTCATATTCAAGGCACCAGAGCAATGGTGCATTTAATAGCATCTTAGTGACTTCAAAGACTTAATTAGCCTAAACTACTACCTGGAAATAATTAGGCCCTGAGAGAAATAACTGCTAAAAACTGTTTTATAAAAGCTCCACAAAGCCATTTAAAGGGATGCTGGGACTTAGGAAGTTTGCAATATGTGACCAACGGTTACTCTTTGAGCTCATGGAATACAAAGCCGTCCTTTCAGCTCTGAGCTGTGACGTTACTAGGTCTGATGCGTGAACCAGACCTGTCTCTTTATGGTTACATAAAGTCAGGCCACTTCAAATAAAAACCAGAGCCCTCATAGCATTCCAGGGGCAAACAACAATCGTGTGTAAGTAAAGGAGGCAGAACTAGAAGGTCCTCATCATTACTTTCCTATTGGCAATATGTGTCTGTGCTACCAGTTCCCAGCTTGGTGGTGTCTCTTGGTGAGAACAATGATGCTCAGGAGTCAAGGGGTAGGTCCAAGGCTGCACAGCGAAGTAGCAAAGCCAGGAGCCATAACAATAAAAGTGTAATATGCTAAATATACCGGACAGCCGAACAACCTTCCAGATATCCTTCCGGTCATCCATTTGGATGACCTTCCAGAAGAAGCCAGGGCTGCTAGGGCCAAGGCAAACTGCTGCAGCTGCAAGGACTGAGCCCCTTGCATGGATTTCGTGTATTGGGCCTCTAGTCAGAATATAAGTTTTCTGGGTCTTGGCTAAGAGATGTTTTTTGGTCTACCAAAGTGCCTCCACAGATCCTTGCCACTATTTGTCTATTTGGCTTCATAGATCAATATCTGTGAGCCAGTCCCTCTGCTGTAAAAACTCTCTAAAGAACTTCTTTCAAGAATATGGGGTGTCAGGGATGGAAAAGGGGATGAAGAATGAGAGCCTTGGAGTTCACAAGTGATTGTCATAATCACAAGGGCCCACGGAAGTTCTTTGAAGCAAGCAAGTCATTGTCCGGTGGCACCATATGCTGGGAAATGTTTTAAACTTGAGATATTGTTCTCCAAGCTAATGAGCCTTTGCAACAACAGATTCTTTTAAAGTTGGTGTGCCTTTGCTCACTCAAATTTTAGGATTATGGAGGTACGTAGGTAAAGATTATTTATAATAGTGAAGGACAGAAAGCAAAGTGGACCTCTCACCTCCAAACAAAAAGAAAAAAAAAGGTAATTTTTCATTTTGAAATATGCCCCCTATACATGGCGAATGTGTTTATTTTTTGGTGCATGCATTTTTTTGTGTTTATTATGGAAGCAGTGTCCTTGGTCCTCATGAGAACATAGCGCAGGGTGGTAGCAGCAGGCTCAGAGTGCACCAGAGGTCCTGGTGCACGGATCTGTGCACACTGAAAGGAAATTAATTAGAAGAAATATTTTAATATTGCTATTTGCCCTTTCTCTATAGTAGAAGTGTCAACCAAGTTCACCATCGTCAATGTCAGATCGAAACACAAGCATGAGGTTGGTGCCAGCGAGAGCTTTATATGTATCATGCATATAGGAGTCAACGTTTATTTTTAAATTGCCAGTGTGCATCATATGTACTGGCCAGTTGGTCAGTCGGACAGCTATAGGGTAGGTCCCTTAGCCTTTTATATATATATATATATACTAGAGGACTGGTGCATGAAATTTGTGCATGGGTAGAGTTTGCAGGCCTGGCCAGCGATCAGGGCTGATCTGCGGGGTGACTGGCAGGGCTATCAGGTGGGCCCCTGATGACACCTGCCTTGGCTGGCTTGGTGCCACCTGCTCGCTGGGTCTACCCCACCCCCCCACTGCCACTGGTTGGGGTCAGAGGGCTGAGGGCAGCTCCTGCATTGAGCGTCTGCCCCCTGGTGGTGAGTGCATGTCATAGCGACCAGTCATATTAGGGTTTTATTATATAGAATAGATAGGGCTTGCTTTTATCCTAATCATACACCATCGGAATCAGGTGCATTTTAGTTTTGAAGTGCAAGCTAATGATGGAAACTTTCTTTAGCTTTCCACTCAAAACCTCCATGAATGTCCTGGTCCATGGCTCTGGGCGCTCACAACCAGGCCCTCCCAGGACTGATAACTCTCACTGGGCTCTAGATATACTGGGAGGGGAGGGGAGAGCATACCTATCAGATCAGCATTTCTTACGGCCAAATGCTCTCCTCTCAAAGACAGAGGACTCCTCCCCGACAGGGAAGGGGTTCCTCATGTCAGGACCGCAGGTAGGAGGATGGGGTAAAGAGGCCAAGTAAGAGAGACCAGGAGCAAGAGGTGAACACTCAACTCTAAAGCGAGTTCAGGCTTAGCCTGGTTGACTTGGCCTCCTGTGTTTTTAGTAAACTGTGTGTTTTGAACGGCAAACCACCAGTATGAATACCTTGTTTTGAAAGAAACCAAAACACAACGTTGTTTAAGTTTTGATCCTCCTCACCGGCGGAGCCTGCACTGTGTGTGCCTTCCTTGGGCTGGATGGTGTGCTTCTATTGCTGCAGCTTGTAATTGCAATGCTGCCTGTGGTAATGAGGCTCTTTCACGGGACCGTGAGAAAGGCGTTCCATGGACCCACGAGTGGGAGAGTGTGGTGTGGCAGGATGTATTTGGGTAGAAATACAAGACTGCCCCTGGGTTTTCAATTTCCCATTTCCATCAATGGAAAAAATCAATCTTGTTTTCATCAAGGACAAACCGAAGGCCCGTGTCCAGAGTTTCTGTTTCCTATGAAAGCTTAGTCCTGTGGAGCCCATGGGTCTGCTGACGTCCCCGGTGGCTGCTACACCCACATGGCTGTGTGCGTTCCCTGGAATTATATTATCACAGGAGCTTTTTCAAAATAACCAATCAACTTCCCAAGCTTTCCTGGGTCCACCTTTCAACCTGCACCTCCCCCTGCACCATTTTGACATCTATTGGCATGCTCTTACCTCCCCCTGCTCCTCACCACCCCTACCCCACACAGAGTAGGGAAGGGAGGGGTATTAATCCTTGGCAGGCAATGCTGTGATCCCTGAGGTGTGCGAAGCAGTAGCTTCCCGGTGAAACAATATCCAATTCCTTTTGCTTTCTTCCTTATTGATATCTAGCTACCTACGCTAACAACCCGAGCTAGTTTAGTAGCCATTCTTGCTGTGTTCAATGGCCCCTGTCATCATCTATGTTGCGTTTTATAGAATGGAAGTAATGCAGGAGGGACTTCCCAGTGTCTAATTCAAAGTACAAAATCCTTACTGTAGCTTTGCAGGTCCTGAGCAATCTGGCTCACAGGCTCATCAGCTCTCTGTTCACTCACTGCACTCCAGTGACACATGTCTGCCCATGGCTTCGCCTGGAACATTCTCTTTCCTGTTCCCCATGAATATAATATCTCAATCCTCTCAGCTCCGAACCTGGCCAGCTCCCCTTAGCGCCACTCCCCCAGGGCAGCCTTCCCTAATTTTTCTAATCCATTCTAGTTATCTGCTTTCATCACACCCTCATAATTTACTTTTATAACCGTTATCACAATTATAGTCATAAAATACTTCATTAAATTTTTTTTTGGGGGGGCTGTCTTATCCATCGTAAGACTGTCAGTTTCACTGGATGCATGCACCGTCTCAACAATTTTCATTGGCAGATTTCTGTACACAGGAGTTAGATAATGCCAATAGTAATTACAGAATGTTATTCTGACAGAAAGTACACGGGATAAATTAGAGCTGGGAGAGACTAAAATGTTTTGGAAGATTTGGCCTGGAAGGGCCGGCAGTAGACCTCACAGACAGAGAGCTAGACCCCCAAACTGGAGGGCTTCCTCTAAGCAGCCGGCCTTCGGCTGTATATCCTGTCAGACCATGATGGAGATGGCTCCAATGTTGCTAAAATAAACGACTTAGAAATCTATCACTTTTACTATAATATATATATATATATACATATATATATATATATGTATATGTATATATATTATAGTAAAAGTGATAGATTTCTAAGTCGTTGTATATATGTATACATACATATATGTATATGTATATGTATATGTATATGTATATGTATATATATATATATATATATATATATATATATATCTAAGAATTGGGGAGATATAGTCAACAAGAATATACCATCTTGGAAGTAATTAAAATTTGACTTTAGGTGAAGTTTCATGATTATTTCACAAAATAATTTGCACAATTATATGTTGTTTTAAATTTTAAACTGTATGCAGTTTGTGAATGTGAACTTAGATAACAATACACACACATATATATGTATATGTATATGTACAATTTAACTCAAACTCCCTAATAAAAGTTACCTAGTGCTTTCTTTGATGATTGAAATAGTCTTTTTATTCATAAAAATGTACAGTCCTTTCAAGTAAGCCTCAAATGGCCAATTTTGGATAACTCTGAATATTTTCAAAGTAGGTAGATATCCTTTGGATACTTAATATTTTCATAATACAGCTATTTTAAATGAATAAAAATTAATTTTTACTTCTCTCTAGTTTTGAATGGAGCAAATTTCTTCCTGAGCCACAGAAGATGAGATGTGTTGGCTGGTGGCACCATATGCCTTTTGAGAAAACGGAGGATGTATGACAGAGTTGGAAGATCAAATTATACAAGGAACAAGTAGAGAACCATCCCCTAGATCTCATCATTTCTAGAGTCAGGCTATTTTTAATTTTTCAAATTTCACAATTTTCCATCACTATTTTCAAACAGAACCTATACTCAGCTTGGTTGATCCATTACGTTTTTGGCTAAAATGTGCTATGAACATTTGTCAAAAGCTCATAATGTCACTGTTATTGTAAATGCAGAATTCTGAGTGGACCAAGGACATGTGGGC
Organism: Pipistrellus kuhlii; assembly: GCF_014108245.1. NCBI lineage: Eukaryota > Metazoa > Chordata > Mammalia > Chiroptera > Vespertilionidae > Pipistrellus > Pipistrellus kuhlii. Next base: position 19,571,480 of record NW_023425562.1, read on the forward strand.
AAATATCTTTCAATACCTAGAAGTTCAAAATATTTAAATGAAGCTCAAAATGAGAGAATACTGGCCCCTTTACAAAACTGACTCCATCCTGTCTCTGTCCAGCCTAGTGGACTTAGAATCTGGAATTTAGTTCTGTGTGTACAATCTTTCATTATTTTCTCCTTATCTGTCACTCTTAAGATCCACAACAAATGGCTCTGGAGAGCAATTTAATTCTCCATTTGGTGACAACCGCATCCTATAAAACCAATGGGATAGGATGCACATTTTTAAATGTTTTGCCTGGGTGAATGTATTCATATTTATTATGACTCATATATAATTTATTCAAAAAATGTCAGTCTCCTACAGTTCAGAACTGAAATATATAATCCATGGAGATAAGTGATAAGTAGTGCATGCACACATATGTGCAGTATGCAAATACTAATTAGGGAAAGTGACATTTTAGAATTTAATGTGGTTTTGCTCTCTTATGATTATAACTTTTATCAGTGCTAACAGTCAACATGAAGGTACAGCTACAGTACTACATTGTAAGAGTTTATGAGCATTCTCCATGTGAGGACATAGAACCAGACCTTCCAACTCCCTGGCATAGCTGTTTGTTAGGTTCATTTGCTGCAAGTAAAATTAACACTGAATATTGAACACTATTTCCCAATTGATTTCAAGTTTTAATTGAAAAATAAGTTCCAGAATTGGTAAGGTCATCAGAAGTAATCTTTGGGGGTGGGTAAAATCCTGAATGATGTAATGAAAGGTGGCAGAGGTGGAGATGAGAAGGAGGCTAGTTTCTTATGCACATTTTAGTGCCTTTATGTGAACAGTACTTCTTAAAAGTTAGGCCCAGACAGAGATGCCTCATATGGTTGGCAAGTAGAATGACAGTGTGTTGGAATACAAAGCAAAGCAATGAAGTGACGCAATGTATTTTTAAGAGCTGTACTAATTGATAATAATGATAATGACAAAGTCAACTGAAAAATATTCAACTTAATTTATAATGCCCTATTCTCTTCTTTGTATATGATGCTCACCCACCTCACTTACATCCCACGTTCTCAAAGTGCCTAGCATGTAAGATTACCAGAGGTAACCAATAAAAAAAATATATATAATTTTTACTTGAATTAGGTCTCAAATATTGCATAGAACATACTTCCACTAAAAAATTATTATTTATCTAAAATTAAACTTTATATTTTTTCTGATTTTTATTTTGCCACATAATCTTTTCTTCAAATTAATTTCTCAACTGGAGCCACGGGGTTGTTGGGCAGGGGCAGGAGGGCCGAACCCAGCCTTCCCAGGGGCCTTCCCTCGCTGCTGTCTGAAATCTATTTCCTTGTCTCAGGCCACAGAGGTAAACCCGGCGTCTGTGCTTGGAAATGTGTTGTCACTGCACCCCCAGGCAACTCCACAGGACAGGAATGCGTTCTAGTCCAAAGGTTACTCCATAAGCTTCATTACAGCATGTTTTCCTGTTCAGAAACTGCTATAACATTAAAGTGAGATTATTAGGTGACAGGCCGCTAAAAGTCAAATTATCTGTAATGGAAAAATATTAAGGGTGGGGGGAGGGATGCGGGGGAATGACCCAAACATTTCAAAGAAATTATGGGTAAAAGAAATTTTTCTGGACTGGTCTGTTAACTTACTAATCATGGGTTGCTTACTAATCATGTGGAAGTAGGCAAACAAATATTTTGTCCTTTTTCAGCTTTGGGGAGAATGATAAACCCAAGAAGAATAGGTAGGAGACTCATCTGGTGGGGAGAGCAGAAAATCCACAGGGACAAAGAGTCAACAGGTCTGCTAATCTTTCCAAACCCCTAGGCAGCTCACCACATCCCGACAACATCTATGTGCGTTCACTCTCCCTCATCTGCCCTGTCACTCCTTCCTGTAAGTTACTAATTCTAAGGAAAGAGAAAAACACTCCACACCTATCTCTGTTCATTCAATCATCTATTCATCAATGACATAAAGAGCAAAATATGTGAGCCAGGCACCATCCGAGGCATGGGTGGCACAGTGATACACAAGAAAGAGTTTCTGCTCCAGAGAACTGATGGCCAAATGGGAAAACAGACATTAAAAGGTGATTGCAGAAATAATGGATGAAATTATGAGAAGTGATACTCACAGAAGTCCAGTTACTGCAAACACTGGCTATCTAGTACAGAGTCATCTTCATCATAGTTTGTTATGCGTTTACTGTGTGCAAAGTATTTTACATCCCTTACTGCTAAAACTCAAACAAATCTTAGAAAGGAGCAAGGTTTGTATTATTAGTACTTTTTTTTTTTTTTGAAATTTAATGGAAAACTTTTTTTTCTATGTATGAGGTTGACTGTCTTCCGAGGAGACCATTGGATGGATATATTTGAACGTGAAGGTTTGGAACAAGAACAGAAGAGCTAAATTTCTCTGCAGAGCAAGAGGGAAAATATTTGTCCTTTCCATGAAAGGATCTGGAAGCAAGTGTCAAGAGTGGGGGCGGGGGTGGGGGGTGGGGGGTTGGGGGAGAAAAAAAGAGAAGTACGATAGAGATTTCTGGAGAGATGAAGAAAACCGTGTGCCCTTCCCTCTCCCAGTCCTTGCCAACCCCAGACTTTCAGTGAAGTTCCTAGCCATGCCAGTGGGGGTGGATTCTTCGTTGGACACTGGAGAAAGGCAGAGTTTCACTTGTGATCTCATAGGGGGAAATGGGAACACAGTTTGCATAACAGAGACAAAGGAATAATAGGTTAAGGCAGTTGTCCGCAAACTCATTTATCAGCAGAGCCAAATATCAACAGTACAACAATTGGAATTTATTTTGGGAGCCAAATTTTTTAAACTTAAACTTCTTCCAATGCTACTTCTTCAAAATAGACTCGCCCAGGCCATGGTATTTTGTGGAAGAGCCAAACTCAAGGGGCCAAATCTGACGTGGGTTTACAGGAACTTTATCTAATTCCCCAGGGGTCGGGAAGTCCCAGCTGACCAGTGGATTAACCAAACGAGAACATGTGGACTCAGAGAGGCCCCCGACTTGGCTAGGGCCCGAGCATTCCATGCGGACGTAGCTCTGGCTCCTGGGTCTGTATGCTTCCTCGTTTGCCAAGTTTTCTCAGTTCCGTCAGGAAGGGCACTAGGGACCATGGGCAATACTCTCCCCCTCTATGGCTCTGGGAGAAACTGGCCTCACGCCATGCAGGACACTGGTGGCCGCTCTCATTCAGAGTCCCCATAATCGTGTGGCTTTTCTGCTCCAAGGTCAAAGCGCTTTCACTTATTTCTCCATGTATGGAATTTATATCTCCTGAAGGAAGAACTATGTAAGTTGTGCTAACTAAATCTCAAGGGGTGTTTTTTGTTTGTTTGTTTGTTTTACTACGAATGACTCATCAGCAGCTCCTTCCCAGGCATGACCTCCCATGCGCAGCCAGGGGGAGGCCTGCCTGTGCCGTGAGGCGTGTGGACAGACTTCAAGAGCAGCGCACATGTCTGTGGGCTCTGGAGAGAACACTGGGGACATCGTGTCCTGGGTCAGGCAGATGCCAGCATTTATTTTTGGAATTGTTTCTTGGATGTGGAGGGATGAGTGTTTTCTTTTTTCCTTCCTTTCCTTCCTTTCCTTCCTTCCCTTCCTTCCTTCCTTCCTTCCTTCCTTCCTTCCTTCCTTCCTTCCTTCCTTCCTTCCTTCCTTCCTTCCTTCTCTTTCTCTCTTTCTCTCTCTCTTTCTCCCTTCCTTCCTTCCTTCCTTCCTTCCTTCCTTCCTTCCTTCCTTCCTTCCTTCCTTCCTTCCTTCCTTCCTTCCTTCCTTTCTTTCCTCTCTCTCTCTCTTTCTTTCTCTCTCTCTCTCTCTCTCTCTCCTCTCTCTCTCTTTCTCTCTCTCTCTCTCTCTCTCTCCTCAAACTTTCTTGTTTTTCTTTCATACAGAACCGAGGACAGGAAACAGGGAGGTTGAAGGAGGTCTGAAAGCTCTGCCTAAACTCATCTAGCCTATCAGCGGGTAGAGTAAGCCCTCAGCAGGTGCAGATAAAGCAGATGCTTTTCAGATTGTCTGCTTTGGTGGGGAAACTACCACATCCATAAAGACCATCATTCGGTGCCGTTTATATATCTCCACCTTGAAGTTCCCGTCTCCTGTCTTTTCTTTGTGTCCTCATTTGGATTATGCTTACTTTTATATCTTTGAGATTACCTAATATGCTGTAGAAAATATACATTTTTGGACGTTTTTGTTTCTAAAAATTATTTTTACTGGTGAAAGGATTATAGATGTCCCCCCTTTTTCCCCATTGACCCCCTCCATCCTTCATCTCCCTCCCCTTTCCCAGGCCCTCACCACCCTATGGTCTGTGTACATGGATTGTGCATATATGCATATAAATTCTTTGGTTGATCTCTTCCTACCCCCAAGCCTCCATTGCCTTCCTTCTGAGATTCATCAGTCTGTTCCATGCTTCTGTGTCTCTGGGTCCATTTTGTTCGCCAGTTTATTCTGCTCATTAGATTCCACCTATGAGTGAGATCATGTGATGCTTGTCTTTCTCTGCTTGGCTTGTGTCACTCAGCATCCTACTCTCCAGGACCCTCCATGCTGTCTCAAAGGGTAAGGGATCCTTCTTTTTTTATGGCTGCACAGTACTCCATGGTGTAAAGGTACCACAGCTTTTGTATCCACTCATCTGCTGATGGGCACCTGGGCTGTTTGAATACTGATATGAAATACGCTTTCACTTCCTCAAAAAAGCTCAAGAATTTCAGTGCAAGATATTTCAATGTATCTGAATGCTCCACCAGATTTTACGTATGGAAATACCCAGCGTCTCACCTCGGGCACACGTTCTGCCATCCTGCCCTCCTGGCCAGCGTTTCCCATGCAGCGTTCTCAGGGGAGACAGAGCCACGGGCCACCTGGTGCTAGCTTGGCAGGAGGTCAAAGGTCACTTTGCCCCTCGCTCTTTTGCAGGCGTGGAAACGCACCTTTCTCCACCCGGATGGCAGAGGAGGCAGCAATGGGAGCCATTGCTCGAGGAGGGAGGCGTGCGCTGGTGCTCGAGGTCCCTCAGGGCAGACCCCTCACTGCCAAGTGCTCTCTGTGCGCTCCTGCAAGTATGTTGTCCTCCCTCAGCCTCCTTCTTGGAAATGTCACTTCGTAGGAAATTACTTTGTGTGATTCCGTGAGGACAGATGAGGTACGTCTGTCAGCTGTCTGACATTGTACCTAGTAGTTTCTGTTTCTGGATCTGTCATGCTGTCCTTCCATCATCCCTGTCTTCCTCTTCTCCCTTAGCCACACCTGTGGGCTGGCTGTCTTCAGAGACAGAGGCAGACATCAGAATCAGGCCTGGGGTGGGAGCATCCTGTCCCCCTGGCCACAGTGAGCACTCGGAGCTGTGCACACGGCCTCCGGCCTTTGCCTCTTACTGGCTGGGACCTTGTCTGAGTTACCAAGAAAATGTCCCTGCTGGGGATGCGGAGGGGATCGGTGTGTGATCTGGGCAGTGGGTGGCTATCCTACCTGCCAGCCCCCACCCCTGAGCCAGAGAGCCACAGACATGGTTATGCAGTTGAGCAGGACTCACTGGGTGCAAAGCTGAGCAGAAGCAAGCCATGGGGTGGGCCTCTGAGCCTCCAGATCTAAAGTCTGAAGCCAAGTGCATGGGGGCTCTTTTTATTTACCTAAGGAGAGTCCCCCTTTTCACATGCACGTTCACAGTGGCTTTATGTGTGATCCTAAAAATGTGGAGACAACCCCAGTGTCCATCCACAAGTGAATAAATTATAAATAATGCAACAAAATAAACATACTGATACATGCAACATGAATGAACCTGAAAATATCGAAAGTGAAAAAAGTAGACAAAAAGAGTATATAAATGATTCCATTTATAAAGAACTCCAGGCAATGCAGAGTAATCTGTAGTGTCCAGAAGCAGAGCTGAGGCTGCTTGGGAAAGGGGAAGGGCTGGGGCGGGGGGAGGCTCATTACTAAGGGGCCTGAGGAACATTGGGGATGATGGAAATTTTGCCATTTTGCTTCTAGAGATGGTTTAAAGGGTATGCACATTGTGCCAACACTTGTTAATTGGTATACTTTAAACAAAGTGTAGTTCACTGTTAATTATATGCCCCAAAGCTGTTTTCAACATTCCCCAATATTTCCTTCTAATTCTTATGTCTTTATTCATTATAAGTATCAAAGTATTAAAGTATTAAGTACTATTATAAGTCTAACCTAGTTGGAATTACTTTGTAGTATGAGGACCTTTTCCTTCCCAATATGGTTTGCTTTACTGCATAACAATAATAATCTCCCCTAGTGATATGTACTGCTTCTCTAGGATGTATTAGCATATATGCTAGCATCTGTACATACTCCATGGTTGTGTCTCTATCAACACCCTCTTTAATTATAATTCAATTTAATTATAATTCAACTTAATTTTAATTACAGCTTTATCATTTACTTAATAGCTGGTAAGAAAAGTTTTTTTTTTAATTAATATTATTTTCTTGCCTAACTTTAATCCTAAGCAAGAGTCTCAGGTCTTAGCATTACTGTCAGAAGAGAATATTTAAATCCAAAGGATTATTTTAATGTAATTTTATTTTATTTATTTTAAATACAATGTTAAATACCAAAGATAATAAATGTTGCAATTCAAAAGGGCTTTTTTTTTTTTTTTTTTTTTTTTTTTTTTTTTTTTTTTTACATTAAAAAAAAAGAATTCGCAAAAAGAAGGCCAAAGAAAGTCAGGTTAGCTAAACTGGAAAAATCTGCGGCTGAGGATCTCATGCTCTGGCTTTGTTTCTCATAGTTCTCACAGAGCTTGGTATCTCAGGTGGACAAGAAAGAGGGCTAACCTGAAGAACAGTGGGGCAAAGGAGGGTTGTAAAGAGGACAGTTTGTAAATATGAAGGCCAGACACACACCTCTGAATGGAACAGGGCATTGCATTGGCAAGATAAACTGACACATACTGTTTGGGGGTTGTGTGAATATGGGAGGAGGTATCTTGGGGGCTCATAATAGTTTCCTTTTATTGGTTTTACATGGGCATAAAGTGCCTGCTTTTTTGTCTTTTTATGTTAGCCACTTGAGTTATTTTAAATCTGCTCATTTAGATGTCAGAGGTTAGGTTAATTTCTTAAATAAATAAAATAAAAAAAAAGCACAACCTACTTCATATTTTTTTCACATTAGTTTCCCACATTAGGAATTGTAATTGCTAACTATTCTCTTCTACTCCAAAATAATCTTTTCATCACATGTGTGAGAATCAGAATGATTACCTTTGCGAGGTACCAAGAGACAATAATCAGGCAGTTAACACGTATTAAATACCTACTGTGTACAGAAACCACCTTGCTCTTCACAAAAAATGAGGATTTATTCGGAATGCGAGTGCTCTTTATTTGTAATAGCAGTTTTCCAAAGCCAAATGGCGGTCACTGAGGAGTTTTACTTTTGAAGATGAGAGGGGCTTTGAGCAAAGCAGCAGGTGCGAGTGAATCAGTAAATGAAACTCTATGCTTTGCTTGCTGACTCAGTGCCTCTAAGAAATTGATTGAGCTTGATTTTCCTCTTCGTTACCAAGGGAGTGATAATATCATCTTCCTTGAATGATTTTAATATAATGCAATCCAAATACTTTGCAAAAGTTAAGTCACAATACAAATGTTAGTTTATTATCCTTTATAATAAAAGGCTAATATGCAAATTGCCTGAATGGCGAAAGGACTAGTTGCTATGACACACACTGATCTCAATGCAGGAGGCAGATGCTCAATGCAGGAGCTGCCCCTTGGTGGTCAGTGTGCTCCCACAGGGAGAGCATCGCTCAGCCAGAAGCCAGCCTCACAGCTGCAGAGGTGGAGGTGGGAGAGGCTCTCACCTCCACTGCAGTGCTAAGGATATCCGACTAACATCGGGGAGCGGGCCTATGCCATCAGTGGGGCATCCCCTGAGAGCTCCTGGACTTCATGAGAGGGTGCAGGCTGGGCTAGGGGGACCCCTTCCCAGTGCATGAATTTTGTGCACCAGGCCTCTCATGGTTAATAAAAGCCTCTCCAGATAAGCACACATAACATTTGCAGAGATGACTTTGGAGACCTTGTGAGTGACTAACTTTATCAACATATTGCTGAATAGTTGAAAGACACTATCTCCTAAGCTCATGGAGAGGTAGTCATCTCAGATGGGGGTGACATAGCAGAGTAAAAATGTCTGGAGAGAGATTTTCCCACAGCATTCCCTCCCAGGAACAGAGTGGTGGGAGGTCTGCTGGTCTTTTTCTTTGTCCTCTGACAGGGGCAGTCACCTGGCACATGTACCCAATGACATCATTAGCTGAAGCAATCCGAAATCACCAAGGAAGACAAAGGGAGCTATCAGAGTGATAGATGCAGACGATGGGGCAGCTGCTGGTCGCGCAGGCTTGAGGCTCACTTTGCCCCCCTCTCTTAGATCCCTCTAGAGTCTGCACATTCCTGCTGCCCTGATCCAGGGTGTCCCCAAATCTCCTCTACTTGGTCTGTTGCTCATCTCTCAAACACACCCCACTGTAGTACCATTCTCTCCAGGAATTCCAGCGTATCAGAGCTATTGTTCTTGCACTGCTTGTATCCAGAATGTTTAAATTTTTATTTTATTTTATTATCCTGCATCTGTTGACATTCTTAATTCAGTTGGATTGCAAGTCACCTAATTTGCCATAACATTCTTTCTGTACAGAAGGTACAATCCACCTACCTCCCAACTAATCCATGTCATAGGGAAAAGAGCAGAACCCACATGTGTACCTGACTTTGCTCTAAGGCTTGGCCGGGTTCTGTCTGAACCTTCCATGAAACCTTGAGAATTCTGCTACAAATCCCTCCCTTTAAATCTGGCCTGATTCCCCTTCCTGGCTGCCAACCTGTCACTAGCTCTCTTAGGTTGTGCAAATGTCAGAGCATTTAATTCCTAGCAAACCACAATGAACGAATTGATATACTATTCAAATACCCAGCCGGGAAAGGGAATATGCTTGCTCTCATAATAGGATCATTAGCAGTGTCATTCTTTGGCAAAAGGTCAGAGCTACGTAGATGTGTATATGGAACATTTCTATGAAGCACATTCATAGAGATGAAAACTTCAAAGGTGCCAAACTGATTGATAGTATTGGGTAAAAAAGGAATTACAATGGGCATGCTCCTAAAAAAAAGCTGTACTAAAAACTTACATAAGAAAACCCCAAAGCTGCCCTAAAAATCTTACTGTTTCTGAGCAGTGCTATGCAAAAGGACATAAATACCAGAACACCTTCTAAATCTCATTACACAGTAATAATTGCTAACATCTTACTAAATGTCAGGTACTTTATAAACATCATCTCTTGACGTATAATAGACTTTCCATGGAGTGAGAGTAGGCTAGCTTAGTGGTTGAGCCCCACTAACTATGGCTCTCTCTCTTATTAACTACTAGTGTCCAGTGCATGAATTTAAGCACCTTGAAAGGAACTGGGGGCTGTGAGGCTGTGGTGGGCACAGGGGCAGGTCTCAGCCCATCCTCTGCACCCCAGCCTGGCCCCTCCCGCCTCGGCCCCTGTTCCCCTGTCTGGTGGCAGCCCCGCTCCCACTGCTGCCACTCCCACGCACTGACTGCATCACCCCGCTTGCACTCATTGACAGTGTGGAGTGCTTGGGGCTGGCACCAGCAGTGGGTGTGAGCAGGGTTGGCACATCAGTAGATGTGAGTAGTGGCTGCTGCCCCAATTAACCCTCAGGAGCAGGGGGAGGTGGAGAAGCCCTCAGAGGTGATCGGGGCCAGCAACTGCTGCTCGTACTTGCTGATGGCGCCAAGTGATCGGGACTGGCACCAGAAGTTGGCAGTGGGTGCGAGCGATGGCTCCAGCACCAGCAGCAGGTGCGAGTGCCAGGTGGGACCGTGGAGTGTGGGAGCAAAGAATTTTTCCTAACCACCAGAAGCTTGCCCTGATGACAGCAACTGGCAACCCTTCATTGTCTGGCACTTCTGCTCACCTGCTCTACCATCCTGCCATGGTCAACACTCACCATGTTCCTCATGCACACCCTGGTGGTCAGCGCACATCATAGTGACCGGTTGTTCAGTTGTTTGGTTGTTCCACCATTCAGTCTATTTGCATATTAGGGATGGATATATATATATATATATCCATATAATTTGGCCTTGGAGATATTACCTCTCTGGTCTTGATGTCTTCCTCTGTGTAATAAAGATGATACATAATAAAAGCACATGGCTCCTGAGGTTTTTGTAAGGACCAACAGAGATAATAATTATACATACAGGGACATTTTATTTGCAACATCAGTTGTGAAGAGAAATGCATACAGGTGGGAAAGGGACTCATCAGGATTTTAATAATGCCTGACATTTGTATATTTACATTAACTCAGCCAGTCTGCAGGAGGGCCAAGCACACTGGCCCTTAAGCCTAGACCCCTTTCTTCATACCGTGCTGCCTGTCCATGTTCTATCTAAAGACACAGAAGTGGAGCAGCTGGGCAGCCACGCAGCCACGCCTCTGACTCCTCATGGCTTTCTCCCATCAGCTCAGCAATACGAGCTGGTGCATGTGTTCCATGTCTCAGACTTCGTAACCATCACAGTAATGAAAACTGGCAAACCTGTTTGGCTTTATTTGGTTAGGCTATTTTCCTTGGAGTGTTGTTGGGTCCAAGGCTCTGCAAGATTTAAAGCATGTGCTGTGCTCTGCCAGGCAGTACCACTTCCCCTCGACGTATCAGTTTAATTCTCACCACAGTGTGTGACGGTTCATGTTTCTTACACCCTCCCTAACACTGGGCATTAACTCTCTCTCCTCTTCCTATTTCTCTCTTTTAAAAATATTTGCTGAAGATTAAAATAGTATTTGTTTGTTTACTGTGTATGTATCTAAAAGTAATTAGTAAAGACAATACCAAAGACACGATCTATGAAAGAAAGGAGGAGATGGACGTCATTAAAGTTTAAAACGTCTGCTCCGTGAAAGACAAGATCAAGAAGGAGAAGACAAGCCCCCAATGGGGAGAACTGTTTTCAGAAGACCCGCACTTTCATCAGGTTGCTCGTTTCCCTGTTGCTGAGCCCTCCTGTTAGAAACTGTTGTTCAAGACATACAAAGGACTCTTAAGCCTCAACAATAATGGAGCAAACACCCTGATTAAAATATGGGCAATGCCCTGCCTAAACAGACACCGAACCGAAGGAGATACGCAGATGGAAAATAACGTAGGAAAAGTTGACTGCCTTCCATGCCCATTAGGGAAATGCAGGTGAAAACAACGAAGAGATACCATCCCACGGCTAGAGGACAGTTTAGAACACCCACAACATCAAATGCTGGTGAGGAAGCCGAGTAGCAGAAACACTTATTCACTGCCGGTGGGAATGCAGACACTTGGGGAGACTGTCGATGGTTTCTTACAAAACTGAACATACGTTTACCACATGACCCAACAACCGCATGCCTTAGTGTTTACCCGAAGGAGTCGAAAACTATGTCCATACAAAAACCTGCACGTGGGTATTTTTCAGCAGAAGCTACCAATTGTGGTTCAGTAGGTGAATGGAATGTCTAGCTGATATTGAGTTATTAGGTTGGTCCTCATTTATTTTAGAAATATTGTCTCAGAGCTCAAAGGTTATCATTAATTTTACAGATGAGACCACAGAGTCAATATGATTCTTCTTTACCAGGGTTGTGTTGAATATCTATCTCCTTAATAAAGGTAAATGTTTACAGATAATTATTTATCAGAGAGGCTATGGAGCCCTAGAAATTAAAGCCAAAATGTTAAGAATTATTCATACACTACCGGTCATCCAAAATCAACAATAAAGCATATTTAAACAAGGGGTGAGAAAAATCATAATTCAACGAAACAATATTGGCAACATTTCTAATTTGAAGCAATGGCATCAAAAGTCATTTTGCCTTTTAACTATGTAAGTATCAAAACAACTATAAGTGGCTCTTCCACTTTATATTATGGAAAATAGTGTGGAGTTAAAAAAAACACCCCCCAAAACTAAAAATAGAACTACCATATGATCCAGCAACCCCTCTTCTGAGTATAAACTCAAAGGAAATTAAATCAGCACCTGGAAGAGATATCTGCACTCCCATGTTTACTGCAGCATTATTCACAATAACCAATATCTGTAAACAACCTTAGGTGTCTGTTAGCACAGTAATGGACAGAGAAATTGTGGTACATATGTACAATGGAGTATTATTCAGCCTTAAAAGGGGAGATCCTGCCATTTGCAACAAAGTGGATGAACACGGAGGACATTCTCCTAAGTGAGGTAAGCCGGACATAGAGAGAAAAATACTGAACGAACTCAGTTATACATGGGATCTAAAAAAGTCAAATACATAGCAGTGGAGAGTAGAATGGTGGTGACCAGGAGCTGGGGGATGAGAGAAACAGGGAGGTGTTGCAGTAACAAAGGATGAGCCAGTCCAAAGATCTGCTGTACAGCTTGGTGACTACTGTTCATCCTGAATACTGGACAATTGCTAAGAGAGTACATTTCAGATGCTCTCAGCACACACACAAACACATGAAATTTATTTGAAGAGAAGATATGTTAATTAGCTTGACTATATTAATCATTTCACTATATATATCAAATCATTGTTATATTTCCTAAAATATACAATTCTTAATGCAAATAAAACTTAAGCCCAGCTGGCATGGCTCAGTGGTTGAGCATTGATCTATGAACCAGGAGGCCAGGGTTCAATTCCTGGTCAGGGCACGTGTTTGGGTGGGGGGTTCGATCCCTAGTGTGGGGTGTGCTGGAGGCAGCCGATTACGATTCTCTCTCATCCTTGATGTTTCCATCTCTCTTTCCATCTCCCTACCCCTCTTTGAAATCAATGAAAATATATTAAAAAAAAGAAATACAGTTAAAATCACAGAGCACAAATGGATTTAATAAATCTAAGTTTCTCTTTTTGAAGAAAGAGTAGTTTGTGACTACACTTGAGATAGTGCATTGGCTTTGATCATGATCAGTGCCAATCAGTGGCAAATAATTGGCTTTGGCTGGGAAAGCATTTCCAAAGACTCTCCTACAGGAAACTCTCCGGGGAAACTGGACAATGGGTTGACTGGGATAATACATTGCTCTGCCGCTGCGGAGGTAGCTGTTGCCTTTAAAGCTGCCAACTCAGCTTTGCTCTGTGAGCAGAGAAGTTGCAAAGGTTAGCCCTTAGAGAAAAAAACTAAATCCCCATGCCTTAGGAAAAAAACAAACAAACATCAACATCAGTAGGAACCGTGAGCAAGAAGCCAAATAAGTTATTCATGAAGGAATTTCCTCCTTGAGCGAGAGCCTCTCAAAGCCTCCCCCTGGAAGCAGGCTGCCGTGGATCTGTAAACAAGTCGGGAAGTGGAGTCCCTGCTCTGGGGATGGATGCTTCGAGAAACCACACCGAACTGCTTGCTTTTTGCTCTCACCCACCCCTATGCAAAAACAGTTCATTGTATACTAACCCGCATTGCATTTACTTCTATTTGTAAATCCTCTAGACATGAATGACCACCATGCCTGAGAGAACAGAACACGAACGGAAATAAAATATGTTGTAAAAAAAGTGTAGATGAAACAGAAGTATTCATTTGGACAGGAGGAAGCCCAGATACAATAAATACACCAGAGAACACGCAGGCGAGCTCTGTCCCGCCGCTGAGCTGAGCACGTGAGCCCAGCAGCTTTGGGCCAGTGCCCTGATAGGGTGTCCTCGGGGGAAAGCGGACCCTTGAGAGGTTCCAGGAAACCCTGCTCAGCTGCACGTCGGTCTGACGACACTGATTGTCACATTTTAGTTCTTCCTTTCCAGGTCCTTCCCTTTTACGCGCACATATCCCCTCACACACATTGCCACGGAACCAGAAACATTCGCAACGCTTTAGATTTGCAAATTAACAACATGGATTTGGAGGTGGGGGAGGTGGGGAGGGGGGCAGCATGTGGGGGGCGGCAGTAAAATGCCACCCGGCCAGTTTTGCCCCAGAAGAAGGAAGAGTTCAGTCTTACAGACTGTGCCTTACCTGGTTGTGTAGTTCACTGCACCACCGTGCCCCTAGCTCTTCCTCGGAAGCACTACAGATGCTGAGCGCTACAGGATTTGACCTTATGCATTTTCCCCAGAAGAAACTCCACGGTAACCTTTCACTTCAATAAAACGCTGTGCTCCTTCTTCCCCTTGTACTCAACACACAGCAATCTAATACACCTCATCATGTGGCTCGTTACCATGGTAGCAATGAATCCAGCTGCTGAAATACAAAAGACTGACAAAAAAAGTTGCTTTTCTCCCCTCCACCCACCCTGACAAAGTCAGATTTTTTTGTGTCTGGATGACAAGTTGAATTTGAATATATTTTTGTTGCTGACTCAACTTTGTGAGCAAGAAAAAAAAAGAAGAAAACGGAAGAACAGAGTTGTATAAGAATAGAAGGTGTCCGGAGCACTGCGACCAACTAATGAAATGACCGCATTCAGGTTTGAGTTGCCTCTAATCCCCTGGAATACTGATGATTATCTACGACTCCTGTTAACCAAACATTTTTAAAGGCCAGTTACCAATTCCACAGGAAATACAGCAATATCCCACAGCTCCTTGAAAAAGCTAAAAACATGTTAAGTGACTCAGTAAACACAGATGCCGAAAACACTAGGTTAGTATCTAAAAGGCGAGACTCAAAGTGCTTTTCTTAGGGCAAACTGCTAATCACAGCTCAGAGGTGGGAGGTAAAAAGTTCCATTCTTTTTCCCACCAACACCCTGCGTGTTTAACCATTATTTAAACAGATCTGGTTTCAGCACTATCTGACGTGGTCACAGTTTTGGATTGTGGTGATAATACAAACTCCTAGAGTCCAGCAAACTCTGTTTGGGCTTTTACCTGAAGAGTGGGAGGTCTTGGAGTGGGGGCACTGTGGACTCTGAACAATCCTGGGACCCTATCCCCCAAACCAACAGCTGCATAATCAAGCTTAAGGACACCCCACCACCACCACCACCACCACCACCCCAGTTTATTCCCAGCACTTTAAGGAAGGCTGATGAGGGTCCTGGGAAACAGGGAAGGCACAGTGGCTGTTTCTGGACGGACAAAGCAGGGAATGAGCGAGCTGGTGGAGGGAACCTCCGTGGCGCTCACAGCATTCTCCGCTGGGCTGCACTCAGGAGGGGTCTGCACAGGCTTTTCCTCCGTGTTCCACGTGCAGAGGGAGGCGGAGGAGAGGAGCTCCTCAGAGGAGCAGCTGTGGAGTCACACAGACGTGGTTTGAAACCAGACTCTCGCCCACACTAGTGTTGTGGTCTTGGGTGGATCATTCAACGTCCCTAAACCTTAGTTGCTCTTCTGTCAAGTCCCCACTTTAAAGAGTTATAAAAAGGATGAAATGAGAAAATGAGCAAGAACTGAGCTTTAAACACACCAAGTACTCAACAAACGATGGCTAGTGTTCTTTAGTGAAAATGCCCATGAGCTTCCAGGAAGAGGGACGAAGAGAAAGCCCACTGACACCTGACATTCCCTTGCTGATCCAACAGTCACTCCCAGCCAGATACACGCGATCAATCTCACCCTTCACAGTAGGAGTTTGGACAGGGACACCATATCAATATAATGATCATTTCAGGCAAAGAGCGAGGCTTGCCTGCTCTCCCCTACAAACCATCTAGGACAGTGAATGGCAAACTGCAGCTCATGAGCCACATGGGGCTCTTTGGCCCCTTGAGTGTGGCTCTTCCACAAAATACCACGGCCAGGGTGAGTCTATTTTGAAGAAGTGGCATTAGAAGAAGTTTAAGTTTAAAAAAATTTGGCTCTCAAAAGAAATTTCAATTGCTGTACTGTTGATATTTGGCTCTGTTGACTAGTAAGTTTGCTGACCACTGATCTAGGAGGTTCTGACCAGTCAAAAGGTTGCAAATATTCCAATTTCTGCTAAATGAATTATGGGAAGAGTGTTAAACTTGGAAGCTGATTTAAATATTTTAAACAAAAGAAAAATACACTCAGTAAAAGAGCTAATTTTGATATTTATGTTGTATTCTCAAGGAATAGTCTTTTTCCCCCCAATTAAAATGGGGTATAAGGAATTTTCATCATAAGAAGCTTTATAATAAAAGGTGTGCACCCAGGCTGCCTGCCTATTTAACAATTTACTGATGTCGGGTCACCAGGAGCCTTTCAAAGGTCCCCTTGATCTGTAACAAGGGCTGTAAACTGCTCACCAATACAGACCTCTCTCCGCAATCATCTAACTCAGGAAATTACCTGACACCAAAGCCAATTGCACAGGCACGTTAGCACTAAGATCTCTTTGAAGGCTTCCATGCAAAGAGGCAGCCAAGGGTTTAAAAACAAAGCAAAGCAAAACAAAAACGTGGCAGAGAAAAATCTTCATCCCATGAAGTTGCCAGAAAGAATACAATGAATGCTCATGTTGCAAGGTTTCTCTATCATTTTTTTTTAATCCCTTCAACAAATCAGTAGAGGTTATTAAAATAGTGTGACTCCTGATGGCACAGCCCTGTGAAGGTGTGAGGAAGGCAGAACAGTCAAAAGGCAGGAAGCACGGCCCCGGACAATCGCAGCCCTGGTCCTCAGCAGAGCAGATGATGAGGGAAAGACTCGTGGAACCACAATGTGAATAATTCATAACTGTTCTCAGGTGTGGCTGGCTGCATAGAAACGCTCCCTGTTTGCTCTCATTTCTTACCTGGAGTCCTTTTTTCTCCTACTGATTGGTCATGTACCTAATTGTTTTTCATTTTGTAAACCTAAGAGTCTATCATTCATTTAGTAGAGAATGTAGCCGGCTGCTGGAGCATTTCACATGGTCAGCAAACATCCTGTGTCAGGGGGTAAAGCGACTGGTTTGAATTCTCCTGAGCATTAGCGCATATGATGTCAGTATATTTGGTTTCACAAAGTTTTAAATCCTCTTTTTCAAATGTTAGGATTAATGTCTTGCTCAGTGTGAGCGAACTTTGTAATCTGTGTTGGTATGACCCACTTAATTTCCTAGGAAGAATCCAGTCACCTTGGGAGAAACAGCCTTGGCCACACAAAGCTTCAGAACAGACCAGGAAGTGGACTTGCCAAGCCTGGGGCCCGCAGAGAGGGGAGGTGTGTGGAGGTTATATGCTTCACTGCTCTCTCTTCAGGCACGAGGGCATCTCATTTACCACAAACTCAAGGTCACAGGTTGGACTCTGAGGTCACAAGCTTGAATTAAGAGGTCTGGCTACAAGAAACCCTTGGCTGCTAATGTCAATAAAATGAAAACAAGACAAAACAATTTGAACCTCTGTAAATGAAATTATTTTTTTTTGGGGGGGGGTCACACATTTAAAAATATTTTTTTATTATACCACAAGTGTTTTATTTTTGGGTGGGAGGGTGGCACATAAGAAAACTTGTTAATAGCAACAATGACAAAAAGAGATTCTAATCTGAACAATTTTTGCAAGCACATAGTTTCTTGGGCCACTTTGAACAGCTGACCGAAAAAAATATTAATCAGATTAGTATCTGCTCTATTTCATAAAAATTTCTTATGAAAGAACAATGCTTCGCAAGCTATCTCGACTTATATAACTCAATATCAAGATATTCTATCCTACCCTTAAGATGTTTTCGAAACACACATTGCTCTTTTGAATTGTATTAACGATGCTGTAAATAATAGGGGCTCTTTGTGATTTCCTGCTGTTGATACATCACAGAAAATATATTTTTTAAAAGCACTGTAAAATTGATGGCTACATATCCTACAGATAACTTACTACGAACCCTGAGTCATTTTATCCTACCCACCTATGGAAATTTATTCCCAAAAGTAGAGATTTATGAAATAACATTGAAGCACACATGATTCCACTCTCTGATAACCAAGATGTACATTTTGATGTATTTCTTTATTTATTAAAACTCTTGGATCATTTTGAATATTGCTTTTTTTTGTTTAATGAATGACATGTAAAATAAACACAGTATGGTATTATCTATTCTTTCAAAATATTTAAAAATATTTGCATAAAATTCTATTTGGATTCACCAGAATATATTTAGCCATACTTATTGTTAAATATATATTTAGCTCTTTCCAGGTTCCTTCTTTTTGTAAGCCATTTACATTTATATATAAATTTTTGGTCATACTTTGGACAATTTCTTTTGAGTAGATTCCTGTGGGGGTGAGGGCTATTGAGTTTAAGTTAGCAAGTCTAAGTGTAGGATTTCAGAATTGGCAGGATGCATACCTATAATTTCGTATAACACTTCACTGTATTGATGAGGAAACTGAGACTCACTGAGGTGAGATAACTAGCAGGAAGTCCTGCCATGAATTTCCCCAGGGCCAGGGCAGGACCTGGAGTCCTGGATCAGCTCCCTTAGCTTTGGTAACGTCACCACGCTGACTCTCAATGGCGGTTCATCTTGGAGGTGAATCCCTGACGCAGCTGATACCAAGGGAGTTGGGAGGTCAGGATGCTCATAACGTTAGTGAGCTCCAATTGATATAAAAGTAGGAAGAGCTCTGAAGGCTCTGCATTCTTTTATGGCCTTGTATTCTGCCAAGAGGGTCTATGTGTTGAGTGGCAGACTCTAGGTAACTCACAGGGGGCGGGGAAGAAGGGGTGCCCACTCTTCCTCTGGGACAAGCCCAACCCAGGAAACCAGGTGTGACGGCACAGCCAGGATGATGCCTCATCTGAGTACATCTGTTCTTTTTTAGCACGAGGGGAAGGGTAAGGGAAGGACATGTCTGAAAATCAAGTCTACCTGTGAAGTCAAGGAAACAAGGAGATTCCTGAGACCTTGCTCTTAAGAGAATTCATTTTCTTAGTTTGAAGACACAGTACTCAGATATCTTTGTGTGTGTGTGTGTGTGTGTGTGTGTGTGTGTGTTGTCTCTTGCATGTGGCTCATTCTAAAATGAGATGACTTGTTCTAACTCAGTATGTTTTAATTAAGTGCATTCTAAAAGCACATACAGTATAAAATGTTGTCAAAAAATAGAAATGCCCTTCAACCTGGAAGGGGAGATAAGATAAGGATAAAGAAAATATAGCTGTAGATATAATAAATGAGAAAATATAATTAACTGACTTGATGGTAGATATTTTAATTAGTGTTGTTTAGCCAGAATATTGCTGAGGGGGGCAGGGAGGGGGGAGGAGGAGGAGTACCCATTTAGGGTAGCCTAAGCTCGGAAAGCATTTGCTGTGGGGATGTTAGATATAGTTTCCCAGATTCTTTAACTCCGTGTTTACAGACTTGGAATATATGAGCAGGCAAACATCTGAAGGTCTATGAAGTATGTACCCCTAGACTATGTGTATGTACCCCCAGAGCATAGATAGTGATGCAGATCAGATGCAGGTGTGATAGAAGCTGGGCTTCTCCCTTCCTTCCTAACCTCCCCGGGGAAAGGACACGTGTTAAGTCAACAGTGATGAGGTGGGGAGAGGGCGGACGTAACTGCCTATGAAGTAAAATATGCATGTAGATTACAGGGAATGGCATGGAGAGACCAGAAAGCAGATGCAATGCCATGCCCCTTGCAGGCCGTCAGTGGAAGTTAATTGTTCATGACAATTATGAAAAAAAAAATAAATAAAATAAAGCCTATTAGAAAATGAGGCAACAATACCATTAAGGTAGGACTGTAGGAGAACAAATTATTATGGGAAAACACAGAGTAAGAGATAGTTGGAAAAGACGTAAGGTGAATTAGGGGGAAAGGTAAAAAGAGAAGCATATGTAGTTCAAGAGAACACACAACAAAACCACCCAGAAGGAGGGACAGAAAAGAACCCTGTAGAAGTACTCCTTATTGAGAAAGTGGAATAAACTGAGACAAATAACAATCTAATATGGGACACTTCATTCTATACACTTGAATGAATTCCAGGGTTGGAATGGATGGAGAAGACTCCTGTGGTGAACATCTTTTATTCACACTGACTCATAATAAAGACCCGGGCACTCTGGACCTTCCGGCAAATGCTACACTGGCAGGGACCATTTCCCTGCCTTTTGGAGGCGCCCATTTCGGATATTGAGGAGCTCACGGACGAAGCCAACCTGGGAGGTATTACCCAAGCTCCAGGCCTCACATTGGCCATTGCGTTC
The DNA here is from genome assembly GCF_014108245.1 of Pipistrellus kuhlii. Classification (NCBI taxonomy): domain Eukaryota; kingdom Metazoa; phylum Chordata; class Mammalia; order Chiroptera; family Vespertilionidae; genus Pipistrellus; species Pipistrellus kuhlii. The sequence continues at coordinate 19,591,684 of NW_023425562.1, forward strand.
CGTTCACAGCCTCCTGGGGACATGTGAAATGGAGAAGCCACACCCCTCGGTGAAGGATACCCCAGAAGGGAAGAGACAGAAGCCGGCACAGAGGCAATGAAGCTGTGGAGGGTGTAACTGCACATAAATAACGTGAGCAGGTGCTCCCTTTCCACCCATGGCCCCGCAGTGGGCTCCTGCCAGGTGACACATTAGGAAGGCCCTCCATGACTCATAAGTAACGCGAGGCAGGAAGGTCTGGCATTCTGTGTTGTTCATCAGAAATCAAGTGTTTTTGGAGGACACTTTATATTTCATTCCATTTACAGCCTCCCAGTGATGTGTGAAATGGAGAAGTTTAAGTGTTTCTATTCACCTCTGCACATACACTGAGCAGAGAGAAACCCTAAACTCACCCTAACCTTACCCCTACCATAACCCTAACCCAAATGGGGAAAGCCATTTGAGAGCACGAATTCTTCATTCTGTATCCTGTGAAAGTTATGTCGAAGATGTTAAGGTCCAGTCCCTTTGCTTCTCTCATCATTCAGTAGATAGTCTTATAAGACTACAGGAAAGGACATTATTTTTGTGATTTAACTAGAGGCCCAGTTCACTAAATTCATGCACAGGTACAGTCCCTAGACCTAGCCTACAATCAGGGTCATCTTCCCCAGCTACCCAGAGCCAGAGCCAGCCCCACCCCACCCCCACCACCCACCTCGGTTGGTTTCTCATTCACCATCGGGCGATTGGAGCCTGCTGGCTGGGGCAAAGGATTGAGAGGTGGTCAGTGTGCCTCACAGTGAGAGGTTGAGCCATCATTCTGGTCATTCCGCCATTAGGGTCAATTTGCATATTATCTTTTTTATTATATAGGATAGAGGCTTGATGCATGGGTAGGGGCTGGCCGGCCTGTCCTGATGGGGGCCCAAGACTGGAGTGGGGGCAGGGCTGAGGGGGTGAGGGGCTGCCCATGCCCCTGGTCAGGATAGGGGGCTCTGCTGGGGGGTGGAGCCAGCTGGGGCAAGGGGCCACGATTGTTCTGGTCTCTGTTCATTCTGGTCTTCCTGCCACTTCGGTCACTGGGCTTTTATTATATAGGATGAGCTACTTCTGAGGAAGTTAGTGTTTTCAGCAGCTCATGAGAAACGTCTGGGGTGGACAGGGCAGAATTAAGGCTTGGGTCACCCAGCTGAACCTAACATCAGTGTTTCTGTTATTCATTGCTGTTCTTCAGACTCTCAGACACACCTCCACTGGTTACGAGGCAATCACAGCCTACTGAAGTGAGTATACACTAAGCATAAACTTTATGTGTGAGTATGAAAAGGATCTGAATATTTTAGTGAGAAGGCAATCATGAGCTGAACTAGACTATTATCTTGATTAGGTAAGACAAATACAAAGGCCTTGAACATCTTTCAGAAAGTGGATTAATAATATTTTGCCGAAAAGGCTTTGTGCTTACAGGTGACAACTACACACAACAGCCTCACACCAGACCCTGCAGAAAATGTCAGCCATTTTTATCCAATGGAGGGATTCCTGTTAAGCACAGAGTTATAATAGAGATTGACAAGCCCTGCTTCTGAGGCCCCTCACGCCTAGGATGGTAGAAAGGGAGAATCCCAGAGAGGAGGAGGAGGTTTTTAGATTAGGGTCATGTTACTATTGTGTTACCGTCTGCATGTGTTTCCTGCCAGAGGAGAACTCAAGGTTCTGTAGAGAGGTGCCCGGGACTCAGGTGGTGGCAGGCCTTGTCTTTCTCAGAGTGGAACCCACATGGAGGCGGCATGTGAACTGAGGGCTGTGTCTTTGGCGGGATACACCATAACAGAGTCTAGTCTGTTGAACTGGCCATGAGAGAGTCATTTGCTGTGGCTGAATGGGAAGAATGGGAGAATGCAGCTGTATCTGGAATGTAGCAAGGTTTTTTTTTTTCGTGTTTTTTTTTTTTTCCCCCTCTCCAAATGTGTCTTTTTAGATGCTACTACCCTGGGAAGAAATTCAACTTCAGAAAGGAAGCCATGTGATCCTGGAGTTTATATTTATTAGGAAGACATGGTGCAATATAAAGACCTGTTCTGAGAAAAAGACAGCTACCTTACTTACGTATGCAGCTGGAATTGATATAAAAAAGTGCGTGTATTTGTCTGAGTCTGCAAGCATATTTTAAACACACATAATCACAGTAAACTCCCTAGCTGACTGTTACAGAATTGTTAGGAATTAACAGAATAGAGAGATAGATTATTCCTCTGCTTTGATTATTTGAAACCATCAGATTCAAAGTTTAAGATTTTGCTAAAATGAACTATACAGGTTCAAAAAGTCTGATTTTAAAAGTTACAAGATCAGTTGATGGTTAAAATACAAGCTAAAACAAATGGTCACTCTTATGAACAGACCAATATTTAAGCACATTATTCATTTTTGTAAACTCACCATAATCCTTAGTTTTTGTTAGGAAAACAACACCGTTTTAAAAATTATACTCATATAGAAAGAAAGAGCATTCTGCAAACTCTTCTGAGGAAATAAAGGGCCAATTGACCAACAAAGACAACTGAACAAGGCAGGGACAGAACCAGGAATGCCAATGGAATTCTTATTTTTTTCCGAGATACTATCTAGCACTCAAAGACAGACACAGCAGTATACATATGCTCATACTGTAAAAAATTCTTTTCCGCCCTAGCTGGTTTGGCTCCTGCAGAATAAAGGGTCTCAGGTTTGATTCTGATCGAGGTCACATGCCCAGGTTGGGGGCTTGATCCTTAGTGGGGGGCATGCAGGAGGCAGCACATCAAAGATTCTCTCATCATTGATGTTTCTATCTCTCTCTCTCCCTTTCTCTCTAAAATCAATAAAAAAATATAAAAATTTTTTAAAAGAATTACTTTTCCACTTCTGCATTTTCAACACATTAACCATATAATAGTAGTAGACCAAAGTCATAGCTCTGTATCTTGCTGTTTTACTCTATCAGGTATTTATGGAATATACATGTTTAAAAGAAGTGAATATGTTACAATCACTTCGGATGCCATTTTTAGCACTACGCTATGCTTGTCATTGCCTGGATTATTGCGGTATTTCCATTGAAGGGCAATTTGGGTTTTCATACAATTAAATATTCACAGTCATGCACACAAGAGAGTAGGCAGGATGTGGCCAGGGGGACATTTCTGGTTTGTCCAGCCATATGTCTAGCACCTGGCAAAGCTCCTGATAGTTACTTAATTCTCAATAAGTATTTGATGAATAACAAATCTACTTCTACAGATTATAAATCAAATTCAAAATCAATCTCATTTCCGCAGTCTCTTCTCCTTAGACTCAAAACTTCTCTTTGGGGGAAATAAGATCAAGAATCTAGGAACAATGGCTTGTCTGTTGTTTGGTGGAGGGTAGCTGGGTCCATGGTTGGCAAACTCATTAGTTAACAGAGCAGCAAACTGCAGCTCTCAAGCCACAGTTTGCCGACCACTAAGCTAGGTGGTAGGATATTCAGATGGGTCTTGGTTGTGGCTTTGTTGCTGATTTGTTGGGATGGTACATAACATTTCTGGGCCTCATCTTCCTCAAATGTAAAGTTAGGGGGTTGCTAAGGTCTGAATGCTTGTGTCCCCCTCAAATTCACATGATGAAATCTTAATGCCCTAGGTTAGGGGTGTCGAACTCAATCAGAGAAGGGGCCAAAATCTAAAATCCAGCCTAAATCGCGGGCCGAATGGTTTACTGAACAGTCATAAACTGTCATTGTGATGGAAACGCAGCGGAGTGCAGTGATGACAGCGCAGTGCGGGCCACATTGCAAGGCCTGGCGGGACGGATTTGGCCCGCGGGCCTTGTGTTTGACACATGTGCCCTAGGTGGTAGTATTAGGAGGTGAAGCCTGTGGGAGGTTGTGGAGAGCAGCTACAGTGTTTGGACAGGTTCAAGCCTCGGACTAATGAGAGGGCACCAACCTCTTGTGGCAAAGCCACGTGCAAGTCCCAGCACAATTATAGCTAAAGGCTAGCATTGTAAGCTTGACCTTATGGTCCAAACCTGTGGTCCCATGTTGCTGATATGGGCTGCAGGAGGTGCAGCAAGAAAACAAAGCCTGACCAGGTGCATGTAATTGAGTAGATTCAAAATGAAAGAGAATGTTGTAAACATCTTGACCATGCCCTTACTTTGCCTTGTGGAATCTGGCTATAAAATAAAGACTCAGCTTGCAGGCTGTGGCACTATCTCTTTAATCAGAGGGCAGCATCCCACCTAGCCCCAGCTTTATTCTCTTCTCTGTCTTTTCTAATCCTTTGCCACCCCTCGCCCCCTCAGGTTCACCCATGTCTGTGATGGTGCGGCACAGGAGGTGATTAGACTGTGGCTGTGGAGCCTTTATGAATGAGATTAATGCTCTTATGAGAAAGACCCCACAGAGCTCCCTGGCCCCGCCCACCAGGTGAGGTGGTGTCCCCTAGCCCCTCCCATCAGATGAGGTGGTATCCAGTTATGCACCAGGAAAAAGGCCCATCCCAAAGCAACACTAGGCTGGCACCTTGTTCTGTATTTCCAGCCCCCAGAACTGTGAGAAACACATTTCTTTCTTTCATAAGCTACCCAGTCTCTCATATTTTGTTACAGCAGCCAGAATGGATTAAGACAAGGGTCTAGGATAGACTTTAGAAAAAATATCCCTTATGAATTCTAAATTCCATAATTATAATCTGTGGCAAATTTAACTGGGATATTACTTGGAATAATTATACTTTATTTATTCCAGGCTCCCTGGTGCCTAGTCCAGGGCCAGTAAACCTGAGAGATGTGTAAAATTTAATTAACAAATGAATGAATTACCATTACAGGTATAAATGTTGTCCTAAACATCATTAGAATTTTTCACAAAAGGAAGGAACCTTTCACTATGCATGCTGCTTCTTCCTTTTTCTACAATTAAAATAAAGTCAGAAGATAGCTGTTTGGAAATTCTGAGTTTTATTCATATCAATTAGTATTTTTATACATAATATTTTAATAGTGTGATTAAAAAATTAGAACACACTTATGCACTCTCTTAAGAAGTGCTAATAGTATCAGTATGTCATTTCATAAATATTCTTAAAGAGAAAAAAAAAGGGAGACAGAATCCTTGCCTTTAAAACTTCCTTCTCTAGTGGTGATTCTAGATAACATGCAGCCCTAAAGTCCTATCAGTCCACAGTATTGGACATCATCATTTCCAGGCATATGCTCGCATCCATAAGTGAGGTTTGTGCATAAGTAGGTCTCAGCCACAAGATGCTGCATCTCTGAAGCTCTCATTGCACAGGAATAGGGTTAATTTTAGCATCAACCTAAACATAAACTCATTTGCCAACGAGAAAAAGATCTGTAGACTTATAAATAGCTTACTCCTCAGGAAATATTTTAAATAGAAAGTCCTAGCATTTTTATATTTGCATAGGATTAAATTATAGGATCTTTTAGAGTGGCAGTGAAAAGATATGGCTTAACATGCTAGTTCTGCCACTTACCAGAAATATGACCTTGGCAAGTCACCTAAAGTTGTGGAACCCTCGTTTTCTTATCCAAATAAGGGAGAAATAATAGGCAATTTTAGGGGTTGTTATCAAAGTTAAATAAGAGAATGTGAGTGTGGAGCATCTGCTTTGGTGTCTGGGACAGAGCGGCACAGGTCCTCTCAGTACGGCCCTTGCCCCACAATGGACTCTCTTTTTGCTGGTAGTGGCCACCGTGTTATCATCTTCACGGAACCATGCAAAGCATATCTCAAAGTAAGGCCCTCCTGCTTCCTCTAATACCAAGGAGACTGCTTTGAGCTTGGTACAGGCGGTTCACAGATTAAACTTGTCCTGGATGAGAATTTCGGAGGGAGGACAGATGGATAACATGAGAACGTGCAACATGAGCCCATGAGTGACTGAATGAGATGGCTTTTTCTTAAGGGGAGGGGAGGGTCTGTCATCTACAGTAAGAGCTGATCTTCTAGAAATGACCCACAGGATTGTGTGAACTCAGAGACAGCACTGATAAGTGTGGACACAGGAAGGGTTTCACAAGGACTTCACAATGACTAGGCTTGTACAAGTCACCAAGGAGTGCATGTTGTTTGTGGGTGAGGGGGGTTTGAAGAGGGGTGAGGAAGCAAGGAGAGTCTAGGCAGAAGAACCGGCCTGTGAAAAAGTAAAGGCCCCAAGAGCATGGCTTAGGGAAGGCAGATCATGCTTCTGTTAACAGAGGTCAGCTGACGAGCAGAGAGGAAGGTAGCAGGACTCAAGAGGTCTGCTGTGCCTGTGTTATGACACGCTTAGGAACATATGCCACAGGCTTAGGAAATTAGGCCACAGGTGCAGAAACATAGACCACAGGTATAGGAACATAGGCCACAGGCATAAGAACATAGGACACATGCTTAGGAACATAGGACACAGGTGTGGAAACACAGGCCTCAGGCATAGGAAAATAGGAGACAGATTTTGCTCGGCAGCTGATGGGGAGCCTGCAGTGGCTGTGAAACAGCAGTGGGCGGTGGTCATTAGGTCCTATTGGCCTGGTGGTTAGGCAACCACAATGTCCCAGACATTTTCCCGTGTTGTTTTCTGGGTGTTATTTTCTAGTCTCACAACAGACTGGACATATTGTTCCAGGTGGTGTGAGGTTCAGAGTTTAAGTAACTTGCTGCTCAAGATTACACATTCTTAAATTGAGCAAACGGCATGAAAAGAGCAAGAGCACATTCAAAATATTAATTTCAGAGCAAGCCATTAAAGAGTGGAAATAATGAGATCTGAATGTAAATGAGGAAATTGACTTAGGCAGCAATGTTTTAAAAGGAAAAGAGAGGAGGAACACTGGCAAGAGGGGATTTGTGTTCAAAGCAAGGCCATTTGAGATTTTGGCAAGATCTAATACAGGTATATTCTGGAAGGACCTACGCTTGTTAATAAACACTGGGCCTCTGAGTTTGAAAGCTAGTTGATGATTCTATTATACGAGAAACAGTTGAAGATGGTGGTTAGTGCTCAGGCTCAGAAACCAGACTGGATTTCAATGCTTACCCATCTTCCTTAAGCATGAGCAGGTTATCTACTTTTCTGGGGCCCTATTTTACTCGTCTTTAAAAAGAAGACAATAACATTACCCATGTTGTGGGGTTGCTTAAGCATGAAGTGACGTCTATGTGTGTGCTTCTCAGTGTTGGAGGAATTCAGTACCATCAGCCAATGTTGCTGTGTGCCTTTGTCCTGTTCACCAATCATGTATTTAGACATTCTCTACATGTGCCAAGCACGGGGCTAGTTTCCAGAGACACAAAGAGGGATAACAACTTATTTCTGCCTTTAAACACATTTGATTTTACCCACATTATGCTGTGGGGCTCAGCAGAAGTACTGCTGACTACATTTAGGTTAAAGCACTTTCCTGGACTGTTTGGGCACCAGGGATTTAAAATCTTTATTCATCATGTTGCTCATTTGTGTAATGCATATGTCCACTCCCGCTCCCCATCTCCTCCAGTAGGGCATTTAGATCTGTTCAGCCTGAGCTATCTTTATGAAGGGTGCTTCCCTCGGCCCACCGGGAAACATCACGAACTCGATGAGATCATTTCAGCAGTCTCCTCCTACGTCTGTGTCCCAAACCCGCAGAAGGGGAGTGTTTGTGACTCAGGAGCCTCTCCCTCCCTAATTCATTAGACTTCTGGGAGATGTAGTATCTATGATTAGTGGATGTATTTCTCTTCCCAAGAGTATTTTTTTTTAAACAGATGACTTTATAAAGCCTTATTTTTTGTAAGCTGGAGAGAAATGTTAAAAGTTAGAATTTTCAGTGTCTGTACCAAACTATGAAAGATGTGTGTTGAGAACATCGGTTATTCAAGGCATTTTAAACCACACCATAAAGTCGCTCATCCCTGCATTTCCTAATCTTCAGCGATGAAGGGGTACAAGTGATTCTGCTCCTAATGCTTTTTCACATTGTCTAAAGGGTTCTCAGGCATCGAGGTGTAACATTATCATCAGTTGAACAGATAAAAACTGTTGGTAGGAGAGACACCATGTCCTCTTGCGTGTGCCCACAACATACTAACACGGACAGGTGAATGAGCTGTCGCAGTGGCCTCTGAGACAAGGTTGAAAAGGGACACATCCACATAAACGAATGAGAAGAAGGAAAGGAACACAGCAAGGCACGTGAAATAACCAAGTGAAGTGCCAAAGTAATGAAGTGAGAAGCCACTTTCATGCCGAGGAAGCTCTTTAGTGTGAGTGGGATTGTTGGGACAGTGGTGAAGTGTTTATCTGTCAACAAAGACAGACACTGGCATCCTGACCACTTTGCTTTCCAATAGAGCTAGAGTCTGTTATAGGAAAAGTGGGGTGTCCAGAACATGGGGCCTTAAGCAACAAACCACACCACTGGCAGGGATTGGCCAGGTCCATAATGAAATACAGCAGAAGCTCTAGATGTAAGTGTGAACGCAAGAATGAGGGTGATACCCTCCAGAGAGGTTCTTCTGTCATCCATACAGATGTATAACATGAGAATATTAATAAAGGAAACACCCGCCAGCCTAGTGTGGCTCCGTGGTTGAGCATTGGCTTATGAACTAAGAGGTTGCTGGTTTAATTCCCGGACAGGGCACATGCCCAGGTTGTAGGCTCATTCCCCAGTAGGGGGCGTGCAAGAGGCAGTGGATCAATGATTCTCATCATTGATGTTTCTATCTCTATCTTCCTCTACTTTCCTCTGAAATCAATAAAAATGCCTTTTTTTTTTTTTTAAGGAAAATATCCTATTTGGTATGCATTTGAAAATTTAAAAATCTCATTAATGTGATAAGCAATTTGGGAGTACCAACAATTATTTTATTAATAGCAAAAATTAACACTATAGCATTGGGTAGCTTAGAATATGGCTTTAAATGTATTACGTTAAATATTTTTTTTCAGTGTAAAGAAATCTAACTATACATTTAATTTTTATTATCTGAAACTCATTTATTTTTCTTGGATGAAACATGTGACACCTGTTCTCTTTTCTTGGATCAAACCATGACTGTATATATTTGAGACATGGAATTTAATCCAGAGAAATGGTTACCCAGATGATGGAAGGTTTGAGAGGCTAAACTGGGAAGAGTGAATCAACTGGATAGAGATTGGCGCAGGAGGAAGACAAAGGCACTGCCAGCCGCAGGTCTCAAGGGAAAAGGGAAGAGGTGATGTTACTGTAGCTCAGAGTTCAAGGTCACAGGGGTCATCTTTCCTGGCACCAAAGTAGGAGCAGGACAAGGAATGGAAGCGGAGGTTTGAACAGGTTCAGACCAGCACAACAGCCAAATAGCGAGTTAGGTAAACACAGTCTCCATCCTCATTTTCTCCTCCAGGGTAATGTTACGCTAGGCAAATTGATTTCCTGAGATTTGGAAAGGGCACTAAACTTAGCGCCTGAGAACTGCATTCTACCCACATCTCCTCCATAAATGAAATCACCAACTTAGTTCCACATACCATACCAGTAAACCCAATTTACACACCCTCAAGATGATGAGAGGATTATCCATTGTCATTTTGAAGATACCCAAAGCATAAAGGAAGCATCCCCATCTTTTGGATTAGATTTAGATGACGGTCAATGCTCGGGCAGTTGCATTGTTTGATTCAGAATTGTGATCAGAGGTACAGTCTGATGTCCTAGAAAGCCCCATTTCTTCCAAGTAGCCAAGCAAGCCACACTTGGAAAGCTGCACTCAGGGGTAGGTGGAGAGACACACGACTTTCTCGAGGAGACCACTCTCAGTCCCCCCATGTCTCTCCGATCTGCTGTGCATTGACTGGCATGTGCAGAGGAATGGCAAGTCGCCCAATTGCAGGAAGGGGGATTATGTCTGATGAGGTAAAAAAAAACACACACAACACTTATCCGTCCCTTTTATGGCAGGGCCAAACAAAGCTGGCGGTGCACACGTGAGCCTGTGTGTGTGCTTCACCGTAGGAAACACTTAGAAACTGCACCTGCCCTCAGCCATGCCCGCTTTAATGTAAGCATTACCAACCCCTCCCTCCCCCCTGCCCTCCAGGGCAGCCGCTGAAATGCCAGCCTTCCCCACACACAGACCGGTTAATGATTACACTGCCATTACCTCGTCACATTTTCCTCTAGTTCATGCCATTAAAACCCGGTTCTGTCTCATTTGGGCTTATTACTCTGATATGAAATACGTTAATATATTTCAAAAATTAGATGACCTTTAGCACAGAATGAAGTATGATGGCATTTGCTTAACAGAGACCAGGAAGTGAAGTCAAGGCCATCGCTACACCTCGCTCACCAGAGTTCACATGGTGTCTGATGATGCAAAAGAAGTAAAAGGCGCAAGGTTATGGCTTTCGCTGTTTGGTACCTTCACAAAAAGTACAAAACATTGGTCAGATTTAATCCCATTTTTCTTTCCAAGCAATGAGAGAAGCACTTTGAGGAGAGAGAGTTCAGTGTCCTTAAACTCTGTCTCAGACACTCACCTAAACTTCAGTGAAGAAACAGCGTGAACTTTCCAAAACCATCTGTTCTTTGAAACGGCACTTGGCTATGGCATTGAAGGACTCCCCAAGCACTTCATCCAGTGAATGATAAATCCTATTTGCCTGCAATGAGAAAAATGGACTTTTATTTACCTAAGCAGCACATGCTTCCATGTTTATTATAGAGACAGGAAGCCAGAACAGGCCTCCCTAGAGCATACGGTATTTTACAAGTTCTCTCACACACTAATAATGATCTGTAATAATCAACTTAGAGCCTTGGTTTTCATTATAAGCCAGTCAGAGAAAGGCAAGTATCACATGATCTCACTCATATGGGGAATTTAATGAACAAAATAAACCGAGGAACAAAATAGATCCAGAGACACAGAAGCATGGAATAGACTGTGGGATCTCAGAGGAAAAGTGGGGATGGGGGAGGGGGAGGGATGGGTGGGAAGAGATCAAAGACCTTGCATGCATATATGCACAACCCCTTGGACATAGACAATAGGATGGTGATGGCCTAGGGTGGGAGTGGGGGTGGGTGGAGGCTGGTTAAAAGAGGGCCATGGTGGGGGTGGGGGATGGGGAAAGGGACATATGTAATACTTTCAACAATAAAGGTTATACAAAAATATTTAGAAAAGGAGACATTTGTGCAAGAAGTCGTTTTATATATGAGGATGGTGAGGCCCTGGTGGTGAAATGATGTGCAAGATAAAGCAGCTCCTTAGTAACAGACCTTAGCATAGTGGCCTTGAATCCTGGGCTCTACACCTAGCTTGACTAAACACCCAGAAACAGAAAAAGATGAAATCTTCTGTGTTTTCCAAGTAGGCCGTTTCCTGGAATAGTGTCTCACCATCATTTCCACGAAAGCCAAGGAAATCACAGTTGAGTCACAGTGTCCTAGACCAGCACCTTCTCTTCTGATTTAAGCTCTAGCATTTGTAAGTAGGTATAAACCTGGAATTATGTAATGATCCACAGGATTTATGAGTCTTATAGGAATAGCATACATAGTAAACAGTTCAGGAAATTTCCTGTTAATGATTCTTAATGAAGCGGAACAATTTGACAAGCTGTTGTCTTCTGAAAAGGCTCGCCTGTGAGAACTTCAACAAGACTGGCTCTGGATTTCACTTCCCAGAGCTGATGGTTTCCTGTCCCCCTGACCCAGCACCCCTGACACTATCTCCATCCCTGGTGTTTCTCATCATCCTCTCTTCCTCCATCCTTTCCCTTTTCCTTCTTATCAGCACACAGGCTGGCTGTTTACTTTCCCAGGTGCTAGATGGCTGGAAGCACAGCAGAGATTTGAAGCTCAGGGATGCCCATGTTAAGATGAAGGAAAAAAAATTGGGGAGCAGGGGAGATCATAGGAAATAAAGGGGAGAAGGCATTGGGTAGCATTGGGGTGGAGAAGGAAGGGACAGAGGGGTCTCGTTCTACCCTGATGGAGGGGATCGGTGCCCCTGATTCCATCTCCACCCTGTGCTTTCCTCCCCCACGTGTATTCTTGAACTCCAGGTTGTCTAGAATGATTACAGTAATTATTTAGCTTCCACAATTTCAGGCATCCTATGATTTTAGATCCAAAGAGAAAATTCTATTCCAATAATCCCTCCTGCCTCTAATCCAGGTTTTAGGTGTATTCACTATTGCATGAGATTTATTTTACGGCAGATAAAGAAAATGTCATGACATGATTAACCCTTGTTCTGCCATGTTAGAATTCAACTGACTCTCCCTGTACTTAGATTCTAAGTACACTCGTGCATTTGGCATTCTTTGAATTAGAACTACTATTGGAACAGTAGTACCTCAGATTTTTTTCTTCTTAAAATACTTACTACTTAAAAAAAAATAAAGTAAGGCTCAGGTAAATTAGATTTATGCTTCTGGGAATAAGTTAGATATTAAAAACATAACCCCCCTCTCATAAATGTAGTTCTCCAAGCCATAGCATCAAAAAATAAATGGAAATGTTACACAATATTATAGGTATTTTCATTTAAGACCATATATATAGTTTACACATATAAATGAACATGCAGCTATATCTCTATATATAAAAATGTAATATGCAACTCGACTGGACAGCAGAATGACCGGTCAGCTATGACACACACTGACCACCAGGGGGCAGGTGCTCAATGCAGCAGCTGCCTTCAGCCTGCAGGCCCCGATCACCTGATTGAGGCCTGCCAGCCAACATCTTAGTCTTTCCTCTGACTGGTAGGCTCTGATCGTCAGATGGGGAATGGGGAATCAGGGTTTGGTGGCGGTGAACATGGGCAGAGCTGTCCTCCCACCCCCCATCGCCCCAATGGTTGCCCCAAAGGGTGACCGGTGGCGTCAGTAGGGGGCACGGCTGGCTGCTGGGAAGATCAGCTCTGATCACAGGCCAGGCCTAGGCACCCTACCCATAAACAAATTCCATGCACCTGGCCTCTAGTCTAGCAATAAAGGGATACTCAAGATACCCTTATGTAATGGCCTCTTAGGATGATGCTACTGGTTGTTGCTCCTCTACCTAGCAGTTTTTAGAAGGATGTTTTGCATTCAATTTTTCCCCAGGTCCCTGGGTCATCCCAGATTGCAGTAGACTCAGAGGCTCAGACAGATATGCTGTGTTCAAGTCCCCCACAGGGTGGCTCAGGTTATGCACCTTAACTGTGACTCCAATAAAAGTTACAACTTGGATATCTTCACTGTCAGCTGGCTTTGGTTCCTGCTGTTCCTCCTCCCCCAAGAAGTGGCGGTCCAGCCTGTTTCTCACAGGCTCTGATCAAAAGCAGCTGTCTGATCTGCAGGCAGCTCCATCTCTCCCCTCTTGGCTTCTGTCCCCTGGAGCGCGCAGAATGCAACCGCATCCATCATTCTTTTCACTCTCGAGCCTCCCAAACTGCCACCGACTTAAAAGCATCAGTCCCACTTTCTCCTCTTGCTGCAGCCCTGGACACGTGCAAAGCAAATTTCTCATGTGAACAGTGAGCAGGAACAGAAACACTTTTCCTCTCTTTAAATTCTTATTTAAATTCTCCATCAGCCATCACATTCTGGTTTAACGAACGTGTGACTAGATATTAAATAAAGTGTCATGGGGGTAAAAGAAAATACTTTCTCCTTTATCTAGCTTCCTAAAGAGCTTTCCGTTCAGGGTCCCGACCACAGTCAGGAGTTAGCATCTTACCATGGAGCCCCACAAGACACACAAGAACCTTGTTAATTTGGAAGCGCCATATTTTAGGCATATGGATTGGACGGAAGTTGCAGGAGGCAGAATTTTACTCAGTAAGTGAACTCCATCAACTGAGAGCACACAAAATAGCATGGACCCCCTAAGAAAGACAGAGTAATCTTCACACCAGTGGTGCTGATATAGGATGAAGAATCCTTTGTGGTGGTGGGATTTGGTCAAGCACAAGGGTGGTGTACGGAGTCACCCCAACTGAGATTCTGTGGGAGCCAGCCAAAAGTTAGATTGGAGTTAATATCCACATTTTATTTAGATTGATATCTTTACTGATCTACCCATCAAAAACAGCATCCCTCTCCCACTCTCTTTTGTTTGCCCTGATATATTCTTCTGCATAGCACTACTTTTTTTTTTAAGCAACAGATTTAAAAAATATATATTTTATTAATTTTTTACAGAGATGAAGATAGAGGGATAGAGAGTTAGAAACATCGATGAGAATCATTGATCAGCTGCCTCCTGCACACCCCCTACTGGGGATGTGCCCACAACCAAGGTACATGCCCCTGACCGGAATCAAACCCGAAACCTTCCAGTCTGCAGGCCAACGCTCTGTCCACTGAGCCAAACTGGTTTCAGCTGCATAGCACTACTTTTTATGTATTCATCATCACTGCACACTAGAATATAAGCTCCATGAAGGCGGGAGTTTCATTCACTATTGTACTCCTGATGCTCAGAACAATGCCTGGCCAATAAGTAGGCTTGTAGTAATATTTGTAAATAATAGGCTTGTAGTAAGAAAGCATATATATATGCTTTCCTGCACTTCCCAGCTCTACTCTTGGAGCCATTCCTCCATACCCAGACCTTGGTGTTTGCACTCTACCCTTGGAGTCCCTTCAATGTAACATGTTATACAAAAAACTGAAGGACAGGGGCTGTAGTATTTCTTTCTTCATCATCTTTAACACGACATCTTTAATAATCCTCACTACATGTTGATCTGATTGATGGTAGAACGATTAGCAAACATGAAGCTCAGCGTTTTCTCACTTGGTTTCTGTACAGGGTGGCATCAACTTGTTCAGATCGTTTCTCTGGATAATTAGCTATTGTCCTAAGAAGGTCAAAGTAGCGTAGGAAGCTACAGCAAAGTGGACGTGGGCTTGTGGCCTTTGGGCTAAATTCAGAATCACCCCAGACACGAGGCTATTAGGTCAGAGTCAGGGAGACAGGACTCTCTGGATGCTTGAGAGCTGGGGACGGAAGGCTCAGGGAGACTCAGGCACTCTCTCTGTTCCAACGATTTGTTCTTGTTGATGAAGAATTCTGCCCGAGAACCAGGAAGGTCTTGGATGTCTGCACATATTTCCTATTAAGGTCATAGAGTGTTACTTCTAGCTCCTAGGATAAAGAGGCTTTGGCACTGGGACAGTCTGACATTCAGATCCCGTGTGGCCCCACCACAGAAGGGCAAACTCACAAAATGTGGTGGGCCCCTCCCACCAGGGATTCCGGGCGCCAGGGGAAGTGCTGCTGAGACCGGCTGTGTCTGCTTGGTGCTAGTCAGCCACCTCGCTCCTGGGAAGTTTTTACCTCTTTGGCCAGGTAGGCAAATTAACCTCAGAGCACATGTGTAATTTCTTTCCATCCAATTATCGCCCAAGGATTGCGGAGGCCTGCACTCTCGTTAACGATTCTATGACTTCAGGCACGGATACAGGGAAAGTAGAGTCCCTGCCTGCCTCACTTCCTTGTCATACATAACCAGGCTGGAAGAGGACATCTGAGCAAGTGCAAGATAGCAGCAGCAAAGGATTGAGTTTTGCTCTTGACATTTCTGACAGGCAGGGATAAAAAAGTCATGCTCCATCACTTAGGTTAAAATAAGATAACACAGAGAGAACAAGAGCATTTGGACAAAATAGCTGTCAGAGGAGTGGACATATACACTCAGCCTGAATGGAGAATTTTTTACACCAGAGAGCAAGAGGCCTGCTGACGCACAGAAACACTCAAGGAAAAATGATGGTGACTCTCCTGTCAACATCAGCTCAGGCGGGGATTCAGCCAACTGTTTTACAGGTGCTGGGAGGCAAGCAGGTGGTTTGTAAAGGATTTCTCAGCTGTTTCCTGCGCAGCACTTTTCCAGAGCCACTGCACTTGTGCTTCTGTCTTCCATGTCTTACTGTAACCTTAAGGCAGCTGCTTTCACGCAGATAATATTTGCATTTTAAAAGAACATTCTCCCCCAGGTTTAATGACTTCAGCTTAGAGAGGAGTGCCATCGCTAAGAACTGAATGAGCAACCATAATTTTTTCTTCAAAATAAGAAATGAAAAAATAATATTTATGTTAGTATTATTTTATGAGAAGGCAGATTTAATTAAAAAATGAATCAAAAGATGGCTGAAAACTTATAGAGTGTTTTTAAAAAAAAATCAAAGTAACTTTCTTTTTAGGAAGTGAGGCAAATTCAATGTATTATTAAAAAAATAAATATATCTTTCGCAACCCCCAGCCCAGAAACAATCACTATGCATGTTTTATACATTTACTTCAATTATGCACACACACATATACACCTATAGAGGAATTATAAACTATATATAATTTTGTTTCAAGTTTTTTTTTAACTTTTTGTATCCTATTATTAGTAATCCATAAGTATTCAGCATAAATACTTCCTCTTTTATAGTTATGAGATTTTATCAAATTTGCTAATTAAAAATATAACACATGAAAAAGGAGGACCTATGTAATACTTTCAACAATAAAGATTAAAAAAAAGAGAAACAAGAACTACAAAGCAGAAAACAATGAACAAAATGGCAACAGCAAGTCCTTATCCATCAATGATTTTAAATGTAAATTCAATAAACTCCTCACTCAAAAGACAAACAGAAAAATAGACATTTTCTCAGAATACTCTTTTAAAGAGAATGATTTTTCTCATTTTGTATCTTTTTAAAGATACAACTGCAAAACCAGTAAGTGTCTCATTCACTGACACAATTGCTAACCTGAACTACCTCAAATTTTCTTAGATGAAAATCTCTTTTTATGAATGAAATAGAACAATATGCAACTAAAACAGAAGATAGGCCAAAACTCACTCCTCACTCAGTAGGGTGACCTCATTAAAACTTTAAACTCTTTGTTTTGAAATGAATTCCAAGTAAGGCAGGAAGATTAACATAATTTTGCTGAAAAAGAAAAAATAAATTAATCTAAGCTCAACCCTTTGTCTCTTACAGCTCAATACACCCGCCTATTGGTCTAAATCCGTGGTTGTCAAACTTCGGCTCGCAAGCCACATGCAGTTCCTTGGCCCCTTGAGTGTGGCTCTTCCACAAAATATCACGGCCGGGGTGAGTCTATTTAGAAGAAGTGGCGTTAGAAGAAATTTAAGTTTTAAAAAGTTGGCTCTCAAAAGAAATTTTAATCACTGTACTGTTGATATTTGGCTCTGTTGACTAATGAGTTTGCCGATCATTGGTCTAAATAATTGCATTGAACTGTAATGTTAAATCAAAATGTGTCAAAGACTTAGCCAATTAAATTATAAAAAGACAAAATTTTAAATTAGCCACATACAGGTAAATTTATCATAGATTTTAGTGAAATTTCCATGGTAATATGTGACTATTGATGTCTTGTTCATATTTTATGTCATTCATTAGTTAAAGTCCTGCACACTTCTAAGAGATTAATGAGATATGTGTGTCTGATTGAGAATCTTATTTAAAAATGGAGATAAATGATACAGCATTTAATTTTGTATCAGTAAGTGGCCATGCCACTTTGGAGTAAAATATAAAAATGACACTCTACCCTACATCATAGGTTTTCAACCTTCTTGTTGTGAGACCTCCTAAGAACTTTTGTTTATGTGTTATGTCTATCAATACTCACCTTACTAGAAATTGACTTAGAAATTTGAAAAATATTTTTAAATTTACTTATGTAAAATGGTAACCCCATTAAATGTAACAAATAATATGTATTTTTAATAAAATAAAAATATTTTCTAAAACAAACAAACAAAAACGTAGTGAGAATTAGAGCACATTTTTACACTTTTGGAAAGCTCTTTAATGTCTGGCATAACAGAAGGAAGATAGCTAGACGTTCAGGTCTGTGTCGGCATTGAACCTATTGCAGGACGTAAAGAAACTCCCATTCACACAGACATGCAGCTTGAAAAGGAAGAGCACTTTCAGAGCCTTTCAGATAACGTGAACAAGTAGCCATTTCCTAAAGGTGAGCTGCAATGTGGAATCTGATTCATACCAATGAACTTTGCATAATCCATCACACAAAAATCCATTACCTGCCTCATACTTTGTATAGATTTTTTAAAATTTATATGTAATTTTATAACATCATGAATCTGTCCTTTGGAAAGTATTGGTTCACTGAGTGATGCAGATCTTCCAACTGTTGATTCATTTCATGTTCAATAACGACAAGTTATATCTGTCAGGATCACCATCAATCTCATCAGAAAATCCTTCTAGGTATCAGGAAGCTGCCAGGCTCACAGCAGCAGACACACGCTTTCCAAAACTCATATTTTACTTCTAAGTCTGAATTTTATCGTTGTCAGAAAATACTGTTAGTTTGCTCTGAGGTGACAAGATCGCTTCATTTATTGTCAAGGAAATCATTCCCAAATCCCATGTCTAAATGACACAGTGTGTCTGCCAGTGGTTCTTTCCAGTACACGTGTGTTCTGGGGAAGAAGTGGTGTCCGCAGTGTGCACCCCAATCTCACTGCCAGACAACCATCGTCCCTCAATATAATTCACAAGTGCTTTGTGCACACTCCCCATTCCTCACATGGAATATTGGAAAGCTGCCTGTTAGAGCCTCAATAGTTAATATGATTTTTTGTTGTTGATGATGCTATGAATATTTTTTACTGTCTCTAAGCAAACATGTTTTCCCTTATCTTCCTTGAAATCGTAAGAGCTTCACTTGGTCTATTTTCCCATTTACCATTTTTGCTATTGACTTTTGAGTACCCAAAATATACAAACAAACAAACAAACAAAACCATAACCAAAAAGACCAAACAGCTCTTAACCACAAGAAAATAACCATGCAAGCTTGTTTATAAGTAACACATGATATTTGGTCTTGGTGTTGGGAAAATAACAGGGAGTGGTAGTGATGGAGTTGAAATAATGAATGTGTACCCTGTTAAGAGAAAGTACCCTTTAGCGGTTCCCTGTAGAGGCATAGGTCTGGGTGGCCACATCTTCCCATTCTCCTGTTCAGAGTGGAAATCCAGATGTTTCCACGAAATGTTCACATTTATAAATGTTGCCTCAAACTGAATAGGACAAACAAACATGTTGACAGGGTTTACAGGCTGCCAGACTTAGGATTTCGCCAAGGACATAACTTGATGTTCCTGCCATCTCACGGATCAATAGACTTTGCACTTGAATCATCTCTGTCACCACTCAATGGGGACACCATGATGGGAATGGGGCCCAGAGGAGCTCTCACCTCCCTCTAGTGGTTAGACAGTGCCAAAACAACCAGCTGAGCACACTCATTTATTTACTGAAAAGTTTCATCTCTGTGAAACGCACTAAGCTCAGCAAAACAGACTCCGCCTATTGTGCGTGAGATGTGACCCACGTGGGCATTTTATTGTGAGTTTGTATTAGGCAACAGAAATAAGGAGCTAGGACCTCAACTCAAGCCAGGGCTGGAGATTCTGAAAAAAACAAAAAAACAAAAACAAAAACAAAACAAAACAGTTCTAGCCCTAGCCACCAGGAAAAGAGAAGAATCTTAAACAGGTGTCCTGCCCAAAGGCGGGGTCAGCAGGGCATGTTGTCCGCTGGCAGGTGTATTTTGAGTTTTATGTACACAGATGAGGCTGAGTGAAGGATTATTGAGCTAAAGTGGTATCTAGTCCTTCTGCCTAATTTGATCCCTACTTTAAGTATTTAACAGCATCTCAGCACTTACTAATTAATGGAGAGCATCTTATATCCTTTTGATTAGAAGCTTAGCTTGAGCAAAACATGTTAGGGTGGGAAAGGGGATACATTAAAGTTAAATAGGAGTGTGAATAGGTCAGTCACATAGAGTGAATAAGAATTCGGATGTCGCTGCGAGGTGGGCTGCTCAGAAGCTGTAGGCCTGTAGGCGGTGCGGCTGGAGGACTGACACCCAGTCCCCTGGGCAACCAGCATTCACTGAGTCAGCAGCTGACAGCACAGCCTGGCTCACCTCCCCACGCCGGCCCCAGGCTGGGCTGGATGAATGTCTCTTCTGAAGGCTCCCCCTCAAGTACAATGAGGAGCCTGTGGAGCCCAGAGGCCTTTGAGGCCCCCCCCCTCCAACCCCCCTCTGATGTCTGACTTCTGCCTGAGCCTCTCCCCCAAACCACTAGGAATTCTCTCCCAGGGAAGCCCTCCCATGCATTGGACCAAATGGAAACAGTAAAGCTTTTTGCAGCTAAATTAAAAAAAAAAAAAAAAAAAAAGGCTTCAAAATTCCATTGAAGGGGCCGATTTGCAGATACCAGCTCTCTGTGCCAAAGAATGGGACCAGCCCAGGCCAAGCACTGAATGGCATCCTGGGCTATCGGCAGGCTTTGGCTTTGGGTCCAGGAGTGAAAGGGCGTCGGTCATAGTTCATGTAATTCGTCCACTCTGCTAAGAACGCAGGGCACAGCCAGATGCTAAGGTTCTCCTTCCCCTTCTTAAAGAGCCACAGGAGCTCCTCGGGGCGAACTGGGGCCGCTTCCTGAACGTGTCACTTCTGTTAGAGTTGGATGCTCTCAAGAAGGATTTGACTGTGTCAGTCAAGACTGTGTCATACACAGTGGGCTGAGATGTTGACTTAACAGAGATTTTGATAAAAGCACAATCTGGGCACTAACTTGGCTCTTTCAATCAGCCAACGAAAAACCGTCATTTCCCTAGAATGTGGGGTTTTTGTTTTTGCTTGTTTTGGGTAAGATTTTGCATCGAGACTCAATTATCCCCCTGAACTCTGACCAGTGTTGAGAAGTTTCTAGCAGACTTTCTCCAGGACCTTGCTCCATCTTTTTGAGTTTCAGTCCCTGAAGCAATTGCATCGCCCAGCTTCTTTCATCATCTTCTTGGCCAACACCCCACTTCAAGGACTTCAGAGTCTTGCAGGTGAACAGATGCCAATTGGGGGTTCCAAACGTCACCAGCTCTTATCCTTAACTTGCTCTTTCTCATCCATTTTAACTTGATCTACTGACTTTAATTTCTGTGAGCACAGTGGGAAACAAACCTCTGAGCAGAGCTCTTGCCATCCTGAACGGCTAACGGTGCGCTCTGCGTGAGAAGACGGCAGTGGTCTTGGCTCCTGAGCTCCTTGGAAGATCCTCAAACCTCTCTCACTCAGAGCCATGCAATGTCTCCCTTGCTTCCGAGCAAATAGCCTACATTTCCTTCAAAGTAAGACATTCAGACAGGCCTCTGGCGGTGGTTCTTTTGAAGAATGGGACCCCCAAAACCTCTTTTTAGAATCCGTCCTTCTATAAACGAAAAGTCATTCATGGGAAATGTAGTATAGTTATTTAAAGTTATGGGAATATTTTAAAGAAAAATAAACAGGTTTGGTTTTTAATGATTTTTCACACATATGCTTTCTCTGGAAAAAAAGTCATGTTACATTGAGTGTTACAATATAAACATTTTCATAAGGGATAAAAATAGATAAATATTTTTTACCACTCTTTTGGTTAATTGTTCTTTAATCCTTTCCATTTGGACAATGAAAGGAAATTGATAAATACCACATTTCACTCTGTGACAAGTTTTTGTTTTTAAGTCTAAATTCCTGACAGTCATTTCTGTATAACACTAACCCACCCTCAAAAAAAAAAAAAAAAAAAAAAAAAAAAAAAAAAGCATCTATATTTGGAAAATATACAAAAGAAAGAAAAGTATCAGGAAGCCAGACAAGGTTCTAGCACTGACAGAATAGCAGTCTTATTGTATCTAATCCCAATGACTGGGATTAAAATGATGCTGAGCAAAGCTATGCAAACATGGGAAAATTCTGTAAAATAAACTATGGCTTAATTTCACTAAGTATCTAGATAACTGCATTCCAGCACTAAACAAAACATTTCAACACCTAACAATTAGAAGTTTACCTTCTCTTCATACTAGATGCTATTACCGAGACATCTAATAAAGAGAAGGAATCCTATTTATTCTAAGGCTTTTATATAATAAATAATCCAGAACTCCTTCAGAGTCGCCACACAAAGGAGGGCCACACCACGGAGGGCTGTGACAGCTGTGAAATGTGGTTTGGGACATGTGACAGGGTTTGGACGACTTCAATGGGAGAGTGTCTAACAAGCTACTCAGATTGCTCCCTGACCTGGAAGTTCAGGAAGAAAGGGTGACTGGCAGCTCATTTCAAGCCTTTTCGGCACCCCCTCAGCACTAACAGGAGAAGCAACAGGACACAATTCTCAGACCTTTCAGGTGAGAATTCTGAATGGGATTCCTAGCCGGACAGGACACGAGGATAAACCCAGACTCTGTAGCCTTTCCTGCCCTAAGTCGCTCTGGGAGCAGCCTCATTCACCTTTCCTAGGACTGACAGTTTGCTTCCTTCTCAGTCTGTAGCAACACAAAATTGGAAATAAAATCATGACTATGTCTGATGAAAGAAATAAAAGGAACATATAACTATGTTTATAAAAGGAACCTGTCAACTGCGTTAAAATCTGATATTTTGAGCTGTCCCGTAACGGAATTCCTCAACCCATAGAATTATTGTAAAAAACATACAGCCCATTCATACAACTCGATTCTTTCATTTGCAGCAAGATAAACAGTTGACAAATATTACTTAGTGTGTTGTGTGTATAAGAAAATGTGTGTGTGTGTGTATGTGTGTGTGTGTGTGTGTGTATAGCTCTTCTTATTCGTTCATTTCAGTGTAGAATGTGAAAGTTGATAGGTTTGAGATTTAGGTAAAATTATGACTTATTTTCCCTGTATATATGAATATTGACTTTTTTTCTTAGAGTTTGTTTACTCCAGGACAAGATGATAAGACTCCTGAAAAAGACTGACCCATTCACACTAGAACAAAGTCACAGTTTTATTACACTCAATTGCATCAAGCTCTTTGATTAGAAACATACCTGGGCAATCTAACTGCCAGGAAAAATTATATGTTGTTACTTATTAATAGTAAAACCTAAGTACTTACAGAAAAGAAAACAGAATTTCACATGAGTAGTGACCCTGTGGGTATTTTTAGAATACCTATAAAATTTCTGAGATAAAATGAAAACACATAAGAAAGTTGACAGTTGAATGGGCAAAATGCATGAGTCTGCTGATCTTATATAATAAAAGGCTAATATGCAAACCGACCAAACAGGGGAACAACCTGTCACTATGATGCACACTGACCACTAGGGAGCAGACTGACCACTAGGGGGCAGGCGCTCAGTGAAGGAGCTGCCTCCTGGTGGTCAGTGTGCTCCCCCTGTGGGAGCGCCGCTCAGCCAGAAGCCCGGAGCTGGGCTCACGGCTGGCGAGTGCAGTGGTGGTGGCAGGAGCCTCTCTAAGGATGTCCAACTGCTGGCTTAGGCCTGCTCCCCTGAGGGCTTCTGGATGGTGAGAGGGCGCAGGCTGGGCTGAGGCTCCCCCACCACCATGCAAGAATTTCATTCACTGGGCCTCTAGTGTGTGTGTGTGTGTGTGTATGCTTTTTCTTCTCATTTTATAATCATTCATGAAGATGAACATAATACTTACAATGTTTACCTGCATAGTTATTTTTTTAACCACTCTTGCCTTAGCAGCAAGTAGGATTCAGAACATCTTAGAGCAAAGACATGATGTGGATGAGGGAAAGGAGTGGTGAAGGGGTGATTAGCTGAGTTTGCTGGGTGATGTTCATTTTCCTCTTACTCTAAAGTGTAAGAAAGGAGGGATGTGATGATTTCCAATAGCTGACCAGGGAAGGCCATGGGTGGTGGCTGTAAAGAGGGAAGGTTCTCGCTTGAACCAGCAGTTTGCTAGCCTGCCTCCTGAGATTTGGCTTTTCTTTATTGCCTGGCTGAGCGATAGAATATCACATGTTGCCAGCATGCACACAGTTCTGAAAAACTTACATATGTTAGTAAAATAATTTTTTAACATTACATATATACACATATATCTATCATTCTTTTGGAGTTCTACAGTCAACTTTCTAAATACATACAGGGTAGATATCCCATATGAAAGCTAAATTCCAAACAAAACCTTCTGAATTTTGGGTTTGGAATGTAAAGTGTGTTCTCAGAACGTGGCCAAGAGATTAACTTTTACAACTAAGCTTTGTTCTTGCTTGTGTTAAGGCTGCCTCAGGTACTCTGAGTGCACAATCCTGCCAAAACCAGGAGGCAGCACAGCAACCAGAGCATGGAGCTGCAGCTGTTACTTTCTTCTTCTATTAGGTGTTTCTTCATCTGTGGTAAAGGATAGCATAGTGGTTACCTGGAGTCAATGCGAGGATCAACTTAGATAATGAGTGTGTTGTAGCTAGCACACAGCTATCACTCAATATCGGTGACTGCCCTAGGAGGCCACTTCTTAATCTAAGTAAGAATAACTACATTCTTTTGTAACATATTCCTGGTGCCAGTTTAATAAAAAAACAAACAAACAAAAAACAAAAAAAAAAACCAACTCCATATTTTTAACAGGTCCCAGAGTCCAATTCAGTGCAGTATTTTTATGTTCTTTACTAACATTATAACCGATATTCATAAATAAGCAATTGTAGCCACTTCTTCACATAGGCCTCGCATAGTGTCTTTCTCTAAGCTCAATAAATGTTCATGGAATACTAAGAGAGTGATCAGGGATGCCACAGGCTAAGCACCTGAATTTTCATTCTATTTTGAGGCAACGACATTGGCTCCAAACCTAAGAGATGATTAAGAGCATCTAAAAAGGAAGGGATCTAATTGCCGCCATTACTATAAAAAGACTGTGTCCCCAGGGGAGAATGGGAGCAAGTACGGGAAACACACATACTCACTCACACACACACACACACACACACACACACACCCCACATGCACCCCTTTCACTGTTTTCAGTGGATACATATAACTGGAACTTCAACCTTGACGTAGAATGAAGAATTCACATGACACACAGTTTTTCTGCATAGAGTTCATTTTTAGTGGTTTGGCAGTAAATCCAGATTTACTTGGAAGGTCAACCTTTTCTCTTTAAAGACTTTATGGGGATTTTCATTTCCTGTGCCAGGTGCTCTGCTTAGCTGATCTGGGCGATGGGGAAGTTTAGCAAAAAGAGTAAGATTCCCTTGATTCTCAGATTCATCTGTGTGTTGGACGTTACCTAAACTTTTGAGTTCTTTTTTTTTTTTTGTAAGGTGAGAAGTGCCAGTTTTAAGATGAGTGAAGTATACACATGCCTCCCTGGAATTATAAGCAGTGCCTTGGAATCTGAAAACCAGCGCGGTGCCCTTTTTATATTGTACCCTACCCCCAGACACAAGCTTACGCCAGGACAACACCATTGATTCTCCCAGGTTCCCTCAGTCTCCCGTTGCTCCTTGGGATCACACGGAGCACAGTTCTGAAGGGAGGTGATTACATGACAGGAAAGAGCCGGGGGAACCAGGACAAATGACTTCAAAAAGTCTGGGGAGAATGTTTTAAACAGAACGGAGCATCTATCAAAAAGAAAGTGAGGAAAATCCCATTGAACGTGAAATGTCAGAACATCAATGGGCTCTGCAGAAACAATCAAGTGTCCTTGGTAAAAATCTCGGTCCCCCTAGTTTTTTTCTGCACAGATCAACAGACCATCAGAAAAGCCATTAGCTTGTAGCTCAGAAGAGTGCATTTGGGGTTATTCAAATAAGCGATTTAAAACGGAAACATTTAACACATGTAAATGTCGTTGCCAGAAGGGTCCCGGGAATGAGGCTCTATCTTTCGAATGAGAAACGGACTCTATACAGATGTGTTCCACTGACTGTGGGTAGAATGTCCACAGCAGTTTGTGGAGCCATTTTTGCAGACATATCAAGTCCTAAGACCATACTATTCCTTTGCCCATGTTATTTTAAAGCTGATTGATAAGCACTAAAAGAGCCCTCCTTAAGCCCCTGGGAAATCACTCTGACAGCCCTTTTCAAGATCATAAATACAGACAGGGATCAATTTGCAAGCCAAGTACGAGTGGGAAAAGGGCTCAGGAGAGCAGAATGGAATTCAGGAGCATCGAATTACCAGTCTTCTGTACAGAGCGTTCTTATCTCCAAAGAAATTCTAATAAAGGCCGGAACCATTAGAACTAATTCTGAAATAGTAGAACACTGGCTTCAAGGATAAAGTTCTAACATTATTACATTATCTGGATTACTTCCTAAAATATTAAGTTGAAAAATTAAAAGGGAACCAACAGTAGTATCACATCAAGAAGATCTTAAAGATGGTCCAAAATTTACTTTAAAATTTTTAGGGTTAAAATATTTGGATGCTAATCATAAAGATATTTATACACACACACACACACACACACTCCACTATAATTACAGTTTGCCTAATTAATTTCTTGAGGACAAACCCAAGCAGAAATATAGCATACTATGCTGTGAGTTTTAAAGAACCCCAAGAATCTAGCCCCAAGTTTAAATGCCAGTTTTTAAAAAATAAATCTACAGAGTTCGGACAAAGCTTCCACAAGAATCTGAAGGAAATAACTCTAAATGTCTTGAAAAGTCTACTATTAGTGGTAGCAGTCATTGTAGTGACATTTCCAAAAGAATAATAATGCTGAATAGAACCAGAGAACTTTAATGCTATATAATATGTCCATCAAGTCCAATTTCTGTTTACCTACAGTAGGGGTGTCGAACTCAATCAGAGAAGGGGCCAAAATCTAAAATCCAGCCTAAATCACGGGCCGAATGGTTTACTGAACAGTCATAAACTGTCATTGTGATGGAAACGCAGCGGAGTGCAGTGATGACAGCGTGGTGCGGGCCACATTGCAAGGCCTGGCGGGACGGATTTGGCCCGCGGGCCTTGTGTTTGACACATGTGACCTACAGCATGTACTTCACATCTTTCCATCTGCTCTGCCTGGGACCACAGCTATACAACATTTCCCAGGTTTCCTTGTAGTTAAGTCATGTGATTAACTTCTAGCCAATGGGCTGTGGACAAAAGTGATATGAGTCACTTTCAAGTCTACCTCTATAAAGCTTCCCTGTTTGCTCACCTATTACCTTCTCCCTTCTCCCCATCCCTGTTATTGTTGAACTGAAATAGAGGACTCTGGAGTCTAGCAGAAGGTAGAGTCATAAGATGAAATGGGCCTGGCTCTGTGAATCACCCCATGGAGGAAAGCTACCTGTTGGCCAAGAATGCCTACCTGACACTGGCACTGGTACGTGAAAAAGCAATTTTTGGATTTATCTGTAATAATAGCAAGTATTGCTCCCTAATTTGTGATCTATGTGGCTTTTGTACGGACATTGGCATTTAGGAATATTAGCCAAAATGGCCACTGTCCATTGTACCCATTTTGAATCCTGGGATATTTACTAAAGAAAACTACTGGCCAATTCCCCATGTCTAGGGAAATGCAGATCAGAGGTCCACCTTCACTCCTGCAAGAATTCTGTGAATCTCTGGGGCATAAAAATTACCAAAGTCAAAGGGAGATCTGTAAAGAACAAAAAATAGTTTAAATATGTGGTCCATGCCTCAAAAGAAATTTCAGCACGAACTTTGGTACTTCTGATGTCATGCTGCTTATAAAATAAAAAGTAATCTGAAATGGTCATTTCATCCCACTCATTGACTTGCAGTGAATTACGTGGTTAAAAGTTAAAGCGGGTGATTATTACTCAGTAAGTTAATGTGCAGTTGGCCCTTGAACAACATGGGTTTGAACTGCTTGAGTGCACTTAGACACAGATTACATGGACTCCCCCCCCCCCCCCCCAATAAATACACAGCTGACCCTTCTTATCACTGGTTTTACACCTGCAGATTCTACTAAACTTTAATCAAAAAGTATTTTTTTTTATCCCCAGTTGAGAATCCACAGATGTGGAGGGCTGAATGTCAGCATTGTTCTACACCATTTATATACGGGACTTGAGTACTCTTGGTATGCACAGGGGTCCGGGAACCAGTCCCACAGAGCAAGGCAGCACTGAGGTTTGTGGAGATTTACATGTAAAATGCAGATTTTTGACTGCCTAGGGCTCAGCACCCTAACCCCCATGCTGTTCAAGGGTCAACTGTATTTTGCTTAATACCTCAAACTAACGTTTGGATTATATAAATGTAATCAACCATGGATATAAGATGCACTTTTCCACAATAAAGTGCAAATTATGAGACTTATGGTTGATATTAGTTATATGAGCTTCATCCTTCTAATTTTAAAGCTTGCAATTTGAAGATGCTTAGCTCTAAGAGACAATTTTATTGGTAATGCTAATCATAAATACACTTTGAGTTCAGTATAGACGAATAGGAAATAGGAATTTAAGTAATGTGCTCAGTATTTCACTGTGATTTTTCATCATCTAATGAGAAATGCTTTACTGTCATTCGGGCCATTCTTATATAACTGATGCAATGACTTTTTAAGCTATTGAATGAAAGGGTAAGTGTTGTTGAAAAATCAGGAGGTACGATCAGACATTCCTCAGAACAACAACAACAAGCCAACTCTGCAAATACATACCTAGTCTCTGCATTTAAAATGATGGCATCCTACGCAGTTAAAAACGTAAATAGGAAGGGGTGGGATGTCTGGGATGTATGTCTCCACCTGTTTCTTGACATGTGCGTTAGATGAAGGAAATAGGTGAGGACATGTTCGTAGAGGAAATATTAATAAATGAGACCCAATATTTCACAGAATAGTTACAGGACTAAGAAATGAGTGAGTGAGGAGAAAATGATGTTAGCTAGTTTTTAGAAGCATCCACATTACGGGCTTTTCCCCTCTTCCAGCCTTACAGAAAAGACACTGAAAAACTCAAGAGACTCTTCATGGGCTCCAATGGCATTCAGTAAGTGTGCTTTGCTCAAAGGCCTGGTCTAGGGATCCCTCTCCATTGTGGGTGGTGATGCAGCCCCTTCATGCATGGACTCTGTACTTTGATCCCTTTTTGAGGTCTATTTTTTACCCCACACATGGAGACACATATTGTATTTGTAGATTATTATGAATAGAAATATCTAGAATGGGAGAGTCTGCTGTATTCTAAAGTTAATACCCCTTTAACAAAGCCTAAAGTAATTTCCCTCTTCTTTCAGTTACAGTAATTCTCAATTACCTGCCCACTCTAGCGGGCGGGATTAATAACACTCTCAGCCTTTGCAAGAATAGGCTAAAAAAAAAAAAAAAAAAAAAAAAAAAAAAAAAAAAAAAAAAAAAAAAAGCAAATCTTATACAGTAAAGAGCACTACCCTATGGAGTATATCCAAGGTTTACTATAAGTGCACAATATGGAAGAGAATAAACCTCTCTAAAACCTCACTATTCATCTAAGTCCTCCGCATAATGTGAAAATCTCCAAAGGTCTTCCAAAATTAGAACCTACAGGCTAGGGCCTAGCTTTCTGATAATCTGTTTCTAAGATGACAACTCCTACATTCTGTCAGAAAGCTGTGTCATACATAAGCTTGACCAACTTGGGAAAAGATTGCATTTTCTTCCAGGACCAAGGTGATCCTAATGAATGTCTCCAGTTCCCAACCCCAGAAATGTGCACTAAGAACTCCTAAAGGGCAGCAATTAAAAGAATGAATTTACCATTTGCAAATAAATTCAAATACTTAATATACATTAAAATATGTTCTCAAGTACAAGGCACATTAGGAGGAATAGGAAGAACTGTTTGGAATCTTACGTCTTTTTATATTTACTGTAATAAAGGATTCCTTGTGCAAAGGCCTACAGATTCTGGCACGCTACAGCAATACTAGGAAATACTAATGCCAGATACATTTTTACATCCATATTAGGCTGCAGAAAAAAGACTGGTTGAAGAGAGCTGCAAATTAGGGTGTGTTTTTTTTTTTTACTCAACATTTTTACAATGCATCAGTGATGTTCTCTTCAGATTATAATATGAGGTGCCAAATTGTGTATTTCTAAAATATTCTGGATGATTACAAGTACATAAATAATCCACAGTCAGTAAACCATCTAACTCGAAAATAAACTTAGTCAGAGATCCTTATGGGACTACAAATCCTGGGAGAGCCTTTTAGTTTCCCACTAAGATTCAGGATATGTTTCACAGCCTGTCATTCAAGAAAGTCTTTTGAAATGTTAACCATATTTATTCTGGAATCTTTAAGAAGTTAATTATCTGCCTTGCAACTGTATTCTCTATATAAGTCAACTAATAAATATAAGATTACAAGTGCTCCTAAATAATGAACATTCACAAAAATAGCCTCTTGATAATAGTACAGTCAACTCCTATGTGTCTCATGAATCATTCAGCTCTGTGACCATTTGGACCCTTACCTCCTCTCTTTCCCTATAGTTCACTATATATGTATTTCCAATGCTTATTAAGAATTCCACTACAGGTGAATAGGACAATAAAATGTATATAAATGGACCAGGGTGTATTGAGGGAAGACAAACTACTTACTCAAAAGAGGTTTGGCTTATTTGGGGATTTAACATATTTGTGTTATTCCTATTTCTTGTTATCCCCCTTAATCACATTGGCCATGACAAGAGTGATAGGTAATTTAGAAACAAATCTAATATACAGTTGAAGAAAGACGGATTATTCGACGAGTTCTAGAGTTTTGCTCTAGCAATGTAGGTGTGGGTTACAGGAATTTACAGTTTTTATAGATTTATAAAGATAATGCTTAATAATACATGGGAGTTTATAAATCATGTAATTAAGGAATATATAATCTGATAGCTGTGAGTCATATAGTAATACTACTTTTATTTATCAATATTTCATATTGGCCACTATCTTAAAATGTAGAGTGAGGAACATAATCCTAGTTTTTAAAAATGATAGCTTGCATCATTTATCTAAAATATGTTTAGGGACAAAATTGGGGTAATGGCCACATACTTCCCACTAAGAGCCTAGACAATGAAACTGTGGGTCCTGGTGGGCTTGATGCCAACATTTCTGGTTTAGCCAGTGAATATATCCTCAAGACGACTTCTGAGGATAATAAAGGATAAGCAGATGTCATTATAGCAATGAAACGTGTAGCAATGAAGGTAAATCAAGACTGGGCTAATTACTACATTGATGATAAATCTTTTGTCATGCTGTACTTAAACTCAGGAGCTGGGGAGAGGCAACTGTCATTGAAGAGTGATCCTTGTAGGTTTTTGTCACAAAATAAGAACATGAATCACATACTTTTCAATGAGTGTTAATCTTGAAAACCATGCATTCTTCTAATATTGATTTTTCAAAATATTTGGGGCACCAACCATGGGGAGAACCACAGGTTCTGATTGTGGTTAAAAGCACCAGTGGTAAACATTGGAGAGGCCAGAAGGGCTACACACTATGACACATCTTGCTTCTGCTTTTAAGTTACACTCACACTACCCACCAAAGGCTGGCAATGACCCCAAGTTAAAAGAATGTTACCAGAAATAGTCACTCGTCACGAAATTCCTCCCCCACTCCAGGCTCCAGTCCAAGTTAATATCCAGAGATGTTCTGGACAGCCTGCTGCTGAATTATGGTCTGTTAGTTATTGACATGGATTCCAGGCGAGTGTTCCATAGCCTGGGACAGGGCAGTCCTGCGGTAACATTTCGGGGAGGGTGTAACGCACAGAGCCTTAGCATTGGAGCCAAGGCAACACGGTTCGCCAGCAAAGCCTGCAGTACAGTGGAATGTGCAAGCTGGTTTTCTGTCAGGAGACCGAGTTCCCTCTGCTAAGGTGGTAAGACTGTGTACTTGAATGGCATTCAAGAGTTTTAAATAGTGAAAAGAGGGCTCATTCCCGTCAGGAGACACTCTCAGAGCCCCGGGGAATGCCCATGGAAGGTGGGAATCGCCTGGAGACCCCCCAGTTCCATTTGGGCCGCACTGAGGGGGACTCCAGGGCAGTGCCAAGGCCTTTCTTCTGGTCCTGGGCACACTTGTTTAAATATCCTCACCTGAGGCTATTTTCCCATTGATTTTTACAGAGAGTGGGAGGGAGAGGGAGAGACAGAGAGAAACACCAATGTGAGAGAGACACATCGATTGGTTGCCTCCCGCCTGCCCCCATCCAGGGCTGGGAACCTGCAACTGAGGTACGTGCCCTTGAGTGAAATCAAACCTGGGACCCTTCAGACTACAGGCCATCACTCTTTCCATTGAGCCAAACTGGCCAGGGGGGGCCACTTTTGATTTTGCTCTAGGATGCCCCAGACTATTCCCAGAATGCCTCCGAGCCCCCTCACCCAGACTCTCTGTTGCTGTGGGAAGGGTGTGGTAAGACCTTCCTGGGAAAGCTTCTGCCTATTGCAGTATTTCCTGATGTCCAGTGGGTAATCAATACATCTGAACGGAAAGGCAGTAGTAAGTAATTAAGTAGCAAAATGAGAGCTCTGAATATAATGCAATATTAATGCCTGTTTGGTGGGTCATGGTTTGCCTGGACTTTGCTCTGTGTGACTGCTTTTCAGGGCCATGTAAAACTCAACATACCTGAAGCTATGTAATGTCATCTAGTCAGCTTAACTTTCTGGCACACAGTGCTTTTCTGGCCCTGTTTTCTGCCTCTTCTCTCCACTTTTCGACTCTAAGCTGAAAGTCTCTTGTATCATCTTAACTTACATGAAAATAAAATAGAGAGCCATAGGTATGAGTTGACAGAAGCTGAACAGGGCTGTGGAAGACAGGACATCACTCATTCATAAAGTAGCCAGGAGTCAGAGCCAACTCCACAGCGCATGTGCGCGCGCGCGTGTGCGCACACACACACACACACACACATACACACACACACACACACAGAGAGAGAGAGAGAGAGAGAGAGAGAGAGAGAGAGAGAGAGAGAGAGGTGCCTAGCATATGGCCTGGGCCACAGTAGCATTTGGCAAACATTTCTAGGATGAATGAGCAAACAAATAAGTTAACAGATGTCCACAACTTGGCATTGGGAGTCCTTGTCATGGGAATTGGGTCTTCTTGAGGCCACCATTCTCACTGGAACCGAGATAGGGGGTAGGAAGTGTGACAGGGACCAGTTCCTGGACTGGGGCATCAACACAGAATAAAACCAGGACAAGCACCTAATTACCAAGGACAGAGAATTGCAAACCTAAAATTGCAATAGCAAGATCTACAATTGAAGACAGGTAGACAGGGAGCTGTCGCTGCTGAGAGAGGTAGCAGAGTAGTCTGTAATACAAAAGGGTGTTGATAATATAAAAGCATAAAGAGGACCAGTGCCTCTGAGTGTCCCCCAGCTGTAGTTAATAACCAGAGTTGGAAAGAGACCAGCGGAAATTTGCATCCAAGGCTTTTACTGGGACCTTTAAGATCATGATTTATATCTTAAAAGAGTTCATTGTCACTGGGCTGGGCAGAAAACAACCTCTGCACTCTCAGCCTAATTCCATCTCAGGAAATCTCAAAGAGAAGCGTTCAAATAAGAAGAGGAGAGGAACCAAGCATGCCCCGTATTGTATTTTCGTTTCGCCTCCAAAGAACTAGCACGTTAGGAAGCTGGAACAATGGAGCGCTGCTGTCTCGGGGTCGGCCAGCCCATCAGCAGACTCTGGCACAGGCCCCTCAGCACCAAGTAGAGACAAATGCTGAGCCCACGTGGGAGCAAAACCCTCCACCACTGCTGACCTCAGTTTCCCTGACATTTCCTTCTCTCCAAGGATTGGAACCAGTCAAGGAGAGCCATGCTTATAGCATGAGCATGAATCATTTCAATCCAGGAAGGCTCACCAAGGTCTTGGTGGGATGAGTTGTTGTATTCCTATGGGGGCCATTTGCCAGTCAGAGGGAGCCTTGTTTTCGCAGTGGTTTGGGGTGTGAGAAAGCTCAAGGTGAGGTCCCTCACTTAAACTGCCTTTCCTTCATTATGCGCTATCACTTTTCTTTGATATTACCTGAAATTGTATTATGTGTTTGTCCTTGTTTTTTTTAATTTTAATTTTAATTTTAATTTTTAAGCCAAATCATATATAAACTCCATGAAAGGTGTTTATAAATGATTTGGTGGGTGTCACCAGTGGGTGTCACACAGGGTGATTTTGCTGTCCCTCTATGTCTGGAGACATTTTTTATTGTCACAACTGGGGAGGGGATGCTCCTGGCATCTTGTGGGTGGATGACAGGGATGCTGCTAAACATCCTACAATACCCAGGCAGCCCCCACAACGAAGAAGGATTTGTCAAAATGTCAATGTGTCCAGGTCAGCTCTCTGGTCCCGTCTCTCCCGCTCCTAGTACAATGCCTGGATCGGTGATCAATAAGCACGTGTTAAAAACAAGAATAAACATCTGAACAATTCCTCACATCCATGTTCCACATGCGGAAATACACACTTTGTATTCATTGTGGGCACGAGTACCAGGCTTTTATATACTTACAAATTAAGTAAACATACATGTCTACCCATTCAGGTGGTGGTGATGTGTCTCTCCGCCCCCTCCCCCCCCCAAATCCACACATAATGGCCTGACCTGGGGTAGGTGAGGTCTCCCCTGAGGACAAAGAATGGAGCAGTCTACAGCGCCACCTACGAACATGGTTTCTGGAGTTTGTCCGCCTAGTTTCCAATGCTCATCATTTCCCAGGCAGTCGATTAGCATGGGAATAATTAGAGCGCTTGTCACAGGGGTGCTGGGAGGAGTGGACGAGGGGATGGTTCAAGGAGTTTAGTCAATGCAATGACTACTACACAGTGAGCCCTCAGTAGAGAGGAGCTGCTATTTACAAGACTGAACTGCAACTTCACTCATGGTGCTAGCAGATCCAAAGGAACAGCGTTAATGAGAAGTGTGAGTGTGTGTGTGTGTGTGTGTGTGTGTGTGTGTGTGTGTGGTGGGAAATTCAGCAATGAAAGCACAGAAAACCTAGAGTCAGAGGAGGAGGAGTTCATATTTATTGTTTGTTTTTTTGTGTTTTTTTTAAAATCATGTGCAGGTATTTTATTGTGTTCTGTATCCATTACCTCATCTAGTTCCCAGGGATAATCCTGAGCTAAAGAGGCTAAGTGCCGAATCAAAGGACAGACGGCAGCGAGAATGGCGTTAGCTGCCTGGCACCTGCCTGAAAACGGGCAATCCCTGCTCTCCTCACCGCAGCAGGGAGAGCTGCCCTGGCAAACGTGACAGCGGCCAGCCCACAGGGAGACACTTCTGAAGGCAGATTCACCTTCGCCGTGGAAACGCATGCTTGGTTCATGCTCTCAGCTGTTTTAACGACGCCAGCTCATGTCCCTTTAACTGATTTAATCTTGATAAAAAATTCTCTGGTTCTATGTCCCTTCCTGTATCAGCCTTCAGGTAAGCAATGGGCATTTAGCCCGTGAGAGCATCCTTGTAGCACTTGCACGTATCAGTCTAGAATTTAATAAGCGGCTCTCTGGTTTTCTAAGTGCATCTCCGTGAATGGATATAGGGGTCTGTGACTGAGAGAGAACTGTCTATATCGGTAAGCAATGCTGTTCAGAAGAAACACCACCAACCATCAGCTGGCCTGAGGGTTTGGGGAGGTAGGGGATCAGATCTACTCAAAGTTGTGGCCTAATGGCATCTGAGAGCCACATCGAGTTCTGAGAGTCCCATCGAGTGACACTCTAATTAATTAATTTATCAGTCTTACACATGGGAAATGCTCCCTCTTTGTATGTGGTCTCCTTTTGGGTACTTTCTCTTCCTTCTAATTCTGGTGGAAATGTATTATTTTCCTACAACTTCCTCCTTCACAGGCAGCATTTTGTAGGCACCAGCTCCTTAACAGTTTGAAGGATCTGATAAGAGCTGCTCAGGGGTGGTCCATGAACCACACCTCATTAAGTTGCCAAAGCAAATAGAAGAATAAGAATTGAGGGAGTTAGGTCAGACAGTGCCAGTAGTTTTTTGTTGTTGTTTTTTTAAACTATATTTTTTTATGAAAGCATTTGCTTCACGTATGAGTGTCATTGATGCAACAGTAAAAATGATTAATTATTGATTATATTCCATCTCAAACCTCAAATATATTTTTATTTATTTATTTATTTATTTATTTATAATATATTTTATTGATTTTTTACAGAGAGGAAGGGAGAGAGATAGAGAGCTAGAAACGTCGATGAGAGAGTAACATCGACCAGCTGCCTCTTGCACACTCCCTACCGGGGATGTGCCTGCAACCAAGGCACATGCCCTTCACTGGAATCGAACCTGGGACCTCCACAGACTGACGCTCTACCACTGAGCCAAACCGGTTTTGGCTCAAATAGATATATTTTTAAAATTTTGTGTGATGAAATGAGAAATACACAAAAAGTATTTCTGCTGCACACCAAGGAATGGGTGTGTGTGTGTGTGTGTGTGTGTATGTGTAAAGTGCTTGTGAAATAGTTTGTGAGCCAGACTAATTCTCTCATGCCACTTTAAGTGAAAGATTGACAGGCAAACCATAGTGATTCAGGCTTGGGTATTTCACAAATATATATATATTTTTTAAATGAACGAATTGAGCTGCCACTTCCGGTAAAAGAAACGACAGATTTGTTGCCAATGATAGAATGGGAGCTCTCAAGCAAAAATAAGAATTTCGGGAAGCTTGGATTTGCCACCAGGAACATGACAGCGTCCCAGGACCTAAAAGATTTTTCTAAGAAGAGTGATGGTGACATTAACAAAAGTGACTTTTTTTTTTCTACTTTAAAGTGTAATGCTTCAATACTTGGAAGACCTGCACAACTCAGTAAACCAATATTTTCCAGATAACCAAGGTGTGATGTTATAAAATCATACAAAGGTACAAATTCTATACCAAGTATGAGGCATACATGGATTTTTATGGTAACGGACTATGCAAAAGTCACTAATATGGCTCATATTTCACACTGCACCTCACCTTTAAGAAACAACCACTGTTGAGTTTGTTTCATATCAAAGAATATCCATAATTATCTGAAAAAGCTAAGAAAACACTCCTGTCTTTTCCAACTACATTATCTGTGTATTTTGACTTTCTAAATACACTTGAACCAAAACAGCATATTGTAATAGATTAAATGCAGAAGCTAATGTTAGAATTCAACTGTCCTTTATTCAGGCAGACATGAGAGAGATTTGCAAAAACCATGCTACTTTTCTTACTATTGAAAATTAGTTATTTTCAATAAAAATCTATTGTTTATATTAACATACAAATAGTTTATTTTGGATTTAATTTATAAATAAAACACTTAAAGTTTCTTAGTTTTAATTTCTAATTTAAACAATATTAGATGTTACCTACACAACCAAAAGCTCTCTGGAGTTCTCAATAATTTTTAAGAGTGTAAAGAGACCCTGAGACTCAAAAGGTTAAGGTTAGTTTATGTATGAGTTGGGCAAAGGAAGTAAATACTATACAGAAAGAATGATCAAAACACAACCACAAAGAATGAAAGATAATCTCTGCAAGTTATGTTGTCCAAATCTCAACCTTAAATCCAAAAAGTGGTTTATCAATAAAATACACTAAATAGACAGGCATGCTCTGTTCTCTATTTTTTCCTTTGGTTGGGTTTGAGGTAAGCACCTCTATTTCCCTCAGGAATACTAGTAATTACCATCTATTAGATATCTACTATGGGCTGCACAACCCACTAAAGATTTTGCATGTTATCTTTGCATGAAACTTTGCAAGTTTCATATTGTTTTATATTTTCCTTGATTTTGGCATTACAAAGTCACAGCTTGTACATTGGTTACTATACACACCTTACATTTCAACTATTTAGAGTTTAAATAGGAATTTGTGACCAGAGCACACACGACATTATATTCTGACTTAAATTCCTGAGTCTCCCTAATTTGTAAAATATGGCACAATGTCTACATACATGTCTAGTCTGTAGGGTGAAATTGTGTACATTTCAATATTGGTTATTTATTACTAACATGCAGAAATTCCTGTCCTATGTCTCGGTTTTGTCAGTTGTAAATGGAGATAATAATAGCACCACAAGGAATAAAGAGGAATGAGTTCCTGGTATATAATATCACAAAGGATATATTGACTCTTAATTCTTGTTTTTTGTTTGTTTGTTTGTTTATTTATTTATTTAAATTGTTGTTAATGATTGCAGGTCGGACTGTCCTAAAGGAAAAAAAGAACACCTCATTTTATTGATTACAATGAAAGTAAACATTCATGTGCTTTAAATGATGACTTGAAAACAGTAGGAAATCTTTCATGAATTAAAATGAAGATTTCTGCATAAAATTTATAGTAAAGGCCAAAATTCCCTGACCAAATACTCTACTTCAAAAGCTCTGGGATGAACAATGAGGGTTAGCTACGGTTGGCATATTCCATAGGAACAACATTTACTCGAAAAATGCTGAATGATTTTTGAAACAGATGAGAAATCACACTGATAGAAAGATTCTATCTGACAGGGAACAAGAGTTCAAGCTGCGTTCTGGCATTTTCTGCAGAGGACTTTTTCCAAAATAATGCTGGGAAACTGTGGCATCAGGCGCTGTGCCCAGAGCTGGGCAGGAACCTACACACAGCAAGCAGCCCATATGCAGCATTCACACTAGAAAGAGCCAAGGGGCAGTAGGGGCCTCTGGGCGGGCTTTATAAACGACCCTCCCCCAAATGCTCATTAACAAAGGGAGCAAGCTTCCTGGGAGCATAAGGAAGGTGGATCCCAAATGCCCCAAATGGACAAGCCACTTACGTGGGTGCCACCACACGAGCAGAAAGGAAAAGCAGGATGCCAAGTAACCTGCTTCTGATGCTAAGGGATTTATAAATCCTTCCTGTGAAGTTTACAGAAATTCTACTTTCTTGCATTAAAAGCTTATTAGAGTGAAAATTGTTAGGAGACACACAAGATGATGCTGATGAATTCATTAGGATGGTGCAAAGTAGTCAGCAAAATACTATAAGTCTGCAAACTGGAGGATGAATAAATCCACATCAATGGGATTAAAACAACATAATGTAATGGTCACAGAGGAGGGATTTCAAACTACAATGAAACATATGTTAAAATAAAATGCGCACAGCAGTGGAGCTCCCAATAGGAGTCTCGCTGACTCAATGCGGGGATAACGCAACTGCCCCGCTGCGCTGATGTCATAGGAAGTCACCCCTATGAGCTCCGCCAGGCACAGTCACACTTGGGTGACGACCAAGTTTGGACGTGGGAGTCTTTGGTCCACAGCCCAGGTTAGAAGCGTAATTTGGGTCCTGGTAGCTCATCTTCCAGGGAGTAAGAGCAGCATACTGGTGTCCAATCATAAAATTTGAACTCCTGTTATCCTCATTGAAATGTTTGTTGCTGTTTTACAACCTGATGAATCAGAAGAACTGTGCCAATTGATTATTTTAATGACAAGCTTGTTGCCTTTAACACAACTAGTCACTCTCTGCTTCTTAAAATTTATTTTCTCTTTTGCTTTGTGTTCTGCAACATCATCTCTTGATGGTTAAATAGATGGGCTACCTAGTCAGGCTGACCTCTTTCAAAAGCCAGCTTCAATACTAACTTGAAGTAAGTAATGGAATCTTTTGAATCTTAGCTTCTTCAAGTGGAAAAATAGGGTTAATCATATCTCCTAAGTTATGTGAAGATGGAATAAAATGGTAATAATAAAATAACTCTTATCCCTCATACAGAGCTTTCTGTGAGTCAGGCACTACTGTATGTGGGACATTAACCCTTGAGCCTTTACATCATGCCATAAGGTTGGTACTTTTATTCTCCCCACACAGCTGACTTTCTGCATTATCTGTGTCTTTATGCACTTAGAAGCTTTATATTTACAATAAATTATATTGTTATCCAGGGAATATGCAATTTTAAAATGCCAGAAGGTTACTGGAAATCCTCTTACAAGCAGTTCTTTGAAAGGCATCAAGCAAGATTTATCTGGATCAATGAAAAAAATCTCAAAGAACATAATGCAATTTGAACTCGGTATACATAGAGGCCAAGGGACATGAGTCTTTCTCCCATAAGTGGACACTAACCTGATGGCTAGCATTCTTTATAAAATGGAATATACTGTCTATAACTCTTTATGGTAAAGAGGGTAACAAGAAGTCACTGTGTCACCAGAAAGTGTGACTCCCTTATCAAAACACTTGAAAACATTTCAGAAGAATTCATTTGGCACAGAGCTGTTTTACATCTTCTAACTTTCCGTTTTATTAAAAACTAGAGGTCCAGTGCACAAAATTTGTGCATGGGGGGTTGTCCCGCAGACCCACCTGCACCCTCTCCAATCTGGGACCCCACGAGGATATCCAACTGCCAGTGTAGGCCCGATAACTAAACTGGCAGTCGAACATCCCTCTCATAATCTGGGACTGCTGGCTCTCCCAACTGCTTACCTGCCTGCCAGCCTGGTCACTCCCTAAACCACTCCCCTGCCAGCCTGATCGATGCCTAACTACTCCCTTGCCAGCCCGATTGCCCCCAACTGCCCTCCCCTGCTAGCTTGATCACCCTTTACTTCCCTCCCCTGCTGGCCTGATCGCCCACAACTGCCCACCCTTCCTGGCCATCTGTGGTGGCCATCTTGTACCACGTGGGGGTGACCATCTTGAGCAAGGGCATGAGAGTAAATTTGCATATTACATCTTTATTATATAGGATAAGACAATAATTGTCAGAGAAGAAATGTGTAAGAATGCTACATGTCCTTCATTAGAGCTAGAAAAATGACCTAAAGAAACCTCTAAGTATTTAATAGCCACTGTAGAAAGCTTGATTATTCTTAAAGGTTAGAATTTATATTCTTAGAACTAAGACATGGCCAGACAGAAGATGTACCAGACATCCCCCAAGGTAACTAATGTCAGAAGAAATGCTAGCATTATTGGAAAGCCACTAGTCATGAAGAAGCAGGATGCAGGACGGTAAGGAGAATCTTTCCTATTCCCTCCCGGGCTGAGCACACATTCAGAGAGAGGCTGGGCTGTGGGTGGAATTCCCACTCAGCACAGCTGCACTGGGACGGGCCAGGCGCTGCCTCCTTCCTTTGCAGACACAGGAAGCCGAAGGGGGGGGGGCGTGTTCCAGGGGTGCCAAGGGCAGAGAACATGGCGCAGGGTCACTGATTTGCAGGGATCGAAGAGGCCTTTGTCAGATACCATGTCCCTCCAGGACCTCCATGACGTATTGCTTACCTGTGGACCTGACCTTAATGTCTCAAGCAGATATGTGGTCACTAGCAAGGAGCAGGCAGCACAGCAGAAAGATGCTATGAAATCCCCCAGGGGCCTGGAAAGAGTGGTGGAGAGGGGCTGAGGCATGCCGGAGCATGAGCTTTTCTGGGCTGAAAAGGGCAGTGGGGGTCTCAACAGCGGGATAAAGAGAAGAAAACGCAGTTGGCACAGGCACCGGTGGGAAGATTTTTGGTTCCCCAACTGCCATATGTTCTCACACAAACATTCTTGGTCTCAAGGGTGAATTTGTTAGTTGGTTTTGACTAATTGAGGGAAAATAAACTTCAAGCCAGTTAAACCGTCAGCGTTCTTGATGTGGTATTTTGAAGGAGCTGCTAGGTTTTTTGAATGTCAGACCCATCTGTGCTTATAGACTTTTGCTCAGCAGGGTTTAAGGGGATGTCTTTGTTCTGGTAATGGTGGACTTGTTTCGAGCTATCATTCCTACCTGGCTCCTCTAGGGACAACAGTGTCTTCCCTTCATCGGTGGGAAGACAGGAGTCCAGCTAGTGATGTGACTTCAGGACAAAGTGAGTCCTTTGCTTTGATGCCATGAGCACGAATCTTTGACCACTCAGTTTACCAGCTACAGATAAATGTTCCCCTATATATGGTGAGACATCCTATATAATATCCTATATAATAAAAGGGTAATATGCAAATAGATGGAATGGCAGAATTGAACAACCAATCAAAGTGTAATATGCTAATGATATGCTAAGGCTGCTCAACTGTTTGCTATGACACGCACTGACCACCAGGGGCAGATGCTCCAACAGGTAGATTAGCTTGCTGCTGGGGTCTGGCTGATAGGGACTGAGTGAGATGGGCAGAACACGCTCTGGAGTCCTCCTGCAATCCCTCCCCAGCCTGATCATGCTCCAGTAGCGTCCCTCAGCCTGGCATGCACTCTCTTGCAACCAAGGACCCTTCGGGGGATGTCGGAAAAATGGTTTCAGCCCTATCCTACAGGCCACTCCCCTTGGGAAGGCACCGGACGCAGGGCTCATGGCTGGTGATGGCAGCGCGAGCCTCTCCCGATTGGAACTGATTGGGTGCGAGCCCGAGGCAGACACAGTGGGGCCAGGATGGGTGAGAGCAGCATGTAGGAGCTGTAGGCCACCCAGAGAGACTCTACCCATGCACGAATCCATGCACTGGGCTTTTAGTTCTGAATCAACAACTACCATCTCAGTATAAATCCTCATCAGCTATGCCCACATGCAAGACTCACAGGCTGTATCTGCACAGCTTATGAAAAAGGATGCCAGGCAGAGCAGACACCAGAGTCTTAAGAAAATGCAGCCGCATTATAACCTTCTCCTCACTGAGATCCCCTTCTATGCCTTGGGTGGAAATTGAACTGATCCACCCTGCATTTCTCTTTAGAAGGTCTTGGGAATTCCTCCCTGCTGTAAATGCTCTGCTGGTAGCTGGCAAGCTGTTGAGCATCTTTCTTCTGCCTTCTTAAGTAAGTCAACCAGCTTGTAATTTCC
Source organism: Pipistrellus kuhlii (assembly GCF_014108245.1). NCBI lineage: Eukaryota > Metazoa > Chordata > Mammalia > Chiroptera > Vespertilionidae > Pipistrellus > Pipistrellus kuhlii. The sequence goes on from NW_023425562.1 coordinate 19,634,344, forward strand.
AAGGATTTCATCCCTTCTTAAAAATTCTGCAAAATGAAATGTTCTCTTTTTCAACTAAAGGACACCTTAGGAAGTTGCCTAAAATACCTGCAATCGGACCTTTTGTATATAAATCCTCTTCATGTGACATTTCCACTTCTGTGTGTCTCCTATTGTTTTAACAAATGCTGATCCATTGTAGCTGTTTTGCATTCTATAATACTCCTTCCTGGTAGAGCAGGCCTCAGTTACAATTTTCTACTGAACACTTTCTATAAGATTAGGGTTGCATACATGCTCCTTAGTCCTCTCTATGCATCTAAGGTAATAACGCTGTACATCTATCTGATGCTTTATAGATTCCAAACTGTTTAGATGAACTTTACACAAAACACTTCAGCAAAGCAGTAACTGTCAGACTCATCTTTTTACTGTGTCTTTTTCTAGCTGCTTTCTGTGTGGCATATGTTGGTGGATAAACTACAGGAACTTCCTGTTCTTATCGGATCCAGTTTGGGTTCCTCATCTTGGCCTTCACAGTACAACCCCATCCTAACCTTTCTTATGCAAAGTCCTTCCAGCGCTCCCTAAGAAGACCTTCTGCTTCAGCCAGGCGGGCCTCCCCTTTTGAAGGTCATGGGTCAGTGCAGACACTCTCTTCCTTCACTGTTTTCATTATTTCAGGTTTTCCTTTCTTCTGCTTCTGCAAGTACTTCCAGCACCTCCCAGCCCCCCTCATGGTCCAGCTTCTCCCAGGTATCCTTTCACCTCTCCTGTTGATACCAACTTCTCCCTCCACGAATCTCCCAGAGACTTTCTGATTAGAGATTTTTTTGTATGTAATTGTACATTTTATAATATTGTCTCTATTGATAGCATTCTCTTACCATTTCATGTGTAAGCTTCATGTCCCCAAGGAGATGGTAAGATCCTTGAAGGAAAGGACAATGTCGTATGGTTGCACTATTGCTCCGTTTAAAAAAAAATATATATATATTTATTTTTTTTACAGAGAGGAAGGGAGAGGGATAGAGAACCAGAAACATCGATGAGAGAGAATCATCAATCAGCTGCTTCCTGCACACCCCAAACTGGGGTTGTGCCCGAAACCAAGGTACATGCCCCTGACTGGAATCGAACCCAGGACCTTTCAGTCCGCAGGCCGATGCTCTATCCACTGAGCCAAACCGGTTTCAGCACTATTGCTCCGTTTTATCTGAGGCTGAACAGGTGTATGTTTCTTAAGGGGCTTCCCCCAGTGAAGCTAACTTCCCTCCCTGCCATCTCTCACCCTGGATGCTGTTCAGTCAGCTAGGAAAGCATGTGTCTCAGCTGCTTCCCGCCGCAGACTGTGAGCTCTTGATGGGTTGCAGGCCTGTCTCACTCATCTTTTTATCTCTCAGAGCACCTAACACTGCACTGTTTGTAAAAAGAATTTAACAATAGCTGCTAAAGAAATGTCTATTATGTTTCAGAACGTTGCAGTATTCCCTGTAGTGCTTTTTTTAAGGAACAAACATTTGCACAATGAAAAATGTTTGCTCTTGAAAAGATTATGTTGACATTTAGCATGAAAGAAAAGCTGATGCTCTCCTAATTCATTTATTAAAAAATAATGTTAAAGCCTAAATTTAAATATAAATTAATCAGTTGTGTTATCAGACCATCATTATTTAAGAGGTATCTGCTATATCAAAAATGCAAAAATAGGTATCAAGCATAGTAAGTACTTTTTATTAGAAATGTTCATATGTCACTATGGTTGCTGTTCTCAGCATAAGATTTTTATCACTATTAATTATTTGACTTTAATATCTTTATACATTAATATATCTGTTACTGGCAAAAGTAAAATGAAAATTATCTTCCCATTGTAACATTCAATAAAACCTTATAACAGAACCAATCAAGGCCTGAGAAGCCCTTTTATTCTTGCTATCTTGAGTTAATTATGGTTCTATGTCCTTATTTATTAGTTTGTTTATCTATTTTTGTTAATTCTCATCTGAGGATATTTTTCCATTTGTCTTTTAGAGAGAGCAAAAGAGAGAGGGAAAGACAGAAAGAAAAATCAGTGTGAGAGAAACACATCGATTGGTTGCCTCCTGCATGCGCCCCAACCAGGGCCTGGGTGGGGAGGAGCCTGCAACCAAGGTACCCTTGACTGGAATCAAACCTGGGACCCTTTGATTTGCAGGCTGACACTCTATCCACCGAGCCAAACTGGGTAGGACCCATGTCTTTATTTAAAGGGGACAGAAATTTTGATGGACTCGGACAGGCGTGAGAACTTTTCATTGGCCCTTTGTGTACTTTCCATTAAAATTCAGTTCAATGCGCTCTCTTCAGCTTTGCAAAAGCTCTGTCATGTTTTCTCCACATAAGAACTTGAGTTGAAAATATGAGCATTTTCCTGTTAGGAAAGTGCTGTGTCTGTGTAAAGTTAAAATAGCTTCTGAGGATAATTTTCAACACATTTGGGAGAATTATGGCTTTAAAAACGCAACTTTCAGAAAACAACACTGATGCTTCCTTCAGTCACGTGACTGCATTTCTCGCTATACACAATGCCTCTCTCTCAGCTTGTGCTTAATTCCTTGAACCATTAACCTACTCTCAATCTCTTTGCCTGGCCCATGGCTGGAACACAGCACACCGCTTCCACATAATAGGTGCTCAATAGTGTGTGTTGAATAAATGAATGCGTGAACTCATTGAAGGATATAAACACCTAGCCTCAGTCCCCTTATGTTCTTGTACCTGTACTCACTGCAGTGACTGGCTCTATACTGGTGTGTCCTCCTGATATAACGATGCCCATGAGCTCCTATGACTAATTAGAGAGTATGAGATGGAAAAGCAGGGGATCCAGAAAGATAAAGGCCTTTGTGCAAACAAGAACAAAAAGTCGTCATATAACTTCTCTTAGAAAAGGCCCTTCCATCTGCCGGAAAAGTCTCTAAAAATCCGAGTTTAAGGACGATCCAGTATGAATGGAGTCCCCTTGGTCACTGTTTGCTGCAGCTCCTGCAGAACCAAAATGGAAGTGCCGCCACGTCCGTCTGTCTGGTTTTACTGGAGGACCGGATTCTATTTCCTGAATCGGACTGCTGTGCCCTGTGTGGGGGAAGCTGCATCTTTGGGCTGTTGACCTTACACTGGCAGGGTGATCACCCCAGCAGCTCCAGGCATTCCTGAGCACTGTGCTCCTCGGAGCTCTGCCCCCTGGTGGTCCTGTCCTAGGCCTGAGCATCTGGCCATGGTTTTTATCCTATGGTCATTTTAAAGAAGAAAAATCTTCATATTTAAGAGAGAGTCTGATGTTACCCGTATCAAAATGCCCAACTGGCATTTTGGATTAAGCCAGTATGGCTTTCTGACAACAGTTTAAGTTTTTTTGTTTGTTTGTTTGTTTGTTGATGGTACAACACACTTGTTGAACACATGGGCTGGCTGTAACATTTCTGCAGGCCTGTTTGATTTCCTTACAAAGGATGCAGTGCCAGTCCTTAACTTAGTTTTTTTTCTAAAAGTGTTTTCTCCTGAATGCATACTGTAACACATAATGGTCTTTAAGAAATCTTCAGCTTGGATGGCTGGCTCAGTGGTTGAATGTTGACCTATGAACCAGGAGGTCACGGTTTGATTCCTGGTCAGGGCACATGCCCGGAATGTGGGGCCTGCAGGAGGCAGTCAATCAATGGTTCCTTCTCATCATTAAAGTTTCCTATCTCTCTATCCATCTCCTTTCCTGTCTGGAATCAATTATATATATATATATATATATATATATATATATATATATATATATATATATATATATATATACCTTCCTTCAGACACTAAGTGATCATTTGTAGGAGTAAGAGCAGGAAATTCTTATAGACCAGACCGAAGGCTAGCACTGTATCTATTTTCCCTTGATCAAGGAACAATAGTATACAAACAGCACCATTTTGGTGATGTCAATCTGGTGAATTCTTCCCAAAGCTTTTCCTCTTCCTCAATCCAACTTACTAGTGTTCACTTGGTTCTTTCTCAGCCTTCTTTTTTTCCTTTGAGTATAAATGACTTTTAAATCCATGTCTCTACTCAAGACATTCCCTTCCCCCTCATTGATCCAACTGTCTAATGACATTGTTAGATAGATATCCCACAAGAGCTCCGACTCAAAACTGCCAAAGCCATCGTGGTCATCCTTCCAATAGGGAAGCCTTTCCCACAGTTCCTAGCATCATGAATGACATTACCACCTTCCCTGCTGCCAGAGCCAGAATCTGAGAACCATCCCTTACATCTTGCTTTCCCTCCTGCTCCCCTGCAAATCTCTTCATCACATTGATTCCATTTCTGAAATCTCTTGGATGTATCCTCGAGTTTTATTTTATTTATTTTTCTTTTCCTGTCAATGCTATTATCTCTGCAACTTACTTATTGGATTAGATTCTAACGATTCTTTCGTGGGACTGGTAGTGTATTGCCTCGGCTTTCTTCCTGGCTTGGTGTTCCTGCCCTCCAGCATTTCTTCAGACTGTGGTAACAGTGATTTTTCTAACATTAAGATTGATTATACCATTACCTGATCACAATGTTGGGGTGGTTTCTCATTGCCTCGGTATTTATTTGAACCTCTTTTAGTCTTAAAGACTTTTTTTGTTTACCTAAATTTGAAGTGTATTTTAATATTGGTTTATAATATATGTTACTAGAATCTGAACAAGTCTGTGCAAGAATTAATAAACATGTGCACACACATAGACACATTCATATTTTTTCTTTTCTTTATTTTTTAACACATATTTTTTAAGGTTGACAGGACCTTTTATGATATTTCTTCCTATTTGTCCAGTCTTACTATGTACCACTTATTACAACTTATTTTATGTTTTAGTAATATATTTAGTAAAGTATAAAAATATCATACTTACCTTCCAATAATTGTCAAATGATGTTTACCCCTTCCAGAATATTATTTTGCATTCATTTCTATGCACACCTCCCCCAAATATCTCTATCAAACTTGGAGTTCCCTTTCAATTGTCTGTTTATTTATCTTTCCCTTTATTACTACTCTCTCTACTGTGCCTTTTGGGGCTTATGTTATGGCATCCACATGATATAATGAAGATTTACGTATTTATGTCTTTCCCCTCCACTGTGAGCTCCCTGGAGACAAAGATCACATCCATGGAACTCATACAATAATTGGTGAGTGAATGAAAAAAGAAATAAAAAAATACAGATTATCTTCATTATCAATGGCCACTCATTTAAAAAAATGAATGAAATTATTTTATAAAAGTGAAAAATGATAAATCATAATTGCAAGTAAATTTTTTAAATTCCTCAACATGGCATTGATATAATGCTCTCTCTTTATCCACAGCACAACGCTTTTAAAACATCAATGATATCATTTCCTAACAATGAAAATATTGATCTAAATCTGTGGTCGGCAAACCGAGGCTTGTGAGCCACATGCGGCTTTCAAGCTGCATTTTGCCACTCTGTTGACTAATGAGTATGCCTACCACTGGTCTAAACCCCCTAAGGTGACACAGGCAGAAAGAACTAATAAAAAATGATTGAAAAACTGAGAGGACATACTTTTCGTCACAGAGTATGCCCGTCAGCTCCAGGCTGTGGAGGACCTTTTCCAGTGGCCTGCTCTAGTGTCATGATCTGATACTAAAACAATGATTCATAGTCACCACTGACTTCAAATGCTTTCCTGACCAATTTTTAATTCTTCTGTCCTGAGTTTTTTCCTCATCATAAATGATTTCATGATATTGTGGTCAATAATCCAAAGCAAGATGAACTCCATAAAAGAAAGTAGCTTAGGCTGGCAAATCATTACTCTAAAGGGCCAAGGAATGATTGTCATAAAAATTTAAAAAGCGCCGAGATGTAACAGAACAGAACTGGACTGGGTTTTACTCTTGGCCCTTGTGTTCTTGGACAAATTAATCTCTCTAGGCACTGCTTTCCTCTTCCATAAAACAAACATACAACTAGACTGATCCAGTCAGTAGGTGATGTCCACGCCTGCTCCTGGCTCTGAAAAGTGGTGATTCAGTTGCTCTGGACCCACTAAAACATCAGAACATCATCTGACCAAAGAGGAGGGAGGTGTGCAGAGGGGTACGTTCTCATAAAACTGTGCATACTAGTGTTTCAGAGTCTTAAGACTCTAGCATGAAGACTGACTCATTCTAATCGATTTACGTGCTGAGAACTCTCCCAGTCATAATTCATTTTCATAGGTACAATATCTTCATGTAGATGAATATATCTAGTGCTTCATAATTATAAGGCAAGAGCGAGACAGGAGGTGGGGAAATGTTTACAGGTAAGCTGAGCAAGACTGAGAATGTCAAAGTGTAATACTGATGAGTGTAAAATTCACTGATGAGTGTAAACGCTGTAAAATTAATGGCCACGGCCTCTCTGTATTTACCACTCCTCCACACAGCTAGTCACAGCCTGGGCAAGAGAGGCTCTCCCTTTCCTTTCACATCTGCAGGGATGAGACGCCTTGGACTATGCTTGGAGTATCCCGTTACTATAGTTATACATGCTCTTTGTGGTTTGAATTCTTCTAAATGTGCTATGCTTTGCCTTATAAATCAGGATATGATCTCTCTAGGCTAGTGGTCGGCAAACTCCTTAATCAACAGAGCCAAACATCAACAGTACAAGGATTTGAAATGTCTTTTGAGGCCAAATTTTTAAAACTTAAACTTCTTCTAACGCCACTTCTTCAAAATAGACTCGCCCAGGTTGTGGTATTTTGTGGAAGAGCCACACTCAAGGGGCCAAAGAGCTGGTCTAACTCATCTACTTCTCATAAGACAGCTACCCAGGCAAGCTCTTCTCTAGCCGACAGAAACCTCCTCATGTACTTGGCCAATAGCCTTGCTGCTAGAGTAGGACAAAACAATGACATAACCACATTCTAATCAAGCGTGACCTTATTGCTTAACTATTCTGTCAAGAGTCCTCTGATACAAACTCCAAGAAAGTTAAAACTTGCTCAGAATGAAAACCAATAAAGTGAATGTGACCTGACTGATAACAATAAATATAGACTCTGAGCAAAAAAGGAGTGTGGATAAAGAATAGCATCAAGTTCTTTGGGAAAAACAGATTTCAAATGCACCTAGGGAATGCTACTGTTTTCTGAGCAGCCTCTTTAAAAAAATATATTTTTATTGATTTCATAGAGGAAGGGAGAGGGAGAGAGAGATAGAAACATCAATGATGAGGATCATTGATCAGCTGCCTCCTGCATGCCCCCTAATGGGGATCGAGCCCAGAACCCAGGCATGTGCCTTGACCACACTCAACCTCTAAGTCACACTGGCTAGGCTCTGAGCAGTCTTGTTAGTTATACGTTATGGGTTAAGATTCACTTCTTATTTTCAATATTAAAAACATGCAAGAGCCCTAGCTGGTTTGGCTCAGTGGATAGAGCATCAGCCTGTGGACAGAAGGGTCTCAGGTTTGATTCTGGCCAAGGGCACATGCTCAGGGTTGCCAGTTCGATCCCCAGTAGGAGGCGTGAAGAAGGCAGCCAATCAATAATTCTCTTTCATCGTTGATGTTTTTCTCTCTCTTTCTCTACCCTTTCCCTTCCTCTCTGAAATAAAATATATATATATATATGTAAAAAATAAAAATAAAAACATACAAAATAGTGCAAAGTACTGTTAAATCTACAAATACTATGGTCTGCTCCATGATGAAAAACAATGGACCACTAGGTCAGACAAACACAATCGGGGGAAGTATGAATTACCCCAATGACATAGAGGAGTGTTATTATGAAAAAGGAAGTAAATTGGGCTTTGCTCCAGTATGATTAAAGACAGGTTTTCAAGAAAATAATTATATGGAGCATTGGAAATTAATCATTACTACAAGTGAGTATTCAGTTTAGCTCTAAGAATCCAGGCAGTCAAAGAAAGCCTACAAGTTTATCTTAGGGAGAAACTTTTTCCTGCCTCAAATTCCTCTGAGAATTGTGTGGCCTACCTCCTTATTCTGAAGATAACAAATAACATTCAGCACAATGTTACTGCACTTATCCAAAGTCATTCTTTACTTTCCCAAAGTGTGATGCATTATGGTAAATTTCAACAGTACTCACGGGCACAACATTAAACACTTACTCAGTGATGCTGTTGTGTGTATATGGAGGGGGAAGGGAAGAGTTAAGACAGTGAGCTCTAGGCGGGTGATTCAGTTCACACAGCACTCACAGAAGATGTCTGGCCTAGCCTCAACACAGCCAATTCAAGGTTAAATCTTTTGACAGCGGCTAGAAGTGCTAATATTCTGTGTGGTTGACTGAAGAAAGATCTATGTGCTTAAATAGCAGGCAAAAAGGCAGCGGAGGTGACATCCTTAAAAACATTAAGAAGCCTGACACACGTGGTCCACAAACAAGTGGTTACAGTTTTTCTCAAGAAGAGAAAATAAACTTCTGAATCTGCTCTTGTCATTTGATAAATTCCTTAAAGCATGGGAAAAACATCTTGGTCTAGAAATTTTTATGGGCCGCTCTCACTATTACACTACCCGAATCCCCAAAAGAACCTAAGAGACACTTTTGTCAAATATCTGACTATATGAGTGGAAAGACAGAATGATGAGCCTCTAGGGCATTAAATGCCTCGAGCAGAAAGAAGAAACTGGTCTAGTTTAAGTATTGTTCATTTGAATACTAGAGAATGTGCAATTAATTTATTTTTAAAAATATTTTTATTGATTTCAGAGAGGAAGGGAGAGGGAGAGAAAGTTAGAAACATCAAAGATGAGAAAGAATCATTGATCAGCCTGCCTCCTAAGCCCCCTCCACTGGGGATCGAGCCCACAATCCAGGCGTGTGCCCTGACCTGGAATCAAACTATGAGCCAAGCCAGCTGGGAGCATTTTATTTTTAGTATTGCTAATGTAAAGTCTTCCTGGCAGCAATTTATAAAAGACATAGCTACCTATGAAGGCCACTCTTGATCCTGACAGCACACTATGTCATCATCATGGCTCCTATATTTCTGGGCACATGAGCATATCTCCAATTCACTTAAATACTAATCCAGTTATTGATGTCACAACATTTTTTATAGGATTTAAAATGGAAACTAAATCTGTCAAAATAGCATAATACTTGAACAGCTTCATCAAGAATTAGAGATGCTTTCTGGGTTCTCATTAATTGCCATCATAGTCACGTAAGATTTAAATCACGGGAATTTAGAGTCATAGACACTTTTAGATTTAAGCACTGCTCTAGACCACCAGTTCACATTTCACTACTTATGATACAGAGCTACCTGGAAATAAACTTCCTCACTTAGTATCAAAATGGTACTTCTGGTGCCTCTCTGGAATTCTGTATCTTCTGACCTGCTGATGCTGGAGAAGGTGGACTATGTTTGTCAGTCCAACAAAGCTCAGAACTGTGAGCACTTCTGGGAGATGGCCACTGAAGCTCTGAGAAGAGCTGGGAGGGACCTTGCAGGACAAAGGACTCTGTGGGAAGAGTCCTGACTACAGCACTGAACATTCCCCATCTCTCTTAGGAAATGTCCACAATACTGCAGAAGGGCAGCAACTATGAGAAACGATGAGGTGTCCTCTTTCCTTTCGAGAAGCTTTACTTAGGATGTTTGTTTGGAACCAGACTAGAGTTTATGCAGCTTAGATCAAAATACATTTAAAAAAACTAAGCTTTAAAGAGATGGGAAGCTCCTCTTCCCAGGGGCCAAAATAATTTTCATGGAATCAGGTAAATCTCCCAATATTTTATGAGCAGATGATTGCAATATCATCTTTCTTCTCTGCCTCTATTCTTGTCTTCTTTAAAATTACAGTCCAGAGTGGTAAAGCTTCTTAAAACACATTTCTTGCAATTTTTAGCACCTACACATGCTTCTCAAGCAAGGGAAGTTTGTCACCAAAGGAGATGCTAAAAGACACCATCAGTGTGTTGGAGAATGAGAAGTTATTGGGTTGACATGGTGTATCTTTTATTTTTTAATATATTTTATTGATTTTTCACAGAGAGGAAGGGAGACAGATAGAGAGCTAGAAACGTCGATGAGAGAGAAACATCGACCAGCTGCCTCTTGCACACCCCCCACTGGGGATGTGCCCGCAACCCAGGTACATGCCCCTGACCGGAATTGAACCTGGGACCTTTCAGTCCGTAGACTGACGAAGCTACCACTGAGCCAAACCGGTTTTGGCATGGTGCATCTTTTAGAAAATGTAGAAAAAAATTATTATGGGGTAAAATGTCAATACATTATAACTTCATATACATGGCAGGCCATTTTGAACTCTGGCTCTAGACTCTCACGTGGGTAGGCATTTATTCTTTTTCAGCTTTGCTTCCTTTGGGTGAGGGGTTTGGATTTCAGAAGCACTAAGTAGTCTAAGGAAGAAAAAACAAACCACTCAGAATCACATAAAGAGCCTTCCATGTCTGGGTACCTATTTACCTCTTCAAACTCACCGCCTTGCACTCTAGCCTCAAACTAGAAACATCAAACTGTTGATCATGCCTCCTACACACACCACCCAGTTTCCTACCTGTGCTCGTTCTAGTCCTTCAAGCTTGACTCTCTCCCCATTTTTCTTTTTCTAGATAACCCCCACGCATCTATCAAAACCTGATACAGTTGTCACCTCCTTCAAGACATTTCTGGGCACTTTAATATTCTATGACATCATATATTATGATTAAACTATCACCATAAGTATCTGTCTCCTGAGTGCTTCTCAGAGACAGAGGCTTAGCTAAGTGTAGGTCACATAAAATGTCAAATACAGAGTCTCACTCTGATTTAGGAAGGTCTTGCTCTAATACATAGGTTGTGGATCATGTAATTTTGAGATGAGTTTTGGTTATGAAATGCTTATAAAAAAAAAGCACATGATTATTTTCTCTTTTATTTGTGAAATTTTTTTTGTTGTAAAGTAATGAAAGAACATAGCAAATTAAACTTGATTTTCTTTCTTTATTTTGAGAATATATGCTCTTAAATAAGCTATAAACTATCTAGACTTTATTACACAATATTTAAATTTGTTACCCTAAAATTTCAACTATTCATGGATTCCTAAAGAATTGAAGTTAAAAAAAAAATCTGAGAGCCCTCCAGTGGTCAGAATAATATATGCAAATAGTCACAGTTATTTACTCAATATTCCTCCCTCCAAAGAACTTAAAATATTTCATTCTTCTTTTGTAGAAAAATGCATGCTTTGATCACTTTCTTATAACACTATCATTTTAGGTAATTTTTTCCCCGCACTACAAGGAAGCAGATGTTCAGCCAAATCATTCAAGTAAGCCACCGAAAACAGCACCCCAAACCATCCACTTATCAATGAGAGATTCTGACTAGTTGCTAGAATTGAATCACAGAAGGGCAATCCTAAATCTTGTCCAGATAGGAGTAATTTAATCCCTTCCATTGCAGCCATTGATCGAAACGTAGCTCTGTGGTGAAACCACTCAAGATGAAGAAAGATCCAGGCCACCCTCGCTGTGGCTCTGAAGCATAGAGATGCACTTTAATGTGTACACGCGTAGACTTGTAAAAGCACAGTGCATGGCTGTGTGTGTGTGTGTGTCTAAACGGTAATGTTAATGCTTTGCATAAGAGATGCGTTGGCTTCTCTTTCAGGAAATGCATATCTTACCAGGCCAGGCAGCAGCCCTGAGGTTTGCTTCGTCTCTTTTCATCAGATTACCGGAGCTATTCTGGCAGAAAGCCCCGAGGAAAGCCTCTGCCTTGAAAGTTATCAGCGCTAACACTTACCCAAATGCGGCAACACTGATTGGTGAGCGTGTTGTTTGTTTTAATTAAATTCTGATGCGACCTTATTAAAAAGGAAAGCTTGTTTTACCTTACCCCCCCAATTTAGATTCAGACAGGATTAAGATTCCTTTTTTGCAAACATAAACCAATATACTCAATTATCATATTCTAAAATCTTTATAGGCTACCCCCCAAATCCATATTTATTTATGTTAAAAAGTTAGTAACATCAGGGGGAAAATGCTAAGAAAAAAATGTGTGCCCTATAATCTAATTCCTTACTGATATCGTTTCTGCTTATTTTCTAAACTAGTGGCCCGGTGCATGAAATTTGTGTGCATTAAAAGGGGATAAGAGGAAATGATTTTAATATTGCTATTTGCCCTTTCTCTATAATAGAAATGTCAGAGATGAAAGAAAATTAGTAAAATGCATATGAAAACCGTTCTCCTGTCAGAGTCTGGGGCACACCCACCCACATGCTCCTCAAAATCACATGAGACCCAGCCCCAGCCGTCCCTCCCACCCCCACATTGGTCTAGATCCAGATCCGGCCAGTCCCACCCTTGTCAAGCCCTGCCGGGCAGGGGGCATAGCCTCAGGGACCCCTGGCCTGGGGCCAGAACGGGGTGTGTGGCCTGAGGTCCCCCAGTCCAGACTGTGGTGAGGATCGTGCCTTGAGGTCCCCCGTCAAGCCCTGCCAGGTGAACGGGGGTGCAGCCTTAGGCTCCCTGGCCCAGCACCAGGATGGGAAGTGCACCTAGAGGTCCCTGTCAAGCCCTGCTGGGCAGAAGGCATGGCCTCAGGTCCCCTGGCCTAGCACTGGGGTTGGGGCTCAGCCTGCGGTCCCCTGTCAATCCCCATAGGGGCAGGGGAAGGCGTGGCCTCAGGTCACTGCTGATTGCTCTTTAAGGCTCCTTATGGGAACTTGGCCTCAGCTGTGGGTTCAGCCATTTTTGGGATGGAGTGGTGATCAATTAGCATATTCCCTCTTTATTAGATAGGATGTTTTAGACCACATGTGTCAAACACAAGGCCCGCGGGCCAAATCCGTCCCGCCAGGCCTTGCAATGTGGCCCGCACCACGCTGTCATCACTGCACTCCGCTGCGTTTCCATCACAATGACAGTTTATGACTGTTCAGTAAACCATTCGGCCCGCGATTTAGGCTGGATTTTAGATTTTGGCCCCTTCTCTGATTGAGTTCGACACCCCTATTTTAGACAGAAAGCAGTTTTCTCTTTTGCAGAGTCAAGTATACAGATTTACCAATGTAACCAAATGTTCTCAAGCTTTAAAAAAAAAAAAAAAAAAGTCAAGTTCAGTTAGTGTCTGAGGATGACCTTCAAGAAATGCAGCCGACCGCAGGCAGTGTGAAGGTCATCCTCAGAAAGCGCCCTCCCAGGGGGTGAGTGAGTGCCGGAGACCGAGTGGGCATCTCTGGGGGCTGCATCGCGCCTGAGGCCCTGGGGTGCCATCCAGGAGGCGGAAGCGGTAACTTGCCCTTGCGCAAGGAGAAAGACAGTGTAACTTCCCCCCAGAACCCACTGCCTCGTTCAGTTAAGCACTTCCCTCACGTCATTCTAAAGGAGAGGCTGTGGTGCCGAAAATGGGAGTAACTGAGAGTTCTGTGCTGGGGTCTGCTGAATGGCTGCGCGGGGTACTTTCAGCATTCCAAATGCTGGAGGGGCCAGGCAGCTCCAAAGGCAGATGTCATGGCCACAGAGTTTGGCAAACTGGAGGTAGAGGCAGAGTCCTGGTGTGTGGTTATTCAAAGAACCGCCAAAGGGCGAGCGACCGACCCTGCAGCGCTGGGGAGGGGTCTGCAGAGCCTCCTGCAATCATTTTGGAGGTGCTGCTGAGGTCCTCACAGCTTCTGAACATGATTAGGACACCAGGGAAAATATGGACAGAAACCAGAGGAAAATGTAAGCCAAGAAGCTGTGCCACCCACACTTTTAATTGAAGGCTTTCTCTTTCTATGATGCACAGAGAAGCTAGATTTCCCAACTACTTTTCTTTTGAAGAGAGTGTATTGGTTTATGCCTTGCTTTAATTATTTTATTTTCTTTTTTTAAGATATATTTTTATTAATTTGAGAGAGGAAGAGAGAGGGAGAGAGAGAGAGAGAAACATCAATGATGAGAGAGAATTATTGATGGGTTGCCTCCTGCATGCCCCACACTGGGGATTGAGCCTGCAACCTGGGTGCGTGCCCTGAATGGGAATCAAACTGTGCCCTCCTGGTTCATAAGTAGTGATTCTGGGTTATGCCTTGCTTTTATTTATTTATTTATTTATTTATTTATTTATTTAATCTATTTTATTGATTTTTCACAGAGAGGAAGAGAGAGGGATAGAGAGTTAAAAACTGATGAAAGAGAACCATCGATCAGCTGCCTCTTGCACACCCCCTACTGGGAATATGCCCGCAACCAAGGTACATGCCCTTGACCGGAATCGAACCCGGGACTCTTCAGTCCCCAAGCGGATGCTCTATCCACTGAGCCAAACCGGTTTCGGCTGAAGATGAGTTTTCTCTTCACAAGGCCTTCATAAAGAAAGGCTAAGAGTCTAATGAATTAATAATGTATAATCACATTGTAAAATGGAATACTAGTTTCAGAGTTTCTGAATGAAATGGGATTCTGGGTTCTGGTGAACCCAGCCAGTTTCCTTATCTGTGACCGTTTCACAAGCCATAGGCCCGAATAAAACTGAGCAAATATTACTGAATGCCCCATCAGTTTATAATTTGATTTCTGCTGGGATTTAAAATCAATGATATTTATCAAGGGAATACAAAGTGCCCAATGCTAGAAGTATTTTTAAAGATCCTTTAAAGTTCTAAGCTATCGATATATGTTCTCAAAGTATTACATGAGCTACGACATTATCACACTTTCAATTATTAATACAATAAACAAGGGGGTAATTTAAACCAGAACTTACTGACTGTGTTAAAATGTGCATAAAAATGGGATATATGTGTATATATATTTGATATATATATATTAATGTATTATGTTTATATATTCTAATCATATACCTATATTAAAAATAGGTGGAGAGACATGGGGTTAAAGAGAATCATACTCATGTCTTTAGTGTAACATTTTAAGAATCCTTAATGCTAATGGTCACCTAAATCTCCAAGCGAGGAATATAGTATACAGGGATGCTCAAATTCATCCCATCCAGGATCCTCATCCTTTTTTCTTCCATATAGCATTTCCTAGAATTATTGCTCCCAAGAGCATAAATTGGATTTTCTGACTTAAATTAAACCCAAAAGACTTTAAAATATTAACTTAATATTTTTTCAACTTTTAAGTGTTTCATTGTTTGAATTCCCCAATTATACCTTGTTAGTACTTAAAGATAAATGAAAAGCAAAAAGAGATTATCAGAGTGATGGAAATGATACTCAAAACTAGGCATTTCTAGTCCCTAATATAGACCACCGTTCCCCTGTAGCATTTTTTTAAAAGCCCCATCCTTTTACTTCACCTCCTGGAAAAAGTGGGGGCCGGGATGAGAATTGCATTCAATCACCCTTTTCTCCATTTCTCTGCTCCACACAATCAGTTCCCAGAGATGGGAAAGAGTTAATGTTTTAGATTTGGTCTCTACAGTCTAGAGGAATTGCCCTACCCAAGGCTCTTTTCCCTTCCCCAACTGTGAGCAGGTAAATGAGGACAGGTGAAATGGCAGGGTTCCCAAGGGCTGGAAAAGCTGACCACAAATGTCACAAAAAAAAAAAAAAAAAAAAAAAAGGGAAAGTCTTAGCAAGCCAAAACATCTCCTGCATGGATGAGAGGCAAAGAATGTTAATAGATGGAGAACCCTGGCATCAGATTGCAGATTGCCTGCCTCCATGGTACCAAGTGTGGACCAATTACTGCTGACAAGTGAAGCCACATCTATGTCCTTCTGGGGGTCTGGAGCGGCTGTCATCCATTAGTGTGGAATTCATTCATTTGTTGTAAATATGTCAGCCTGGTCTCTTTCCAGGGCATGTGCTGGGATTGTATTCCTCATCCAAATAAAATTATATTTCAGCTCTGACCAAGGAAATGAGAGTATAAGGACTATTTCCAGAGCAAAGCAAGAATGTAGAGAAGGCCCTCCAGCCAACCTAGGATGGGTAATTTGCATGAGTGAAAAGGAAACCTTGTTTTTTAGAAGCCACTGAGACTCAGGGGTTGTTTGTCACTCCAGGAATCCACACGTAGTATATCAGGAATACCTCAGATGCCTGCATCTTACTTTTACCACATATACAAGAAAATAACATACCTCTCCTCTGCAAAATAGTGAGAAACACTGGATGCATCTTAGAAAAGAATCTATAACTTCTCTGAAGTGTTAAAAACATATTTTGATGAGTAAATGTGTTTCTACAATTTTTTAGTAATGAACCGTCTAAGACTAGGAAGTTCAAATACATTAAAAGATAAATTTTGTTCAACATTAACTACATCTTTTAATAAAATTAGTTAAGGCATTTATATCTCGAACTATGATTAATTCAGTGAATTCATTCTTTTCGCACTCACAAATATGTGTGCTACCACATTATATAGGCATGGAGTCCAAAAAGTAAGGTGAGACTAAATAAAAAATAATAAGAATAATTCTCTTTAAAATACATGGAGCTTAACAAAGTTTCGTGACTCAGGGTATCCGAGTCATCCTCACACTGCATGTATTTTGCAAGAATTCAAAGTCCAGCTTTACTTATGCAAATTCAGTGTACTTTTATTTTATATTAAGATACAATTCAATCTCCTACGTGACAATGACACATGTTCTACTTAACTTATTTTTTTTTAAATTAGTCCAGGGTTCTTTCAGCTATTTTATAATGCAAACAGTATCTGCTAAAAATGATATTTAAAGTAATTAAGTAATCCCAAGACTATTCTAAAGCTTGGCTTCCTGAGAGGATAACACTAATTATTCAGGCAAGGCAAAGTGATGTTTTAAACGTGTGAAGATTAGCACAACTAATTAAGAATATAAATGAAATAATAATATACATACATTTAAAAATTAAATCCATTGTTCTAATATGGCAAACTCCAGTGTCAGTGTACTGTTAAGGGGGGTAAAGAAATAATTTCATTGTCTAGCACAGTTAAGGCACAAGGCAGGAGCTTGATACCGATTTGCTGAATTAGTGAGACAAATTAGCTTAGCTACTTGGAAACTACAATTTAAAATCATAGCCCATTTTCAAGAGCTAGTACTAATTTCTTTTAACAATGAGGAAAAATAGGAAAAGCCAATATTATATTTTAATATTTTGTGGCATATTCTGGGTTCTCATCTAACTATTTGATTTGAATATTTGATTATATTCAAGATAAATTTTTACCTTTTTCATTTTGGGGCTTTTGTCTTTATATCTGAGTCCTATATGAGAAAAAAGTATACACCAAAGCAAAGTTTCTTCTTTTTCTAAATCTCTGGAGTTGACATAACAAAGGCTTACAAGAAATGGGTGAAAAACCTGTAAGTGATCTAAGGAATATAAAATTAATTCAATATTGTTAGAATTGATAAGCTGTCTTTTGCTTGGTTCCCATAATCTATATTCAATTTTTAAAAAGGAAATGCAGGATTTATTTTAACTTACAATAGCAAAAATGATATTATCTTGCTCATCAAGGCCTTAACAATTTTGAGGAAAAAAAAATTCAGCCAACTTTAAAATGAAGGACATGGTGTCATAGCACAGAAGCAATCACCTGCTTTCCTTCGAGCACCTTGCTGTGATCTGAAAATACCCCAGTGTGCTTCGATGTTCTAGGTTTGGACCGTGGGCCATGGGATCATTTCAATTTGGTTGTGTTGCATTGACTTTCCTCGTTTGTGCTATTTGACAGGCCAACAGAGGACATCTGGCTCAGGCAGACTAGAAAATCCCCAACGAGAGACGGGCCTCAGCCTCATTTTTGGGAACCCCAGCCTGCGGTCACCCTATCCAGCACAACAGGAGGCAGCCGCACTGGAGGGCCGCTGACAGCCCGCAGCCTCAAAGGCCAGCACTAAGCGGGCTGAAGGACAATGAACTCCATCTGATCAGACTAGAACCCTTACCCCCAGCCTCTGCCCCTTCCGTTTTGGCGCATAAAATTCAACCCCAAGGATAGCGGAGGCTGAGTCCTAACCTTCCCCGGTTGTGGCTCAATTGCCACCCCTACCCCCAATTCCCTCTAATAAACTCCCCTCTGATTTTCTCGCTGTGTCCACCTAATCCCTTGAGTGATTCCAATCTTACACTCCTCAGCATTATGGACCAGATCTGTTGAAATGTGTCAGTTTTCCAAACTCTATGACATTCTTTTTGATTATGAATCTATCATCTCTTTAAAAATGTTTTTATTGATTTTTTTAGAGAGAGTAAAGGAAAAGAGAGGGAGAGAGAGGGAGAAAGGAAGAGAGGGAGAGAGGTAGAGAGAGAGAGAGAGAGAGAGAAACGGACATCAATGTGAGAGCAAAATACAGATAGGCTGCTTCCTGCACACCCGTTGCAGGGGATGGAGCTCACAGCGGGGGCAGGTGTCCAGACTGGGAATCACACTGGCAACCTGAGGTGCCTGGGAACCAGCTAAGGCACCTGGGCCAGGCTATCGTCTCTTTTGCCATCGCAATTGAGTTAAAGTCTCATTTGCAAACATGGAAATAGGTAACCTCCTCCTCCAGAAACCTGCAATGACCCAAGCATTTCACCTAGCACTCGTTGACACAGGGGGCCATTAATGACTGCTCTTCTTGGGAAAGAGTCTGAAGTCAGAGAATCATGATGTTCAGAAAGAAAAAGAATGAAGTAAGAGAGGAACAACTGAGGAAAAACTTCCTCACATTGTCATATGTTCATTCCTTATACACACTTCGAATGCTTTCTATAACTATTACTGAGACTACAAAAATGAGTCCTACACGATTCCTGCCATCAGGGGTTCTCAGAATGGGGGGTGAGCTATACAGTTAAAGAAAGCATGGTGAAGGTGACTTAAGAGATCCACCTTGAAGAAGGAGGACTTTCCCACAAAGAAGATGAAAAATGGACATTCTGGAAGAAGAACGTTGCTAGGTTAGCACAGAGGTATGACGGTGTACAGACTATTCTGGAGGCAGCAATCACGTGTCAGTAAAGTATTGGTGATGAACAGGGAAGGGGAGATGATGCCAGAGAAACAGGCCAAGGCTTTGTGGGAGGCCTAAGACACTAAGGTAAGGTGACCAGACGTCCCGCTTTTGGAGGGACAGTCCTGATTTTTAAAAATTTGTCCCACATTCCGCAGCGTTTTAAAAAAGTCCCAACAAATTGTTAAAAATCGGGACTGTCCCACCAAAAGCGGGACGTCTGGTCACCTTACACTGACTAAGGGGTTTACTCTGGAGGGAATGGTGAGCCACAAGAGCTTTTAAGGAGGGGAGCAGTTCACTCATGTCCATGATTTTTAGAAGATAGGTGCAATGTTTAAAACAGGTGTGGAGATTGGCACAAATAATCCTGGTATGGAAGATGTGTTGGGGGGGAGGGAAGCTAGAGTCAGGTTTACAATTGGACGACCACAGTAATACCCAAGTGAGATGACAAAGACCTGAAGGAGAGCAATTGCAAAGAGGATGGAGAGAAAGGCATTTCTTTGAGGTAGTTCCTTAAATGTGGCGATACTGTATACAGACCAAGAGAAAGCAGGAGGAGTCAAGGTCAACAGCTGAGAGTGATGGCAGTGGGGTGGATTAGAGAGACTAAAGAGATTACTATGGAGAGGGGCCAGCTAGGGACAAATGAAAGGGCTGTTAAGTATTGCTGACAGCTCAAATAAGGTCGGAAAACATGAATCTTACAATCGGCACGCAGTTGCAAATTTCTCCAAAATGCCTAAACAGATCAGATCAAAAATGAAAATTAAACAGAAAAAACCTCCCTGAAGTCATCAAGGGTATCAGCAGACTGCCTGGAATCTTCTCTAGAATGAGGAGTGTAAGAAAAACAAGTATAAAAGCAGCAGAGCGAATTTCCATTTCTGGTAACAGTGATGAAATAATTGGGACTGATACTCCCACTGAAGTAACTAGACATATTTAAAGTGTGAACACAGCAAAGAGTTCATGAGAAGGTGGAGACTTCACACAGGGACATTGAAAAAACGAGGACCCAGCGGAGCAGAGTGGCGCAGCGGAAGCGTGCTGGGCCCATAACCCAGAGGTCGATGGATCGAAAAAACGAGGACCCAGAGAGGGAAGCTCCTCTTTGGAAGCTTTGCTCTCAGGCACATGCCTGTCAGGGACAAAAATTCCCAGAAACCAGCGGTACTCAGGACAGCCTTCTGGGTTTCCCAGGGAATATCAAAGCCCACGGTCCCCAGGTGAGCATTTGAGTAAACAAACCCAACTTTAAGGCCATATCTTCCTTCAGGGGAGGAGGGAACCTCAAATGAGCCACTGCTCACTCAGATCTGCAGCCCCACTTCCAGCACAGGAGTAACTGAGGAACCTTGGGGGCTGCACTTTGGCTAACGTGGCCCGGCCTGATCCTGCCCTCAGGTGCCTGGCAGCAGCAAATCAAGTCTTCTCCGGAAGAAACTGTCATCACCACTAGGCCTCAACTTATTTGTAAGAATCATTTTTTTAAATGTATTTCCGGCAGATGATCAAGCATATCCAAGCCATCAAGAAAAGAAGGCACCATCAGTGAGAACTGACAAGAACAATAACCCAGTATTAACACTTGAGATATTAGAATGAGCAGACATATATTACAAAACTATATCCAAAGAAATAAAATCCAAGCTTGAAAATTTCAACAGGGATCTAGAAACGATGAGTGATGAAATCGTTGCAGAGAAATATCCATTTGCCCCATTTTCCTGTCAACAGTATTTGGCCGTTTAAAATGCTTACATTTTTAGAATTCAAAAACTTTTATACTTGTTCTGGTTTTTTTTTTGACACACTGAAAATGAAAACCAAACCCTACATTAGGGCTTAAAGCCTATTCTTATTCTATTTATAGTTCAATCAGAAATATATTAGTTAAGGAAAAGGTAAGTCTACATTTAAGTGTGTATACTTGTGTGTGTTGTGTACACACGTACACATTTCTGGGAAACACTCATAGGCTCACTACTACTGTCAACAGTTCAGGACGCACGTGGGTAAAGCAAGGAGAACAGACGTTCAATGTTGCCAGGGACAGTTTTCAAAGATACCATCCACTTGCATAGACATGATCATTAACTTCAACTTTTACAACCTAATGAACTCATTTTAAGTATTGGGAAAGGTTAACTGTGATTTGAGGTTAGGTATTTATATTGAAATGCAAATATTCCTGATGGACTAGTGCACTGACTTTAAAACACTCTATAGCCCTATGATTCTCCCTTGAAGGTAGGTCTTGCCTGCTAGACAAGGTGGGGTTTACCAGTGATACTCATTAGGGGCTGGAAGGGAGACGGAGCTGGGGGTGGGGAGAGAGGAAGAGGGAAAATGAGGACAGAGGGGGCACCCAAACCGAACTCTGACAACTTTACATCCGGTCTGGTCTCACTCGATTATTCAGATGTCGTAAAATCCAGTGACTCTATCAATATAAGGCTCGTTGTTTTTTTTGTTTGTTTGTTTTTTTTTTTAATATATATTTTTTATTGTTTTTTTACAGAGAAGAAGGGAGAGGGATAGAGAGCTATCAACATCGATGAGAGAGAAACAGCTATCAGCTGCCTCCTGCACACTCTCCACTGGGGACGTGCCCACAACCAAGGTACATGCCCTTGAGCAGAATCAAACCTTGAGTCTGCAGGCCGATGCTCTATCCACTGAGCCAAACTGGTCAGGGCTCATTTTTCATTTCAGAAGCAGAACAGAATATTATTATTCCTATCAAAGTTGAGTGAGGCATCCATATCAAGTCATTCATTGTTCACATCCAATTAAGCCAGCTTAGTTCATTAGAATCCGGTGTATATGGCAGAACAAAGCCCCGCCAATGGCCTTTAACAGCTGGTCAGCCCCACACCCTGTAACCAGAAGGCCAGCAGGTTCCTGTCCCCTTATAAAGGAGCGTCTCCCGCCCACATCGCGTCCTCTGGCTCTCTCGGACAGCCTTTCTCCCGAAGGGACACTGAGGAGAGCCCAGCTGAGAGGTCATTTGACAAAACAAGAAACCCAACCTCTACAGGGTCAGAACATGAAGGAAACCCAAGTTTGTCATTCTTTTTCCCAAAGAAAAAAGTTCTGAAATCCTTAAAACACAGGGTGGCACTAGCCCACTAGACAGCTCTTCCCCCTCCACTCCCCAGCCCGTGTACCCTGGAGGCCTCCTTTCAGGCAGCCAAGGCCAGCTGGGGGGGGAGGAGGCGGGTGAGAGGGAGGATCCACTGGGAATTAATGAAGCGACACCGAAAAATAACTCCCACTGATGAGTTGTTCTCTTCCATAGAAAAAAATACTTATTTTCTCTCATTTGTTTCTGGAAAAACAGAATATCATCTGTTCCCTATGTACCTTCAACTACCACTTTTCCCCTTCTTTTATATATATATATTTTTTTAAATTAGGAAGTGCCATACATAGTGCCATGCCAGGGAAAAGAACTCCATCTCACAACAGTAAGAAGTGGCTCATGGACACAGTAACAGTCAGTCTGCGTGGTGACATGGGACTCCTGACACTGTAATTTAGGAGGTGCAGGGCGACTCGGGGGGAGTGAGCAGAGGGAAAAGTGAGTGAGGGTCCAGCCACGCTGAAGGTCCAGGCGTGCAAGGCAACTTTCAAAACTCAGCTCCAGTCCTCCCCTAAGCAACATATCAAAAGCCTGCTCTCTCAGGGGAGGTGAGGACGTCCCTACGCTGGGAAATCGTCACCATCCCTTTTTCATTCACACACATATAAAGGGAGCTTCCACATCCCCCTTCCCAGAAAGGAGGCGCTCCTTCAAGCCCATCCTTCCCACTTACCCTAGGGCAGGTACCTCGGGATCTCTGAAATCCTTTAATTCCAGGATACCCAGGGATAGATGAGTTCTTAGCACCTTCGCTTCAAAAGTAAACTTGAGCCAAACTGTGCCTCGCCAGGGAGACCCTCCCAGGACTCTCCCACATTCTGGGGAGGGAGAGAGGGGAGCTCCCAGGACAGCCTCGAAGGGAGGGAGCCGGGTGCACAGCGCGCTGTGTCTATCTTTAACTTGAAAATGATTTGGTTTCACATTCCATCCAAGTCCTGCTGGCAGATGACTTGGGTGAACTCACCAATGGCAGACTCTCAGCTGCCCGCCCTCGGGCCCCTCCTCCCTGCGCTGTGCCGGCTTCCGCTGTGGCATCCAGGGCTCATTTGCTCAGCTGTCTCTCTACCTGCCTCTGCTTGGGTAAGAGGAGATGCTTTCATTGATGGCTGCTGCGGAAACACTGGGAAACCAAAGATCTCCGGAGGCTGGAGGACTGGCTGTGCCTGCTCACCCTCCCTCGCCATCCCCTCCCCCTGCTCCCTGCCAGAAACCAGGCGACTTCCAAACTTGGCCTTCTGAAAGAGAATGTTCTCTGACTGGCATTCCTGGACGCAGGACAGAGGCAGCTCCAGTTTGGTTCTGTTGCTCAGCTTGAAAAACTTCCCAGGTATACACAATTCGAAGTGAGTTTCCTGGATTTTGCCTTAACTTAGGATGATGGAGCATATTTTAGGGGCATTCCAAATATTTTTGTTGCCTCATGTTATTTAAATGTTAATAATATTCACAGATAATTCCACCCCAGAATGGCTAGGGATGCGGGGAGACAAAACGAGTGAAAACGAGTGAAATGAAATGATAAATCTGTAGTTAAGAGTTGAATGTCCATGTTGGTGAGTGAGTGGGGGCCCATGAGAGGAAGGAGTCACGCTGTTGGCTTGGCAGGATTCTGGAGCAACTGTGGCTTTTCTGTGAGAGGAAGCCTTGTTGTGTATAGGCATGACCACCCTGGTGTCCATCCTCCTACATGTGCACTGCAGACAGCAGGGGGAGAGGGTGCAGACATTGCCACCTCCCTGTCAACGCCCCCCCCCCACCACCAAGAATTGTCTTGCAAGACTTAGTGAGGACTGGGGGAAAAGGGGTGTGTGTGTGTGTGTGTGTGTGTGTGTGTGTGTGTGTACATCTGAAAAAAAGAGAAAATGAGCCGAGATGAGAAAAAGTACATTTCATCAAATAGGATCTGACAAGGATTAAACATGAGGAGTTCTTTTAAATCACTAAATAAATGTGTGTTCAATATTTATTTAACGTCACCAAGGCAAAAAAAAGATCTGCTGCTGAAAGTAATGTACCTCTTCGTGATCAAAGAATGCATTACAAGCAGGTTTCTAAACCAGACAACTTCTCAAACTGCCTAATTAAGGACTGACCATCGCCATCATCACATGGACCCCAACCCCAACCCCAGCGTTCAAATCTCAGCTGGTGGTTGCCAGCTCCGGCCCACTGTCAGCTGGCGGGCTCGGCCCGGGCGGCAGCTGCTCCTGTGGCTTGTCCAGACATCGCAAAACTATGTGACGGCAAAAGGTTGACTCCAAAGAGAGAGCTTTCTCTTTGTTTGTTTGTGGTTGGTTTTACATCTTTGGTTCTAGGTGGTCTTTTATCACATGGAGAACAAGTCATTTTAGGGCATCGTGAGTGAAACATGATGAAACGACATTCCATTACTAAGTTACTTCAGTGATATAATTTTCTTAATACTCACTCAAAGGTATGTTTACTGATTTTTAGGGCGACAGGGTGTGGGAAGGGAGAGAGATAAATACTGCTGGGAGAGAGAAAACATCTATCAGATAGCTCTCATATGCGACCTGAAAGGGGATCAAACCCACAACCTTTTGATATATGAAACCAAGTGAGCCACCCGGCCAGTGCTATTTAAGCAATTATCTCTATCTCTATCTCTTTCTCTATCTCTATCTCTATCTCTATCTCTTTCTCTTTCTCTTTCTCTATCTCTATGTAGATATAGATAGAAATATAGATATCTCTATCTATATAGGTATATAAGTATAGATAGAGATATCTATATACATATATATTTAATCTTTGTTGTTAAAATTCAGCGATATTTTGATACCTCCTACAGAATGGCATTTTACCAGCTTGCTCACTCCTTAAACCTGTTACTAGATGTCCTTAAAAGTAATGAAATGAAAGAGGAAGAGAAGAAACTTTATTCTTATTCCCAGAATCCGTTATTTTAGGGAAATTTCTGGCCATATGAAATACTGATGATAGATAAGGACATGCAAGTGACTTCAGAAATAAATAGGAAGACACAATTACCCAGACAGCATGCATGCCTGTCTCTGAGTTTCTTCTTTGCTCTTTCAAACACTTCTCCCCAAGGCTAATGAAGGTGTCAAAACACGTGTGAACCAAGCAGGTGGACAGAGCTGGCAGCGGGCCCTCTAGCTCAACCATCGCTAACTTTTCAGACCTCACAGCCCACCAGTGATCCGTGGACCACCAGTTGGCGAACACTGCTGTAGTTCACGTTCAGCCACACTATGGGCTCATGTTGAATTTTGGGTGAACATGAGCCCAGAACTAACACTAAGAAATATGTCTGTTGAAATTGAAGACTTGTTTGTTCAAAAGAGTACATTTTAACCTATGGAGAATGGTTATATGTTGGCTCACATTTTAGATAAATATATCTTGCATTTTCTTAGTGAATTTATTTTTTCAGAAAAAATTATATTTTCCTTCAAGCCATTAACCAAAAGAGCACATGGAGGGGGAATTAGTACCAAGCACCTTCCCTGAAGCCCTGACCCAAAAGCTCACAGTGCATTTTGTGTCTGTGTGAGCGACTCACTTCAAACATCAGCATGGAGAGTACATATTATTTAGTAAGATCACTTTGGTTAATCTGGCTAGCTTCCAAGAAAAATAGAGAAAAAAGGAAATGTCTTTCTAATATTTCATATGAATTGTTTCCTTTATTGAATTATTATTGGTCACCTCTTTCCCCCCCTGTTTTGTTAATCCTGACTGAGGATATTTTTTCCATTTCTTTTCAGAGAGAGTGAAGGGAGGGAGGAGGGAGAAGGAAGGAATGGAATCCAAGACCCTTTGGTGCACAGGCCTAGCTCTAACAATTTAGCAGCACCGGCCAGAGTTCTGGCCATTTCTTTATAGAGCAATATTCATCAATTAATTATCTCTTTAGGTTCCCAACTTGATCTCTCCTTATATTTCTTCTGTGCCAACCATGGAAATTCCAGAACAGTTTGCAACAGTATGAGTAGCATTAGTCCAAATCTAAGGTTGAATGAGCAGAATGTGAATTAAGAAGAAAAATTTTTCTTGCTAACCTTCACAAGGCAATTGATATGACTTATGATGGCTAGAACTCAGTGTTTATCATGAATACATTTTATTTTTCTCTTTCATAAGGTCTAACATGAGAGTTAGAATTTGACTGGATAAATAGCTCCCAAGGCTTGCTTCTAAAAACAAAACAAAACAAAAGAACAACAACAAAAAACTGGGCATGCAACAGGCAAAGCAAGTGCCCTTGATTTATCATGAACAAGCCATTAATCTCTGCTCCATTCTTCAGAAATAGAGTGTATTAGCACAGTTTTGAGATGGCAAACGTGAGTAGCAGGCTCCTTGTTAGGGGTGAAAAGGCATTTAAACTCACATCTTAGCTGATCTGGGAGGCATCCCTGTGTATGAAGAAACTGGTCATTGAAAAGCAATGGCCGTTAGGGTTTTCCTCTCTGTGGTCCTTTAGAAACTGGCCTAGCAGGTGTTCTTGGGGTGATGGTTTTGGAAATAAATATTTTTTGCTTATTGCATAGCATTTATTTTTTAAAAGCCTATACTATTTGTTATAGACTGAATATTTGTGTTCCACCAAACTCATGTTTAAACCAGTCCCTGATGTGCTGGTATTTGGAGGTGGGGCTTGTCGGGTGATTAGGTCAGTAGGGTGGAGCTCTAATGAGTGGGATTAGCGCCCTTATAAAAGAGATGCCAGAGAGAGATCCAAGATGGCTGCGCCCAGGTGAACACCTAGCCGCAGCCGCACACAACAATTTCAATAAAATACAACTAAAATATAAAATGGACATTACCCAGAACTACAGGAAGGTTGACTGACTGGAAATTCTACAGCGAGAAGCAAGGAGAAAACCAGAAGGAGGCGCGGAGGAGCTGGAAAAGCCTAAGGTACGGAGATGCGGCACGCGGAGAGGATGGAGCCAGAGAGGAGGGAGGCCGAGTGCCTGGCGGGCATTCCCTAGTGGAAAGGAGATAAAACTTTGACTGTGCTGGGCCCCCGACTGCTCTGAACCCCAGTTCTAGGCCAGACCCCAGGGACCCAGGCTCACACAGAGGGAGCTGGGCTGTAAGGCGGAACCCCGGGGGAGCAGCGAAAGGAGGTCCCGGCGACACGCACACATTGCGCACAGAGAAGGGACAGTCGGCTGTGCCGTGGGATTGCCCTGACGGGAAGGAGACTGGGGCTCCAGATTGCTGTGAACGCCACCTCCAATTCCACCTCCAACTGAACTGAACCCCAATACCGGGCTCATTGTGGGAGAGCATAGACTGTTTGGCAGCAGGCGAAAATCGAGGGCACCTTTCTCTCAGAGGCGCCTGCAGCGAGCACTGAAGGACCCGCATAGGGCGGGGCTGACAGAAGCCAAAGCTGCAGGCTCCACCCTGAAACCCCATCCCATCTGTAACTGCGAAATGCGACAACAAAATAGATCACAAACGAAAGAAATGGAGGACAAAAAGCGTCGGGATATAGAGTTCAAATCTACGCTTATAAGGTTTTTCAAGAATTTCCTAGAAAAGATGGATAAGGCCTATGAAGATATGAAAAGAGATCAACTATAGAATTAATAAGGAGTCAACAAGAAATGATAAGGGATCAACAAGAAATAAAGAATACATTGTCTGAAATAAAAAATATTTTATAGAGTCCTAAAAACAGAAGAGAAGATCGCAAGAATCAAGTCAAAGATTTGGAACATAAAGAGCCAGAAGACACTCCTCCACAGAAGCTAGAAGGCAAGAGAATCCAGAAAATTGAAGATAATGTAAGAAACCTCTGGGACAACTTCAAGCGAACCAACATCAGAATTATGGGGGTCCCAGAAGATGAGAGAGAGCAAGATATCGAAAACATACTGAAAGAAATAGTGACAGAAAACTTCCCCCACCTGGTGAAAGAATTAGACTTACAAGTCCAGGGAGCACACAGAACTCCAAACAAAAGGAATCCAAAGAGGACCACACTGAGACACATCATTATTAAAATTCCAAGAGCAAAAGACAAAGAGAGAATATTAAAAGAAGCAAGAGCAAAGAAGGTAGTAACCTATAAAGGAGCACCTATACGATTGTCAGCTGACTTCTCAACAGAAACCATGCAGGCCAGAAGGGAATGGCAAGAAATATTCAAGGTGATGAACAGCAAGAACCTACAGCCAAAAATAATCTACCCAGCAAAGCTATCACTCAGAATCGAAGGCCAGATAAAGAGCTTCACTAATAAAAAAAAGCTAAAGGAGTTCATCACCGCCAAACCAGAATTATATGAATTGCTGAAGGGGGTTCTTTCAGAAGAGAAAGTAAACAAAGATAAAAATTATGAACAACAAATACGTAACTATCAACAAGTGAATCTAAAAACCAAGGAAATTAAAAAAATCTGATGAATAATATTAACTGTTGAATATAATAGAATCAGAGGTATAGAAGGGGAGTGGACTGACGATTCTTGGGGAAAAGGGGAGAGGGGGGCGTGGGAAGAGACTGAACATAAACTGTGTACCTATGGATGAGGACAATGGGGAGAGGGGAAAGGGCAGAGGGTGGGGTGGGAACCTGGTGGAGGAGAGCAATGGTGGTGGGGGGGAGGAACATTTGTAATAATATGAACAATAAAAACTTATTAAAAAAAAAAAAAGAGATGCCAGAGAGCTCCTTTGTCCCTTCCACCAAATGAGAACATAGCAAAAAGACACCTCTGAACCAGGAATGGGCTCTTACCAAACACCAAGTGTTAGTGTCTTGATCTTGGGCTTCCCAGCTTACAGAACTGTGGGGAATAAATTCTGTTGTTTAAAGCCACCCCAGCCTGAATGGACTAAGGCACTATTTATGCAAAAATGAGGGTTTGGACAGGGTAGCATTTTTTTCTAAGGAAAATGAATAAATCCAAGTAGTAGTTGTCGAAAAGTAATTAAAATAGACACTGCCTAAGAAAAAGTAAAAAAACTACACACAGCCAACATTAGAAAACAGGCATAAAAGGAACTCAAAACATATTTATGTGAGACAAAATAGACTTTAAAACAAACGCTATAACAAGAGACAAAGAAGGACCCAGTAATTCTACTTCTGGGTAAATATCCAAAGAACCCCAAAACACTAATTTGAAAGGATATATGCACTCCTAGGTTCCTTACAGCATTGTTTAAAACAGCCAAGATATGGAGGCAACCCAAGTGAATAAAAAGTAGTGGTACATTTACACAATGGAATATTACTCGGTCATAAAAAAGAATGAATGTTATAATTTGCAACAGCATGGATGGACCTAGAGGGTATTAGACTATATGAAATAAGTCAAAGAAAAATACCATATGATTTCACTTCTATGTGGAATATAAAGCACAAAATAAACGAACATACAAACTGTTGCAAAGAACAGACTGATGGTTGCCATAGGAAGTGGGGGGTTAGGAATGGGTGAAAATAGTGAAGGGATTAAGAAGTAAAAATTGGTACTTACAAATAGTCACAGGGATGTACAGTATAGGAATATAGTCAATAATTTGTAAAACTATGTTTGGTGCCAGTTGGGTACTTGAAATATCAGAAAAATAACTTTGAAAGTATTTGATTGTCTAACCATTATGCTGTACACATTACACTATTACAAAATAGTATTGAATGAAATTTTACTTTAAAAATAAAATTTTCCTTAATCAGTTTGGCTCAGTGGAAAGAGCATTGGCCTGCAGATTCAAGGGTCACAGGTTTGATTCCGGTTAGGGGCATGTACCTTGGTTGTGGGCATATCCCCAGTAGGGGATGTGCAGGAGGCAGCTGATTGATCTCTCATCAATGTTTCTAACTCTCTCTCTACTCTTCCTTCTTCTTTGTAAAAAGACAATAAAATATAGTTTAAAAAATAAAATGGAAAATAGAAGAAAAATAATGCATTTTTTCATGAAAAATATAGTAACTATACACATTTGAAACTTTAAAGGCTATTTTGGTGTATCAAAATTTTTTTTCTATAGCTTAAAACTAGAGTTGAAGTGAACTCAAGTAAAATTTTATTTGATTAAAAACGGAATTTGCCCTTTTTTCCAGTCCTTCACTGCTCTCATTTTGCCTATTAATGATAATGACATGTGTGTGGCAGGATGCTCAGATGTAGCCCAGTGAAAAAAAATAAGGTGACAGACACCTTGTTTAGACAAATGCAATGTCTTCTAACAGTTCTTTTTTAAAAAAAATATTTTTATTAATTTCAGAGAGGAAGGAAGAGGGAGAGAGAGGAAAAAAAAAAAACATCCACAATGAAAGAGGATCATGAATTAGCTGCCTCCTGCAAGTCTCCCACTGGGGATCAAGCCCACAACCTGGGAATGTGCCCCTGACTGGAATGGAACCTGGGACCTTTCAGTTTGCAGGCTGATGCTCTATCTATTGAGCCAAAGCAGCTAGGGCATCTTCTAACAGTTCTTTAAGAGACCTCCGACGTGAGGAATTTTAGGCATTTGGATAAGTTGGAAGTGGAAAATGATACTGTTGTAACTTACTAGTTGTTACTAACAAGGAAGGAGCAAACGGAAGACCAAATATTATAGGCATGTCATTTGGGCAGCTTCCCCAGGAAGCTACAGCCTCACTCTCCCAGGGAGCCCTCAGTCTATTCCCACAGAGCAGGTGGCTGGGGGAAGGGCTGGGGCAGGAGGAGAATAGATGCATGCCTCTGAGTCAGGGTGGGGTATCAGGGGACGGTCTGTCAGTCACACCTGGGAACAGGTTATTGACCAGAATGGGTGTGACTACTGCCAGGGTGTGAAATTTGGGATCTTGAATCCCCTAAACCAGTGTTCTACAAACTGAGGCTCGAGAGCCACATGCAGCTCTTTGGCCCCATGAGTGTGGCTCTTCCACAAAATACCGCATGCAGGCATGCATGTACAGTGCCACTGAAACTTAGTGGCCAATACACAGAAGCCGGTTTTTGGCCTGGGCGAGTCTCTTTTGAAGAAATGGCATCAGAACACTCAAGGGGCCAAAGAGCCGTATGAGGCTCGCGAGCCGCAGTTTGCCGCTACTGCCCTAAACAAATGAGTCCACTGTCTTGGTTCCTTTGATGCTCTTGGGTGCACCCACCTGCATCTGCCCACGTGCACCGTGGCCACGTGGACACCACACACAAAGGACTAACGGACTCTAACGAGCCTGGACCCAGTTCAGCATCAGACACAAAGAAAACTCTGGACACTGCTTTGCGTCCAGCTCTGCTGACACGCCAGCTATGCTTCTCTGACTGGGCTAAGGGGAAAAGGGACTTTGGAAACCCAGGAATATAATTTCATGAAAATAAAGCTTATCTCATTCTCCCCTGGGGGCCTCTGGAAATGCTTATTCCTCTGGTACCCCAAGAACCCAACTCCCACTAGTAGCAGAGAAAGACCACCTACACTTTTTTTTCTCGGATAACAGGCGGTTTAAGAGACATTTTGTTCCTAGAATTCTTAGGGTCCTAAAGTCCCATAGGTAACTCTCTATGTGGCAGGCCTCTATCGTGCACACTCTGCCTGCCACACACAACCCTTTAAAGACAGAGGTGAAAAGAACCAAGCAGAGGTGGAGAAGCTAGGAGTTGCTGGGTGCAAAGCTATGTGTATGTGGAATGGGGGCAGAGTAAAAGGGAAGCCAGCCCCTGTGCAGAGGGCCTACTTAGTGCAAAGAACCTTTATATACTTTATTCCATTTAATCCTTAAAAATCCTACGATTTAAGAATTATTATTTCCATGTAATAGATTAAGAGACTGAGTGTCAGGTTAAATGACTTGCTTCGGTCACTAGAATTCATAAAGAAAGGCACATAATTTGATTGTGTGTCTGTTTTATTCCAAAGCCTTCCATTCTTTCCATTGTATTGAGACATAAAGAGGTATCCTTGAACCTTGAAGACCTGGTGCTATTCCATTGCAAGGCAAACCCTATGTGTGTGGGAGAGGAGTTGTCCTGTGGGCCAAATCACCTCCAGGTGGGACTGGGGGACCTGTCCCAAGGGGAGGGAGACTCTGCAGCAACAAGAAGAGGCAGAGGGAGCTTTCTGGGAGAGGGATGATGACAAACCCTGGTTTATCTGGCCTCCGGTTTATTCCAGACTCACTTGAAGCTATGAGTATGGGGCCCTGGAGCCCAACTCTGGGTTCACATTCTATCTCTGCCATCTCCTGCCCTGAGTTATATCACCTCTCTATACCTGTTTCTCATCCGCACGAAGATGAGGATAATATGGCTCTCATTAAGTAGCTGTTGTGAGCACTAAATATGTCCCATCCATACTGTTGCAAACTGTAAGAATTCCTTCTTTTTACTATAGCATAGTATTCCATTGTTTAAATGTAGTACCACAGTTTTTTAATACACTCATCTGCTGATGGGCATTTAGGCTGTTTCCAAATCTTAGCTATTCTAAATTATGAACCTAGGGGTGCATATATCCTTTCTGATTGGTGTTTTTGTTTCTTGGAATCCAAACACAAAAATAAACTCAAAATGGATAAAGGACTTAAACATAAGACGGGAAACCATGAAAATATTAGACAAATCCATAGGCAGCAAAATCTCAGATATATACCTAAGCAATCTTCACCGATACAGCTCCTAGGGCAATGGAAACTAAAGAGAAAATAAACAAATGGGACTACATCAAAATAAAAAGCTTCTGCACAGAAAAAGAAACCATCAATAAAACAAGAAAGCCCACTGCATGGGAGAACATATTTGCCAATGTTATTACCGATAAGGGTTTAATCTCCAATATTTACAGGGACTCATACAACTTAACAAAAGGAAGAAACAACCCAATCAAAAAATGGGCAAGGGACCAAAATAGAAAGAAGGCAGAAGGAAGTCCAAGAGACATTTGAAAACATGCTCAAAGTCACTAATCATCCAAGAGATGCAAATCAGAACAACAATGAGGTACCATCTCACACCTGTCAGAATGGCTAGCATCAACAGATCAACAAACAACAAGTGCTGGTGAGGATGTGGAGAAAAAGGAACCCTCATACACTGCTGGTGGGTATGCAGACTGGTGCAGCCACTGTGGAGAACAGTATGGAGTCTCCTCAAAAAACTAAAAATGGAACTCTCATTTGATCCAGTGATCCCACTGCTAGGGATGTATCCCAGGTGACTCACCTTAACTGTCCCGAGTACAGGGATCCCCAACCACTGGGATCACCTGCAGGACTTTAAAAACTGTGGACATCTGATTCCTACCACCACCATTTTCTGACTTACAGCCCTTGTTGTTAGTATACTTTCTCCACACATACAGTAATGCAAGTCTGTGTATATTCCTCAGAATGTTCTTTTTTAAATATGTGGAATAAAATTGAAGTAGTTGGGGTTTAAGAAAAAAATACACAGTAAGCATATTGCGAGTCACTTATCCATTTATTCCCCAGAACGCATTTATGGAGCTCTTAATTTGAGCTAGATATTGAGTATAAAAAAAGTAATTAAGACTCAGTCCCTGATTTCAAGGCGTTCACAATGTCATAAGACTGAGACATAAATTAAGTGTAATTCATTCCCTCACTCATTCATCAGCTTTTTGTTGAGTGCCAATGCTAAGCTGGTGACAATTTAGGTGCTGGAGATACAGATGTGGCCACCCCAAACCCGGAATTTAGATTCTAGTGGAAGGCCTTAGAGAGGGACAGTCTGGGAATTTAGTTTAGGGAAGCAAACTCCCACCTTTGCATGGGCTTATGGGAAGCTTTCTAAAGAGAAGATAGGAGAACTGATTCTTGCAGAACTTGGAGTTAGGTAGCTAAGGGAACATCCTTGTGACAATTAATTTTATGTGTCAAATTGGCTGGGCCCTGGTGGGCAGATATCAGGTCAAAAATTAATCTGGGTGTCTCTGTGAAGTGTTTCTTGTGGATGTGATTTAAATTTAAATTGGTGGACTTTGAGTAAAGCCCTCCATAATGTGTGCGGGCCGGGCTGGCCTCACTGAATTGGTTGAAGGCATTCATAGAACAAAGGCTGACCTCATGGGGCAAGGAGGAATTTTGCCAACAGACAGCCTTCGGACATGAGCTGCCACATCAGCTCTTCCTCGGTCTCCAGTCTGACAGCCCACCCTGCAGATTTGGGCATCTTCCCTAATCATATGAGCCAATTCCTTAAAATAACTCTCTCTCTTGATATACGTGCACATCCTATCGATTCTGCTTCTCCGAAGAACCCTCATACAGTATGCATTTGAGTCAAGTGAATCCTTCCCTGTTCTTCTTAAGACCAAGACCCACTTTTGACTTCTCACTGTTTCACCAAGAAACAAATGCCACCCACACCACCTCTTTCAATCCCTTTGCATGTACCTCACAGGTTCCCCCCTCTCTCTCTATTGGCTCAGTCCTCCGTTTTGGTCTCAAAGAGAAACTCCGCCCTTCCCTTCCTATGGCTCCTCTTTGATTTGTGTTCTATAATTACCTCCTGGCTCACAGCTGCAGTTCCTTTCTCTTGCCCTCGGGTTGTGCTCAAGCCTTCCCCGCCTGCTGCACATCGACACACATGCATGTTTGTGTGTGTACACGTTCATGGATGTGCCCTCATCTCCCAGAGGGCGACACCCCGTGAGTTCAGATCCTGTCAGACATTTCACAGGTGGTGAATGCACTGTAAGTGGCTTTTCACTGCTGGCATCAATGCTAAGGGTCAAAGTTGTGTGCTGACCAGGACATAAACTCGAGATGGCAACATGTGTTTTCTCAGGTCAAGGAAGGGTCTTGATCGACAATTATGAACATCCTTGAGTAATAAATAACTTAATAAATGATGATTATTTGGGAGATAAACTTTAAAAAGCAATAATAATAAAAGGAGCCCTTTATAATCAGCATAGAGAAAATAAAGGCTAGCTACAAA
This sequence comes from Pipistrellus kuhlii, assembly GCF_014108245.1. Taxonomy (NCBI): domain Eukaryota; kingdom Metazoa; phylum Chordata; class Mammalia; order Chiroptera; family Vespertilionidae; genus Pipistrellus; species Pipistrellus kuhlii. Next base: position 19,669,364 of record NW_023425562.1, read on the forward strand.
AACAAAGGAGAAGAAAAGAAGGAAAGGAAATCTGGAGACAAGGTGAAGGTGAGCGGCAAGTGGGAGCTTAGGGAGAGTACGGTAAGCCCGGACAGGAACCCAAAAATTAATTTACCTAATGCCTTGGAGTTCCCTTTTTCTTTGTAAAATGAAATAAATTACAACAAATTTCAGTGACCTCTGTTCCTCTCAAATCTGTAAGGACACATTGCCTTGACAAGCCATAGTAATGCACACACACACCACGACCCTGCAGTGTAGAGTGTGGTTTGAGACTACATTATGCTGTACTACTGGCAGTATAGAATGGGTGGATTCTGACAAATTATGAAACCCTGCATTTCGTTTTTCTTGGCCTTATTTTTGTAAAATTACCCTTCATTTAGTGTAAACAACAAAGACTCAGATTTGTGTTGAATGTGCCTCATTTTCCAATCTATTGCTCATGTAGAGTATTCCTATTTCTATAGAAACAATAGCTTTTATTTTTCTAATATTTCAGAGAGCATTTTCTCCATATTCATGTAAAGAAAACGGCATAATTGTAAAAATGTAGAAAACAACATATCTATACAAAAACACCTGCAGGATAAAGATCCTGAGAGTGACATTATAAGTAGGGCAAGAATAAATGCTTTACAGAAATCAGAATTCCCTGTTGGGTAAAAGGCATATTAAATTCTAATTAGATACATATATGTAGTTTTTTAATATAAATGCTAACAGAGTAGAAAATATACTGCTGGATTTTTTTCTAAGCTGTGCCAAAGCCTTAGAATCATGCCTTAGTTGAATTTCATACCAAAGCAGCAGTAGAATAATAAACAACCAGTAACATTGTGTGAGTCAACTCTAAGGTAAGGGTTGTTTATCTATTGACCTGTTGTGTATAAACCCCAAGTTCATAGGTTTTCATACATATGTCAGTTATCACAGAATGGCATAATAAAATAGCATAAACAGACTTTGCACATGTTCCAAATTAATAATTTCTTATTGACCTACTATACTTTGTAATTCTGATTTATAAACTCTGACATTAAATCTTTATACAATAAAACACTACCTAATAAGAGAGTAATATGCAAATTAACCATCACTCTGCTCCACAAGCCACACCCACCACCAGCCAATCAGAGCGAGTATGCAAATTAACCCCAACCAAGATTTTTTTTTTCCCCCCCCAGCATTTCCTTCTTAGTCTCTTCCTTAGCCAGTTCCTCAAAGACAGACTGCCTTTGGTCCCTGCTTTCCTCTTTACTCTCACACAGCTTCCCTTGGTAATCTTATCCATTCTTCTGCCCAACCCAGATCTTTTTAATGACCTCCAGACTTGCATGTCCACCTGCCTACTGAACATTTCCATGAGCATATTTCATTGATGATCTCACAGCTATGGGGTGCTGGACACATCCAGGCAGTGTTCCCAAAGTGGAAGAGACTTGAGCCTTTCACATCATCTGTGTCTAAGAGAGAATTCACACTCCTCCCCTCTCTCCTCAAGCCTGCACTGCAGTGAAGGTGACAATGGAGCTCTGAGAAGATGGAAGGGTGGCCCCCAAAAGATAGGCTCACCTAGAACCTGTGATTATAATTTTATTTGGGAAAAAGGGTCTTTGTGGATGTAATTTAGTTAAAGACCCTGAGATAAGATCCTCCTGATTAGAGTGGGCTTTAAATCTAATGGCAATGCCCTGGTAAGAACCATTAACTGGTTAAAAAACAAGAACTGCAGAAATGACAAATGAAAGAAAGCATAGGAAAAATTGTGTTCTTAATCACTATGTGCTGTTTTTTAATTAAACTTTTTTGGTGACATTGGTTAATGAGATTATTAATATTAAATAACAAATCTAAAAACGTTATCTGAGTCATGTAAATTATTTTTTATCAGAGTCGTCTTGTTATTAAATGTTTCTTTTAACTTACATTTCTTTCTAAAATATATATGTTTATTACAATATAGATTCTTTTCTAAGTCATTTGAGGAAACACACACACACACACCATAGCAAAGAAGTCCATGGAGCTGTTCATATGAGGTATAGTGAATACAAATCCATTTCCTTAAGGCAGGCTCCCTAGCGAAATCATTCATCATTATGTGTGTTTTGTTTTGAAGACACCAAGAGCTGTGCTTGGTACATCCCTATTCTTTATTTTAGATCACAGCTGCAGCCACAGTCCACGCACACACTCACACAGGACTCTAATTAACCCTGTCTGTGCAGGTCAGTGCATTTATGACACAATTAAAACAGCCACAGGAGGAGAGACAGATATATTTAATAGAATTGGTGATTTGCATATAAAATGATCCAATTAAAAGGCTTGGTATGTATTTAAACAAATGAGTACAAAGCAGCTTAAAAAGCATAATCCACCTCAATCTAACATTTTATTGAAAGACAGATGGATGGGAAATAATAGGTATAATCTCTACCATCACTTGTATATTTCCAAAAATACTCAAATGCTTTATTTCTCCACAGTGAGAAGGGTTTTACATTTAATATTTCTGCTGGAGAGGTTTTTTTCCTCTCTCTTCAAGAATACGTAATTAAGACTATGGCTTTCACAGCTGAAGCGAGGCTTTTCAAAGACCCTTTCAAAGAGTGGGTGAAACCAGTGGAGGGGGAGGGGGACATTACAGAGTTGGGGAGGGGGTGCAGGCAGCTCTTTCCAGAGGAAGAGAGAATATATTTATGGACAAAGAGTAAGCATGGTAAATGCCCGTAAGATATAGACACCATGAAATGGACGGCCTGTCTCCCTGGGCTGCCACAGCAGTTAAAAACTGGTCAGCTGAAAGCAGATATTTATTCCAACAGAGTTCAAGAGGCCCATCGTCCGAAATCAAGGTGCCAGGTGTGTTCCTCGGGGAGTCTCTGGGGAGGAACTGCCCACGCCTTTCCCCAAGCGCAGGTGCTCCTGGCAGGCCTTGGTGCATCTCTGCCTCCTCCTTCACAGGGCCTTCCTCCCTGAGGGGCTCCTGTGAGGAGACCAGGCCCACCCTGATCTAGGATGACCTCATCTTAACGATGACACCTGCAAAGACCCTGCTGCCAAGTCAGGTCCTCTTCTGAGGTTCCAGGTGGACATGGGTGGTGATGGCGACTATTCAATCCAGTACCCGCCCCCCGCCCCCGCCCCAAGCTTTGAAGTTTTCAAACCTCATATTGTCACTTGTAAGAAACATGCCCATTTGTTCAGGATACATTTTCTTCATTCAAAATAGGTCTAAAGGCAGATTATCTTATTACAGGACTTCCTTTTGTTTTGCATTTAACCAATAAATTTGGGGAAGTTCTTTAAGAAGAGCATAGAATTTTCTGAGCACTCGCTAGTGGGTGATTGTCAGAAAGCTATTCTCTCAGTCAGTGGTCGCAGAACTCTAAGTTTGCTTCATAATCACCACAAGGCTTGGGAGCATACAGATTTGCTGGGCCTCACCCTCAGTGTTGGACCTTCATACTTCTTCTTCTTCTTTTTTTTTCTTTTTTCTTAAATATATTTTATTGATTTTTCACAAAAAGGAAGAGAGAGAGATAGAGAGTTAGAAACATCAATGAGAGAATCATCAGTCAGCTGCCTCCTGCACACCCCCTACTGGGATCAAACCAAAGTACATGCCCCTTCACTGGGATCAAACCAGGGTCCTTCCAGTCCGCAGGCCAACGCTCTATCCACTGAGCCAAACCGGTTTCGGCGGACCTTAGTACTTCTAACAAGGCTCTAGTGATCCCAGGCTGCTGCTTGGGGACCACACCTTGAGATTCACTGCCTTAAGTACTACTCCAGTAAGAGCCCCCGTTACTTTCTTAAAGGCAGATCTTTTCCCTCATTAGCCAGCTCCCTTCTCCTACAGTTATGAGTGAAGATGAAGAGAAGCAGAATGCCTGGTGAAGAAGGAAGAGAAGGAAGATGCCACTTATGGTGGCTCAATTTATCTATGATTGATGAAGAAGTCTAAGAATAGCAGGGATCACGTGTCTGATTATAGCAACCTATGGCTGCCTTCGGTTCCTGAAAAACTACAGTCTTTCATATTTATAAAAGAGGAAAAGTTTTATTTTCATATTTCCTGAATGCAGCTCAGTGTGTCTAAATTTTGCTGGGTTTAAGGTAACTTCAATAAATATGATGAAATTAGTAGCATGCTTTACTTTCTTTTACTTAGAGTGCTATGGTGTGTAGGTGTGTTTTAAAAGAACCTTTGAGCAAAACGGACTATTGTGATAGTTTTTAAGAAATAGGATTTGAATAAATATGTGTCCTGCAGCAGCAGAGAAATAACCAATGGCTCCAAACTGGTTTTAGAGAAATCACCATAAATATAGCCATATAACCTTACCACAGGCTCTGGAAAAAGGGAGTGATATTAACATCTTAAAATACAAACAATGATAATCTGGAAGAAAAATGCATGCAAATGTTTAACTTTTAATTTTTCTATAATGGAATAGTTGTCATAGAGTATTCTTTTTCTCTGGCCAAGTATAAGTAGATAAAAATAGTTGTGATAATACAAAATTCCTACATCAATACAAATCACACTATGAGAAAAATGCCAATATAATTTTTTTTCCATTTATAACTTTTTTCTCTAACATAAGCATGTGCAGTAAAATTTTAATATTATTTCTACCAGTTATGAGGTATAAGAATGGGTTAGTTCTTATTCAGTTAAGTAATTGATTTGTTTAGAAAAGCATTTTAAGATATTAATAGCATTGTTAGAAAGCTATTACTCTGGGTAGATTCAACTATAATTTTGGGAAGTCAGCAATATCAAATATATAATTTAAAAGAGAAAACAGGTTCTATGGCAGTACTCCAAAATTGTAAAGAGTGTAATCTTTTATATACTATGTGTTTTAAAATACATGTAACTATATCCCCAAAGGGCAGTGCTTTCAGGACTGAGCACATCTGTAAAGTTTGTAAAGATCCCAGTGATAGTATTTCAAATTTTATCTCAATTTTTTAAAGGATATTAGGTAAACAGTGTATTTCTAGGGAAACTTATTTCATTCTTGAAAGTGATGTTAAAATCTGTTATTGTCATATCATGTTTGCTGTAGTCAGTGTTTAGAAAATTATTGCTACATCTTAACCAAAGGAAAAAAATATAATTTTTTTCCTCTTCTATGATAAGACTATTCTCTTCATTATCAAATGACATGCCTTATAACTATCAAACATATTGTGAAGATTATAATTCGCATTCAATTCCAACAGATCAAAAATAAAAATACAGAACTTAATATGTTAAACCAAATAATTTTAGATTGTTTTTGTTCATTGTCAATGTTTAATAAAAAAACTATCAAGAAATATTATTCAAATTTTTAATTGCTGCAGATTCCCAATAACTACCATGAAAAAAATAAAATGTGTAATATATTCAGATATGCAGTAGAATCAAGACTCATTTCAATGAACATCAAAATAATCATTTCAATTACTTTTGATAACACTATAGTGCACTTATTTTCAAAGGAATTCTAAGTAGTAAATATCTTCCTGATCTTAGAATTTACCATACCTTCCTTATTCTTATAATTAGTTAAATAATAGAATGTTTGTTTTAAAATTGTGTTCATTCAATCACTCCACCAATGTTTACAGTGTGTATTCATGTTCCTGGCATTGTGTTATCCTGTGGATATAAAATAAATTAACATACAATCCCTGCTCTCAAGAACATCATTGTCTCCTAAGGTAGGTACATATAAAACAAAAGTCATCACCATGTGTTGAATTCTATAATATAGGCACACAGAGTGCTACAATTCAAAGAGATAGCTAAGAAAGAAGGGATGATTAGAGAAGATTTATGTACAGGAGGAGTTCAGTTAAAAATCTCAGTCCAGGCCCGGCCAATGTGGGTCAGTGGTTGAGCATCGACCTATGAACCAGGAGGTCACACATATATTCCTGATCATCAGGAGGCAGCCGATAAATGATTCTCTCTCATCACTGATGTTTCTATCTCTCTCCCTTCCTCTCTGAAATCAATAAAAATGTATTTTTTAAAAATCTCAGTCCAGAAAGAAGAGTTAGGCAAAGTGGGATTTGGGTGGGGAAGGCAGCAGGCATTCCAAATAAAGAGAACCCCCTTTGTGAAGGGTTCTGAGTTGAAACAAGGAGAAGAAAGAGCAGGGTGCAATGAAAGGGTCTGTTGTTTTATTAAGGTGAGCATGGTCTGCTACATAATTATGAAACGAAGAGGCAGTCATATTTTCAAGTACTGTATAATTTGTACTTTTTCTGTACATATTTGGTGGTTCAATGCATGTAATGACAAAGGAAAGGGAACATTAATCCCAGGTTACTCAGGAAGAAATGGATGGCACAGGAAAAGAAGGAAGCAGTCAGCTCTTAGGATAACTGCGAATATCAAAGACCTCTAGAGAGTGGTCTTTGTTTTTGATTTTAGGAGGAAGTATAAAAGAAAAGAGGATAAAACCTTTATTTTCTGCTTAAATTGGACACAATCAACACCAGATTTAAAGGTCTCCATTACTTGAGTCTGGATAGATGAATACACTGAGTGGCCAGATTATTATGGGTTCAGAGACCATAATAATCTGACCACTCAGGGTATATGTCACCTACAGAGCATGGTTTCCCTAGATGACTCTACAAAAAGGCAGAGAACTGGCCACCTCTTATCTTTTGTATCTCCTTTCTGGGTGAACACCAGCTAATTCTCTTTGCAGTTTTAGACATGGCACTTAGTTCTCATCCCATAATTACAAAATGGTAATATACAGTAGCACTGCATGTACAGGCATTAAGTACAGTTTTTAAGTTTCAATTAAAAAAATAAAGATAGCATGCATTTAATTTCCATTTGGTATGTCTGGAATACTGTAATTTTCTATTTTCCCCCCACTTATCCACAGAACTTAATTCAGTTGCTTACATTGGTTACACTGTAATATAAGAAAGCAATTAAACAACTGTGAGTTTGGAATTTTAAGTAACGTTGAAATAATTAGTTCATTTCCTTTTGGAACTATTTCTAATTATGTTTTTAATAATTTGCCCTAGTTGTCTTTGCTTTTTCTCCATCCTCTCTGCCTTTGTAGAGTCAGCTAGGGAAACCATGCTATATAGGTGACATATACACTGAGTAGCCAGATTATTATGGTCTCTGAATGCATAATAATCTGGCCACTCAGTATATATCCTATATAATAAAAGGCTAATATGCAAATTGTCCCCTCAACCAGGAGTTTGACCAGTAGGCAAGCTGGCCAATCCCCTATGTCCCCTCCTCCTGGCCAGGCTGACCGGACCCCACCCATGCACTAATTCATGCACCGGGCTTCTAATGTATATATACACACACACACATACACACACACTGAGTGGCCTGATTATTATGTGCTAAGAGATCATAATAATTTGGCCACTCAGTGTATGTAGTATCTTACAGGAATTTCAAGCTATCAAATAATGTTTTGAATTAAACCTCTCCAGACAGCTTGCTTCTGCAATGACCACTGTCCCAATGGCAGTACTCTTAGTAGCCAGCATGAAGGGTGGCCATGGGTAACAAGCACATGTGGTTTGTCACGGTCACAGTCTGTCAATGACCTTCCTCAACAGTCTTATTCTGAGCTCATCTCCTAGTACTGCCCCCTCCTTCCCTCACTCCAGCCTCCCACTCTCCTGTTTCCCTCAATATTGGCACATACATTTCAGTTTCTGGACATTTGTCCTACTGTTCCCTTTGCTTTCTCTAGTGTATACATGGCTTAGTCCCCTGTTTCATTTAGGTCCCTGCTCAAATGTCACTTATTACAAAGAAACTGCTCCTGACTTATGTAAAATAGTTCTCCTACTGACAATCCATGCACGCCCCAGCCACTTTCTCCTCCCTCACCTGGTTTACTTTATACATTTCTTTCACATTTACTTATTGTTTTTCTGCTGCGATTGGAATATAGCCTCCATAAGAACAGAAATTTTGTTTTGTTCACAACTCTCTCCTCACCTAGGTAAATATTCAATTAATCAATGAGTCAAAAATAAGCAAACTAAAAATAGCATCTGTGCCTGTGATGACAGACTGGTTTAAACTTTGGGACTCTTTTTGCTGTTTATTAATAAACTAACTGGTTGATTCTAATACACTAGTATCCTCCAAACGAGGTGCTAATTAAATGCATCTTCAGAAGATCAATGGCCATGTTGGAAACCTATTCACCTAGACTATGAAAAGTAAGAGTGGGAAATCTAATTTATATTAAATTCTGAAACACACACACACACACACACACACACACACACTCGTGAAACATAAGAAAAGTAAGAGACTAATGTGAGGTAGATGTCTAGGGAGAGACATAAAGGAGAAGGCATTTAACTGAACTGTATGGGAGACCAAGATGTAGCCAAGAGGAGAGTGGCGAGCTGATAAATGGTTGCGACAAAGCGAACAACATGGGGTGATCCTGAGAGAGAAGAGTCTTTGCATATTCAAGGAATCACAATGCTAACTGGATGAAGTTAGAGCCAGCTGCCACAGGGGACTCACTGGAAGAGACAGGCCAAGATCATGTTATTTTGGGATTCATGTGTCACTGACATATATAGGGTGTGTCTTCCCCCCCCCCCCCCCCCCCGGGCAAATGTATACACACAAAATGGTTTTGATTGGCCAGGCATTAGAGGAAACAGTGCCATTTAGCAGTCCCCCTTATCAGCGATGCTACATTACCTATATGAAGGTCTGAAGGGACTATCAGCAGTTTTGACTCCCAGCTGGGGACTTAGGAGACCAAACCAGGCCTACCAGGTGTCCTTGGTGCCAGGAAGGGGTGTGCACAGACATGATCAAATGATGGATGTTTCTTTAAACTCCTTGAAATCAAAGCACACATTTGGTTAATTTCTTTTTTAATCACTTGGTACTTGTTCCTTTTGTTTTTCTATTTCTCTTTATATTTAATCCTCACCTGAGGATATGTTTTTTTATTTTATTTTATTTTTTAAGAGAGAGGAAAGAAAGGAGAGAGGGAGAGAGGGAGGGAGGGAGAAGAGAGAGAGAGAGAGAGAGAGAGAGAGAGAGAGAGAGAGAGAGAGAGAGAGAGAGAGAAGAGAGAAACATTGCTATGAGAGAGAAACACTGATTGGTTGCCTCCCATATGAGCCCCTGGCCAGGGATCAAATGTACAACCTATGACCTTTTGGTGTATAGGATGATGCTGCAACCAACTGTGCCACACCATCCGGGGTGGTACTTTTTCCTTTTAATATTGTTATGTTTTAACACTGAAAGAAATGCCTAAATTATAAAGTGATCTGCATGATGTATCATCTTTTTTTATGTTAGATTGTTTCTACTAAAAAAACAAAGGAATTTAGCCCAAGAGAGACAGACCTCCCCTTAGGGCTGCCTGCTGACCCTCCCCTCTTGCAGCTCCTCTAATCTAATAGCCACAGTGTGAACCCCGCCAGACGGCAGGGAGACAGAGCTCAGCTCGGTCTGTTCAGACAAGGCAGGCCATCCACTTTTCAATTAGACAGCGTGGGGCAAAAGTAGGTTTGTAATTGTTTGTATGGAAAACAATACAATAATTAATAATAATACAGGGATAAACTCTGTTTCATAAACTCACAGCCATCAACCTACTTTTGCCCCACGCTTGTATGTCCAAGCACGAAATTCACAGCAGGTAAATGCATGTAGAATGGGATGGAACAGGAGGAGGTTATTCTTTAACAGGTGGAAATCAAAGTCTCCACTGGATTATAATTTCAGGATGAATCTCTTAAGCCTCAAACACACACACACACACACACACACACCAAATTAATTTTTAAAAAAACCCACCAAAAGTAAATAAATAAAATAGGAGAGAAAAGGCTGCTGTAACTTCAGTCTTCAATCATTAAAATTTAGCTGCATTTCTATGATACTCTTTTCATCTCTCATTAAATCTAATTGAATTTAATTTCTTTTAGATTTATCTCAAAACCATCCAAGAAAGTTTCTGGCTGTGTTACAGTTTGGTTGCTATGCTTACAATTTGGCTGACAGATGCAGGCAGATATTGAACCTGGGATATATTCACAAAGCCATATTGTGAAAGCCAAGGCACAGTACCCCATAGTCTTCTTCTAAACAACCTATTCCAATTTTTGTCATCTGGCTCAGTCCTATGTCTTTTTAGAACTGATTTTCACATGTTGCATTTTTCCTCCCATATCTATAAATAAAGAACACCATTTTCATAAGCAGAACTGTTCTGTTTTCCAATGAAGAAAAAAAGTGAAAACACCTCCTCAAGGGAAACTGTAAGGTACATTTCTAAGAACCCAATGTAGCTTGAAACATAATAATGGATGTCTTTCATAAACTGGCCTGCATCAAGGCGGCCTGTAATTTTCATTGAGTCACGCCTTATGCATACCGGTCAGCACTCAGAGTAATTCTCGCCTTGGAAGACTTCTCCCAGTGACACATACAATACAGTAATTCCTTGGCTGGTTGCAGCCGAGAGTAAAATCCATAGCAAGATCAATTGTTGTTGTTTATAACCCTCTTTTTGATGGAGGCAGAGGAAAGTAAAGGCAAGAAGATGACAGGTTCAGTGGCTAGAGCGTGGGCCTGTGAACTGAAAGGTCCTGGGTTCAATTCCTGTCAAGGGCATGTACCTTGGTTGCAGGCACATCCCCGGTGGGGGGTGTGCAGGAGGCAGCTGATGGATGTCTGTCTCTCATTGATGTTTCTAACTCTCTGTCCCTCTACCTTCCTCTCTGTAAAAAAATAAATAAAAATATTAAAAAAAAGAGATGACAGGTTGACTGAGACTTCCTGGCATAAAGAGTTAGAAAATTAATAATTTAAAAATTATCATTGGAAGATAAAAAATAGGCCCTCTGTGCTTCTGAAATATAGTATATACGTACATATATATACTATTATCAAAATCTCTAATCTTTATGAAAATTGTCTATATTTGTAGCCAATCAACCTAAGGTGATTATGTTGTAATTATTCCCTCTATATCATTTGAGACAATAGAATAATAACTAACATATAGTCATGTGAAAATTACAACAAAATAAGAGAAGGCAATTACTGGATAACCTTCCCTCCCTGTGATCCTTCCCCTTTGACACACATTTGACCCATAAAAAAGTCACTTGAACTTTCTTTAAAGGTTTATTGCTAACCTGATGTTTATGAGATAATGTTGGATGCTTCAGCTGTGTCTTGGGTTTTGAGTTTCTTGGAGACTGGAACTTATGTGACTAATTGGTTGGCATATTTATTAGCATAGAGTTAGCCACGCAGAAAGTCATGCCTGATCCTAGATGTGTGATAATCCAATTAATCTTTGAGACTCATCTCTTCACTTACTATAAAGGCAGGTTAATTCAAAGTTACAAAACAATTCGTGCACTTTGGGGGAGGGGGTCCCTCAGCCCAGCCTGCATCATCTCACAGCCCAGGATTCCTTGGGGGGATGTCTGATGTCCCCCGAGGGGTCCTTAGCACTGCCACTGAGGTGGGAGAGGCTCCTGGCACCACCGCTGCAGTAGTATTCCATTTTTTTAATCCACTCATCTATTGTTGAACATTTGAGCTGCTTCCATATCTTGACTATCCTATATAATAAAAAAGGTAATATGCAAATTGACCATTTCTCCAACACACAAGATGGCCGCCCTCATGTGGTCAAAGATGGCTACCCCCATGTGGACACAAGATGGCCAGCAGGGGAGGGCAGATGGTGGGGGGACCACGCATGCAAGGGAGGGCAGTTGGGGGCAACCAGACCTGCAGGGGAGAGCAGTTGGGGGCCACCAGGCCAGCAAGGGAGGGCAGTTGGGGACCACCAGGCTTGCAGGGGAGGGCAGTTGGGGGGGACCAGGCCTTCAGGGGAGGGCAGTTGGAGGTGACCAGGCCTGCAGAGGAGGGCAGTTAGGGGCGACTAGGCGTGCAGGGGAAGGCAGGGGGGAAAACCAGACTGGCAGGGGAGTGGTTAGATGGTGACCAGGCTGACAGGCAAAAGCGGTTAGGGGCAATCATTCAGGCAGGCAGGCAAGTTGTTGGGAGCCTGCAGTCCTGAACTGTGTGAGGGTAGCCAGACATCCTTTGAGTGGTCCCAGATTGGAAAGGATGTAGGCTGGGCTGCAGGACACACACACACACACACACACACACACACACACATCATGTATGAATTTTGTGCACTGGACATCTAGTTATAAATAATGCTGCAATGAACATAGGGAGTGCATATATTCTTTCAAATTATTGTTTTGGGTTTATTTGGATATATTCCCAGAAGTGGAATCATTGGGTTATAAGGCAGTTCCATTTTTAAATTTTTGAGGAAACTCTATACTGCTTTCCACAGTGGCTGCTCCAATCTATTAAATTCATATTTGGTCTACTGTTTGCTAAAGCCAGCTACCTCAGATTCCCTTATTATCATTATAATTTTGCAGGGCTATTATGTATTGCCCAGGGGATGGTTTATGCTTCTGTATTTCATGTGTTATTCCTGGGCCATATGTGAGACTTTGCACTGGCAGGGAAATATATTTTGAAAAATTTAAAATTTGGACTTAGCCTAGGTTTGAATCTGGCTCCATCCCTTGGTAGCTAATGGCCTTGGGCATACTTGACTATTTTGAGTTTCAATTTTATTATTTACAACATGGGGATAATGATAAAGGGGTGTCATAGGGTCTAAGGAGATAATGCATGAAAACTACTTACAACATAAGCAGTCAATGAATGTGGCGAATACAATCAATATCGCATATTTTTTGTTGTTGTTATGTCAGACTAAAGTGATCAAAAGATCACTTTTGACTCTAGGAAACAGACCACAACCTCATAATCAATGCAGATTATGAGCTACTTTATGAAACTTTATCATGGAAGGGCCAGTCATGAGGAGCAAGAAGGGTTCACTAAGGAAAAATGTCAATGCCAACTGGCTTCATTGATGTCACCAGACAGGGACACACAGTGGATTAAATGAACCTGAGCTTCCCAAGGACTGAGAGTCTCCGTAAGCTCTCCAGGGCAGGAGGGAACTTTCTTCATTTTATAGGTTTGTCTATATATAAAATGTAAATGGAAACTACTTATAAGGGTGGTAAACATCCAATACAACATATAGATAATATACTGCAGAATTGTACCCCTGAAACTTACATTATTTTATTAACCAATGTCACCCCAAAAAAACTCAATAAATATAGAAAATATAGAAAATAGAGTCAACTAATGCATACTGGATTTTAAATTTTGTCTTTATCAAAAAAGTGAAAATGGAACGTATAAGTAGTAGTTTTATGTAGTTGTGGCACATATTATAGGTGAGAAGATAGATCTATTAGTTTTTGCCAGGATCCAATAAATCTATACACGAGTCACTTTAATAGTCTAATAGTCACTTCACTAACACCATTTATTTTTTTGCATAGATAGGCAGTTTTAGAAGATTTTTACATAACATGAGTAATGCTGACAGGAAGAGTTTGAGGGACTTTATCTGGATGGCACTGATGAATGACTCACTAGCAGCATAGAGAAGTGAACTACTATTCTGGCAGGCCACATGCTTTCCTCTCAACCCATTATGGTCAGTTCATCCATGGTGGGGGAAGGGAGAACACTGGAGAATACTTCAGTTAGTAAAAAGAAAAAAGCTAGGAGAGATATAGGCCCACAGAAAAGAGATTTAAAGTATTTATAGGCCTGCTGGTGTGGTTCAGTAGTTGAGCGTTGACCTATGAACCAGGAGGTCAGGGTTCAATTCCCACTCAGGGCGAATGCCTGAGTTGCAAGCTTGATCCCTAATACAGGGATGCAGGAGGCAGCCAATCAATGATTCTCTCTCATCATTGATGTTTCTCTCTCTCTCTCTCTCTCTCTCTCTCTCTCTCTCTCTCTCTCTCTCTCTCTCTCTCTCTCTCCCCCTCCCTCCCTCCCTCCCTCCCTCCCTTCCTCCCTCTGCCTTCTACACTGAAATCAATAAACACATATATATTTAAATAAATAAATAAATAAATAAATAAATAAATAAGGTATTTATAAATTAGAAAGAGGGGCTAAATCTAACCAAGTGAAATTTCAATTAAATATTTCTATATTTAGAATATAAAAATAGAAAAACTGTGAACTATGTGAAGGTATTAGTTGAATATAAGATCAACATACATAAGTCACAGTGTGATGTGCTTGGGGGGAAAAAAAGAAAGTTAGATTTTATGCTGTATTATTGCATACAGAATTATAAAATGCTAATTATATGATATCCAGTGCTGGTTAAACCATCCAGAGTATTCTGTTGAGTCAGTGTCAAACTGACAAATTGGAAGAGATGTCATGAAAAGAATCCAGACTGTTGAGTGTGCTTGAAAACTTTATGAGAATGGTAACCATAAAAGCTGAAGATATTGAACTTGGAGAGAACTTGGGAGGAGGAATGATGTATGAGGTTGAAAAGCCATCATGTAGAAAAGCAGTGAGTTCATTTGTGTGATTCAAGTCCAGACAAAAGATAAATGTGAGATTACAGGAAGCTATATATCTGGAAAATAAAGTTAACTTTAGAGGTGGCAGGTAATCAAATGGATTTCATGGAGAAATAGTGAATTTCCCATCACTACATATTGCCAAGGTAGGGCTATAAAGAAGACTCAAGTGTCCGAATGATGGAGTTAAAATTGATGAACATTTATGCATTTTATAGACTCAGGAATCTGTGACTCAGTGACTCTTCTATCTTATTATGAATATACTTTGCGCTAATAGGTGTTCTCATCTACATTTTGGCTACAACATGCAAAAAAGATAAGCCTATTCACAAAAATACTAGGAAATGTGCTAAAGAGAAAAAAATATGAAACTTGAGGTAACAAATTATGTGTATTTTTGTTTGCCATTTTCTTTGAATACTATCACTATAGCATTTTCATCAATTTATTATATTTTTAAAAATACATTTATATTGAACAGCCTAAAGAGCTAGCTATATCAGATATTATAGCAATGTTTAAAGACACTGTAGCAACATAAACACAAAAGAGACATTTAGATATAGATTCTAATATCATAATATCATTTCTGGAAATTTTATTGAAGCTCTAAGTGGGCTTAAGAAAGTGGACTGAATAATAGAGAATCAAATACACAATTTTGCATAACACTAAGTAACATTATCATGGAATATCATAGGTTTAAGGGCTCAGAGGTCAGATAATTTAATTTCCTTAACTCTGGTCTACAGCTTGTGCTGAGGTTTTCATTAGCACATTAAATAAAGGGGGGAAAAAGAAGACAATACATTTCTCATAATGTGAAATGTAGTCACCTTTTAACGTGTGAAATAACTAATTCTTTGATGAAAAGCTGATGAACATAGCTGTTAGTTTGTGTGTTTTATTTTCTTTCTTTTTTTTATGGTTGGTGATCCAGTATCCATTTTTCCATATTTAATTGTTAAAAAATAATAGAGGTATATAAACCCACAGTCTGTTAATACCATTTAAGTGACAATGCCTCCCAGCCCTCAATTCTTCAATGGGAGGCAATCTACATTTACAAGTTTCTTTCAAGTAATCTAATGAAAAGTCGGGAATAAGAGGCTCCAAACAGCCCAGTTCATGCTTGGGATTTCTAAATTATCAAGTCAGTGAACTGCTACTGTCGTTGCAGCACATCAAGTTTCCAGTGGATATCCAAATACCTTTCATTTTTCAGTTTAACTTTAGGAAACTAGAATCAATCCAGAGTAAGAGGCAATAATCTTACAATTAATTAAGCAAAAATCAATACCGGTTTTAAGTAACTAACCAAGAATGCTATGATTTGGAATGTGTTGCCTTTAATAAGACAGAATCCATTTTAGAATTTTTTTCACAGGAATTTTATTGATTTTATTGTAAGAAGATATTAAAAATAAACCTAAATCAATGTGATTTGGCTTCTACTTCCTGCTCTTATGTATGCTCCTACAGAATCCTACTGGAAAATTCGTTTAACTGCTAGTTGTCTCCCAATACTTTTTGTTCTTTCTCTCACACTAATAGATTTATGTGGATGCATGATCACTCAGCATAAAACTCAACTTTCCTTAGAGCCAAGCATGACCAACTAAATTCTACCAAAGTAATGTGGGCAGAAGTGATGTGCATTCTTAAAACAATTGTGTGTGCTCCCTCCACCCCCTTCTCCATCCTCCAAGCTGAGAGATGGCCAGAACATCTTTAGTCAACAAATAAACACCACAATTTGAAGATGGCGGATCTATTCCTAGAGACTATTACATGAGGAAGTGAAATAAACATCTTACTTGGTAAGCACTATACTTTGGGGTCTCTTTGTTAAAATAGTCTGTTCTTTAATGTGGAAGTTTAAAATACCAGAATATATTACTAGAATATGATATATTTTATATATATATATATATATATATATATATATATATATATGCCTAAGTGACCATTATGACCAGTCAACTGGTTGCTATGACACACACTTAATACAGGAGCTGCCTCCTGGTGGTCAGTGTACTCCCACAGCCAACCTCCGAAGGTCCCTCCACCCAGTTGACTGGCCCCCATCAGCTTCAATTGCTGGCAAGGCTGAGGAATCCCACACATGCACAAATTCGTGCACCGGGCCTCTAATATACACATAAGTTACTATCAAATGTTAATTTCAAATTACATTTACACGTACTTGAATACATTGGGAAAATAATTACATAAAGGTTAGTAAAAATATTTATGACATAGAAATACTTATAAAGAATGATTTGAAATATGTAAAAGTGCTTTGAAAAAATGCCTGGAAGAAAATATCCCACAATAATACCTGAGTTTATCTCTGGAATTAGGATTATAGATGCTTTTCCCTCTAAATCTTTAATAGTGTTCTGTGCTTTCCAATGAACAGAAAAAGAACAGGTATTATCTATATAATTCATTTGTATAAAAATATAAATAACTTCTTTGCATAAGTGCCTCTTATAGCAACTCTAACAGTGGAAGAGAGAGCACCTGCAATGAAACTCCCACCCACATCTGGAGTGGCATGCACATTACTAACCTCCTAAACCAAAGCAACCAAAGCACTTACTCAGATTTTAGTTTTGAATTTCTGAGGATATGTAAGTAAATTTTAAAATCTACTAGGGTTAGACACAATCCCATTGTGTAATCCACACATAACAAAGGTTTCATGTAGTTCTGGTAATTACACATTCTAACTATAGAAACAAAATATGGCAAAGTACTGAAGAATAATTCTTATAGTCTATTAAGGAAAAATGTCAGATAGCATTATGTTTTTATTGGTTTAAAATCCATATAAAGTAATATAGCTGCTATTCTTAATATTCTTTCCGCAGAGGGCAGATACTTCTCCAAATCTTCAAAACACCCTTTCTTTTTCTACCTGGCCAAAGATCTTGAAAAACCAATCCCATATTTCTTCTCTTTCATTCACTTCTTTTTTTCATTTTTGCTTTTCCTTATTATTCTTAATTAAAAGCTAGACATTTGTAATGCAATTTGTTCATCTTCCATCACAAACCCTATCCATGTCATCTCTTTCTTTCACTTATTATATTCCAAAATCCCAAGAAATGGTAGGAAATAAAGGATTATGTTTTTGGTTTATATATTTAATATCCTATTTAATATCCTATACTTTTAGTAAATTTCAGGCATAAAAGCTGTTAGTGATTTTTAATTTTACCTGGCTCTAATCCCATTCAATCCCAGGGTAAAATATTTCGTCATTCAATCTTAGTCCTACTGAATTCTCTTTTCCTGGTGCTGCTCAATAATTATATTAATCAACATAAGTTCATGTCAAAAAGCTTTAATCCTGTATAACATCAATTCAATTGATAGTGGTTACAGCTTGTTGACAATGATTCTGCAGTTATATTCTTGGTTCTATCTATCTATCTATCTATCTATCTATTTATCTATCTATATATAAAAGGCTAATATGCTAAGTGTCCCTACCTCCATCTAACCAGTGTCTATGACATGCCCTGACCACCACCAGAGGGCAGATGCTCAATATAGGAGCTGCTGAGCTGTAGTGACTTGGCAGCGGTGGTTCTCAGATGACACCCCTACACCAGAGAGGGTTATGTTGTTGCTGGGCACTGTTTGTCCTGAATCTGGTTTACTGCACACTTGTGTTTGCATTCCACACCCTGTATGACAGCAAGCTTGCAGAGTGCCCCCTCGAACTCTGAGACCCCTTAGGGTATGTCAGAGAGATGGTTTCAGCCCAATTCCCGCAGGCCAGGCTAAGAGACTCCACCTTCCTGAGGGACCCCGCTTACTCCACAGAGGCCTTTCGAGCCACAGTGTCACCCCAGGTGTGGCTGGCCAGGAAGGGGTTGGGAAGGGACTGCCAGAGGTTGGCTCCAGGGCGTGTCCGGCCCATCTTGCCCAGTAACACCCCACCAGCCACCTTCTAATTAATTTCCTTTCAATGTGCACGAATCTGTGCACCAGGCCACTAGTAGGGTTATAAAATGTCATGAGTAAAGCTTCATAATCACAGGCAAGAAGATTCAATTTCTGATTCAGTGATAACTTACACTGGAGTTATAAATATTACAAAATAAAAACATACTGAGTAATAAAGTTTTATGTACATATTTTCTTCAAATTACTTTTGATTTATAATGTAAAAATCAACAAATTTCTCTCAAATCCTAGTGTTTACTATAAGCACATCATCTGTCTGTATTCTTAGCTTCTATGTAGAAAATACAATTCAAGTTTTTATCATATAATAATGTATGGCTATTATCTTATTTGGATTTCATTTTCAATTGCATATGAGAAATATGTATTACCCATTTACTAAATTAAATAAACAAAACCCCACATTCCAATTCACCCTCTTCTCTGTGCTATTGCAATAATAGCCCTAATGCTTGTATAAAAGTGTTAAAATATATCAGAGCTAAAATTTTCTCTTTTGTTGAACAGAAAATGATATGGGAGGGAAGGAAGCAAGAGGATGTAGGTGCCTTTGTTGAGTTTTGGGTACAGAGATAATGTAAGGCAGCAGGCTGCTTTATAATAGCAAAGTGACATGAATAAATGAAAAAAATTTGCTGGGACAATAAAAGAAAGATATTCTCTCTCCTTTGCTTCCTTGAAGTCAAACTCTGTTCTATGAACTATCAGAAAAGCCTGCTAGTTGCCAGCTAAATTACCATCTTACTAACAGGGCAAAACCATGACCTTTTACATTTTTGAAATGTTGGTTTTTAAACTTCTTCAGGTAAAGGGCTTGGACAAATTCTTATATCACACTAATGTTACTATTAACTCAAAATATGAATAGCTGACATATTCTGAAGGTAATGGAAAGTATTTGGGATTGTCTATTAACTCTCTTACTCTTTCTTGCTACTATAGCAAAAATGAAAGTCCACAGAAATTTGTAATTCTGAGAATGAGAATGTGACTATCATTCATGTAAACACCACTCAAAAGCATTTCAAGAAAATTCATGTAAACATCACTCAAAAGCATTTTCAAGAAAAAGAAGAAATCTAAGGTAATTCTGTTACCAGCCACGCACCTCATAATGACGTTCTGATGACCCTCTGCCTGCATCGCATGTACCACAGTGACCCCATGAGATTGCAATGGAGTCGGAAGTTCCTGTCTCTGGGTGATGTGGGAGCTGCTGTGAAGTCACATGGCATGCAAAGCATTACCCACGTGTCTGTGGTGATGATGCTGTAAACAAACCTACTGTACCACCAGTTGTATTAAAGTATAGCACATACAATTATGTGTGGTGCATAGTATCTAATAATGATAATAAATGGCTGTTACTGGTTTATGTATTTCATATACTGTACTTTTAATAATAATTCTAGAATATACTCTTTCTACTTATAAAAAATGTTTGCTGTAAAACCGTATGCTGTGTTCCAATGGCAGCAGCTTCATCCATCTCTTATTTACCGCCTCTCTCGATTACATCATTTTATCTCCTGCTCAATGTAATCCTGTGCTGATTTGTACAGTGACATGTAGAGGCTTGTAGCCTAGGAGCACCAGGCTACACCATGTGGCCTAGGTGTGTAGTAGGCTATCCCATCGAGGTTCAAACTCATGTTCAAATGGTGAAGACATCGCCTAACAACGTGTTTCTCAGAAGGCATTCCTGCTGTTGTTAAGTGTATGTTGGCATATTAGAATGCAATGCTTATTAAAAATGTAAGGCATCATGTGAAGGAAGCACATTTACAATATCAGATGCTCTACCAAGCAAGTTACAATTCTTAGAATTTTACCTCAATGCATTTAAATTCTAATATTTTAGGAACTTCAAATAGGATTAATGCATTAACTTAAGAACAAATGGCTACAGTACAACACACAGAGGGAGACAGTGCAGTAAAATTAACAATAACTTGCAGGGATAATTCCAGGGATCTCCAGCACAATGTTGGGATCCAATAAAGGGGTGGACAATGAAGAGAAACTGTGCTAAGACTTTTATGGGAAGGGGGAGAGGAAGGTAGGTTAACTCTAGACTTTGATGAAAGATTGTTACTTTTAAAAGTATCTTGTAAATTTATGAGTAATTATAATAAGATTTTAAATAGGATGTATAACTTCATAATAATTAGAGGTAAAAACCAGAAGAAAAGAAAAGATAAGTTGTTCAATTTTTTTAAAAGGTAGGAAAGAGGCAAAGAGAAGCAACAAGAAAGTATAATAAACTAGGGGCCCAGTGCACGAAATTCATGAATGGGGGTCCCTCAGCTCAACCTGCACCCTCTACAATCCAGGAGCTCTCAGGGGATGTCCTACTGATGGCTCAGGCCCACTCCAGTGGTTCTCTGCTCTCTGCAGGGCCTGGGAGTTTCGCTACAGCCATGGAGATGAAGCCCCCATGCCCTGCTGACTGCTCTCTGCCTGCCAACGCCATGCAAAGGAAGCCCCAATGCCCTGCAGTGTGTCTTCCAGGCCTGGGGGCTTTGCAGACACTGACACACTAAGGATGCTCCTATGCCCTGATGTCCTGGCTCTGTCTGTGGGGCCTGAGGGTGTTCCCACCGCCAAATAGCTAAGGAAAACCCCAAGTCCTGCTGTCCGGGTTCTGTTTGTTGGACCTGGGGCTTCACAGTCATCACCCTGCAAAAGAAGCCCCCAAGCCCTGCTGTCTGGGCTCTGTCTGCTGGGCCTGGGGGTGTTCCCGCTGCCTCTGCGCTGAGGAAGCCCCCAAACCCTGCTGTCCAGGCTCTCTGTCTGCCATGTCTGGAGGCAGATCTGGCTTTGCCGCTTTGTCTGCGCAAACCCCTGTGGGGCTGAAGGCCCAACCGCTGCAGCACCAGTGGAGGTGGAGCAGGAAGGCTGGATCCACCCCCTCCTCTGGAGATCCAGCCTCACCACTTGGTTACCTCAAGCCTGTCTGGGCTCTGTCTGCCAGCTGCTTGGTCCATCCGGGGCTAAGGGCCCAGATGCTGCAGCACTGGTGGAGCAGGAAGGCTGGATCTGCCCCCTTAGGCAGACAGGCCCAGACACTCTAGCAGTGGGGCTGAGGGGCCTGGATGCCGCCATCTTGTGGCTATGGGGACAGCCATTTTTGTTGTGGAGTGATGGTTAATTTGCATATTACTCTTTATTAGATAGGATATCTTATATAATAAAAAACTAATATGCTAAGTGTCCAATTGTCTATTTAACCAATCAAAGCATAATATGCTAATGATATGCTAAGGCTTCTCAACCGCTTGCTATGATGTGTATTGACCACCATGGGGCAGACACTCCAACTGGTAGGTTAGCTTGCTACTGGGGTCTGGCCAATTGGGAATGAGTAAGGAGCAGGCCTAAGCCATCAGTTGGATATCCTCTGAGGGCTCCCAGACTGTGAGAGGGTGCAGGCCGGGCTGAGGGACACCTCCCCCCTGCCCCAGTACACAAATTTCATGTATCATGCCTCTAGTGTAAAATAAATTCAAGGAATGAATTCAAATTATTAACTATCACAATAAATATAATTAAACAAAATAATAAATCTGAATTTCTCAATGTCTAATATATTAGAAAATAAAAATATTTCATGATTTAAAGAAAAAAAGACAAGGAGGGATTATATCTACTAGCTTTTTTATGTACTCAATTAAGTAAAAGGTAAATAACAACAAAATGACTTTCTGTTTCATTTATTGGAAAACATGCCATCATTTATGAACAAAGGAATCATGGAAAGGAAAATGTATAGTAACAGGGTTGTGTAAAGCAAATGGAGAATGGTTGGGCCTGGATATACAATTTGTGAAAAAGGAAAAGAACGATTTCTTTTTTCTTAATGGAGGAGTAAACAGAAATGTCTGCAGAGATAGGCCTTTGACATTAACAATAACTACTAACACTTCTATAGGGTTTCCTGTGTGCAAGATACTGTTCTAGGTACTTCACACATATTAAATTATTTTATCTTCACAATAATCCCCACTTTAAGCTGAGAAAACTGAGGTGCCAAAGGCCATAGCTCGTACAACAGAGTGAAAAATTTGGGATTTGAACCTAGATAGTCTGATAACATACCTGCTTTTCAACCACTCTCCTATCTTACTGAGACCTATGTGCCAATCACTTAAACCAGTATTTTAAAAGAATAATAATTCTGCTGAGTAAATTCCTTCTATTATTACAGTGTCATGAAAGATTTTAAATAATGTCATTGAGAATGGGAAAGGTCAGGACATTCCTAATTGTGAAACACTGCCTACACATAGGGGTAGAACATGAGGCATTTTTGACTCCTGCCCACTAAATACCAGAATTCTGTATTTTAATTATACAAATAGCACACAGATGCATTCTCATGATAAAAATCTAAAATACAGAAGTTTGTAGAATAAAATCATCTTCCTTCACTCAAACAATTCTTCTTGCTTCCTCAACAGTAATAGGATGGGTGCTGTGTCACAGAAATCTGTAATTTGAACATAACTTTCTAACATAACATGAGCTGTGAAGTACATCCATTTTTTTGTTTGCTTTATTTATTCTAGTGATGTTTTTAATACCTGAATATATGGGACCTCTCTAGTGTTTGATTGCCCAATAAAACAAAATATGCTGCTAATTTGTAACATCATTCTCCTGTTACTTGACTTAAACTTTTTGATCTTCTAATATATTAGACATTGAGGACATGAAGCTCAAAAGACAGACCAAATTCCTGTCTGCTAAGGTGGTTCGATGCAAACGAATGCCAAAACTCGAGTAAAACAAATATGCAGCTCAGCATCATGAAAGCACTTTAAAACAAATAAATATTTTGCTCTAATCCGAGGAAAAAGGGTGAGCCTGTTCATCTACCCCTGTGTTTCTCAGAGCAGGTGGTGTCCTCAGACTCTACGGTAGGAGGAGGTGCAGGATGCTTGATGCCCTGCCATCCAGTGGCTTACTTCTCCCCAAGAAGTAAACTCCAATCTCTCAAGAGCTTCCCATGTCCCTTGGGACAGTCATAGGAGTGAAAAACCTGTTTACCGTTTTTTTAACTGTATCCTAAAAACAACCCCAAACAAAGTAGTTTGTATATGGTTCTCATTGGATTTGAGAACAGTTTGTACTTTGGGGGAAAATTTACTAGGTCTTGTTCACCACTCTGGAAAATCACGCCACAGAGAGCCATGCCACTAAGCACCACTAGAGTCATCAGGATTAGACATCTGTATCCACACTGTACTTGGAGCTGCCACCTCCATGAGGCAAGCTTCTTAATATATTTTCTAAAGGTTTTGAGACCAAAGCACTTACACGTTGAAATAAACATTGTTTCATTCTAAATTATTTTCCTTTAATTTCTCCTGTATGTTTCACTGTTCTGATTATATTGACATTTTGTCTTAGCTATGTATAAGGTTGTATTACGTATGAATTTTATTTCAGGAGAGTATAAGACATGACGAAATATTTGTTTTAAAGGAGGGATTCAGGGTATATTAGGCTTAAGAATTAGAGTTATATAGATCTAGTCCAGATAATCCATTTAACTGGAAAAGATAAGGAATGGGGTTCAATGAGGTTAGTTTTTTGCCTGACTTCAGAAAAACAAAAACAAAAAGAGTAATTTAAAGTTGGAAGCAAATTCAGTTACCTAATGCAACCTCTTCAATGAACACAAGAAGAAACTGAGAACTAAGGGATATGGGAAACAGGGATCTAACAGAAAACCCCGTGACAACTCTTGGGGTAATCTATCCACTGCCCTCTGTAATTGAGAAAGGGAATCAGGTAGGTGAAATGGAGAAAACCAAAAGGCACTGGGCAAGCCACCAAGTCTGAAGGTGGCAGTTCTTTTGGTGACCAGAAAATTTTAATCCTCAGCTCTCAAGCTTTGCTTGTGCCAAGTGTAAAGTGATGATAGAAATTTGAGAATAAAAAAATAAAGGAAGAAATGGAAAAGTCCACTCTGGAAACACTGAAATATAAATTATTTTGCCATAATTGATATGGAAGTCCATTATCATTATTTTTCCTTTTAATTGTGGATAACTTATTACTGGGATAACTGGGAGAGTCTTCACCTTTGGTATGCTTTAGATTGCAACCAAGGCCAGACCACTATCACACAATGCCTAACATGAAACATTTGTTGCTTACAAATGGTTAAATTTTGAGGGGTATTAGGAAAGCTCAGTCAAAAAGCATCTCTCCTTGGAGATAGCTGAAATTCTGCTTCCAGAAGCATGTCAGCAAGAACACAAATTTTGGTGGAGGGAGAAGGAATGGACAACATGACTGGTTTTAACCATCACTGTACCCCCAGTGCCAACACCAATATATCAGCAAAGAGGTGCTCACATATTCACGAAGGGAGGAGAGGGAAGGAAGTTGGGAGGAAGGAAATGAATTAATCCATTCTTGGCCCTCTCATAATATTCAAATACTGTCTGAAGAGATTATATATTTCCCCCAACACTTCTGCATGAATATTAGAAATCCTTATTGTTCTGGCTGTAATGGCATGTATGTATTGAGTTAATGTGCCTTCCATCTGGTTTACCTAGGGCAAAAATTGTTTTGATTCAACAGTGCCTTATATTTGAAGCCTTTCTCCATGAAAATATATTTTCAAGTACAATTTAATTAATTAACTAACAGAGGATATTTTTAAAAAGTCCCCTCTATCCTCACTCTGTGCTAAGAAAACAGTTTAAAATAGCTAAGGTCTTAGAAGACTGATAACCAAGTATACCTTTATTTTCTTTAAAACTCATTCATTCTTTAAAGCCATTTAAATTGCTCTTGAGGAATCCAAACAATGTCTCCGAAGTATAAGAAACACAAAACTCTAAAGCTCTGACTTATATTTAGAACAATGGTCACCAGATTTTCATCTGTACCATAAAAGTGCCCGATCAGATCTTTTAATATAATGTCTAGAACACAGTCAGGTATTTACATAATGAACATATATTTGTTTGTTGTATTGTTTAGGCATATACGACACACATTTTTCAGATTTTTCTCTTTCACTACAATGATTTCTGTATATTTTTTCCCCCTGAGAAAGGATTGAATTTTCAGGAAATCCGTGCTGCCTGAATTACAACATCTCAGCTCATGTCCTTGAAGGTCTTCCTAGAGAGAGGTGAACTAAAAGGATGTTTTAGCCATTCTTACTGGTGGATGGCTACCCTTCAATCCCAGTAGCACACATAAGTCTACAAACTGGATGTAGCATAGTGTCACTGCTGACCCTTAGCCCATGTGGAAGGTGACACACACAGACTGGGGCTGTTACACTGGCAGGCACCTCATCTCCCACTGCCTGCATCCTGATCGATGAAACTGGGAGTCTATTTTCAATGGTTGGAATCCAGAAGAACAAAAAACTATCATTGTGCTCATCTCCCAAAGTCCACTACATGATTTCATCAATGAAAATGTCCTGCCTTCCTGCCTCATGGTATGAGAGAGCAGGGAAGAGCTCAAGCCCTTGGGTGATTCTGTGTGGATTTTCATCTTGGCTATAATACCCCCCTCTGCCCCCCAGCTACTCCGTGAAACCTGCTAAAATTACCTAGTCAGAAGGAACCTATTTCTTTCCTCCTCCCTCACATTGCTTCCTGCTTCCACTCACTGCTTATCCCTGTCTGCCCTGTGCCTGGACATATAAGGATTCCCCTGGATTGTGTGCTAATAGAAGGCAGAAGCTTGGGCTCATTTTTCTTTGCATTTGGGGGCAGGGGAAAGGGGAGAGAGGGGCGATTTTCAGGAACTGACACCTAAGAGGTTCTCAGTAAATGCCTGTTGAATTAAATTAAATTAAATTAAAACAGTGGAGGAGGCATTTTTATTCTTTGTGATCTTTGGGCCCTTCCCTGAAAGGCTCTCTGGTCAAAAGATTTAACCCTTTTGCTGAAGATTTTCAAGCTCCCTTCAACTGCAAGGGAGAGAGTTTTTAACAGGAAGGGCAACAACACTTCCATCTGGCTATTTAGAAACTGTGTGGAAATAATCTTTCTTTGTTCCAGGGCTTTTCAGATTATTAAATTTTTTTTTAATCCAAAGTCAGAAATGGTTTAAATTTCTTACCTGATTGGACAGAGAACAATGTAAGAATTTAGATTAAGTAAAAACAAAAAAACAAAAAAACTAGACTGAAAGGAATTGAGGCATTCACTTGGCTTTGTACTTTCAGATTACAAAGTCTTCGCTATTAAACATTTTGGGTTTGTATTTGCAGTTGAATAGCTTGCATAGAAGATACCCAATGAATGAAGTTACCCTTAAAAAAGAAAGAGAGCAGAAAGCTATAAAGTGGATAATGAATGTGGGAATGAAAGGCAAAAGGAGTAAAATGGTATTGTTATCCTTTACTGATAGCATACTTTTATACTTTCTAAAGAAATAAATAGCTTATTTAATTATGTCTTCTTAACTCTTGATGCAGTGGGGAGTCTTAGCAGAGTTAGATGTTTCTATGAGAGAAACAGGGAAATAAAGTGACAGGCAGCTGGTGAGAGCTCACCTGGAACCCTCACCTCCTGGTCACCAGTCCCTGCTTCTCCCACTGGTGTGAGGTCTTGATGCTCCAACAAGCATCATAAATGAAACTCAGTCAAACACACAATTCATAGGCTGAATAGAGATTTCCAGCAAAACTGTGTTTCTCTGGTGTCCTTCGCTTTTCATACCACGTTCCCATCCAGATTAATCTCTTGTAACTAAGAATCAATCGCCTCTACCTGATGCCACTGACTTTGCAGAAGCCCCTGTAATCTTAAAGCATTAAAAAAATAAATCCCCCAAGTGCTAGTTACTATGGGATTTTCATGGAAATCCCCAACTGGACATTTGAAACATGCTGTCCCCTCTGTCTGGGAGTGGAGGAGGGGTGGGAACGGAGAAGGAGATAGGGATGCTGATATCTGAGGAGAGGGCATTCCCTGAGGATTCCTTGGTAACGATGACAAAGAACTCTTGTTGTCTACTTCATCGGCTGAATTTCTAGAAGGAGAGCAAAGGGGGTTAAAGAGTGAGGGCACTGGATCAGAGAGCTTGGGGTTTGAATTTTGGCTATGTAATGTGACTTCCGAAAATCTTCCCTAGCAGTAGAATTGTGATAAAAATCATTATATTCTTTATAGCATTGTTACATGGGTTAAGTGACATAAAATACGTTATAGTGCTTAGCAAAGACTTAGGCATCTAATAAGTCCCCAACAATTTAGCTATTATTATTATTATTGTTATTATTATTATTATTAATAGTAGTATATCATTATTAATGGGGACTTAGGGGAAAATGGAGATAGGGCAACTGAAGAAAAGAGGTCTTTGTGATAAGAAATTAAAAGTGACACTGAAGACAGATTTCTAAGTGATGAAAACAATATGATTTCTTCATGGTTTTATTTTTCTTGAAGTAGACAGGCACCTACATTCATGGAGCATGAACACCCGAGGACTAAGAGTAAATGGTCCATTTAAAAGACTTAATGTCTTTATTAACATGTCATCATTGTTTCAAGTCCCAAACTAGGATAAATTAGCCTTGATGAAGATGTTTACATCCTCATTCTAAGCATCAGGCTTGGAGTGATCATCAATCATTGGGGAGTTTGTTCTGCCCTGGAACACAGCGGGCTGTCAGACCGGTTGAGGCTCCATGTGGGTGAGAGTAGCAAATGCCACCATAAAATGGATACAGTGGTTCAGAGTGACCTACACAGCCCTTGCCCTCAGTTACAACCTCACAGACAGAGAGGAACTTGCTCTCAGAGAATCCAGGAACTGGATCATCCCATTTATGAAAAGTATTGTGTGACTCAGTGTTTCCTAATAGCTACTGACACTTCAGCTGAAAGGAACCACCAAAGAAGGACTTTCTGAAGCACATTTTCACATTCCATTTTTCTAAAGATTCTTAGCTGTACCCTGGGTTAAGCCAGACTCTCAAAGAATCATGAATTTATATTGCATCATACTGGTGAATTATAATGTTGTTTTTGTTCAAGTCCAATTTGGCATGATAACATCAGCTTCTATCAAGAGACAGTTTAAAAAAAAAAAAAAGACAACCCAACAACTTTAAAAGATGTAACTATATGAAAACAGTTGAATATTTTGTTCTTTACAGTACACAAAGGCCACTTTGTGACTGTCCTTGGGGAAAATGCTCTATCGTTTCCTAATCAGAAGCAGTTGGCCTTCTGCTAAGCAACTGGCTTGTTTTTCTCTTTATGGACAATGTAAATTGTATAATTCATTATTTTTCACCCCTTTCACTAGATACTGGAAAGTCTGTGCCAAATGTTTGTCTAATCTCTAAAAAAATATAACAAAACTTTTGGATATAGTCTTTGTACTTTTGCCTTTATTTTACTTTTCTTACCATTATATTATCTTTGCCTTATATTTCTCATTAAAAATGTATTTTACCTTGTCATATTGTATGCTGACTTCAGTCATTTGTTATGACTTAATGAATAATGAATGAATCAGTACTTCTGATGATTTAGTTATAGTATGATATTTAAAAGGATAAAGGACAGAGGGCATATCAATGCACATACACCTTCAGAGTTCTAAAATTTCAGATGGCAAAAATTTTAGAAGCAGGCCGTCACTAGTATAGGTTTAGCTGCTCAAGCACAGTGGATGAAATACCTCTCAGATTCTTTAGGTCCTTTCCTCAGGGTGGCATAATGGCTGCTGTTGCTCCACTAATTCTGCTCTCGGTCAAAGCAGGATGAAACTGATGGGAGCAACAGACACCCTTAGGGGTTAGAACTGTGTCCCATCATCAACCATACTATCAAGGGAAACTACACAGGACAGTCTTAATTACAACCTATAGAGGAGGTGCAGGTAACTGAGTCGGATTGGAAGTAGGTGCTGGCTGTGGCAACGAAAATTCTGTCACAGGCATCAACCCTGGAAATATGGCAATTTGTCAAAATGATCCTAAACTTTCAACCATCAGTTTAAGTTTGAGTCATATTCTGTATTTTCTAAATTTTCAAGGAAAATACAGGCTCATGTTTAACATGCAAAATACTTCCACAATATTGGTGGTCTGTGGAAGAGGCACAATAAAGCCTGATGATGGAAAGGCATTGCTTTTCCAGACAGCTTAGCAGCCCTGCACCCAGGAAGGCAGATCTGAGTATGGAACATGCACCGGCTCATTAGCTGTGGGTGGTATTTTTCTTTTAGAAAGTATTCAACCTAAGTCACTTTCAGTTACCCAGAGTATAAATGCCCATTCACTTTATTTAAATAAGAAAGAATATCCTATATAATAAAGAGGTAATATGCAAATTGACCATCATTCCAACACACAAGATGGCCACCCCCATGTAGTCAAATATGGCTACCCCCATGTGGACACAAGATGGCCAGCAGGGGAGGGCAGTTGTGGGTGATCAGGCCAGCAGCGGAGGCAGTTGAGGACAACCTGGCCTGCAGGGGAGGGCAGTTAGGGATGACTAGGCCAGCAGAAGAGGGCAGTTAAGGGCAACCAGGCTATTAGGGAAGGGCAGTTAGGGGCAATCAGGCCTGCAGGGGAGCAGGTAAGTGTCGATCAGGCTGGCAGTGGAGTAGTTAGGGGGTGATCAAGGTGACAGGCAGAAGTGGTTAGGGACAATCAGGCAGGCAGGCGAGTGGTTGGGAGACAGCAGTCCTGGATTGTGAGAGGTATGTCTGACTACCCACCGGGATCAGGCCTAAATGGGCAGTCAGACATCCCTTGGGGGGTCCCAGATTGGAGGGTGCAGGCTGGGCTGAGGGAAATCTCCCCACCCCCATGCATGAATTTCATGCACTGGGCCTCTAGTATGACTATATTTGGCTATTCAGAAGGTGAAATTAACAGAGCACACTCTCTGACTATTGTTCTTACAACTCCCATGTTGTGTTTTGTAGCTACACCCTATAGTATGTGAGTTGATACAAATAACCCATGAGAGTTTGTTTGTAGTAGGTTCTATCAATTGATTTGGGAACTCTAGAATCATTTTCAAAATGTATTTTTATTGATTTCAGAGAATAAGGGAAAGGAAGACATAGAAACATCAATTATGAGAGAAAGAATCATTGATTGGCTGCCTCCTGCAGGCCCCACACTGGGGCTTGAGTCCACAACCCCAGCATGTGCAGGAATCCAACTGTGACCTCCTGGTTCATAGGTCGATGCTCAACCACTTAGCTATGCTAGCTGGATAATTCTAGAATTTTTAATAGGAGAAACTCCAAGCTGTAAAATTAACACTCTTTTTCAGTTCCAACTTTGACAATCAATTCTAATAGGTTTGGCAGAAGTTCCCTGAGCTCAGTCAATTGTCTGATTGCAAGGCCTCATCAATGTATAACAGTCATAGAGGAGGGCCAGGCTCCAAGGGCATGCTTTCATAGCAACCATGTATTAGAAACAGATGGGTTTTTAAGGCAGAAGCATGGGGACTCTCACTTGTTAAAAGATGAAATAAAAATAGAATTAAAAAATAAACCAATCACAGTAACAAGTATATTAGCATTCTTGTGAACTCATAAAGAGAAAAAATTCATTTTTTAAAAAATATATATTTTATTGGTTTTTTTACAGAGAGGAAGGGAGAGAGATAGAGAGCTAGAAACGTCGATGAGAGAGAGACCAGCTGCCTCTTGCACACCCCCTACTGGGGATGTGCCCACAACCAATGTACATGCCCTTGACCGCAATTGAACCTGGGGCCTTTCAGTCTGCAGACCGACGCTCTACTGCTGAGCCAAACTGGTTTCGGCGAGAAAAAAATTCATTTTGCAAATCCTCTCCTGAAAAAGCTGGGCATAAAAGCATTTTCAATGGACAATAAACTCTAGTAACTTCACTTCAAGGAGAATTTCTCCAAAAAGGTGGCTCTGTTAAGCTTGATAGAAGCTCAAGAAATGCTTGGAACTTTAACTGCAGGATGTGGACTCATTTATTATGGCTTAGTGTCTAAGTATCAGTTTAATAAGTGAAAACTGGGTGCTCCAGTCTCTGTGTCACCAGTGGTTTTCTTTGACCTTGGACAAGTACTTGACTCTACAGAATTACCTTCCAGGCTTTTTTTTTTCTTTCTGTAGAATAAAAATAACTTTAAAAATGGTATATCAAATATACAAGTCACAAAGCTGGAGAAATTAAACTAGCAACACTGTGTCTTGATTCTAAATATAGATTTGTCTCACCACTTAAATGATTTCACCTTTTTTAGTAGGAAGCATGGAGACTTGAATAAAAACAAAGCAAAACACTGTCTTGTTTCACTGAGGTTTCTGTCTATATCTAGAATGTCTACTATTAAAATGCCATTCTTTATTAACTGTTGGCAGCATCTGGTGAGCCACTAAAAATACCCTTTTGTAATGGGACTAAAGAAAGATAAGAAATCTATTCCTCCATGAGTAGACAATTCTCCTTGGTTTGTGGGAAGTACTACTTAAAATAACAGGGTTTGACTAAATGACCCCTTGTGTTCCTGTCTAATCAGTCTTATGCGATGCACTCCTTTAGCAGAAAGAATTTACCTATCAGATCCAAGAATGGCAACAGGTGCTTGTGCGCGCACACACACACAAACACACACCACATTTCCATGTATGCATGTATCTATGTGTTTACAGTTACGGGAGAAGTTACAGAAAAGACAGATATGAAGAGAGAAGTGACAGGAAAAAAAATGATGGCCAAACTCTCTGAGAATGGTGAGTCTGAGAGAGGTAGCAGGAAAAGCCAGCGGAGCCTTTCATCAAACCCTGCCTGAAATTTCAGCGTCTGTTCCTAGTAAGATCAATAGATCATCCCGATGCCTCTTGCAGATGAAAAAACACACACACTTGGAAGCTAATGTTCCAAGTTTAAGTCAAAAGAAGTAACCAAGGAAAAGAAACCACCTCTATAAAAGTGGCTTCTCTTTTCTTCCTCACTGAGAAAACATCAAAATGCCAAGAAGAGGTAAAATAAAATTGTACATCCTTAAATAAATGGAGGTCAACTTTGTATGCTGGGGATGGTCGGCTATTGTTGGCATGGTATTGAGTCAACTTTGTAAAGAACAGTTCCACAAAACTACAATTTTAAATATTCCTATTAGAATTCATATTTCTATGATGATTTGAATGGAGGGATATAGCAGCTTTCTTTATTGATTAATGCTAATAATAATAGTTAATACTTAAAGAATGCTTAATGTGTGTCAAGCAGTGTTCTCAGTATACCACCTGTGACTAACCAGGATCCTATACTATAGATACCATTATCCCTATTTTCTTTCTTCTTTCTTTCTTTCTTTCTTTCTTTCTTTCTTTCTTTCTTTCTTTCTTTTTAAAAAAATATATTTTAATGAATTTTTACAGAGAGGAAGGGAGAGGGATAGAGAGCTAGAAACGTCGATGAGAGAGAATCATCGACCAGCTGCATCCTGCACGCCCCCTACTGGGGATGTGCCCTCAACCAATGTACATGCCCTTGACTGGAATCAAACCTGGGACCTTTCAGTCCGCAGGCCAACGCTCTATCCTCTGAGCCAAACCGGTTTCGGCTATCCCTATTTTCACAGATGAAAAATTTGAAACAAATTTCTCAAGAGCATACAACCAGTAAGGGTTGGATGTTAGGATCTGAGCTCATTCTATGTGGGTCTAGAGTCCCTGCTCCCAAACCATAACATTGTACTGCCATTTAAGAGTGTTCTACATTCACCATATTTTCCATCAATAGATTTTAACCTAAAGAATGGAAGAACACTGTACTGAAGATGACAAAAGGCAAAAGCTGTTATATCACTTCTACTTCTTAAGTATCCCACTTCTTTTTATCAAACAAAATTTAATGAAAATTTGCTATCCTCTCA
The DNA here is from genome assembly GCF_014108245.1 of Pipistrellus kuhlii. Taxonomy (NCBI): domain Eukaryota; kingdom Metazoa; phylum Chordata; class Mammalia; order Chiroptera; family Vespertilionidae; genus Pipistrellus; species Pipistrellus kuhlii. The sequence goes on from NW_023425562.1 coordinate 19,702,756, forward strand.
AGGCCCTAACATCAAAATCCCAGATGAATGATGGATCTTTAGTTTCTAACCAGAACATGTGTGATCATGTTCTTTAATCATGTATCTCCAGTCATATCTCTTACTAGCAAATATTCTGCTAGTGTATGACTTAGTATTCCATAGGAGTATTCCATAGGAGTATTGAATTCAAGGACATTCCAATAATGTCCACAATCCTACAAGATGGAGAAAATCCTAAGAAAGAGTACTGGGTTAGACCACAGGGGGCTGGATCCCAGTGTCAGCATGATGATGTGGAAACGATGCTAATGCGCAGAAAGGGTCAAGGCATGAATAAGAGAGTAGATGCATGAATCATTTCAAACTTCTTGAAAGCATCTTGCCTGGTCCACCTATTGCCTTTTTGTTTTCATTATTTCCAAATAATTCCAAAGGGATTTTCTTTGGTTTCCAACTAAAACCTATTGGCTTGGCTCTTTCTGGGTCAATAAAACTGTGCTGGGGAATTATTTATTTCTATTTCTATCACTGTGTGTCAGAGGAGTGTTTTGTTTTTTGTTTGTTTGGTTGTGTTTTTTTTTTGAGAAATGAAAAGAATGGCCTACTATGGAATGAATGGCCTACTATGGAACAAGGTGATCGCTGAGTATGCTCTCCTTTAATGAAGGTGGAAGCTCTGGTCTCACAGTGCTTACTCAATACATCTAAAGAAAAACCAGGAGTCTAAACATTCTCAAACAGAGCTAGAGTGTACTCAGAATAGGGGGAGGTAGACACCGCTGAACTTGGGCAAAAGACAGGAAGAGCTCCAATAGCAGCAGAGGCTAAAGGAAAACTGAGCTGGAGAAAGAGAGCAAGAGGAAGTGGAGTGAGAGAAGGAAGTGGAGAACGGGGGAGAGAGGAATGACAGCAGAGGAATGACATCTCTGCCATGGTTGCTCAACATGTTTTCCCTGTTTGGGGGCTTGGGCAAAAGCAAGTGGTGTGGCTCTGCCTGCACCACTGGCCACCCTGATGCCAGAACAGGGTGGGGAACAGCCGGCCCGTGGGCCTTATAAGGCCCGCAAAATAATTTGATCTGGCCCTGCCAATGCATTAGTGGTGAGTCAGTTAAATGTTTCACCAAACACAGCAGGCTAATTTTTTAAGTTGATAATTTGGAATGGCCCGAGAATGATGTTATAATTATCCAAATGGCCCTTGGCAGGAACAAGGTTCCCCACCCCTGCCTTAGAGAGTAGAATACTTATTATTCCTACTGTGCTCAGTGTTCTTGGAGGATTTGTGCAGACTTTGAGGATTGAGCCATAAGAACTCCATCTCAGAATGGTTGCTTCCATATGGACTATGAAGCTGACGTCAAATCTGGTTCCTTTAAAAAATGTGTCACCTTGAGTATGTGTTGGATTTAATTGTTCCCCTTTTTATAACCTCAAGGCAGAATTAGGGAAGTAGTAGGTGTTAGAAATTTGGCTGCCATCCAAACCACGCTGTAACACATCTATTAAGTACAGCTCCAGTAGGTCCCACTCACTTGCTCTTGAGTGCAACGCTCTCTGCACAAGTGAATCACTTTAGTCCCCTATCAGATACAAGTGGCTGAGCTGTCCCAGCTCCTTGGAATGTTTTTCTTTTAAATTCTCTAAAACAATCCACTCATGTCTCTACAAAGTCTTAAAAACTACAACTTTTCTGCAAGCCACAGAGGACAGAAAAGGTGCCCTGCCCTGTCTTTGCATACCAGAGCACCAGCCACTATAAGAAATAATTCTGCTCTGCACAAATCTAGTCATGGATATCAATTACTTGGAAAATTGTAATTTAATTTACTGCTTTCTCTTTAAATGGGGTATTCACAGTAGGAGTCAGATGCTATCCTATCAAGTATTCTAAGGTGAGTGGTTTTCATTTTTTTTTTTTTTAAGTGAGCTGACTTTCAGAAGATTTTTGAAATTGATTCTCAAGACTGACAAGTTGCATTATGGGCTTCAGGTTCAAGAGCAAGAATTTAGAATTGTTAATGGTAATGTAAATAATAATGATGGCATGCTGTTTATAACAGGTCAAAGCATGGATGCAACATTTCCAGTTTGGGGGAAAATCATGAAGTTAGGTGCAGTAGTACAAAATGAAAATTCATATTTTTACAAGGATATTTTCATACACAGGATCCACTGAGCTCAGAATTTACTACAGACTTCTACTTATTGCTGTTACTACAGACCTCTACTTATTGCTGGTAGTTTGCATAAAGGTCACCCTGGAGTTGTAAAACCACTAAAGCAACATATGGCTCAACCCACATTTCTCCAGAGCTGTGTTATTGTTTTAATATCTCTGAGAGGAATTAGTAGAGAATACAGTATATGAAGCATCAGGAAGAACCATCCGCATGATTGTTCAAAAATTTCACCCATTCCTAGGCAACTCAGTAACTTAGCCAAAGCTCTACAAGGCTAGACTGTTGTTCAAAAAATACACAGAATTCAACCATCAGCCCCAATACACTTGACACATAAAAGTCACCTTTACATCTCCATTGACAGACTTCCTTAATAAAAATTAAAAATAGAAAGCACAGGGGATAAAAAAAAAAAACACCCACAAACAAAGGGGACATCTTTCAACAATAAAGATAAATTTAAAAATAGAAAGCAAGGTTATAAAGGCCATGGTCATTTGAAAGCCATCACTGGATAATTTGTCACTGCATATTAGCCCCTACACTAAAGTTACGACAATAAAAGACAAATGATATTGAAGTTTGAGCTATTGAATACATTTTGTCTGCATAATCCTCAGTTTCCTCAACTGCAAATTAAGACTAACAAACCTATCTTACTTATCTCACGAGATTATTATGAGGCTCTAGATAATACATGTGAAAATGATGTGGGAAGTATAAGGTGCTATATAATTGTCAAGTATTATTACCCAATTTTCATGAGTTATATGTAGGCTCTGTTAGAGGTGTCTTTGTTTCCGATTTAGTTGGATACAATGCTTATAATTTATCTAAGGTTATTTGAATATTTTTAGTAACCATAATTTAGTAACCATAATTCTCTTTTAAGTTTTCCACTTGGGCAAATGGGACCCTGTACAGGTAATACATTAAGGTAGACTTGAAACATATAAATATTGTTTGCTTATGCTGTGATTTAAGTTCTATCACCATATAGTCACCTTCCGAAGTTAGCAGGAAAATAAATGAAATTTATCTGTCATTTTATTAAAATGGAAAACTTAAGATAAGAAAAATACCTTGGAAAATAATTCTGATAACATTTTCAAATAGTAAATAATATGTTGGTAAAATTAAACCATTGCTGGGGGTAAGGTTCCTGCCCCTGCTCCTTTTCGGAAGTAGATTGGGCCACCTCATGAGTGTGGAAGTGTAACCAGTGCTGGAGCCACAGAGGAGGGATGTGGGGTTGAGGGGCTCTGGAACAAGTCACTCTATAAGCTTTCCCAAATGAGATCAAAACGTTGATTTGTTTGCTTGAATGTTTTAATGACATGTAGCCTTTCTGTTCAAGAATTGGTCTCTTGCGAATTAAAGACACAACCAATGAATGCCCATGTGGCCGGAACTGACATGCGTGCTCTGCTGCCTGCCCTTGTGTGGGCCCATCTGCTCTGCTGGCGAGGCGCCCACAGCAAGCTGGCATCCCGCGGGTGGGCCTCTGCCTGCGGGTTGTGCGTGGGCATTGCGGCGAGGGCTGGCTTTTGAAAGGAGTCCTTCAGCCAACCCGCACATGGGTCTGTTTGCACCTGACACACTGCTGGCTCTCTGGGTTCTAAACCAAGTGCTCCAAGAGGTATGGAGCATGCCCTGCCCTGGGGGCACTGATCACTGAGGCTCCGTGCCCTCCTCATGGCCCTCTCTCAACCCAAATCTGAAGGCATTGAAGCAAAAGCCAGGAGGCCAAACCCAGACGCTTCAGAATGGAAGGATAATAGCAAAATATTTTAATGACCAACTGAACGGCTCTGTTCTTTATAAATATTAAAGAGCAGCAACAATAGGCAAACAAGACCATGAATAAAAATAACTGACAGAGATCAGGACATGTCATGTACATTCACATACATTTCCAATGTGTGGCTGAGAGACAAGAATCAAAGGCGTCACTACAGGAGAAACCAGAGGGCACCGGGCACAGCACAGGGTGAGTGCCCTGCCACTGGGACAGAAAGCTGAAAGCAACACATGAACAAACAAGAAAAGTAAGCAAACCAAACCTCCTAGACACAGACAATGGTTTGGTGGCTATCAGAAGGAAGGGGTGGGAGTAGTGAATAGTAACGGGGGTCAAATAGATGGTGACAAAAAACAACTTTGGGTGGTGAACACAGGAAGCAATCTATGGGTCATGTATCATAGAAACCTACATTCGAAACCTAATTTTATTAACCAATGTCACCCCAATACATTTAATTAGAAAACACGCACACCCTATTTGGCCACACTTCAGTTGCACCATTTCTTCTTTAAGAAGGCCTCAGATATTGTGTTTAAATGATTTACTGTTTAATAAAATTAGTGTCATTTGCCATGGGCCTTACATATTATATTGATGGCTCTCAGAAGTGTGGTCCCTGAATCATTATCAGCAGCAGCAACTGGGAACTTGTTAGAAATGCAAATTTTCACCTCCAATCCCCCATCCCAGCCAGATCTAACCAATCAGATCTAACCAATCAGAAACTTGAGGTATGGGACCCCTGCAATCTGTGTTGGCAAAAGCCTTTAAGGTAATTCTGATATATGCTAAAAACCTGAACCACTGGTTTTTAATTTATATCCATACTAGAGGCCCAGTGCACAAAATTTGTGCCTGGGGGGTGCCCCTCAGCCCAGCCTGCACCCTCTCCAATCTGGGACCCCTTGGGGGATGTCCGACTGCCAGTTTAGGGATTGGGCCTAAACGGGCAGTTGGACATCCCTCTCACAAACCAGGACTGCTGGCTCCTAATCACTCACCTGCCTGCCTGCCCGATTGCCCCTAACCACTCTACATGCCAGCCTGATAGCCCCCTAACTGCTCCCCTGCTGGCCTATTGATGACTAACTGCTCCCCTGCTGGCCTGATTGACACCTAACTGCCCTCCCCTGCCGGGCCTGATTGTCCCCAACTGCCTTCCCTGTGGGACTGAAAGAACTGGCGGACTGAGGCTGGATGCTGTGGGGACTTGGTGAGGCAGGGCTGAGGAGACTGAGGGACTCCAGCTAGTTGAGCAGGGCTAAGGGGACTGGGCACTGCCATCTTGTGGCTGTGAGTGCCGTCATCTTGTGAGGGCATGGCAGTCAATTAGCATATTCCTTCTTTATTAGACAGGATATCCATATCCATGTGTATATTTATCTTCATTTCCTAGGTGCTAATTCTTTTCTGAATTGATGTAAAATTAGGACAACAGTCATATGATCACAGAAATTCTTTAAAAAAGGAATTGACTCTTCACCCTAATAAAATCCTCTGAGAGCTGAGATCACACTTTAACCATACATTGAAGTCCTTACACATCCACTGGGGAGGGAATTCTGACCAACTGCAATCTCTGTGTGCAGCATGGGCCAGCTTTTACTTCTTCTGTTCCATCCTCCCAGTTCCCTACAGGCAGGAGACTCTCTGCTGCCAGGACTCAACTCAGACACTGCGGTGTGGACACAGAACTCGGAATTTGGGAACACCCAGGGAGGACTCAACTTTCTGTTCATCCACTTACTCGCTGTGTGATCTTTGACAAATCACAGTTTGAGAGTAAAAAGTAAGGAACCACAGAAACCCACACCTGAAACTTGTCTGTTCATGTTGACCAATGTCACCCCAATAAATCCAATAATAAAAAAAAAGAAAGGGCCGAGACCGGTTTGGCTCAATGGATAGAGCGTCGGCTTGGGGACTGAAGGGTCACGGGTTTGATTCTGGTCAAGGGCATGTACCTTGGTTGCGGGCATATCCCCAGTAGGGGGTGTGCAAGAGGCAGCTGATTGATGACTCTCTCTCATCGATGTTTCTAACTCTTGATCTCTCTCCCTTCCTCTCTGTACAAAATCAATAAAATATATATATTTAAAAAAAAGAAAAAAAAGAAAAGAACCACTAATTCACAGGATTGCTGAAAGACATGAGACACAATGTGGGAAGATGGCTTTGCGACTGTATTTCACTGCACACATATTAACTTAAAAATATCATCCTCCTTCCTGTTTGCTATTTCCTTTGCAGACACCAGGTGAGTGCAATAATGCATGACCTCCTGCAGTGGCCCCAGGACCTGTGCCTACTCCTTTCCTCCTGATCCCTGGTTGTTTGTTTCACTGCAAGTGAGTCTGGAGCCTTGGGAGGTCTGTGCAGGTTTCACTGCAGAGATAGGAGTGGGTGTGGCGGGCAGTAGTTAATGGTGACACCCACATGCAGATGCACTGGCTGTTCTCCAATTCAAGAAAGCTACTGAGAGGAAATAAGAGAGGCATTGTCGCCTACCTCCGGAGAGCCTTCCTTCTTGGAATTCCTACAGATTTCTCATATTTCATATAACGACACTTCATGGCGTGTCCTTTCACTAATTGTTTCTCTTCTTAATTGCATCTTTCAAGAAAAATGGAAGCCTCCAGAGGACAAGGGTGCTGTGCTTCTCCACCTGCTCTGTGTGGTCCAGCCTATACAAAAGCACTGATGGATGGGCCTTCATCCTTCTCTGGATCCACACTGAGTTACCTGGGTAGCTGGAATATCACCTTGCAACAGACTGATAGCTTCTCTAATGAGAGTTTAGAGCCAATCATTCAGCTGTCAGCTCAGCACCTGGCCAAGCCAAGGTAACATTTCAGGTTTTGCTGAAGAAGAGTATGTTAGCAGGAAAATGCTATTTTTGCATCTGGGATCTACCACATTTTCCTCTTGGTCTGCCAATAGGTAAAGACTGACACATGTTTTGACCATATAAACTCTTTAGTTTTGCAACAGGTCTGTCAAATTTACTATTCACATGTACCTGTTAGTCCGTGTTTATTCTATGGGTTTGCACCAATCTCAATCAGTTTGCACCAATCTCAATTGTGACATGGAGATTAGTGGAACAGATCTAGCCCACAGTAATACTGTATATAACTTGGTACTTTTAGGAGAGATGAGGCAAAATACTTCTGGAAAATACATTGGGCTCTACAAGCTATGTCTATGCCACGGCCTGGTAATCTGGAACATTTCAATAATAGCTAAGGATCTGGAAGACAGTTCCTAGCAGGTACATTGGGGAAACCAGAGGACCAGAAATATTAACTAGTGAATATCTGCCACTTTGAGATAAATCTATCACTTAAAAAAAAATAACCTTATTTTTCACCTGGTGAGATGCTCAAGCGTAAGTTAGAAGCACAAATTAGAACTTGGGAGGTTTTATACTAGAGTACCTCATTTTTGTTTCATAACTCAACTCCATTGCCCAAATGTTATAGCAAAGCTCGGAGCCAGTGGTACTTTGGGGGTGGGGGAGGGGGGGGAAGGATCAAGGGTCAGCAAGGTGGCCTCATGTACCAATGGGCATCGCACTCAGGAAACAAAGCTTGGAGTGGTGGTTGGGCATTCAACCGATGAAGAAACTTAGAGACTTGGGGAAGCCATAAGCTCCAGGGATATTCCCCAAATAACAGGAAATATGCTTGTGTTGGATCTGGTCGAAGGTCAAACCAATTCCATTTATAATTTCTGAGACAAGTTTACTCAGGAAGTAGGGACAAACGTAAGGATGATATATGCAAACCTGTCTACTCTACTTAAATATTACTTCTTATGTGTGACTAGCTACATCTATACCGCTGTGAGACATCTTTAAGAATGTTGAGAGCAGACCCTGACTGTGTCAATCTTCCCCTTAATCACAACTATCAAAAAGCCAGTTAAATAAACCGAATTCCTCACATCTGAGAGCATTCTCGCCACATAAACATTCCTTTCTTCTCCGCCAATCAGAAGCCATCCTGACCCCACTTGATTGCTTACATAGATGGCAACTCTAAAGTCATTCTGTAGGTTCTTTCTTCTTTCCCTCATAATGTGGTCACAGGGCCCCAGAATGTAAACTCCACCCCTTGTAGATGTGTCATGCTGAGCAAGTTACTTAGCCTCTCTGTTCCTACTTTTTTTCTCATCTAGAAAGCAGAGTTAATAATACCCCTGCAAGGGGTTGCCGAGAGCCATTAAATGAAATAATGCATGTGAAATGTTCAGAAGAGCTTCTGACACTTAGTCTGATTCCCAGTTCAAGGAGCACACGTCTGATGAGAATGTTTCTTCCCGTGGAGATTCTTTCCCACATCGACATTGAGAAAAAACAAAAAAGGACAGTCAGATGATTTGAAATGTGTTTCTATTTTGAAAATCTAATTTATAGTTTGATCAAATTTTTTTAAAATATATATTTTTTTATTGATTTCAGAGAGGAAGGGAAAAAGAGAAAGAGAAACATCAATGATGCGAGAGAATCATTCATCAATTACCTCCAGCACAACTCCTACTGGGGATCGAGCATGTGACCAGAGCATGTGCCCTGACTGGGGACCGAATCCTGACCTCAATAGGTTGATGCTCAACCACTGAGCCACTGCAGCCAAGCTTGATTGAAAAAAATCAACCTGACTCTTATATCACTTCCTAAAAGTTGTTTGGCTGCATTAACAGGAAGTATTACCGTATTTTTCGGACCATAAGACGCACTTTTTTCCCCCCAGAAGTGGGGGGAAAAAGTCCCTGCGTCTTATGGTCCAAATATAGCCTACACATATACTTTAAAAAAAAAGTTTTTTTACTTGCCCGGCTCTGTGTGGTCTCTGTGTGCTTGCCCGGCTCTAAAATGGTTCTAAATGCTGCTGTTTACTTTACAGGGTTGATTACATGTGTTATGACTGTGATGTTGGGTTTTAATGCACATAAAATATTTTAGGACACTATTTGTTTCAGAATCTTTTTTTCTTCATTTCCCTTCTCTAAAAACTGGTGCGTCTTATGGTCCAGAGCGTCTTATGGTCCGAAAAATACGGTACTTTGCATATCTTCTAATGGTGATAGTTACTTTTACTGTGTTTTGGCTACAAGGAGGAGGCAGACTTTATCTGCATATGGATAAAAAATCACCTGACACATTTTGTGTTTATAAATTGAAGTGCTGCAGGGGACATCTGGACTACCACCCACAGAATACACAATGTGCACATTTTACTTTTCTGAATCCCCTCTTCTCGGCCCAGTTCATTGTGTAAGACCCGTGTATCTATATATAGAGAGAGGGGTATCTTTTTAAATTCACATTTAGGCTTTACCCAACATTGTGGGGGTGGTTTACTATATTAAAAATGCCAACCAAGTGATTAAACACAAAGAGAGCTGACTGGTATTGCCAGGGCTGGGGGTCTTTGTTGGGTAAAGGATGACTGTGAGATATCACATCTGCTGCACTATGTAAAACTGTTCTTAACTAGATGCTTCCTCCAACCTGCCCACATGGCGCTGTTTCACAAACACTGTATAATGAAGGTTTGGGGAAGTCATATCCCCCAAACACTGCAGAGGCACAACCATTTAAACACCCAAGCAGAATGAGTAAATGAGAAATATAATCAGAGTGAATCCACAAAAGGAACAGAAGGGAAGAGAAACAGTGCAACTGGTAGCGGGGATACTGAGAGGATAAGAAAATATTTCTCCAAATGGAGAATGTGTGTTATTTTAAAATCAGAAGCAGATCCACTGTTCAGGAGCTGCCCGGCTGGGTGGCTCAATGGTTGAGCATTCAGCTATGAACCAGGAGGACACAGTTTGATTCCCAGTCAGGGCACCTACCCGGGTTGTGGGCTCAATCCACTGTGTGGGGTGTGCAGGAGACAGCCAATCAATGATTTTCTCTCATCACTGATGTTTCTCTCTCTCTCACTCTCCCTTCCTTTTTGAAATCAACAAAAAAATATTTTAAAAACATTGTTCTGGAGCCATTTCACTAGCTTACTCAAGAACAAGATACCTTTTAAAGGTATAGGAGTAGAAGGCAGGTGGAGCTGAAATTTATGATTATACAAATTAAAACATCAGCTTAAAAATTACAGGAGTCTAATGTGATAACTGATCAAAAAGCTAAAATATGAGTAACTGAATGTGGTGGATATTAAGTGAACTCAATCTTTCAAGTTTAGAGAATTGCTAACTTAAAGAGTAAAAGAGTATAATATACTGCCCTTAAATAAACTACAAGAGAATCATATTTAGGACTATTTCTCCAATCTGCATCTATCTATATGTTATCATAATCACTAAACAATTTTAAGCCTTTTAGCTTTTTATTTCTGAATGATCTTGGCTTTCCCTATCCTGGGGTTTATACCCCAATTATAAAAATCTCTGCAATTATAAAAATTGAAGCTTCTGTCCACAGGCCAGCCTTGTCACTAAGATACCCTTTCATCACACAGGACCCCAGAGAAAAGTGCCAGCGTGCAGAAGACACAGAGTCCCCTCTGGTAGAGCAATTCTCTAAACTTAAAAGATTGAGTTCACTTAATATCCACCACATTCAGTTACTCATATTTTAGCTTTTTGATCAGTTATCACATTAGACCCTTGTAATTTTTAAGCTGATGTTTTAATTTGTATAATCATAAATTTCAGCTACAATGAGTCTAGACATCTGTATATGCATCTGTCTCTAGCGGTACTGTGTGACAGATCTCCTAAAAAACTCCTTTTTCGAGTCATGTGGAGACACCCACACCCTGGCCTCCAAATATCTTCCTGACTGTTGTCAGCTCTAGAAAGAACATAGAAACAGCGAGAAAAATCACTGCTGTATGACCAGGCAGGGAGGTGTAGGCATGGCTCTTGCTTCTGTTTACAACCCCAAAGCTAGGCATGGAGCAGTTGTGACTCTTTGGGTAAAGGGTTTCAAATAATCGTGCAAGTTATTAAGATGTTCTTAAAGAGACACAATTGGGGATAATAAAATTTTCTTTTCTTTATATTTACTTGAAAACATGTTCATCATTAAAGATCACAAAACGTGACATACAATGAATACATTTTCCAAAAAAGTAAACGGACTAGTCAAGAACCACGAGAAGCATGTAGTTAGTGTTTTCTGCAGTGGTTAGAGGGTTACTGTCATCCGGTGGTTTCCCGGTGTAGCCATCAGGAGCCCCCGAGGGCTTGCTGCAGGACAGATTCCTGGCTCTATCCCTGGCCTTTCAGTAGGTCTGCAGTGGAGCTTAGAATTTGCATTCACAACGAGTCTCAAGGTTGTGCCCATGCTGCTTCTCTGAGGACCACACTTGGAGTTGCTCTGGTACAGTGAGAACTTCATGGTCAACTACAGTGTCAATAACTTGATTTGTCTCTTGGGAGAATTCCCCTCGACTGTTTTTCTTTGTGATTTCCTCCATTACTCCTTAGTATGTTAGCTTCAAGCAGGAAATTCTTTGTCCCATCGTTGATACTCAACCTACTGAGTAGTGATCAAACAACTTGACAAAATCAGTACATTTACTTTTAATGTACAATTTCACTTAACAGAATGAACAGGAATGCTTGCTGGCAGGTACTCCTCGATGACCATTTACATATGGGTTTTGTGTTTGCTGTTTTCTTTCTAACTTAGTAACATTTTCCCATGCATTTTCTGGTTCAAAAATGCATTTCAGATGGACAATGTTCCCAGGTATAAAGGATACTTAGTGAGGATACCTAAGGTCTGGGGTGGGGTAGCTCTAGAATATGCCAGAAAAGAGTCTCTGAGAATGGGGGATCCCCCAGCCTGCATCATGGACTCCCGAGAGGAGAAAGCGTTGATTTGGAGTACAAGTACCTTCACCAGGGCGTCTCTGAACCTCGGCACGGATGGCATGTTCTGTGAGCCTTTCTGCATCATTGTACAGGGACCCCCTCATCCCACTGACCTGGAAAGTGCTTGTCATTCAGAAAAGGTCGGCAATAATTCTCTGAGATTCATCCTTGAGAATCAATGCTGAGGGATATTTTTCAGTTTACATTTGCATAAAAAATGGACTAGACTTCTGTGAAAATGGAGTAGAAGTACTTTTTTTTTTTTTAATTTAACAACAATAACCCAAACCCTGGATGTTGTACATAAAATAAACATACAAAGACTCTGAAAGTTGGACAGAAGGCAAACCAGCGAGAGGGCCTTGGGGCAAAAGGGTGGCAAATGGCCAGGGTGAAGTTTTGTTTTGCCTCATACATCCCAGACTTGGAGCTGAAAAAACCAAGAATCCAGAAATGCCAATAGGCACTGATATTTTTTTTTAAAGGGCCAACAAAAGCATGTTCTCTCTACCAAGGGACCTGGAAAGAAGCAACATAAAGCAAACAAAAACATGTAGGCAATTACAGCTCTGCTCTCATAAATAAAACAGAAAAAAAAAGGGTCCTACCACACCCACGCCAACAAAGGCTGAGCAGGGAGCTTACACCTTCACCCTCACCTGGCTGACACCAGGTGCTCAACTCCTGCTAAGGGGACGTCACAGAAGACCCAGCAGGGAGATGAGGCCTCCATTCCCATCTGTGTGGTGATGAGACCCCCACCTCCCACTGCACTAGGTGTCAATGGAGACTAGGCAGGAGCCCTCCACCCTCACTTGGCTGTGCTGTTTCCGCGCCCCTTCTTCACTGGGTGATGTTATAGGAGCCTGAGGGAGGATCAGGGTGTCATCACAGCTCAGGAGCCATCAGGCTACCTCCCTGCCCCCATCTTGTCAGTGGAGGACACAGAGGAAAGGGAAAAGAGGCACTTCTACCTCTCCTCCTGTGAGAGGTCTCAGAAGACAAGGAGAGGAGCCTGAATTACCACCTCGCCCCAGAGCAACGTGGAGCCCCCTCCTGGTGACAAACAAGACTGAGGAGGAAACCTGCACTTTCACCCCCACCTGGCAGTGAGATGGCGGCACCATCCCCATTTTGCCCTCAAGAGTGATGTTAGAATTCTGCCAAAACAGGTTTACTGGTAAATCAGATCCAGATTCTCTTAACATAATAATAAAATGTCTAGGTTTCCACTGAAAATCGTTCATCATACCAAGAACCAGGAAGATCTCACACTGAATGAGAAAAGACGATTGAAAGACACCCATAAGGAGATGACAGAGATGTTAGGCTATCTGGCAAATTTTTTTAAAGCAGCCATAATTTAAAAATACTTAAATAAGCAATTATGAACATGCTTGAGACAAATGAAAAATTAGAAAGGTTCAGCTGAGAAATAGGACATATAAGAAAGAACTAATGCACTGTGTGATTAGTGTGATTATAACAAAAGATCTAACATTTATATCTTGGAGACCTGAAAGAAAATGGACAAGGCAAATACACAGCATGGTCAAATTTATTAAAATACACACACACACACACACACACACACACTAAAGACAAAAAAAAAAAAAAATCTGAAAAAGAGCAAGAGAGAAATGGCACTTTACTTTTAGGAGAAAAAGCAACTAGAACAGCAGTAGATGTCTCATGAGAATCCATGGAGGCCAGAAGAAAGGGGCACAGCATTTTTCAAATGCTGAAAGAACAGAACTGTCAACTTAGAATCCTATATCCAGTTAATATATTCTTCAGAAATGAAGGAGCAATCAGGAAATTCTCAGATAAAGGAGAAAAAAAGATTTTATCATCAGCTGATCTGTCTGCTCTAAAAGACTGACTGGAGGAAGTTCTCAAAACAAAAAGGAAGTAATAAAAGAAGGAACGTTTGGACATATAAAAGAACATATTAAAGAAATATATGAATAAATACAATGAGCTTTCTCCTTCAAATGAATTTTAGCCTTCAGAATTATATGCAAAAATTACAGTACTAATGTGGCTCTAAATATACGTAAAATAAATATTTAAAGCTTTTATGCTATACATGGTGAGGGTAAAAGGACATAAAGAGAGGTAAGGTGTCTCTGCTCCACTTGAATTGATAAACTGACAATAGTTGTAAATGATGATAGAGTATATGTATATGTTGTAACACTTTGAGCAGCCACAAAAAAAAAAAAAATGTATACAAGGAGGCACACTGGCTCAGTGGATAGAGAGTGGATCTGCGGACTGAAGGGTCCCAGGTTTGATCCCTATCAAGAGTACATGTCTGGGTTATGTGCTTGATCCCAAGTAGGGGCATGCAGGAGGCAGCTGATCAATGATTCTTATCATTGGTGTTTCTATCTCTCTCTCTCTTCCTCTCCAAAATCAATAAAAATATATTTTTAAAAAACATTATAGACAAATAATAATGTAATTCTATAAATGCTCAAGTAATTCATATGAAGGCAGGGGAAATTCCCAGAGAAACTAAAAAACCGTAAACAGAGAGAAAAAACAAAAATAAAATAGCAGGTACAAGCCTTAATGTAATAATTACAGTAAATGAAAGATATAACTATATTTTATGTATAAGGAACTCATTGAATATAATATAGACAGATTGAAAATAACAGAAATATCATTCATACATCAATCAAAGAAAAAGAGTGTTTATATTAATATCAGTTAAAGCAGACTTTGAGCAAATCCAATTATCAGATACCAGAATAAATATGTGAGAAGACATAATAATCCTAAATACATATATAACAAACAGCTACAAAATATGTAAAGTCAAATGGATATAATTAAAAAGATAAATAGGCAAATTCACAATTATAAGAGGCTTCATAGTCTTTCAACAATCAATAGGACAACTAGACAGAAAATTAACAAACATATATAAGAACTCATCAGCAACATCAACCAACAGGATATAATGCACATTTATAGAGCACTCTACCCCCAATCATCTGAATACACTATCTCTTTAAGTGCCCGTGGAACACATACCAAGATAGAAAACATTTCAGGCCATAAAATAAACATTAAAAATTTTTAAAGAACTGAAATCATATAGTGTGTTCTCTGATAAAAATGAAATCAAACTAGAAATCAAAAATGAAATCAAACAGAAAGATAACAGGAAAATCTCCAAATATTTGGGAAATAAACAACACACTTCTAAATAGTTCATGAGTCAAGAGG
Source organism: Pipistrellus kuhlii (assembly GCF_014108245.1). Lineage (NCBI taxonomy): Eukaryota > Metazoa > Chordata > Mammalia > Chiroptera > Vespertilionidae > Pipistrellus > Pipistrellus kuhlii. Next base: position 19,717,812 of record NW_023425562.1, read on the forward strand.
AAATCTCAAAAGAAATTTTAGGAAGGATTTGAATTGAATAAAGGTAAAAATACAACATATTAATATGTTTGTGACATAGTTATGACAGTGCTGAGAGGGAAATTTATAGTACTAAATTCAAATGTTAGAAAGGGGAAATACCTAAAGCCAATAATCTAACCTTTCATTCAACAATATAAATAAATCAAAAGCAAGCAGGATGGAGAAAATAGTAATTATAAGAGCAGAAATCAATGAAATGAAAAACAAAAACAATGAAGAAAATTAATGAAACAGCCATGTGTTCCATTAGAGATCAATAAAATTGACAAACCTCTAACAAAACTAAAAGAAGCATGAAGACAAAAATTATCACCATCAAAAATGAAGTGAGACAAAGATTTAAAACATTGGCAGAGTAAATGAATGCTGCATGGACACGCTCACAGGAAAAAACTGGTATTATAACTAAAATACAAAAAAACTTCCTGAGAAATCAACAGAAAACTCACAGGAGAGAATCCTGACATCTGGACGGAAAGTGAGACCACATAGAGACTGACAGGAGGGGAGGAGGCATGAAAGGGCTGGCCAGGTGCCCACAGATAGCAACTGATGGGAAGAGAATTCTCTAGAGAATTCCTACTGAGAACTCTGAGGTATAAACCCCAAGCTGGGCCCCCAGCAGAGAGCACCAGAACTGAGGAGGGTACCCACACAACATCTGGTGGTGAAAAGCAGCAGGGTAGCTGTCACAGGGAGAGACTGCTGGAAATTCAGGCACCCTCTTAAAGGGCCAATGTATAAAATATGTGGATCCACTCACCTTGTGCTCTGGCAGAGAGAGGGCAGAGTGGGACTAGAGCTGGGTGAACAGACGCCAGATCGGGGGCTCTGGGGTAGAGCTCAGAAGCCAGACACTCCCTTTTCCTATGCTGAGACATTCTCTCAGGCAAAGGACATCATATTTAAAATGCCAAAAATTAAAGACAAAGAGAAAATCTTAAAGGCAGCAAGAGAAAAGCAAACTGTTACCTACAAAGGAGCTCCCATAAGGATGACACCTGATTTCTCTTCAGAAGCTCTACAAGCCAGAAGGGAATGGCATGAAGTGCTCAAGGTAATTTGAAAGCAATGATCTGAAACCATAATTATCCAGCAAGGCTATCATTCAAAATAGACAGTCAAATAATGATCTTCCTGGACACACACATATAAAAAGGCTAAAGGAGTACATCATGACCAAACCAGCATTACAAGAAATGCTAAAGGGACTGTTGTAGTGAGAAGAAAAACAGAGAGAGAAACCAAAGCATACAGAATTAGAATGACAATAAATAAGTACCTATCAAAAATAACCCAAAATGTAAACGGATTAAGTGCTCTAATGAAAATGCACTGGGTAGCTGAATGGATACAAAAACATGACCCAACTATATGCTGTCTACAAGAGATTCACCTCAGAACAAAAGACACACATAGGATGAAAGTAAAGGGATGGGAAAAAAAGTTTTCCATGAAAAACAGAAAAGAAAAAAAAGCTATAGTAGCAATACTCATACCCAACAAAATAGACTTTAAAATGAAGGCCATCACAAGAGACAACAAAGGTCACTACATAATACTGAAGGGATCAAACCAACAAGAGGATATAATCCTAGTAAACATATATGCACCCAATATTGGAGCATCTAAATATATAAAAAAATGTTTAGAGGACTCTAAAAGAGAGATGGAGAACAATACAGTCATAGTAGGAGACTTTAACAACCTGTACACTTGACTGGATAGATCTTCCAGACAACACCTTAACAAGGAAACAGTGACTCTAAAAGACACACTAGATCAGATGGATTTAACTGACATTTATAGAATATTTCACCCCAAAGCAGCAAAATATACATTCTTCTCAAGTGCAAATGGGTCATTCATAAAGACAGACCACATGTTAAGACACAATAATACAAGTCTCTACAAATTCAAGAAGATTGAAATTATATCAAACATCTTCTCAGATGAGACAATGGAATGAAATTAGAAATCAACTACAGTAAAAACACCCCCAAATATTCAAACATATGGAGAATAAATAGCATGTTATTAAACAATGAATGGGTTACCAATTAAATTAAGAAATAAATCAAAAACTTCCTTGAAGCAAATGAAAATGAACACACCACAACCCAAAATTTCTGGGACACAGCAAAAGCACTTCACTCTGAGAGTGAAGTTGATAGGACTATAGACATACCTCAAAAAAAAAAAAAAAAAAAAGAAAGAAAGAAAGAAAGAAAGAAAGAAAAATAAAAAAAGAAGAAGAAAGAGAAGAAAAATAAACTATTTAACCCTACAACTTAAAGAACTAGAAAGAGAACAACAACAAAAGCCCAGAGTAAATAGAAGGAAGGAAATAAAAACAATTAGAACAGAAATAAATAACATAAAGATTAAGAAAACAGTACAAAAAAATCAATGAAGCCAAAAGCTGGTTCTTTGAAAGGATAAACAAAATTGATAAACTGCTAGCCAGACTCATCAAGAAACAAAGAGGACCCAAATAAGTAAAATCAGAAATGAAAGTGGAGACGTTACCACTGTCACCACAAAAATACAAAGGATTGTAGGAAAATACTATGAACAACTATATGCCAACAAGTTCGACAATGTGGATGAAATGGACAAATTCCTAGAAAAATACAAACTCCCAAAACTGAATCAGGAAGAATCAAAGAACCTAAACAGACCAATAACTACCAATGTAATAGAAGCAGTAATCAAAAAATTCACAGCAAGCAGAAGCCCAAGTCCAGAAGGATTCACAGTGGAGTTTTACCAAACATTTAAAAAAGAACTAACATCTGTACTCCTCAAAATATTCCAAAAAATCCCAGAGGAAGGAACATTTCTAAACTCTTTTTACAAGGCCAACATTTTCCTAATTCCAAAACCAGATAAAGATACTACTAAGAAAGAGAATTATAGGCCAATACCCCTGATGAACATAGATGCAAAAATTCGCAACAAAATATTAGCAAATCAGATCCAGCAATATATTAAAAAGACCACTTGCATCATGACCAAGTGGAATTTATTCCAGGGATGCAAGGCTGGTACAATATTTGCAAATCAATAAACATGATATATTACATAAAAAAATTGAAAGACAAAAATCACATGAACATATCAATAGATGCAGAAAAAGCATTCGACAAAATCCAACAGCCATTTTTTATAAAAACTCTCAGCAAAGTGGGAATAGAAGGAGCATATCTCAACATGATAAAGGCCATATATGACAAACCTACAGCCAACATCATTCTTAATGGGCAAAAATTAAAACCATTTCCCCTGAGAACAGAAACAAGACAGGGATGTCCGCTTTCACCACTCTTATTCCACATGGAATAAGTACTGGAAGTGCTAGCCACATTAATCAGACAAGAAGAAGAAATAAAAGGCATCCAAATTGCAAAGGAGGAAGTAAAACTCTCATTATTCACAGATGACATGATATTGTACGTAAAAAAATCTAGACTCCAAAATAAACCTACTAAATTTAATAAGTGAATAGCAGGATACAAAATTAACACCAAAAATTGATGACTTTTTTATACACCAGTAATGATCTCATAGAAAGATAAACAATCCCATTTACCACTGCAACAAAAAAATTAAGATACTTAGGAATAAACTTAACCAAGGAGGCAAAAGACCTGTACTCAGAAAACTATAGGATGTTAAAAAAAAAAAAAAAGTGATAGAGGAAGATATAAACAAGTGGAAAACTATACTTTCTTTGTGGGTTGGTAGAATCAACATAATTAAAATGTCCATACTACCAAAGCAATCTATAGATTCAATTTCTATTAAAATATCAACAGCATATTTCACAGATCTAGAACAAATACTCCAAAAATTTCTATGGACTCAAAAAATACCCCAAATAGCTGTAGCAATCTTGAGAAAGAAGAACAAAGTTGGAAGGATCACAATACCAGATTTCAAGTTACCCTACAAAGCCACCATAATCAAAACAGCCTGGAAATGGCACAAGAACAGACATATAGATCAATGTAACAGGACAGAGAACCCAGAAATTGACCAAAGCCATTATACTTAATTAATATTAGACAAAGGATTCAAGAGCATACAATGTTGTCAAGACAATTTCTTCAATAAATGGTGTTGGGAAAACTGGACAGATACATGCAAAAAAATGAAACTAGTTCACCAACTTACACCATACACAACAATAAACTCAAAATGGATAAAAGACTTAAATGTTAAGTTGTGAAACCATAATAATCCTAGAAGAAGTCATAGGCAGCAAAATCTCAAACATCTCTTATAGCAGTATGTATGTGGATACATCTCCTATGGCAAAGGAAAGTAAGGAGAAAATAAATCAGTATATTTGGCAATGATACATCTGATAAAGGGTTAATATCTAAAAAATATATATAAGGAACTCATACAATTTAATAAAAGGAAGACAAACAAACCAAGTAAAAAATGGGCAAAGGACCTAAATATCAAATATACACTTCTCCAAAGAGGACATATAGATGGCCAAGAAACAAATGAAAAAGTGTTCAAAGTCACGATCATCAGAGAGATGCAAATTAAAACGACAATGAGGTATCATCTCACACCTCTCAGAATGGCTACCATCAACAAATCAACAAATGACAAGTGTTGGCAAGGATGTGGAGAAAAAGGAACGCTTGTATACTGCTGGTGGGAATGCAGACTGGTGCAGTCATTATGGAAAACAATATGAAGTTTCCTCAAAAAATTAAAAATAGAACTGCCATTTGACCCAGTGATCCCACTTGTAGGAATATACCCTAAGGAAATTGAAACACCAATCAGAAATAATTTATGCACCCCTATCTTCATAACAGCAAAACTTACAATAGTTAAGATCTGGAAATAGCCCAAGTATCCATCAGTAGATGAGTGGATAAAAAAGCTGTGGTATATTTATACTATGGAGTACTATGCAACAGTTAAAAAAAAAAAGAATCTCTCATTGTTTGAGACAGCATGGAGGAACTTGGAGAGTATCATGCTAAGTGAAGTTAAGTCAGGCAGAGAAAGACAAGTATCACATAATCTCACTGATATGTAGAATCTAAGTAACAAAATAAATGACGAGTGGAGTAGATCCATAGACATGGAAGCATGGAACAGAGTGGGGAATCTTGAAGGGAAGGCAGGGGAGGTTGGGAAGGTAGGAAGTAATCAATCAAGAACCTTATACTAGAGGCCTCGTGCATGGATTAATGCACATTGAAGGAACATTAATTAGAAGAAATATTTTAATATTGCAGCAAGCTTACCCATGGCTGATCCTGCAAGAAACTGGGCTCCCTCCTCCCTTCTCTCTCCTCTATGGGTCCAGGGTGCAGGTGAATCAGATTTGGGGACAACAGAGCCCCATCAGCAAGCTAACTCACAGCCAGCAACCTAACCTACAGGTCAGAGGGTCTGCCCCTGGTGGTCAGTGTGCACATAGCTATCCATAGCTACCAGCTGAATGGTGAAACAATCATTGGTCGCTTAGGCTTTTATATATATAGATATGCATGATCCATGGCCACAGGCAATGGGGCAGTGAGGGTCTGGGGTGGGGGCAGGGGCAGGCTGGAGGGGTCCATGGGGGAAAAAAGAGGATATATGTAATTCTTCCAACAACAAAGTTTTGCTTTTTTTTTTTTTTTTTTTTTTTTTTTTTTTTAAGAATGAAGCAAGGGATATCACTACAGACCCCACAGACATCAAAATATTGAAAATAATTCAACAAAAATAAATTGGACTACTTAGATAAATAATCAAATATTAATAAACTGAAATTAACACAACACACACAGCATGACATAAATCATTTAAATAGCCTAAAAGTATTATTATAAGCCAAATTGTTCCTGCTCCCAAATTCATATATTGAAGCCCCAATCCCTAATACAGAACGTGACTATATTTGGAGATAGGGCCTTTAAAGTTATGATCAAGTGAAAATGTGACATTTAGAGTAGGCTCTAATCCAGTGGCCAAGTATCTCTCTAAGAGGAAATCTGAGCATCCAGAGAGACACCAAGGATGCACACAGGAAAGATCATGTGAGGACCCGGTGAGAAGGCAGCTGCTTACATGCCAAGCAAAGAGGCCTCAGGAGAAACCAAACCTGCTGACACCTTAATCTCCCAAGTCTCCAGAACTACGAGAACATATTGTTTAAGCTACCCAGTTGGGTTTTATTTTGTTATGGCAGCCTAGCAAAAAAAATTTTTAAGAAAATATATATATATACACAAATATTAAATAAATAGAGTTCGTAACTAAAACAAAACACACATACACACACAGAATAAAGACCAATTCTATACAATCTCTTTCAGAAAATAGAAGAGCATGGAATACGTTCCAATTCATTTTATAAAACTAGTATTTTTCTGATGCTAATAGCAAAGAAGGTACCAAAAATAGTTACAGACCAATATCTCTCATGATTATAGATTTAAAAAAATATTTTAACAAAATATTGGCAAACAGTAGTGTGTACTATGAATTATACACATAGACCAAGTGTGATTTATTGCAGCATTGGAAGGTTGATTCTAATAAAAAAAATCACTCAATATACTTCACCATACTAACAGTCTAGAGAAGAATTTTAAACAATCATATCATTTGAGAGGGGGTAAAAGCACTTTTATAAAAATTAATACCTGTTCATGATTTTAAAAATCAGAAAAATTGGAATGAAAGCAAAATTCTTCAATTTTATAAAGAACATCTGCAAAGAATTGACAGCTGACATTACACTTAGTGGTAAAAGATTAAATGTTTTACCATGAAGGTAAGCAACAAGGTGAATGTCCACTCTCACCACTTGTATTCAACACAGTAGTGAAAGTTCTAGGCAGTGCAGTAAGACAAGTAAAGAGAAATACAAGTGTTCACATCGACAGTTCTAAAAAAATATAAAAACTTTTAGTACTAATAAATTGAAGGGAGTTCCTAGGGTGCACATAAATATACCAAAACAAGGAGACTTGACACACTTGCAATAAATACACTGACAGGTTTGCAGTGACATCTCATTGTGGTTCTAATTTGCATTTCCTTAATGAAGTTGGACATCATCATATGTGCTTCCTGGCCATTTGTATAGCTTCCTTGGTGAAATATTTCTTCCTGTCATTTGCCCATTTTCTAATTGGACTGTTTGTTGCATTTTACTGTTAAGTTTTAAAATTAAGCCATTTCCCACAACGGGGGTAACCTGGGTAAAAGGGGCCATGAGATCTCTCTGTATCTTACAGTAGCATGTGAGTCTACCATTATCTCAAAATAAAAAGTTTAGTTAAAATGTATGGGTAGGATACATTCTAACTTTTCATAAGATACATGGCTATGTAAAATAAACATCAGTTCATTTGTATGTTTATGTGTCTCTGTAGGTGCAGGTGACATTAAAAGACACACCTAGCTGTCCCTCTTTCTGTACCATGTCAATACCATCAATTCTGTTCAGAAAAGCACAGCTTGGGTGCTGTAAGCAGTTCTGGGCAGTGTTTATGGCTTATGCTAGGTCTCAGATAGGCTTCTTCATGTATTTCCTTAAAATAAACTATGGCTGGCACCGTTCCTTGACTAAATTCAACCCCACTTGGTGGGGGGTGGAGGTGGGAAGGATGTTATCCATTTCACAAGTTTAGAAGTGTCTGTTTTCTTCGCTTGTCATTTTATGCTGGAGCAACCTTTCCATGCTGACATCCTAAACACAATTGTTGGTCATTCCACTTTTATAGTAAACCATACATTGTTTTTAGATGATAACACTATTGAAGAGTCCTGGCTAATTATATACGGTAACCATAAGGCCTGTTAAAAAATCTTGCCATTTTCTTCCATCCGGGTATGTGATCGCCTTCACTCATGAATAAGAATGGTCACATGACCCGCTGTGGCCAATAGAATGTGAGGAGTGGAACAGGCAAGCAGTGCTCCTGGAGGAAGACTTTATGGACTGTGGGTGACGCACCATGTTCCCATGTGCCAGGGAAGGATGAGGATGTTTTGGACGATGGGAGCTTTATTAGTCTGGGTCTCTGAGTGAGGAAGATGTGAAATAATCTGATACTGACCAACATGGGCACATAACATTAGCAAGAAATAAACCCTTGGGGGTGGGGGCGGTTTCTCCAGTCACTGAAATTTTAGAGTTGTTTGTTGGACTTTTATAACTGGTGGATGTATTTTACATTTACATTAAACACACAGCACTCTTTTGAATAGGGCACTGTATTATGGTATCAAATTGTAAACTGGTTAATGAGTTCTTCTATGGAGTACTCAATGGCATCTTTCACTCATAACACATACACACACATACACACACACACAAAGCAAAATCAAGTATTGCATCACTTTCCTTATGGTATAAATTAGAGTGATCATTTCCTAGTGATTCTATGATATAAAGCTTTGGGTAAGTTGAGCATACAGGGAAGTGGTGCATCACCCTCTTCATAGAGATACATGAATCATAGAAATTATATGCTCTGCCCTAAGGATTCCCAACAGCTTCAAAGAACACACACACACACACACACACACATTTGTAGATGTGTACTATGTAGAGATTGGGATTCATGGTGAAATTAACAATCATATCAACTGTACAGAACCCACTGTTTGCAGGGAGAAATGACCTTGACTAACATTTGTTTTCAGACACTGTGCAAACATCTTTATATGCTTTAACACACAACCAATCAGACTTCCTTTTGCTAATAACTTGTGCCATGTGTCTTAGGTTAACATTGTTTGGGTAATATTTGAAATGATTAAGTTTTTTTTTATCATAACACTATGAGTCATGTCAAAAGATTTCAATGCAAAAATTAACAGGGTTTTAAAAAAATTTTTACAAAGATATTGCAACAAATGTTTTAATGTTATGCGTTATAGTCTCCTAGCGGCGCATACCCTGAACAAAGACTTTTGGGGAAGGTGAAGCGTGTGATTTAAATTCTTAACTTTATCAATTAGAGCTTCCAGCTGTTAAAGGTATTTCCTTAATTATTTGGAATGTTCGAGTACATATTATTGATATTAAAATTGTCAAGAGTTTCAAATGGAAATCAAGTTACTATTTTTGAATTTTAAAAAACATATAATGATACATTTCTCAGAATCTAGCCATCACCCGTCTTTGTATAGGCATTCATATCCATCTTATTGCTATATATATATATATATATATATATATATATATCCTACAAAATATGAGGCAAAAATCGTTGATATACAAAAAGTATTGTGTTTTCCACTTATTTTTATGAAGGGAACAGTAACTAGAAGATCAAAATTAGGAAGTGCCATTACATTCACCATGATGGGAATTGAATATACCAGGATAGTTGTGAACCAGGTGTAACACCTCACTAGTTCCCAGTGTGGACGACAGAATCAGAACTCGTGAGTTTAGTTTAGTTCTCTCTTCCTTTGCGACAGTGGTTATGATTCCCGTCCTCTTTGCATTTCAGTTCCCTTCCCATACAATGAGGACACTCCAGAAGCCTATTGTGAGGAACTGGGATAGTAATCTATAGAGAGCCCATAAAAGGATGCCCAGCACACAGCAAGTATTCAATCAGTGCAGATGCTGAGATGTTTGCTTTAAGTTATCAGGACCCATTTCCCCAGGGGAGTAAACACTTAGGTTTACCTCCTTCACTCCGGAGCCTCTTCTCTTCCCTGGGACACTTCATAGAATCTTAGGTGCCAGGCATAAATCAGTTGCATGTCTATTCTGAAATGTTCTTCCACTTGAACACACATGCAACTATCTTTTAAGATTTCCAAGTGGCTATTAAGGCAAAGGAAGAAAAGAACTATATTTCCTTAAAATTAAATATCTCTCTTCAAAGAGGACACTCACCAGTTGAGGTTAGCACATACTCTGTGCTTTAAAAAGTGTTGGATAGCTTTGTAAAACTCCCCAGGTCCATAGGCAGATAATGAGGGGAAACAGTGTGTCTTCTGGTGAATAGAGAAGCGTAGAGATAACCAAAAGGAGACACAGGTCTCTGAAGAGAATTCAGGAAGTATTTATGAAAGCATTTAAGAAGACTACTTAACTTAGTAAACACTTCCTCACACGTCATTCCTCTGTAAATAAATTATTTTACAGGCATCCTGTTTTGAACTCTCTGACTGGTCCAAAATTTCTTAACATACACTTTTTTAAAAATACATATTTTTATTGATTTCAGAGAGGAAGAGAGAGGTAGAAACATCAATGATGAAAATCATTGATTGGCTGCTTCTTACATACCCCCTACTGGGGATCGAGCCAGCCTTGACATGTGCCTTTGACTAGAATTGAATATAAGATCCTTCAGTCCACAGGCCAATGCTCTATCCACTGAGCAAAACCAACTAGCGTTGAACATGCATTCTTACTGAATTTTTTTTCTTTCAGAGAATTTACCTCAATTTGTAAATAAGGGTTTATTTGTATAATTATTTTAGTAAAGTCTAACTCTCTGAAATTGACAGGGCTCACTGATCTTCCTGCTCATCACTGACCTCCGGTGGTCCATCCAGCACCTGGAATAGAGGGGTTCTCAGGAGGTGGAGAAGGTACGATTCTCCCAAAACCAGAGATGTGGAACTTGAAAGGAAAAGGTCATGTCAAACCCACCAGGAGAGGGAAAAGTAACAAGGCAATGCTTTCTCTAAAATAAGTCACAGAAACTAGAAAACTGGAACAGATCTGAGTCAGAAAGGACATGTGTGTATCCAACATCCTATTTAAATAGTCTTGGAACATTCAGATTCAATTTCAACATCAAAAGCACTTTTGTCCCATGGCATACATCTCTCCTGACCACAGCACTGTCCTCCAACATTCCCCAAAATAACCCTGGAGCCATACTTTGGTGTGTGGAGGAGCTTAACCTCGGAAGAGCGGGAAATTTTTTTCACATCCAAAGATCATGTTTTCATGTAGTTTCAGTTGGATTCTAGCTCCCTTTCACTTACAATGTTGATGAGGTGTGGATTTGAAATGTGTACATTGGATTTAATTAAACTGAAAGACAAGAATTAAGGAAATTTATGAATGTCAAAATAATTTCAAAACTCATTATGTAAAGAAGCGTTTAAATTACTTTTAAAAAAATAGCCGACGGAGATTTAAGAGAGACATGTGTCCAATAGAATGAATATCATGAGAGCTCAATAAGCTCAAATGAAGAGTAATTCTATGGAGTTCACCCCACTGACAAATTTTCAACACCGTAGATCACTTAAAACAGGTGAAGATTTGAAAGTTATTTCAACTTAGAATAATGAGAAAATTTGATTTCAGTCTTCATTGCTCCATAACTCTGTATAAGTGTTTACCATTGGTAAAGGCATGACATACATGAACCCCCTCAAAATACAGCCTGCTTTAAATTACAGACAGTTGAAAGAGAATGGCATAAGTCTTCTTTTAAAGCCTCGTAACCTCTTTCCAGAGTGACTGGATGAAAGATTATTAAAGTTGACCAAAAAATTCCGCAAGATGGTATTATGAAGAAAATAAGGACCACGCTTTGAGCAAAGTGCCAACAAATAGATTCAGCTATCTGCTTTATGATCTACTTTCCTGTTGAATCTTAACTGCTGAAAAGCTTGATGGTGCTTATAAATACTACTTTAATCTACAACTGAATAGGAAGTTTGGTTCACTATGACAAAAGGAAACTACTCAAAGAATAGTTGCCATATTTACAGTATTAAAATTAGAAAAAATTAATTGCCCCCAACATGTAGCACATAACTAAGAGGATCATCTTGGTAGAGATGTGGGAAATATGTCAAATATAGACTTTAGGTACAGTGGGTTCATATATATATATATGTATGAATATATATATATATATATATATATATATATATATATGATTAGTAGGTTAAGAGTACAGCAAAAGTCCAGCTGGCTAGAATATTTCATAACTGTATGACCTTGGGTGAGTTATTTTGCATCTCCGTGGATTTCCTCATCTGTACAAGGTAGATGCTATTATGAGCTACTCTTCCCTTTATGGTGGTATAAGAATTAAATGAGATAAAATTAAAGAACATAGAACTGTGCATGCAATTTGTGGACAGCTGTTTTTTTCTAAAGTTTCTACCTTTGGAATAAACAATATAAGTGGTGTTTTGTTTTGTTTTTGTAAAATAAATTAATAACTCTTTGTACTTCAACAATATAGGTAATTGTTACATTCAAAAGAACACACAACACACATCAAATACCAAGTGACCATAACTGATTACAGGAACCCTTGAAGGTAAACAACTCCAAAGGCTTTTTTTAAGAGCAAGAATGAATCTCATGGTGCTTACTTCCAAAGTGTACATTCACTATGTTCCCCCTTAAGTTCTGCACGGATCTCCTCAAAGCCAGACCCCAAGTCTGCCAGAGGGAAAGTGGTGCTACCCAGTTGTACCCAAGCACCGCCTGGCCACCCCTCCGCTCCCCTCTAGGCTGGTCCTCAGACAGACACCTCTCTGCCTCCCACTTGGGGTGCCAGAACCAACCTCCAGTCCCCTCTCTGTCCAGTGGAAAACTCCAAAGTGGGCAACAGGCGACAGATGCGGGATCCTCACCGGATCCGCCCCGCCGCCCCCGCGCCCCGGGAGGAGCGCCCACTCCCACGCAGCCACCGCGCACCGCGGCGCATGGCCACGCGCACAGACGCCACGGATTCCCCGGCCCCAGCCCTCCCCCCGTCACTGTGCCCCCCACCTAAGTGCCATCCCCAGTGGAGGTGGCCACGCCACTCCCACCAGCTCAGCCTCCAGGATGACCCAGAGGACGGCGATGACAACAAAACAACTCAGCCCGCAGCGACTCCCGCGGCCGCTCCCACCGCCCGGGAGCCCGGGCAGCCGGCGGCGGGGCCCCAGCGGAGGCAGCGGTTCACCTGCGCGGCCCGCGCCCGCGCCCGGAGCTCCTGCCGCAGCCGCCCCGCTGCCCGCGGGCCCGAGGCACCGCCCGGCCCGGCGCCCTCCCTCCGCAGTCCGGGCTGCAGCGCCGCACACGCTCCGCGCCCCCTGCGGCCCGGCCGGCGCGCAGGTGGGAACCCCGCGAGTGGGCGTTGGGGCGATCCCCTGCCCCCTCCCCGGCCCCCACCACCTCCACCCCGCGCTCGCCAGCGCTTCCACTCCTCTGACTTTCCGGGGGCGCCACGCCTGCGCTCGCCCCGCAGCAGCGGAGCCCGTGTCCCCGGCGCCCGCCCGCCCGGGGCTGCGGTCCCTGCGTCGCGGGGCTGCGCGGGCTCCCGGGCATCCCCGCCTCCCGCCGCGGCTCCGGGCGGGCGGGCGCAGCAGCCCAGCCCCGCGCCCACTCCTCGCGGCCCCCGGACCCCGCACCCCGCACCTCGCGCCCCGCGCCCCGCGCCCTCCCCTACGCCCGAGCTGTCACGGAGGAAAACGCCTCGCACACACCTTGGAATGGGCCGGTGCCTCGTCCCCGACTCGCCAAACTCCTAGAAGGTGTCCATTAGTCTGCAGGGCGGTCTGGGCAGGGCGCAGAGCCGCTCTCCGATTATTTAATAATGTTGGAAGTGCCGGTCCGCTGCCAGAGTTGTGGGTCATGTGGGCACAGCAGCGGCTGGCTGCTGCCAGTACCAGGGTTTCCTGAGGATCCTGAAACTATGATCTCATCCTCCTCCGCCGCCGCCCCCGCCCCTCTCCGCGGGCGCGCACGCACGGCACACACACACATGCACACAAGCACACACGCGCGCACTCACCCTGCACGCGCTACCCGCCTTCCTAGGCCAGATATTCCTCCAGAGAAACACGGTGTTCACGCTCGTCATTGGAAAAAATAAAATAAAAATCTTTCCGGATATTTTTCCCCCGCTTTTGATTGATGTGCTTTGTTTATTTTCCACGGTTTCCCCCTCACACGTGCAAGGGATCAGAGCAGAGCCGCAGAATGGAAATTAAAAATAATCGTTTTCTGATGTTGACCCAGATTTTGGTCAGAACCCAAGGACTCCAACAGCCCGATTTCAATTTTAAAACAGAGACAGGGATATGCCAGGCTTGACTATGGAACAGTAATAACATCTGAGAGCATGCGACGGGTTTCCTTCCCTAGCTGCAAACATTACCTCATTTATTTGCAGAGCATCTTTGCAGAGGCGGCGGATGGGAAGGCAACTAAGTAGTCACTTCAGAGACACAGAAGTGGAGGTCAGATAACATGACCTACGCAAGTACACATCAGTCAATATTTCTCTATTAATATTAATTGCACCGCTGCTCACAGGTTGCGTGTTCACTATAACCAATTCTGGAAACTTAGATTCTGGGAAATAATGAAGATATTCTTGATTTTTTAAAAAATTACTATCTAAGATTGCAAATTAATTAGATAATTAACTTTTTATATGTGTTTTCATATAATTTTCTCTTACATATTTGTATGTATCTCCAGTTTCATGTAATTTCTTCTCTTTTTTGGTGTAGGTGCTGTATCTCCATATGCAATCATATTCATTTGTATTAACTTCTTAGTAATATCATGCAATGTTAGTCAATTATTTGGGGGGTTGTGATCAATTTCATAATGATTTGTATAGTTCACTCAAACCCCCTTGAGGTGCCTGATGTATGTGAAAAGCTATGCTATATTTTGAAGGATATTGAGAAGTTTACTATTTGGAATCTGTCCTCCATTGGTGTATATTAAGTTGATTTTATATATATATATACTGAAAATTATATATATACTGAAAAGTCCACCGGTGAAATGCTTTCTTATTTTTGTTGTTATAAACTGTCAAAAATTAAGTATAAGGTTCTCTCCTTTTCTTTTTTCCTATTTAATTTCCATTCCATGTTAAAAATATTCGTGTGCCCCATATTTCATCTGTCAAAGACAGATGATAATGAAAAGTAGGTACTTACCTGGGCTTTATTTTAAAGGAATATAACTATTTTCCCTAGTTTTCTACACGTTGAATGGAGAAGTGCTGAACATAACAACAAAATCTCAATGACCACACCATCTCAATGGCCAAGGTTATATGTGAACTTTGCCCTTCACCTACACATCCACCATAAGTTCCTACAAAGAGCACTCGGTGTGGCTTTTGTTCAGGTGTACGTAGGAAAATGCAGCAGTCTTCTTCTAGTAATTCAAAGAGAAGAGAAATGGTATGAGAACAGGGGTCAAGGAAAAAGGCAGAGGAATAAGCAGTGGAAAGAGCTGGGGAAGGGACAAATGAAAGGGAATTAAATTACAAGATATGAGAAAGAAGAAGAGAAAAAACAAAAACAAAAGGACAAGGAAAAGAGAACCAGCTTTCAAGTAAAAGCTAAAATGTTCCAAATTTTGCTGAATGGAAAACAAAATTAGAAAGTCATATAGTTTCATATTGTTATCAAATATTATCTTTTGATAAGCATATAGGAATGTAATGGCAAGGACACTAGGAGTCAGTCCTGTGGAGACTACCCTGAGTGACCTCAGTTTTAAAAATTCAAGTACAGGATCCACTAGAAGAAATAAACAGTCTGACCTATCAATATGAGGTAAGTGACGATGAGATCAAATAGCCAGGGTATATACAGTGACTTAAGAATAAATTAACACTGAAATTCAGGGAGATAAATGGAAACCAAAAGCACAGGGATATTAAGGCAGGCAACAAAGAGTTAGGCTTGCAGTATTCAAAGCAAAAACTAATAATAATAATAATAATAATAATACAATTTTAAAGTATTACAGATTTTCACAATTGCTTTTCATACACTCTTTATTGAGCCTGATGATAAGAAAAGTAGGTACCTACCTGGGCTTCATTTTAAAAGAACATAACAATTTTCTCTAGTTTTCTACATGTTGAATGAAGAAGTGCTGAACATTTTCACTCATTGTTTTGGAAATATTTAAATTTTATGATCAGTCAACCTCAAAGATGTTGCTCAGTGTAGCCCCCTCCAATCCTTCTCATCAACAATACCAGTAGACGGATTCCTGGGCATAGATCGCAACAGTGATTTATAATCCAGGATTTACACAGGCTACTGGAGTTACACTAGAAGAGTTAGCATGTAGCAGAAGATAATGGCTTTGCAGTACCTCTGGGAGATTTCTGCAGAAGATGTGGAGGCCCGAATTGAACAGCAATATATCAAGAGCACTTTCCCTTTGATCTGCATACTCATGGCAGGATTTGTTTTATAATCAGAGGTATATTTAGGTTTGAAGATTATAATGTGTTTCAGAAATGCATTACAACTTCAGGGGCTCAACATGCACGAGTGGTTTGTGTCAGAATACCTTCATTTAGAGAAAAATATTTTTAATATGGCTACATACATGAATTTATGGTTTATACTCATTTAGGCTATCTTTACCAAGGACAACAAATTACTGATGTTTACCATTTTGCTCTTACAGTTTCTTGATTTTTAAAATAGTTCATGAGAATGGCCATAGGTAAAATCAGAATGTTCACTATGTTATATGTGTGTGTTTTATAAACATAGTGATATGGAAAGTGTGTGTGTATTATAGGTCAAATAAGAATGATTACTATATTCTATGAGCTGCTAATAGTTTGGGGGCATGAGGCATTAAAAATTTTGGAACATTTAAAAGACTTGAATGACAAGAGTAGAAAAGAAGATAGGTTCAAAGGGTTGAAGAAGTAAAGACATCACTATTTTATCCATTAGAAATGCTTATATTCCCAGGTGTGCACTACTATTTCAGGGAAGAATGATATGGGGGCTTGAGGGACACAAAAAATATATAAATTCTACTCGTGGAGACACTGATTAGCTTTCAAGAAGGAAACATTCATGAGCAGTCCAACACAGGACTCAAGACAATGGAGCCACTGAGCTCAGGGAACTCAGGGTTGGATTTTTTGGGTGTGAGAACAACCCAGTTTTGAAGCCAAGGAGGCCAGAAAGTACCCTTTGGTGGCCTCTGACTTTCCCATATACAGAGCCCTTTGAAACTCCTGGGCCTCAGACAGAACACTGTCTTCTGACCTCCACTGAGATGAAGTAATTGTATCCTAAGTATTCCTGAAACTTGAGGGGATGTAAATCTGTGTTTGTATTAAACACCAATGATACATCACTCTGAGGTGTATCTATACATATAAAAGCCAAAGCAACCGGCAGCCAGCTGTCTGGTAGCTATGATGTGCAATGACCACCAGGGGGCAAACACTCAAGGCAGCAGCTGCCTGGCGACAGCAACTTGGCAGAGTGCCCTCTTGCACTCCGGACCCCTGGGGGATGTTTGACTGCCGGTTTTGGCTGATCCCCACAGGCCAGGTCAAGAGATCCCACTGGTGCATGAATCTGTGCACTGGGCTTCTAGTATTTATGTAGTTAATATTAGTATCCATTTTCCTGAGAAATGCATGGAGTCACAGCCCTGTCAGCAGTTAAGGAGTAATTGATAGCAAGTTCAGGAGAACTGAGGTTCTTCCTTGCAGCCCGCCTACCTGTGCTCCCTGCCCCCTCCCTGTGCCTTATCATGCAGCTGCTCCGATGGTGCATGCGGTGCTCAGCCCAGTGTCTCCTCTGTAGACGTTTTTATGTCTCACTAAGATCCTCAAGAGAAATGCTGTTTGCATTCTTCACGTTATGTGACTGAAAGGGAGAACACAACCTAAGAATGAGTGTAAGTGGTCAAGCGTATGTTGTTTTAATCTCATGTTAGAATGTGCAAATATGTTGCCATTTTAAGTAGCTGTGATTCCACCTCGTAATAGCAGTTCATTAAATACATGTTATGATGGTTCACATCTCTCAAAGACATCCCACCTGGGTGCCCTTTATTCCCTGGAGCGTTTACTTTCTCATCGGACCATAAACAAAACATAAATGCTTCAGATGTAACTTCGGTGCAAACGTCACAGTGGTGATGGGAAAAAGAAAAAAGAAAAAGAAAAAAAAAAACCAGCCAGCTGGAGAGTCCAGTGCATATCATCGACTCACTTAGCTGCTCCAACTCTTTTAAGCCTTTAAAAAAAAAAAAAATTATTATTATTATTTTAGGGCTGAATATATTTGTTGTTTTGCCCAAGAATACAGAATATCATGATGCAAGGCATCAAAAATAATCCAATATAATAAAAGGCTAATCTGCAAATAGACCGAATGAGGGAACAACTGAACAACTAGTCACTATGATGTACGCTGACCACCAAGAGGCATGTGTGGAACACGGTGGGCATGGGCAGCAAGTGGCAGAGCGCAGAACATGGTGGGCATTGGCTGGGGTGGGATGGTGGAGCAGGTGAGCAGGGGCACCAGACTAAAGTGGGGTACCTGTCACTGTCATCAGAGTGAGCCTCTGCTGGTTACTAAAAATTCTTTGCTCCTGTGTGCCATGGTCACAGGGCTCACACCTGCTACCAGTGCCTGCCCTGCTCACACCCTTTGCTGCTGCTGGAGTCACTGCTTGAGCCCACTGCCGGTGGCCGACATCGGTCCTGATTGCTCAGTGCCATCAGTGGGTGTGAGCAGTGTCTGCCGACCCTGATTGCTCCTGAGGACTTTTCCACCCTTTGCCCCATCCCCCCTTTCCCCCTCCTTAGGGGTGATCAGGGCCAGCAGCCACCGCTCACACTTGCTGAGGGCTCCAGCCCCAATTGCTGCACCCTATCAGTGTGTGGGAGCTGTGGCAGCAGGAGCAGGGCTGTGGTGGGAGGGGCCGGGTGGGGTGCAGAGGAGGGGCTGAGACCTGCCCCTGTGCCCACTGCAGTTTCCCGGCTCAACTTCCTTTCAAGGTACATGAATTCGTGCACTGGGCCCCTAGTATTGGATAAATAGGAAACAAAAGTAACAAATACATTTGATCAATGTAGATAACCAATCCAAATAATTAAGAGAAAAAAAAGTGCTATCAATTGAAGATGAATTATCTGAAGAGCTGTCCACATTATCTCAGGAAAATGTCAAATTTTTCCTTGATTTTTAAATGAAACCTAATGTTTTTAATATTGCCAAAGGAACCTGTTACAAAGTGGGAAGCTTAGTCAAAACAATTTTATTTATGTGAAATCAGTCTAACTTATTTCCCACTGAATTTATCTTTTACATATATCCAAACACCCTAAATTTCCTATATACTGACAGGAACCATGTTAACAAGTGCATATTTTAATTTAAAAGTAGTTATTCCCCACAGTAAATACCATATAATTATTTGATGCTGTGAAACATTATATTTTATGAAAAACTAAATGAAAAAACAAACAGGGAGAAATGAAACTAAACTTAACCAAATTGTAATCTTTAAATCTGCAAAACGAATATGTGAGTGGATCCATAATTAAAATCCATTATTGGAAATAATGAATTACCTTCTAGGGAATACATTTTGAGATAGTTCAAAGTGATAATATATTTACTAATATGAGGTGATAACACATTTATTAATATGTAAGTTATCTCTGTTAATTATGAAGCTAATCTTTTATTGGTGCCACAAAAATCATGTATGATTCTCCTATTTTTCTCTTTTTTATCCCTGACCTGCATCACCAGATATGTTTGAACATTCTTCATGTTTTCAATACATTTTCCTTTACACACTGCTCCTACTTTCTCCTTTTATGTCAATCAGCTAGAGTAGGTGTGTCGAACTCAATCAGAGAA